>NC_084483.1:153201457-153865501 GCF_030035675.1 Rhineura floridana
TCAATCTACTTCAAGTGTCAGAGGAATTTGCCATTGCTTTCAAAAGCTCACATCAAATGAACAAGCTATTCTCTAAACATGCCACTGAACTCTTTATTCCTGTCCCTCCCTTGGAACTATATATTCTGGAATTTGTTCTTGAGATTTTTATTTTTTAAAAAATAACATTCATTTGTGCAAAATCAAGCTAGGTTCCAATCTGAACACCTAACCATTCTCCCTGCCCCGCTATCATCTCCTGTCACATAATCAGGATGAAGTTGTCGCTTTTCTTGTTGATGCCCAATCCAGCAGAGTCACCAGCTCACTCCTCTAGAGCTATTTCAGCTCCTGCAGGGCTAATGAGAATGAAAAAAATGAGAAAAAAAACTTGTTTGTGTCAGTTAAAGTGAGCAGGTGCAACTTGAAGACTTGCAAGTAGCAAGCCATTATATCTTGAGAAATCCAATAAGTCAAATATGCCTTGCAAACTAATTAGAGCAACCTTAATTGGATCAGAACAAAAGCAAGCCAAATAAGACGAGTTAGCACAGTAAGAGAACTGCAATCTATAGTCAGCCCTCCCCTCTTCCCGAGCTCAGCTTCCTACCTCAAGCTTTGTCTTTGAGCCCTTCTTATAAACAGGTCATAACACTCAGCCACAAAGAACAGGAAAGCCCCTTAAAAAACATACTAGCATTGCATCTGGCCCTCAGAGTTCTCATATACCATGCAATTCCCATGTCATTTTTAAGGTTACAAACGTATCTGTGTAGAGGCCTGGAATTGTTTTGGTGAAACACTCCTGCCAAGAAGACTACTCGCTGCTCTGTTTCTTAATTTTCAAATTCATTTTCCACCGTAACTCTGTCATGGATATCACCACTCACCTCGTAAAAAGGATAAACATCCTCTCTCGGTAATTACAGCGTCGCCATCAATTCCTTCTTTATTTTTCCAGGCTACTGTCTAATAGCAGCAGCCAGATATTCCTTCAGCATTTTGCAATTTTACCTCTTTTGGTGTGTCATTGGCCCAAACACTTGTCACCTGCAAACTGCAATGAACTGGTTTGGTCTAAGGCGGCGTTAAAAACACTGCATATAATCTCTACTACATATTTCTGTGCTGTTTCTCCCCTCCCCACTCCTTACACATTTTCCTACGTGCGGTTTAAAATCAATCCTTTGCCATAAGCCAAATGTCTTGGCCCCAGTAACCATAATACCTTCTTTACCTAGCCCACAAATGGGGAATGCAGCCCTTCAGGACTCTCCAACTAGCCTGGGGGCTCCCTCCAGGCCATCCTTTCTCCCCAGGCCACACCCCTTATCGGCCTTGCTCTGCATCCTCCTTGAAGGTTTTCGCCTGGCAGCAATGTGTCTCCTTGAACTCTGGTAATGCCTCTTGCTTGCATGGATGGATATAGAAGAGTGTGCATGTGTGTGTAGAAACTGTACAAAAGATAACATTCACATTTGTTTCTCCGTCCACTTCTGTGTTTGGCCCCAGCCACCACTTGCATTTGGACCTCCAGAAGGTTTCCCAGAAGGGAATGTTCCCTATATCTGACCCAGTTAAGAACAGCCTTGGGAACCTGTTGATGGACAGTGTAGCAACACTTTAAAAAACAAAAACTAGCAAATGCTCATCACACCCAATTAGTATGTGTGCATAAAAACACTCAATTTCTAATGCCACAAGGCAAGCATGGGGAACCATTGGCCTTCCAGATGTTGCTGACCCACAACTCTCACCAGCCCCAGTAGGCACGGCCAATGGCCAGGGATGATGGGAGTTGTAGTTCAGCAATTCTGGAGGGCCCAAAGTTCCCCACACCTGCCATAACGCAGCCAACCCCAAATTAGTCTCCTCCAGACATTTTGGAGCACAATGGTCAGGGAAGGAAGGAGCTGTCGTCCAACATCTGGAGGGCAGAAGAAGGCTGCCATAACGCCTAAAGAATTACAAACATTTACAGTGCTATGACAGATTTGTGGTGTTATTTTTTTTTAAATATACACTTTCTAAATCTCTGGCATCTGCAATATAGTCTTCAGCTTCCTCTAACTGTACAGCTGGGGAGGGCATTCCTCATCTGGCCCAGAGCCTCCTCTCTCCACAATTAGGTTTTTTTTTGGGGGGAAGGGCTCCTATTGAGAGCCAAAAGAAAGTATTTCCATCCTAAATGCAACAAGGGGGGTATTTTTTTCTGATGGTGGGGAGGTCACAGCTGGAAAGGGAAAGATGCAGGGCCAAGTGATTGGCGCTGGTGATACCACTGCCACTGGGGGTACCCTATGATGAATTTCAATTTAGGGTTTTTAAAATTTGCTATATTTGTATACCAAAAGTATGCATATTTGAAGTCCTCGCTTTGTCCTCTTTCCCCTCCCTTTGTTGTCTTCATTTTATTTCATTTAGATTGTATGCCTTTTTGGGCAAAGACTTATTTTTGTTTTATTTTATGTACAGCGCCATGTGCATCTGATGGCGCTATATAAATAAATATTTTTTATTTTTATTATTTCTAGAGGTCTTCAATGTGCATGTCACTAAGAGCTGCTCTGTTTGAGTTCCTCGCCTTGACCCACATTGTTCAAAATTAAGGATACCCGTTATATGTTTTGGGACTATGATATTCTGGAATGTGGTGCGTGAGTAAGATAAGGTAACTTTCCCATAATAACAAACGACAACCAGCACAGCTGGATAAAACACCACTTAGAAATGTGAATGATTAATGTCTTAAATAAATAAATACCTCTTAGGCAGCATCTACACCTGCTGTTACTGGCAGGTCATTTGGGCACTAGTCATACCCAGTGGCTACTGACCAATAGAGTTAGCATAAAATTGCCAGTTTGGCTCTACATAAGCTTGCACAACAAACTATTTTCCCATAATAAAATTTGGATATATATTTTCTTTTCTGATCAGCAAGCAGTTTTCAGCTCAGAATTCAAGAAACCTGGTCTAAGGTCTGCAAATAAAACATGCAAGCAATGTTAGCATGGAGTGCAGCCTGTTGCCTCTACTCCACTTTCTCTGTAGCATTGGGGAAAAAAACTTTCTGTGGTCCTACATTAAGTAGAGATAAGCAACTGATGCAATATGTTTCCCTTATCCTAAGCAATCTCTTTAGGAAAGGCATGTGCTGAAGACAGTCTGCAGTGCCTCATCAGCATGAACAACTCAAGTGTTTGGCAATCTCTCTCTCTCTCTCTCTCACCAGAGCTTGGAAGTAACTAGTTACAAATAACGAATTACTTGTAATTCATTACTTTTTTGAGTAACGAGTGGGTAATTCCTTTACATTTTGATTGTAATAGAACTAGGAGTAACTTTACTACTTTTGTGGAGCAATTGTAACGTTTCCAGAATTACTTTTGGGCATTACTTGGGGAGGGGAGCAGGGGAAGTCTTCTGGTCCTCTGATTTGTGGATGAAAATCATGTGCCTCAAACTGGGCTTCTGTGCAACATCACTCTTTCCTCATGCTCTGTGGATGGGTCGGAGGTGACGAGGGAGGAGGCAGAGAGTGAGACGGGGTGGAGTGGAGAAAACAATTATTTAAAAAAACAGATAGTGGTGGTGAAGAATGGAGTGGAGGGGAAAAGGATCCGGAGGTCAAGAACATGGATAAAGGAGGAGAAAGAGGCAGTGGCAGAATGGAGATAAAGAACTGTGGAGGTGAAATATGACAACCTGTGTGTGTGTGTGTGTGTGTGTGTGTGTGTGTGTGTGTGTGTGTGTGTGTGTGTGTGTGTGTGTGTGTGTGTGTGTGTGTGTGTGTGTGTGTGTGTGTGTGTGTGTGTGTGTGTGTGTGTGTGTGTGTGTGTGAATACTGTGTTTGCACTTGGCACACAAAGTGGCCTCCGCCACCCTCTCTGGCTACTGGGCTGCATTTGCAATATTTTAACATTTTTGCATCTCAGGGGAAAATATTTGCTTGAGTGAGTATTTATTTATTTAATTTAATTTATATACCGCCCTAAGCCCAAGGGCTCTCTGGGCGGTGTACATAAAATAAAGCAATCAGAAATATATAAATACAATAATACAATAAAATCAAGCCAACAAAGGTAAACAAAAATAATCAAACAGGAGCAAAATACAACAATACATATAATAAAACGCATTAAAATGCCTGGGAATATAGAAAGGTTTTCACCTGGCGCCGAAAAGATAGCAGCGTCGGCGCCAGGCGCACCTTAGTATCCCTTAGTTGGTGGCAGGACAGGATCCGGGAGGTGGTTAAGTGAGAGAGATTATGCTGGCTGGCTGAGTGGGGGGGTTGCACTTGGTTTGACGTGCAAAAACCTGAGTAGTGGCCTCAGCCTCCCTCCCCACCACCCTTACCAGTGGAGAGACCACCATTGCTATCTTATGAATAAAAATAATTATTCTACTACCTCTGTATGTTTGTTTATTTTTAATGTTGTTTTAGGCTACTTAGATGTGCAGCTGCCAAGGCCAGCACCTTGTAGGCTTTTTTAAAAAAAGTAACTGAAATGCAATTGTAGAGATTACTTTGGAGGAAAAGTAAAGTAATCACTTACTTTCAGAGCAATTGTAATTGTAACGGCAATTGCTACTTTTTTGGGCCAAGTAATTGTAACTGTAATTTATTACTTTTTAAAAGTAATCTTCCAAGCTCTGTACATCATTGCTGGCCACTTGGAATAAGTAGTAAAGAAAAGTACACATTTTTAGGCTTTTATGCAAAAGCAGTATATTGCCATGGCCCATGCTAATGAGCCAATGGCTACATGTCAACAACTACACCAAGAGTTCACACTGATTAAATTCTCCATCTCATCTTAACAAAACTCTGGCCATTAAAAAATAATTTAAAAATTCAATTCCCATTCTTGTTAATAGTCAGTTTAGCTCATGTTTTGTATATAAAAGATTTCTTGTTTCCCTAATATCTTGGCACCAACCGTCATTATTGGCTATCAAATCCCTTCCCAACCTCCAGGAATAAGAAGACGACACTGGACCTACTAAACATTGTGATTGGACAAAAATATGACATGATGTTACTCAGCCTTAACAGAAACTTATTTGTGTATTTATTACATTTGTATCCTGTACCTTCTTCCAAGAGAGCCCAAACATATAAATAATAAAGTAATACAATTAAAACTTCTAAAAACAGTCTTATAAAAACAATGAAAAACAACCTTTTAAAAACAATTAAAAACTAAAAGCACTCACCTACTCTCAAACCAAAAATTTCAGAGTTGCCAGGAACAGGACTTTCAGCCATCAAATGCCTAGGTAAACAGATTTTTAAACTTCTCTTAAAAGTTAATAGTGAGGGAGACTGGCACACCTGCTAGGGATGGCGTTCCACAAATGGGGCACCACCTTGAAGAAGACTCAGTTATTTTGTTTCTGTATGTCTCTTTCAAATAACTCTCCAGATTCTTTTTCAAGTTGCACATTTTGCTTCTACACTCTGGATAGCAAAATAGTATTGTCACCCATCATTAAAGCTGGTACTGGAAATGGCAATGATTTGGGAATCTGAAAATCACACAACACAGCTAAAATTAGCAGCGAGTGGCCTCCCCTCATCCCCATCCAATTTGGAACTGATCTGTTGAAAATTGATTGATTTAAGGGGACATCCACTGGATAGCTGAAATTAATTGGTGTTTGTTTTCCTTTAATAGAGCTGTTCGAAGCCAGAGAAGCTTGTGCGTTCTGACTGATTCCAGATGACATCATTGGGAAGACAGTGGGGTCTAGATGCTTCTGAACTTGCTCTGCCTCTCCTTTTGCAGATTGGGCCCTCCCTGTTGCCTTGCCAACACATGGAGTGACCCAAGGCCAATGATGTGTGGAGGAAACACCCCACGTTCTTGAAGGGTGAGATACGAATATGACAAATAAAGAGATTCATTCAAAGCCCCCACCACTAGCACAACCTCTTCCCCATGGCGCTTTTTCCTCAGAGATATTATGAGTCCACGTCTCCCCAAATCGAAAGGTCCCACAGACTGAGCTGCTGCTGCTGCTGCTGCTGCCACTGTCATCTTCCTTCCCAGATTCTGTTTTCTCCTGCTAAGAGGGGGCATTGTTCATCTTTAATTGGGGAAGGGTTGCAGCTCAGTGGTAGAACATCTGCTTTGCATGCAGAAAGTCTCAGGTTCAGGCCCCGGCATCTCCACGTAAGGCTGGGAATGTCCCTCGTCTGAAACCCTGTGGAGCCACTGCCACTCAGGGTAAACAATACTAAGACAGAGGGACCAAGCATCTGACTCAATACAAGGCAGCTCCCTATGTTCCCAATTGTCTCTTTCTTCATCTGGCAGCAATCCTGACTTGAACTGCACAGGTACTACGCACAGGTCTTGAGCCACAGCCCAGCCCTCCGCCAACCCAAACTCCACCCTGCTTCATTCCAATGACATTCTTTGCTTGGATTAGTTTCCTCCTCACTTGCGTGAAAAAGCTCTGGTATCCAGCCTTGCTCCATCCTTCTTACATGATGTCACATTTTGGTAACACTTCTGTTATGCTTCTTCTGTTTTGCGCTTTTGCCCTCCCTTCTTAGTTAAAGCTTTGACAGTTCAAGCAGCCCTCCTTCAGCTCCCAAATCCGGCTCTTCAGACTTGAACTTGGCATTCCTCATCAGCTTGGATCTACTGCACAGGAGTTAACATCACTGTTGTGTGTCAGCCAAGGCCCTTCCCCCACTTAGTAGTATTTACTTCTCTTGGAATTAATTTTTCAGAACGGCAGCAAATCCAGGCAGATGCTGCTGCTTCAGCTCACAACTTCAAATAATACAGATTTGCTTCCCAGTGTTCTAAAGGAAATTTTCAAAGGCTTGCAACACCGCTTTTTTAAAAAAAAGGAAAAAGGAAGCCTCAGTTCACCAAGCTGTTGTGCATCAGTCCAATTTTATTATATAATTGCCATCCTGCCAATCTTAACAGCTCAAGGCAGTGTTTACACTTATTAAAGAAAGCAAGCTGGGAATAAGCCCCCTGTATGAGATAGCCTACCTAAAAATCATCTACGTTCAGACATTCAAGGATGCGGATATCCTCAGTTCCAGGTAAGGCATACTGTATCTTTTTCTTTATTATTATTATTATTATTATTGTTGTTATTATTATTATTATTATTCATAATCATAATCAGGGGTAGGGAATCTTTTTCAGTCCAAGGGCCACATTCCCTCATGCAGGGCTGGCTCCAGGATGCCGGGGCCTTTGGGCATCAGTTTGCCCTGGTCCCTGATGTGTGCGTGTGCGCGCACACACACGCAGCCCCCCACGCCCCCCACCTACCTGTCTGCTGTCTTTTACCATTGCCCTTAATGAAGATGGCGGCCACGGTTTCCCTAAGAGGATGATGCCTCCGTGGCTATCTATGTTGATGGCACGCATGCGTGCTGTGCACGCACATCTCTGCCATCAACTAAGATGGCAGCAGGGGCTTCAGTACCTTAGGGAAACCGCGGTCGCCATCTTCGTTAACTGCAATGGTAAAAGACAGCAGACAGGTAGGTGCCGTGGGGGGGCCATGGATTGCGGAAGGGGAGCAGAGGGGCGGCTTTGGGGCCCCCTGTAGCTCCAGGGGCTATTGGGCCAGTGCCCCACCTGGCCACCCTTTAGAACCAGCCCTGCCCTCATGGGCAATCTCCCAGGGGCCACAAGTCAGCAGTGAGCAGGATCTGAGGCAACCCAAGTCAGCGGAGCAACCCAATGTGACTTGTACTTTTTCACAGTAGGCTATACCTTGGACATATAAAAGTCAGAGGTTTCTACATGCACCCACATGTCTCTCTATCCTCCATGAAGGCAGGCACAAGTCATTATCCCAGTCCAAATGCACATTCCACTCAGGCAAAACACCCAAGGAGGGCATGGAACCAGGCTGGTGAGGGTTGTGGCTTGGGGGAGGGGAGTCCCGAGGACCAAAAAGAAAGGCCTAAAGGGCCATATGTGGCCCCTTGACCTGAGGCTCCATACCGCTGATTAAACAGCAAAAAAACTGGTGTTTTACAGAGTAGCAGAAGTAAATAAGAGCTCCATACACCAAAGAGACCATCTAATTTGGCCATAAAATCACAAATATTTAAAGAGAAACATATTTCTCTCTGTTTCAAATCTAGAGTGATGTGTAATGCTTTTAGATTCTCTTAAGGTGTGTCTATAGTTTCTTCTAGGAAAGTATTTCAACTAGCATACAAAATCCAAACACAAAGAAGCTGCACTAAATATTACTTTGAATATATAAAGTCTACGACCAAGAGCTCACCTTGGCCTCACAAGTGTCACAAATCTGCTCCTATTATTATGAACACTCCTGCTTACTGCATTCCATTTATTAAGATCTCCACAGAGAATGTCTTCCTTTCTTCAATGTGATTTCTCGGCCTTTTTGCTTAAAAAGCAAAAAAAAAAAGAACACAGAACGAATTTTTCAGAAAACATGGAATGGCATTTTAAGTACAAGTCACTTTTGCTGTTCACTGAACTCATGTCTATAGTGGAAACAGATTTGTGTTTCGCTTTACATTCCTCAACAGTTCCAAAACATGATGTCCAATACTACAGTCCAAATTTATCCCATTAAGTCAATTTCCGCCAATTAGTGAAGGACCATTTCCTTCTGTAACAATGAATAGTGACAGCAAACGCTACCTTTGCATTCTGCCTTCATCTGTAAACATCTCAAGACCTATATATCTTGCATCTTCTTGACTATAATTAAATATTACATCAATTTCTGTTAACAGAACATCAGCAACTTTTATCGTCTGAAATTGCAGAGACACCGTTGATGGGGCAATTTCCATTTCAGTACGAAACCACTATAAGGGGATCTCGTTGTGATAGACATATTTAGGTTCCTAATTTAAACACGTCTGGCTGTGCAACCTTTCTTTATGGTGGGATGATGCTGTAATACAGTGTATTGTTATGATTCCAAAGAACCATGAGATCTTTACAGCCTGTGCATTGCCCAAGCAAAAACACATTCATTTACTTGCACAAGTACTGAGATTCTCCATTCAATGCAGAATTTGCATCCCACATAAGCCAGGAAATCCTATCTTCCTCCTTAGGTAATATAGCAGGAATTCAGAAGACCAGTAAAGAGATGGGGAGGCAGAAGAGCCAGATCAGGGAAGGAGGAGGAGCTGGAGGGAGAAAATATAATTTTGTATCTCCTGCCAGCTTTTGCCAGAGGACAATCTCTTTATAAAGTTTGAGGTTTAAGGTATGTGCTAAAGTACGTATAAATTCCCCCACCCTCAATAAAGTGTGTGTATATATAAATAAATAAAAGACGGGGCCTACCCAGGGATGGGCAAACATGTCAACTTTAGTTTCTCTCTGTTTCTCATTTTTCCCATTGTAATCTATATCAGTCTGCAATCCTTTTAAAAAAATCCTCATGAAAATTCAGCAGTATTTTTCTGCTATGTTCCTCTACTATACATTTGTATATGCAATTCTGCCTCATATACACATTTTGCAAAGCAATTTCCCCTAATATAATGCAGTTTTGTATGTCATCTTCACTAGTAAGTGCATGTATACGCACACTTTATCATACTATATGTATTTTTGAACACATTATATAGTCGGAGAACTGCATTCCAAAATTCATAGTGCACATTTCAAAGAATAGCTGTGTTTTGGTTTGCACTTTTTTAAAAAAAATCAAATTTTCTCCCCCATGCCAAGTCTCACCCTATCTTCCACACAGGAGACACAGATTGGCTCTGCAGTGCCGCCTTCCATGCATTTCTGAGCTGGGAAAATCTCACACAGGGACTGTATCACAGTTATTGCAGTAGGGACAACTGTGCCTGAGACTGGTCCTCAAGTGAAATTGCTGGATTTACCATGTCATGGACAGACTTACTTTCCCATCCTTCTCTCTGCCATAATATACAGTGCAGTCTAGAATTTTTCACGTAGTAAAGTTTTAGGCTTACTGGATTGTGTCCAGTTGTGACCTGGTACTAGCAGAAAACACTTCTGCTCATCAGGGCTGTGGTGTCGGAGTAGTGGAGTCAGAGTCGGAAGCAATTTTGGGTGGAGTCGGTAGAAATGTAGCGACGCCAACTTCAAAATAAATTTTGATTGACAAATTTTTTAAAATATAAATTCACAATGTCAAAGAAGCTTCCCATGAAGTCAGCTGTATTTGAGCATTTCACCATAACTCAAGATGGAAAACATTTTGTGTGTCAGTGTATGACACAGGCCCCAGATGAAGACAAATGCTGTGATGCCAAGATCAGCGCATATTCAGGCAGCGATAAAAATGCTCCTATGAGAGCTTCCAATTTAAAAAGACATTTACAGTGCTTTCCAGGGCTGTGGAGTCGGAGTTGGAGTTGTGGAGTCGGAAGCAATTTTGGGTGGAGTCGGGACAGTAGAAAAATAAAGGAGTCGGAGTTGAAGGTTTGGCGTCCTGACTCCACAGCCCTGCTGTTCATGCAAGGGAGGGCACCCCATTTTTGCCAACCACCCCAACCCACTGCAGCTCCCCTTTGTACCTCCTGCAGAGCTATTCCTGAGGGTTGGGGAGGGCTCAGAATAGTATGGGATATGGCAGAGAGGGTTGTAATGGGGGGGGTGACAGGGACTGATGAAAATTGTACATCCAGACTTGCACAAGTGTTTTCTATTAGCACAAAGACACCACTGTATAAAACCCGTTCATCCCAGCATCAAATTGAGGTAGCCAGGTTCTCATGCAGGGCCTTTACCATCTCAACAATGTATGGACCAACCCTTATTCACATCCATCCTGCACTCCACATCGGGCCCGTAGTCAGCCTAAAAGTATGGGGGGCACCAAAAAAAGTAGGGAGGGTTTTTTTTCTGTAATAAAGTTATTTATTTTTTGTAAAAAAAATTAGGGGAGCAGGCCCCTAGCTCCTCCCCCAATGGCTACAGGTGTGCTCCACATGCCAGTCGCCATGCTCAAAGTGCTTCTTAAGGTGAAAGACTGGATTTAAATGCCTTTAAAATAAATGAGTATGTCTCCTTACAGTACTCGTCTTCTAACTACCACACCCCACAATTACTGACGCAGCAAGGAAGCCACCAGAGTATGGCTCCTTCCTGCACCATTAAGGTAACATCAGGAGCCAGAGACCACATGGGAACTGTTCATGTTGCAACTTCTTCCCCAGAAATTTTGGGAAATTTATCTTCTGATAAATGGGCCAAGGTTGGCAGGGTCCAAGACTTCTGACCTTATCTTCATGGCATAGAAAGAATAATTGTTTAGCACCTTCTGGGCTGCCAACATAATGCAAGAAGGGGGCTTACTGATGCTTTGAGCTGTCTCATTTACTTTACTGCAGCAAATGGAAAAGCACTTCTCCTGTTTGATCTGTAGCTCCACTCCACTATTCTATCAGTCTGGCAGTAATACAGTTTTGCCACCAAAGCTCCTTCAAATCAAAACGGAATCCCCAGCAAATATCACAGACAAGATGAACAGAGAGGGAATCAGCTTGGAGACCAAGTCAGTGTCTTCATGCCTCTGCTTTCACGGGAATCTAAGCGCTCAGAAATGCACCCTCAGATTAAAGCCATTGCCAAATTAATATCACTGAGCAGCTGTATCACTCCATATAGTGGGAGTAGCCAAGATGGTGGCCTTCAAGTGTTGGATCACAGAGCCCATCATTCCTGAACATTTGATCATACTGGCTGGGGCTGATGGGAGGTGTCATCCAACAACATCTGGGAGGACCACAATGTCTGCCCCTACCACAAATAATTATCCAAATACAGGAAATAACTAGGATTTTGATTCTGCACTGTACCATCACTTGGACTTTGTGCAAGAGAGACATTTTCTGCAAGCTTGTTCCAGCTACAGATTTAATCTCAGTGTGCAGTTCTGAAAAATTTTGATCCCATTAAAAAAAGGAGCACAAGATCCATCTCTAAATATTACTCTTCCATCACCATGCCTGGATCGTGCAGCCTCCTTGACTGAGTCTGTCCACGTTCACTGTGCCTTTTCCCTGAAACACAGCACTGGGGGTCTCATGAGTTGATCTGCCATCTCTGGAGGCTTGCAGTTGTGGGGGAAATATGAGAGGAGTTCTAATATATTATTAAAGAGAAAGCTGAAAGTTATTTAATACAAGCGTTAATGAAAACCCAGGTTTGAAAGTGTTTTTTATTTCACTGACAATAGCAAAAGTGCATTTTCAAGTACACATGATAGCCAATTTGAAAATTAGACTATCTTTAAATAAAACATTAGTTCCTAATCACAGCCAAATTGTATAATCTAACACCAGTATATCCCCATGACCAAACTGAATGCAACCTTGCAAATACCATCTCAAAGACTCCAGAAGATGCTGCTCTTTGACAAAAGGGGGGAGAGAATAAACCTTCGCACAATATGGACTTAAGTACCAAAGATCTCCTTCTAGATCTAGTACCCAGTGCTGTCTCACTTGATGCCTTCACCAAAAATACATTTTGCCAGGGAGTTAAGATGGAGCGGAGCGGGGAAGAACAGTAAGATTATTTCATCCAAATATTATGGTAGCCTTTCTGCATAGGATACTCTCAAGTAAAAGATGCAAAAAAGGAGTTGCTTTATACCAAATTAGACTATTGATCTGTTGGCTCCATTATTGTCTATTCTGACCAGCAGAGGACCCAAGCAGTTGGGTTATCTAAGCTACTTATGCAAGTGACGATGCCTAGCACCTTCTATGTATGGGGCTAGATCTAGACTTCTCCTCACAGGAATTCCCCCCCCCCGGAAGAAGGGGGAAGGAAACTTGCCGACTCTATCTTCTGCCTGCACCCACAAATAACACCCCATTCTCCCTGGAAAGCTGCTCTGGAATGTGGGGGACCCCATAGAATACCACAAGAAGTGGCACTGGAAGAAGGGGGAAGTAGTAGAAACCACCTTCTTCCCCCCATCATCCTCCAGTGAGAGCTTCCACTGGATTTCAGGCCCGTCCATAACTAGGAGCAGCCCCTGGTGGAAGAGCAACTCTGCATCTAACCTCCAGGATGCATGGCATCATGGACAGCAGCTCTCCAGGATCTTAGCGATGACATTTAACTGGAAATGCCCAGGGGCTGAACCTAGGCTATTCTGCAGGCAAAGTATGTACTCCATTGCTGAGTTATAGTCCTTCACTGTGCAGAGCACCCGAGTGCTTTATAGGAACTTGAAGGTGTTTTTCCCTTTCTCCCCTGGCCCCCTACCCTGTCCTTTAAGCCACCACCACCTTCCTAGGCTGCAGTTCTTAGAGTATTTACTGAAATCAATAGAATTCTCTTCCAAATAATGGGTTTAAGCAGTGGAGACTAGCAGCTCCAGTGTCAGTGGGGTAGTGAAACCGCACTGGGTTTAAAGCCTTTAGCACCTTGGACAATTCCTCGAAAGTTAATACCCGGAGTGGATTCACTGCCCCACTGACATTGGAGCCACCTGTCTCCACTGGGCGTAAGATCACAGTGCCAGAGAGCAACAGAGTTGGGCCCCTGCAGGTTATTCACCCACGGCTCAACCCTGTAAATACTGCCATAGGTAGCTACCTAATTTGGCCCCTACCTTCTTATTTATTTGCTAAATTTGTTTGTTGCTTTTCTTTACAAAAGGGAACCAAAAGCGACTTACAATCCATAATTTGATATCCCTTCTTTCCTGCTTCCCTGTACCCTTTTTCTGTTATGACATTGTCTTACCATTATTTTCTTAGGTTCTCCTAGGAAGGATTTCTCAATCCCAAAACAGAATGAGCAGGACAACTAAATTATATATACTACATTGTATACAGGCTGCCACTGTCACTCCAGAGAAGAAGTTTACTTTGGTTTCCTGTCCATTTTATACTGTGTGGTCTACAACCACCATCACATTCAACTACATTCAACAAAGTTGGGGGGCATAGCTAATACTGTGGAAGACCGAAAGAAAATTCAAAGGGACCTTGATGGGCTGGAGCATTGGGCTGAAAACAACAGAATGAAAGTCAACAGGGATAAATGCAAAGTTCTACACTTAGGAAAAAGAAACCAAATACACAGTTATAAGATGGGGGATACTTGGCTCAGCAGTACAACATGTGAGAAGGATCTTGGAATTGCTGTTGATCACAAGCTGAATATGAGCCAACAGTGTGATGTGGCTGCAAAAAAGGCAAATGCTATATTAGGCTGCATTAACAGAAGTATAGTTTCCAAATCGCATGAAGTACTAGTTCCCCTCTATTCAGCACTGGTTAGGCCTCGTCTTGAATACTGTGTCTAGTTCTGGTCTCCGCACTTCAAGGAGGATGCAGACAAACTGGAACAGGTTCAGAGGAGGGCAACAAAGATGATCAGAGGACTGGAAACAAAGCCCTATGAGGAGAGACAGAAAGAACTGGGCATGTTTAGCCTGGAGAAGAGAAGACTGAGGGGAGATATGATAGCATTCTTCAAGTACATGAAAGGTTGTCACATAGAGGAGGGCCGGGATCTCTTCTCGATCGTCCCAGAGTGCAGGACATGGAATAATGGGCTCGAGTTGCAGGAAGCCAGATTTCGACTGGACATCAGAAAAAACTTCCTAACTGTTAGAGCCGTACGACAATGGAACCAATTACCTACAGAGGTAGTGGGCTCTCCGACACAGGAGGCATTCAAGAGGCAGCTGGACAGCCATCTGTCGGGAATGCTTTGATTTGGATTCCTGCATTGAGCAGGGGGTTGGACTCGATGGCCTTATAGGCCCCTTCCAACTCTACTATTCTATTCTTCATCAACACTCCCTTTCAATATATCTATGATGCACCCGCGTGCTTGCATAGAATTGGATCTGTGGGAGTTTAAATGTACATGCATGAAAATTAAGTTCAAGATCAATTAAATACTGTAGAAGGCAGCAACAGCAGACTGATATGACTGGTTATTGAAAGGTAGAGTTTTAGGGACTAGTGTGCTTAACTGGTCTCCAGAATTCAAAAAAATACTTAATGAGGAATAATATGGACAAGTGCTCCCCCTGCTGGTCAGAGTAGGGGCAGCCAAGCCAACTCCATGTCCACATGTACCACCTACCTGTGGACAACAAAACACCTTGAATGCAGAGCAGTGGGGCAAAAGACACTGACAGACACCAAACCAGGACTCAAAAAGATTGCAGAGGCAGTCTGCAGAACAGACACTCAAACACAGTTGTACAATAGGCCTGTTGTTGAGCCACATTATACATGGGGACATGAGGGGAATTGCAGCAGGTACAGCACTAAATCCTCTTTTTAAGGAAAAGTCAAGGAACACATGTAACTGGAACTTGTGGAGCTACAGTAGTGGGAAGGTAGAATGTATGAGTGATGCAAATCAAGCCATTTGGATCATCATCTGGCATTTCTAGCCAAGCCAGGTTGGTGCCTCAGAACCAGACTTGCAAGGATCCTCACGGAGGTCGAGAGAGGGCTGCGCCACCCCAGACCATAAACGAGGAATCATGATTTGCAGGTCTGTCTCCATGGAAAACAACTATGTCAAGGAGAAGGCTGTGCTAGAATCCCTGTTCTTGGCATGCTAGTTTTCTATGTGAAGAGGAGGAAATTGTTATTGTTTGGATTGAGGAGCATTCGATCCCGTGAACCCTCCCATTTGCTATCTGAAGTAGCAGTCGAGACACCAGTGCACCAAGACCTCGCCCTAATCCCTGCAATGCTCCCCATCTGTAAGTCTTTGGGGAGCTTTCCTTCCGTAGTTTAAAGTATTATTAGACTGGCACCAACATCTGCTCTGGGTTCCTCCTCCTCTGCTCCAGCTATTGATTCCCTTCATAACTCATTTCAAATGAGATTTTGATAAGATCTCTGCAGAGCAACACATACAATAACTAAAATGAAAATCTCTACCACACTAATTTTCTGCTCAAAAGAGACATAAATCTGTGAGAATCTTCAATAAGAAGATTAAACCAGTTTTTTTTTTAAAAAAAAATTAAACAAGTACTGTGGATTCTTACTTAATAGTTCTTACTAATTAAACACTACTAAATGTTATATTATATTCTTAAGCATTCTCACAACCCTGGATCTTAGGGCAAAGATGGAGAACTGATGGCCCTTGCAATGTTGCTACTCCTCCAGTTCCCATCAGTCTCAGTCAGCACGGCCAATGGTCAGGGATGATAGGAGCTAAAGTCCAGCAACACCCAGAGGATTTCTGCTGGATGTGTGACTTGTTGCAAGGCACTAGTTCTAGGCACTCCCAGCACAATCATCCCTGTAATAAGATTTTTATTTCTGCTAGCCACCACTTGAGCACATTGGAGTTTTCTCTTGCACTCTCAAATGCACAGTTTCATAGGTCCCTCAGTGAAACATAATCCATCATAAGTGCTGGATACTGCCAAATGCAGACAAATGTCAAATACAGACATACAACTCCAGAGATAGTCAAGTGACTATGACTCGGCTTTCAATAACAGCCATGCTGCTTTGCATTGTGACAGAAGAGTGTTTTATAAAACAGATTTATCATTGCAACCACCTTAAGAACGGGGCTGAGGAGGAGTGGCAGCCTGGATGAGACATATCTTGAGAGAAAATTTAAACAAGAATGATAGAAGCCTGGAAAAGATACAGTAAAGAGGCAATATGATAGCCGTGTTTCAGTAGTTGAGGGGCTGTCATATAGGTGATGAAGCAAATGTGTTCTCTGTTGCTCCAAAGAGCATGACCCAGACCAGCAGGTCCAAATGATGAGAAAGGGGATTTGGACTAAACATTAGGAGGAAGGTCCAGATGGTCATAGCAATTCAACAATGAAACAGACCACCACATAAGGTGTGGGCTCTCCTATGCTTTTAAGCAGAGGAAGAATAGCCACCTATCGAGGATGCTGTAGTAGCAGATTTCCTACGTCGGCAGGAGGTTGAACTAGATGACTGTTGAGGTTCCTTCCAACTCAAATGATTCTATGAAAGTTCAAAACTGCTTTTCTCATGTCATTACTGTAACCTCCTCTGCTCTTGAGCATGGTGGATGCCAATGCGGACAACTAAATAGATGAGTCGCAAGAAGAACCCCTATTTTTTCGGATGCTACTTTAGGAATGGACATGAGGGTCCCACTTGTTTAGAGGGGCAGGAGGTTAAAATGAGGTTGCTTGGTCTGAAAGAGCAGCTAAGAGGGTTTTTGAGGAATCAGCTCTGAATCTGGTATGGCAAAAGGTGGCTTTTACTTGGAGAGTCCAACTGATACTATTCATAAATTTGGACTCTGTATGTTTGCTGTTGGGTTCTAGTCGTCCAGGGTCTCAGGGTGTCTTAGACCCCTTGCTTTTTTGGGAGCAGGGTTCCAGCAGTGTTCCTACTTCTCCAGCATCCTACAAGCCAATCAGCTTGAAAGGGGAGTGTGTTAGCTACTGAGAAGAGTCTTCTAACATGCTTCCTTGTTCTTTCCTGCTGATTGGAGCTGATCAGAGTGAAAGGAGGTGAGCCAGCCACTGAGAAGACTCTTTTCAGTAGCTAACACACTTCCCTTTCATGCTTATTGGCTCCTAAGGATATCTGTTGTGGTAGAAGAAGGAATTAACAAAGATCTAATTCTCAACCCAGCATCACAAAAGGGGGTTGGTAGCTGTGACTATCATGATGGGACCCTGCACTTGTGAATTTGCCACTACACTATGACAATTCTTCAGCAGATGTGTAAATGAAACCAAATCATAGATGCCCCAGTGTTCCCTTTTAAAAGAAACCAAGTCTTTAAAGCAGGAGTAACCAACATGATGCCCTCTGGTTGTTGCTGGACTACAGTTCCCGTCATTCCTGACCATGCTTGCTGGGGCTGATGAGAGTTGGAGTCAAACAACACCTGGAGGGCACCATGTTGGCTACCCTTGCTTTAAAGATTTCCTGAATTTCATATTAAACTATCTTATACCAAGTCAGACAATTGTTCAACTAGTCAAATATTACTGGCAGAAAATCTCCCAGGTCCCAGGCAGTTCTGTTACTCAAGATCTTTTGAACTGGAAATGCCAGAAACTGAACCTGGAATCCTCTACAATGCAAAGAAAGTGCTCTACCACTGAGCTATGGCTGCTCCATCTGCTATCTATGAATGGGGCAAAACTGAACACTGGCAATGATGCAATACTGCATTATTGATGTGTTATTCTACATGAAGGAGCTCCACATTACTAAAGCATAGTGGAGGCGTGTCATTTATTCCACACATATACATTGTGCCCACTCAGTTGGCTCCACCCCCAACCTCCACACATCAGGAAAGGTTCTGAAGGGAGACCCGCCTGAACTCATGGACACTCCTGCATGCAATCTGGGGCCTGTGATGTCCTTATATGTTCAAAATTGTAAATATGGTAAGTGCGGGTTTATATAGGGATATATGGTAAGTGTATTGAGTAAGAGGGGGAGTACATGGGCTGGAACGCTGGAGAATGTTGGATGATGATTGGCTGAGCGTTTTGAATGGCTGAAGGTATAAATGAGAGGATGACAGTTGAGTAGGGGGGAGTGGAGATGAGAGTGATTGGAAAGGCGTTGAAGTGGGAGGCAGTTGGGATTGAGTTGACAGAGTTCTGAGGGAGGTTTGGATTCTATTAGGCTGATATTTGGACAGAATATATATAACTGGAAACATAAGAGTGACACTATATGAAACCATACACTTGTTAAACATTCCTAAAGTAATCTTGTTATTTCCTAGTGTTATCAAATAAATACTTGTATTGGTTTACCAAAAGCCTGATCCTTGGCTGGGGTTATACAGACCAGAAGGGAGGGCAGGGTAATTACCAAGGCTGAAGGGAAACTGTATCTAATGGTGGCAGTGGTGAAGGAAGAAATTGTAACATCGTCAAGTATCCAGAGCAACCCAGGATTGTATGCTTTATAGACAGCATGTTGTGGACAGCAGACACAAAGTAACAAGCCATAGGGAGACTAAGGCGAAGTCTCTAGCAGTATTGTTTACAGGGAGTGGCTGGTGCTGCTGCCTAGCAGTGGGATCTTGAGAGATCTGTGCTAGAGAGAAGTGAGAAAAAATAAAAACGACGATCCTGACTGATTGTGTCCTGAGGTGGTGCCTAGTGAAAGGCGGTAGCCACAAGCAGGTGGGAACCTGACAGGTGGAGCCAAAGGTGCGATCGTCACATGTGGTGGCTGTAGCAGTGGGATACGAACAAAAGAGAGTCCCTAAAAAGTGGTGTGACTGTAAAGGAATAACAAATAAAGATTACTTGTGAGTGTGTGGCAAAGAGTGTGTGAGCTCCAAGAAACATGGCTGAGTTCATGAAGATGAAGAGAGAGGAGCTGGTGGAAAAATGTATAGTGTTCCATTTACCTCATGAGGGTAAAGGGGTGGATGAATTGCGGGTGGCATTAATAACATATACGTCAATCCAAACCAAAGAACCTGTAAGAGAAGAGACCCCAGAAGAGTGCTTAAGTAATCCTGCCTATGTGGAGTATTTAAGAGAGAAGTTAAAGTTGGAGGCTGAAAGGTTGAGAATGGATATTGAAAGATTTAAAATGGAGGCTGAGGAGAAGGAAAAGCAATGTGTGTTGGAAACTGAGAGACTGAGAATGGAGGCTGAAGAGAAGGAAAAGCAGCAAATGTTGGAGACTGAAAGGATGAGAATGGATACTGAAAGAGTGAGAATGGAGGCTGAGATACAAGTGGAAAGGTTAAAATTAGAAAGAGAGGTTTCATTCTGATGAAACAAGAAAGGAGAGAGATGAAGCAAAAATAAAAGTCACTCCAAAAGACTTTGCTGTGTATGAGCCTGGTCAAGATCCACAAATTTACCTCACAACATTTGAAAACGCAACTCAGATGTGGGGGCTACCTGAAGATAAATACATGCAGTATTTATCAAACTTAATTAAAGGGGAATTGGCTGAGGTAGATCAATATTTCCCCTCAGACAGGCCAGTAACATATGCTGAGTTTAAAGAAGCAGTGTTCAAAAGGTTTAGACTGGGGCCTGATTATTTTAGAAAACTGTTCAGAAACTGCCAGATACAGACAGGGAGGTCTTTCGTGGAGTTGGGGACAAAACTGATGGACATATTTGAAAAATGGATGACAAGTGCTAAAGCTCAGTCTGTGGAAGAGGTGAAAAGCCTCATGATATTAGACCAGTTATATCATCAATTGCCATCAGAAATTAGATTGCTGGTTAAAGATCGTTCCCCTAAGACTGTGCAGGAAGCAGCAGAGCTGGCAGATCATTTTACCTCAAACCGAACGGGTTGGATGGGAAAAACACCAAGAGATTTCAAATCAAGACCTAATAATAATGGCAGAAGAGATGTGGCACCACAGAGAGTAAACCCTCTAATAAAATCGGAAGGGCACAGGACACCTCAGATTGGGTCTGTGTATCCTAAAATGGAGGAAAAACTCTGCTTCAAATGTGGTAGGCCAGGACATCTCAGTTTCCAACGTGAAGCTACAAACCCTATCAGTAATCCTGTTCAAGGAAGAGGAGTGAAAAGTGAACTGAGAGAGGGAGAAATGAAGAAAATACAAAATACAGGGCCCCCTTCAGCCAACTGCCCCTTCAGATTTCTTTCAACAAGGCAAGGCCAGGGGTGAGAAATGGTAACCCCACTACCACCAATTTTCCTACCTGCACACAGAACAGAAAATTTCAGAAGGCCATTTTCTACATGAAGCTACCTCTTTAGCAGCCAAGTGTCTCCTCAGTATGTATCATTTAGGCTATATTATACAGGACTAGATATGCAATGGCCAGAGTTGTTCATCCAGAATCCACATCATCTTCTGCACACAAAGATGAGGATATTCTTTTTCCTGCATGTATCTTTTTGAAGGTTCAACTAACTGTCTAATTCTGCAAAAAACACTATACAGTAACACCCAAACCTGCTTCAAGTCAGGAGCATAGATCATCAGTCTTCAGGTCACCCTACAAAACTAATACAATACTGTCAGGGATAGGCAAAATGGAGCCCTCCAGACATTTTTGAACTACAATTCTATTTGTTTCTGAGTATTGGCTATACTGGCTAGAGCAGATGATAGCTGGAATCCAAGAACACGTGAAAGGGACTATGATGGCTATCCCTGCAACAGAGTTCTTTATCCTTCCTCTCCCAAGCAATGGCCAAATCCACATCCTTCAAGATAGTCCACTCTACTAACAGTGAATTGGTATTGGCATCAAGAAGAACAGAGTCTGGGAGACAATCAGAAATACATTGAGTACATGCCAGAACAGATGAATGTTGGAAGACTATTACCTGTAATAGTCAAAGAGGTATCAAAGAAATCTGTGGGGGCCAAAGCGGGTGGATCAGGTACTCATTTTGGGGTGGTACAAATAAGCCAATTTTATGTTTTGAAAAGGGACGTGTCTCTATTGAAAGGAGACCGTCTCATTTTACATATCTCTGTGGGAATTACAACCATTTATTTAGCATTTCATGGCTTATGGCAGCACCTACTAAAAGTGTGAGCTCCCCCAGATCAGGTGTGGGGAGCTTCTGGTCTATGGGTCAACATGGCTTGCCAGAGGACCCAGCTTGGCCAATGAGGCTTGTTTCCGCAAACCACGCCTATCTGCCCCACACGTGACATCAGGTGTGGGGAAGGTACTGAGGTGGCTTCAAAGGAACAATCAAGAGCTTGAAGTGATGAGTAGTGGGAGTACGCCTTGCTCCAAGACAGATGGTTCTCACTGAAACGGCTCCCTCCTCCAGGGAGCTGGTCACAAAAGGGCTTTTTAAACAACCCCATGCTGGGCTTTGAAGTCCCAACAACTGGGGCTTCAAAGCGTAGCATCACCTGATGTCACTGTGATGTCTTGTGACTGACAGGTAGGCATCCCTGCCCACCTGTCAAATTTGGCCCACTAGGGGGTTGCAAGATAAGGATCAGGCCCACCAGCCAAAAAAGATTCTGAACCACTGACCTACATAGTTTTAGTGTGTTAAACAATAACTACTACTCTGTTTGCCTATTTCATGGCTGTAGTAACTACCACAGAGAAATACCGTTTTTGTTTAAAGTGAACAAAAGAAACAGTTGTCTTCACAAAAAGGTTTTGATCTGATCAATCATCCCTCAATTCTTGTCCCACCCATTGCACTGCTATTCAAAAATCCCTTGCAATACACTCAAAATTTTTGGCGCACAAAAGGTCCTAACCTCAACTCCATTTGTTTAAGGTTGCAATACTATATGCACTCACCTGGGAGTAAGGACCATTGAATCCAATAGGATTTCTTTCCACATAGGTAAGTACAGGGTTGCACTGTAACTGTTTCAAAATGATCATCAAACTGCAAGACCAAGTGGGGAATTAAAGTTACCTAATCCAAGAACCTGCACTAAAGCAAGCTCTAGTATAGCTTAATAAACAACTCTGGTTCAAGTGGTAAGCCATCTTATCACAGGCTACAGTGTGCTGTACTATAACCAGGGAACAGGATAGAATAAGGTAAGCCATGCCACAGCAGCATTCAGGGCAAACAATAAAATTACTTTAAAAAATTAAGAATGCACAAATGTATCACTGTGTTTTCTGCTACTACATTCACATTTAACATCAACCCATGGCTTTTTTTGACTATGGTTTCTTCAACAAACCATGAGCCACCTCACAAAATGAGCAAACAACCTACAACTTATTTTGCCAAAGCTTGGTTTGTTTTCCAGCTGCTCATAACTTGTGTCTTTGTAGCTTAGGGAGTGTCTGGGGTTACAGTGGTCAAACAAACCATGGTTAAACAAAGATGATGGACCAGAAAACAAACCACAGTTAGTCTGCTCGGCTGGGTTCACATGTTCAAACAAACCAGTTAGGCTAAACAAACTTTAGCTTAGTATTATGTGCAAACCAGATCTATTCTACAAGAGAATGCAAAAATCCTGGGAGCAGCTAATGAGACTAGGATAAATTCCTTTCCAATTTCATCAATGTTTTCTTGGAGCCCAAGGATGAAAGCAAACTCCATTCTCAGACCATCTAACATCCCATTCTGATATAAACAAGGGAGAAATACCACCTTTAAAAGTTCACTACTAATGCTTCACATTAAAACTCATACAACATCCACAGATTTATCTAACGTGGTTTTCTACTTATTCAAGTTCCTTGCCCAAGGGAGACTATCTCAGAAGTCTGAGTTAGAGCATGGGAATAAAAACAAATAAGCTATAATTCCAACCACTTCTCTAGAATCTTCTTTTGTTGTTATGCCTTTTTGCTTCATCTGTCGTTATTTGAAGGTAACTTATCTTCCGTCACCATTTATCCAATTCCCAAATTGCATTCTAGCAGTATCACACCGATTTAACAACTGAGTTTATTTGTCTTCAGCATATTTAATAATATGTTTCAAAAGGATGCAATCTAATAGCTTGTGTGGAATACCACAAAACTAATGATGTACTTGATGCATGAATATGTTCTTTATCGGGACTAGACCTTGAACTCTGATCTGCAGCTCAGGTTCTGATTTCTTAATCAAAAGATCACATCACAGGCACACATTGTTTTATTAACACTCTATGAAGTTGCTGTCACTAACCTACCCATTTCCCAGTCTCATCTGGCATGCATCAAGTAGCTTCCTAGGGGCTCCTCTATACAAATAGCTATTTTTGAAAAAGCAACTGCTGAATTCACTTCAATCTCTAGTTTGTCTTTCCGATCAAGGCGTTAAAGATGGGAAGAGATATCAACCACCTCTGCATAATTAGGGATTCTTGCCTTTGCTTTCATCTCAGGATAAGTGATCATTTCAACAGCAGCATGAACATTATCTTCAGGATGCAGATAGAGTAGACAACTCAATACAAGCATATAGTGATCCAAGAGCAAGATGAAATAGTAAGCAGGAGGTCACAGGGGGAGGCACTGTGGGACACCCTACAATGTAAACTAGATAACAATCCTAAAGCAACCTCTGAACTGCCAGTTGTCTAAACAAGCACTAACTCCATCTGGAGAAGCTATATATAAAGCCTACTTGCAGGAAAAAGCACCCTTTCTGAACTGCCCAAGCTCCTAACTGCAAATGCCTTACCAGTTTCTCTTTGGTACTACTTAAAGTATCTCACACACACACAATCACACAAACACACACACAATCACGCAAACACACACACACCACACCCTTGTTCACTCTGCCTTTTCAAGCTGTCTGAAATATGCATTTCCTCAAAAACCTGACAAAAACCTGACATGGTGATAATTTTCTAAGCTATGTTGCTCATGTCAAATTATTCAACATCTGTCTTCATGTTCACAAAAATTAGCATAAGATAGTGGTTTCTGATGACACCTCTAGTGAAATATTTTGACTTGTACCAGTAAGTTGCAAACAACCTGTCGGGGGGATAATGTCAGTTTCCAAGTACTGCATATTAAGATGGCTCTGCGGGTTGTTTGGAGGTTTGTTTAAGAGTGAAATTCTACTGACCTAATGCTATGTTTAGGCTATACAAAGGGCAGAAATGATGACGCTGTACAATTACAACTACTACCACTACTACAATAAAAGGCAGCCCAAGTCATTCACAATGATGCTACAAAAGCCAAAATCCATGTTTGATGCTGGGCATGTTTGGTGCACAGAAAATGAAAATCTGATAGAAAAGAGGAAAAAAGAACTTGGGGGAAATTATACATTTATGCAGCACTGAAGCTACCAGCTGCAAGATAAGGATGGCATCCCTAGAAGATGCATAACCAAAATCAAACAGACAAGGAATGCTGGCTGAGCACCAGAGAAAGAAAAGTTATATATTACCACAAGGAACATTATACTTATTTTATTTGACTACTTAGTAGATTTGAAAATCGAGCCATGACATTTCTCCAGGCTAAAAAAGTTGATTCTATCAGCTAGGCTGCAAATGGAAGCAAAATCTATGACGGATGAACTAAATGGCAAGCTATTTATCTGACTGGATTTTTAAACCAACCTTCATCAAATGCAATTCCTGGGTGGTTTACAAATATGTATATCAGTAAATCAATTAAAATGTAAAACCACAAATATTACAGAACTACGTAACAAAACAACCACCACAATGAGAAATCTTATCCCATAGGCCTTGGGCTAGTCAGACTGATATAAGGGCCTGATAAAACAGGTGCATCTTGAGACCACACTTGAAACCTAATGATGAGGGAGACAACCAGACCAGTTTTTATTTGTCAATGCTTTATTATTGTTGCGAGCCACTTTGAGCTTAACTTGGTTGCTAGAAAAGTGGCATACAAATATTAAATCAAAAATCAGTATCAAAACCGAGAAGCCTCCCCACCCAGAGCACCACACACCAAGCTGCACTTGTCTGTGGGATTGCAAGCATATCCTTCTCTGCAGAGCTTAAGACCCAGGCTAGCAAATACAGGCAACCCTCAGAGTACACATTTTGACCCTACTCTACAGCTGATGTAACAAATGAACAATAGAAAAGGAGCTAGTTCAGAACACCAGATTTGGGAATGTCATTCACTCTGGGCATTTGAATATTGAAGCAAACCCACACAATGCACTTTTATATAGAAAGTAGAAGAGGCCCCACTAGAGTAGGGTTGCCAACTGACAGAAAAAAAATGACCTGGCCTGTTCTTGTGCCTTTAACAGCAACTTGGCAAAGTGGTCTTACCAAGTGAAGCTTTTCATGGCATATAGCAGGGGTGATGTGCAGACATTCATAGGTGAAAACATTATATCTATGCCAGGGGTGGGGGACCCATGCCTTCCAGATGTAGCTAGACTCCACCTTCCATCATTCCTGACCACTGGCCATGATGATTGGGGCTGATGGGAACTGGAGTCCAACAACATCTGGAGGACCAAAGAGTCCCCACCCCTGGTATAGATATAAGTATTGTCATCTACTAATGTCTGTACAACAATATGCTATTAAAAGGTACAGGAAAGAAGTTAGTAAGAGGATTGGCAATGCAACCCTCTAGTATTCACAATGGAGTTCAAGCAGCAAAGGGCTCAAGATATGAAGGCACAGTTATTAAGGCAACCCACTATGGCAAAAAAGGAGCCTAACACATGTCCCCATCCTATTCACAAGCAGACTATTCCACTACGCACCCTGCCAGCTTCAGAAATATGAAGTTGACTCCATAAGAGTGGCTGGGTAACCAGCCAGATGGGCGACTAATAAATCGAATAAATAAAAAAAATAATCTTAGAAAGTGGGAAATCATACACTCAGCCAGATCCTTGTTTATTTTATGTGTTTCAATGTTTCCTCCCCCCCTCCCAGGTGAGGGAAGAATTGCTCCTTGCTGTGCATATTCTCTCTACTTTTCCGTGTTTCCAGCGATGGAGATTTCCCTGTAACATTTCTATCCAAATGCACACAAAGGATATTTTCCCACATATTCAGCACTTCACCTTCCATCTTCCACACTGGAATGTTTCCTTGAAGGTGTTGATTTGTTTTCCACAAGCAGACAATGATGAGGGACTGCCAGCTCACAGCCTTTTCCTCAGCAGGAGAAGAGAAAGTTGGGCTGTCAGCTGCTCCGTGTTAGCAATAAAACACTCCTATCAAAGCTTGTTAAATCCTGCTTCTAAAGTAAACAAAGCAGGAGTCCAGTTTCCACAGGCCAAGAAACAAAACCAAACAAAACCCTGCTCTATCATTAGATTTGGGACTGTATCAGATGAGGCTTTGTTTTCTCCCTACACATACATACTTCAAGCAAGCGAGAAAATATGCTTGCAATCAGAGTCAGAGCTATTTCCTTTTTTCAGCATCTCTTCCTTTCCACCCACCTTTAATATACATTCCCCCTTATTTGAGACATCCTTTGCTAAAAGCTTTATTAAAACAATACTTCCCGCAGTCAATACTCAGGAGATTGTGGTGTAGATGCTTTCTAGGATCAGAAGCTGAACAGCCATAGTTTTTCTGGCAACAAATCATCTTGTGAAGCCATGGTTATGCTGGTGGCAGCTTACAAACCATGACTCATTTTACCTACAGTTTGGCATTCTGACTTAACCCAACATCCTTTCTTAATCGTAGTTTGCTTGTCCACCCCTACCCCCAGCCGCTTGCAAAATGACAGAAGCACAAGGCAAAAGCTGCTGGACAAGGAAACTAGGCTTTGGAGAAACAAGCCGTGGCTTGTTTGTTCACCTGACAGGCAACCATGAACCACCCATGGTTAAAACAAAGCATAGCATTGTTTGTGACCACAGTCATCGTCTACCCTAAACCTTGACAGTCCTAGGAGAGAGCATGTTCATTGAAAACAAGCTAGAATTCTCAGCTGTTCTGCTTTCTCAACAGGACACTGTGGTGCGGAAAGGTTAGAAAAGGGCCTTTTCTGCCTGGTCCAAGAGCAGAAAAGGCCAAACTGCTGCAGTTCTCTCATTCTAGCTTTGCTTTCAAGTCCCATATATATTTTAGAGGTACCACCAGGGTTGGCCCAATATATTTTGTTAGTTGGGGCAAGACAGCATATGGCATTCTCCTTCCCAAAGTCAAAAGGTGCACGGTCCCCAAGGCCAGCCAGGTTATTATGGCACCTGAGGCAGAAAAGTGCCTGGGAGTAAAAATACAATTTAAAAAATTTAAATGCTCTGCCCTTTTATGACAGGCCAAAAAGAACACCCCAGCTTCACAAGGTGGCTGCCTCACCTCCTGGGCATGGATCCCACTCTAAATCTTGTCACATTTGTAACCGGTTATTGCATGGCAAGCCATACGTGCGGTGCAGATCACTATGTGGTTCACAGTGATTTTCTTTATGCCAGCACAAATCTTTCTTTGGGGACATGAAAGCATTCCCTTCTCCACATGGAGCAATTTTAAGTGGCCTCCACAAACTATAAACTAGACCACAATGACAACAGCATAGGAGCTCGATCACACAAGAGGATGGTTCCAAGGGAGACACAACACACTTTCTATGTATGTGTGAACATGGTCATAGACAGGGCAGGGATTCCACTGCATCGGCAGCAGCTCAGTTAAGACAAGACTTTTGACAGCTGTTTTTTAAAACAGCTCTATAGCTTTGAACAATGGGTGATTTTCTATGGCCAGCTTAAGCTTGTCCTTTCAGTAAATAAGGCTGGATGAAAGGAATCAGATAATGAGGAAAAGGAAGATTATTGGGACTCATACACTCTTCAGTCATCAAATCAAACACCAATTTGTGTAACAAGCCTCTTCAAGTAGCAAGCAAGCTAGACATACGTGGACTCCCAATTAATCCACATCTCTACTCCAAGTTTCCCTGTAACACATATTTTATTCTGCCCATCTCAATAAACCTTGACAGAGGTATTTTATGAACGTCCACATGAACGTTATTTAAAGGATACATCACATAGATATTTTATCTGGTTTAATCAGATTTAATCTTACTCAATTCAGACTGATAAAATGTATTTACAGCTTCATACCAGTGCAAATGGCCTTCTTTGCCTCTGTAATATTCAAAAGGAGGAGAAAAGTGCGCTGAAACACAACATTTGAATTCCCAACATTTCCACATTAAGCGCCACAAGAGACAAGCATTCAGAACATGAAACACTCCTACTAAATGTAGCTTAAGATCCACATTTAGGGCAGAGGAGGAAGAGGATGGGGGCAGGAGAGGAGAAGATTCTCTCATCCTGCTTTAAGTTTTCTTTCAGGTGTAACAGCTTTGCTTCAACACCCAAAAGTCATTAATAGCTGCCGTTTCACCTTCTAAACAAACAGCTGATGAGAAAGCTTTGAAAAAGGGAAGGATTGTAAAAAGGCAAAATATGGAAAGTTTCTGGTGTGCTGATAGCACTAACAGTCTGAGCTAAATGTAAAAAAAAAATCTGTTCCATATTTTAAAAAAAAGGATTCTCTCATAGATAGTTTAAAGAGGAATAGAGAAAAGCTGATAGGTTTTTTTTCTTTTTGCATGTATGTACAACTGGGGTTTGGAGGGGGGAAACTGCAGAATAAATAAAGACTTGTGTACTGTGCAAGCTTTAAAGAATTCCTTCATTTTAACTTGCTTGAGTTTTTTTTGCCATCCTGCCTTCTCTATCTTTCTCCCTAAAAACAGCATCAGGATGTTGTTCTAAACATCCAGAGGTTTGAAAGGAAGACGGAATGAACTAGAAAAGAAAGAAGCCTGTCTGAGGAATAAAAGCCAGAATCTAAGATTCAAAAGACGCCAGAGGTGTAAGAAGATTGACAATCTTGAAGGGCCTGAAGAGGCCTTTGAAAGCAAGCCCACCAGTAGTTCAGCTTGGACTGCAGCAGTCAGGCTAATTAAAAATAAAAAGTTTGCCTGGGAGCATATAAATTCTCAAGGGGATGTAAAAACCTGCAGACGCAATGTTTCTTTCGCCACAAAGACATTATACACCCCGTCTCGCTGCTCTCGGGTGCTTCTTCTAATTTCCCTCTGGACCTTAAATACCCCCTCTCCCTCTCTTGACAGACACAGGATGGGGAGGGAGCTGAAGTAAAACAGCATCTATTTAAAGCAGCAATTTCACAAAAATCAAACTAGCCTCAAATAAACAACCCCAGCCCTAAGAGAGGAGAACAAATTCCTTTTTTAAAAAAAGCAGAATTAAAGTGACCCACCTAGGCTTTTAGCAGTGGCGAGGACGAAACGGAACTGAACTCAACATTGGTGGTTTTACACATAGGTAAAAAAAGATCAACTAAATGCTTAACTCTCACGGGAGGTTTAGGATTCTTTAACCTCTCTCCCTGCAAGAAGGGGGGAAGGAAGAGGTATATGTTTTGGAGTTTTTTTTTGGAAGGTTGGCTTCCTAGCAATTACGTTCTAAAGCAAAATAGAGTCGCCTTATTAACTCCTGCAAGGTTGTTTTTTTAAATAAATAAATAAACAAACAAACATGAGCTGGCGGTGCAGATCTCGCCACACAAAAGCAGGGACCGCGTGTGCGGACCTATCCAGGCGAGCGTTTGCAAAAGTGCATCCCCTCCTGTCCAGGGCAGGCGCGCGCATGTCACTCACTGGCCTCGATGCTGCCCAGTGGCAAATCGTCTTCTTTTGGGAACACCCCAGATGTGCGTGTCAGTTGTTTGTTTCTGCCAAGTGTGAGTGCGGGCGCGCGTTGAGTGCCTCCATTTGCAAACGGGGACAGCACCTTCCCTCCCTCAGCTTTAGTGGGATCGGGGGAGGGACCTCTTCCACAACATAAACAAGGATGGGAGGAATGAAGAGGATCCGGGCGATGGAAGACGCCAGTTGACGGAGCCCTCCCGCCTCACTTTCCAGCATCTCAACCGCTCCACAAAGCCAGTCAAGAGTGGAGGTTGGAAGGGGCGCGCTTCCTCTGGCCGCCTTGCGGACCAAGCAGCCATCTCTAGATTCCTCCACCACCCCTGCTCCCCAATCGCCCCCCCCCTCTCTCTCTCTCTCTCTCAACTCCCGAGGGACGCTCCCAACAGCAACAGCCGCCGTGCATGCGCGTTGCCACTTTGCAGAACTTGCTCGAATCCCGCTTCATTTCAAAATCTCGGGTGCTCCATGGCGGCTGCCCCCGGCTGTCGGAACGCGGCCCGTCCTTCTCGTGCTTTGGCCTGAGGGCAAGGGGCGTGGGGAATCCCGGCATTCTCCCACCGCCCTCCCTCGTGCTGGATCTCCTTTCCCCCGATACGGGCGTGGAGACGGGGAGGGGGTCTTTTTTCTACAAGCATAAACGGGACAATATTGCCCGGTGTGGGTTTTTAAATGACCGTTAAGGAAAGCCGCCTGGCCGGCCTCCTGTACTACTCCAAAGGCGCGCACAGACGCACGCACGCACACACCCTTCGGGGGGTGGGCGGGAAGGACCCTCAACAAGTAACCAAAATTCACGGCAATGCGAAGAAGGGCGTGGGGAGGGAGGGAAGAAGGGCGTGGGGAGGGAGGGAAGAAGGGCGTGGGGGGAAGTGGCGGCCGGGGCACTGGCACTAGGCGCTTCGCCTAATGGGAGACTCCAAGGCGGGGTGGGATGGAGAAATGCACGCCCGCTCACGTACAAGAGGAGCGGGCCCCCCAGTGAAATGAGAAGCATCCTCGTTTGCTCAAGAGGGAGGACAGAATTTTGTAGACACTCCCCACACACACACCCCTCTCTGAAGTGCCTCTTTCTCTTTACAAACAAGTTGACTAACGGAACGGAGCAATGTGGATCCGAATTTCCTTTTAGCCCTCCCCGCCTTCCGATTGCTCAGGTTGCAGCTTTGCAAGGGTTAATCAACATCATCTCTCGTAAATCTGGAAACACGAGCCGAGGGAGGGAGAGGCGGCGGCACGCAGGCAAGAAATTAAGAAGTATAGTAGCTAACGGGGCTGGAGAAAACCCTATTGCTGCATCAATCCTTCCCTCCCCCGCTCCGCTTCCGCGCTTTGGCGGCACCATTTACTTTCTCTTGCTGCCGCAGGTGCCTTAAAGACAAACAAAAAAACTTTGATCCGAGCCTAGCTGAGTCCTCCCAGCAAGCGTGTCTCCCCGGACCCCCAAGCCTTCTGGCCGCCAAGCCGGAAATCCTGGCCGCCCGAGCTAACGTCTCTTACCATAGACCCCTTGTCCCCTGGTGTAGACCGGGACCAGAGAGAGGAATAAAACCCAGATAGTCTCCATCTTCAAGGCAGAAGCTTCAAAACCAGCGAAGAGCAGCAGCCAAACCAGCACCGCCAAAACAACCCCAGACAGCATCAGGCGGGGGATCCTCGAAAGAGACCAGGAGGCTTTCCCCGGAGCGGCTTTTTTTTTTTTGAATGCCCACCGCTTCCCAGGGCCTCGGAGCGGGAAGGGATGGAGCCAGCGAGCCCGGCTAGCCAAGTCAACTCAGCCGGCGCTTCTCGGGAAGCTCGCGATCTTCTAGACGCGCGCGCGCGCACGCACACACACAGTCAATTGGAACGAAGAGAAATATCCGCCCTCCCCAAACGGGGAGCAGTAATTGCAAATATAAAAGGTGCGAGGAGGGGAGGGGAGGAGAAGAGAAGCCAGCCAGCCAGGGATCTTGTTTCCCCCCCCCCCCCACTCTTTCTCGCTGGCTTTCGTTTCCCTGGATCCTGGAGCTTGCCGAGCAAAAATCAAAAACCGAACTTCACGCCCAGGCACAAAACGGCGACCTAAAAAGAATGATGATAAGAAGCGGCAGCCAGAAAAAATGCTGGAGGAGGGACCGATCCAACAGCCACGTACATCCAAATAAAACTTCCGCGGGGTTTTCCCCTTCTGCTGTGCCTCGATTTCTTCCAAGCGGGGGGGGGCGGGGTCACGTTTGCTCAGGAAAAGAGAGAGACGTCAAGCTCTTTCTGAACTCTCCAGCTTCCCAAACTCAATCGCCTGCCAACTGGGGCCAACTTGAGAGAGGGAGAGAGAGGCGCACAGAGTTCTCGCCCTCCCTCCAGCTAATGAGTCTCTGGCTGCAACTCCGGGAAGAACAAGGGGAAGCGAGGAGGGACGGAGGGCGGGGTGTGTGCAATCGGGAGGGGGGGCGGAGAGAGGGAAAGAAGAAAACTGACATGCAGCTGCTGGGGCGATAGGTAATTCTTCTTGTCTGGAGGTTCTTTCTTCCGTTCTCTCTTCCTATTTCCAGTGACTCCTGTTGGCGGAATTAATGAAACGCAGGGACGACTTTGCTGCGCGCGTGTGTCTTCGTTTCTTTTTAAAGAGAAGCATTTTTCCCGAGCTCCTTCAAAGCTGCCGACCTCTGGTCTCTCCGGGCTGAAGTTGCCCAGCTGCAGTGCATCGCATGCCGGCCTGGCAGTGGAACGAGGACCAGACGCAACAACACTTGCTCCAGTAGTCGTGCTCCTCGCCTCCTTCGCCCTCTCGCTTTGACGTTTAGCAGTTGAGAAGCTACTTCTCTCTGCCCCCCTTCTCTTTGCAACACCCCTCCAAAACAGGTGTTCTTTTTAAGTATGTTTTCCTTTTGCTTTTCCTCTACAGATGGGAAGAGAAATGTTCTAACTTGGGCTATAACTTCCCCAAAGCGGAGCGGGCGGGAGACGAATGGCACGAGGACTAAGAAACTTGCAGAAAGCTGCCTTTTTAACCAAAAAATCAAAAGACTGTCGAAAGGGCGTGGCAAGTCCTGGCTCCTCCCCTTCCGAGAAGAATGTAGTTAAAAGAAGAAGAAAAAGAAACGCTCAACTTCTTCATCCGCAGTTCTGTGCCGCTTGTGGAGGGGCTAGACTGCTGAGCGCGATCGATGTAATTCGATATCTGGTTCGCTTTGATGTCCTTTAGAAGGCCTTTCAGCCTTCCAGAAACTTGACCAGTTAGCCCGTCGCTCAGCCCTGAGAACTCGGCTTGGCTCCCCCCCCCCCATTAAATTCCCTTTTTTATTCTGGCTGGCAGAGTCGCCTTTTCCCTATATTCCCTTGGACGACTCAGAAGAGTCAGATCTCTGGATCCTTTTGCGCAGATCGAGAGCGACAGCAATTAGAAAAGAGCCTTTTCTAATTGCTGCCCCTACCCGGGGTTACATCTATAATCCTCCAGGATCAGCCTTGTCTCCCGTCCACCCCCTTTTTCTTCCCCTTTTCATCTCTCCCCGCTGCTTGATTCCCTTTTAGTTTTAAAAAAGAAAGGGAGCCAATTAAATGCACGGGGCTCGAGCGGAGTCCTGCCTCCTACCTACCAAATCCTCCCGGCCTCCCCCAGGACCAATTAGAGAAAACAAAACAAGGCTGGGCAGAAAACGGATCCGTCTGGCTGTATATATATATTCTCTCCTCGTTTTCTTTTGCATTCCGTTCGCTCTCCCTCCCGCTTCTTCTCAAGGAAATGTCAGAGATCAGCCGAGGTTTCAGGCATCCTAGGAAAGCAATGCAGAACCCGGTCGGTTTCAGCGCTTCGGGACCCAGCCTCGTTCTTTGGAGCAGAGGAGCCTCGCTGGGAGACAGCCAGACCGGGCCTGAGAGCGGGCTGCGCGGTGGTTGTAGGCGGCTGGGCTGCACAGCCAACACGATCTATAGGTTTGTATTGTAGGGGTGTCGTTAGGGACACGTGGACCCTCTAGGGGGCGCGCATGATGCGCTAGTGTGTTGTGGGTATTCCATATGCGCGCGCTTGCACCTGTTGTGGGCATGCCGATTGCGTAGGAGAGGGCGCGGGCATGCAGTGCCTGCTGCATGCCTGTCAGCGATGCGAGGGGCATCTGTGTATCCCTCTTGTCGTGCTACTACTGTTCGAGCGTGCGCTCCGCTTTCGACGTCTTTGTGGGTCTCTACGTTGTGTCCCTCTAGCCCTGCTGCGAGACTTGTGCACCTATGGGGAGTCGCTCAGCCATTGATCCCGTGCATGCGTGCGACTGTGCACGCTCAGTTTATATTCCCAAGCAGCCTCGTGTCCGCTTTCTTCTTTTTTCTTCACCACCCCCCCTCGCTGCGAATCCCACAGGCGGAGATCTAAACCGACCATTTCGTCGTTGGAGACTCTGGAAATGGAACAAGTGGTACCAAAAGGCCGTCTAGTAAGAGTCTTCTTAGCAGGTGGCCCTCTTATCAGGATTGTGCAAGATGTCACCTCCCCTATGCCAAAACAGAACAAGCTCCTGGAACATAGTGTCTGGCTGGCCACTTCCTTCAAATTATCTGGGTCCTGGTTGTCATTTTTCAGACATTTATTTGGCAACTTTCCCCCTATCCTTGTTCCAATGATCCAGTGATCCCTCTCCTTTTCTGTTTCTTCAGTAGATCAGAAAGACTGTCCTTCCTCCAAGAATGCTGTTTGAATCTTTCTATACATGAACATCTTATACTCCACATTTGAGACGAAGGAAGCATTAAATCAGAATTTCCTTGAGGAACAAACCTTAAATCTTTGCATTACACCAAGATGTCCTTAAAGATCTGTTTTTAGAAAGATGGGGTGAAGATAAGCAGACAATGTAAGCATGGCTGTTAAAATATTAATCGAGAAGTGCCTTCTTGCTTTATAGAAACTGATGATGCAGAAGTAGTTCAGTTAAGTTTTTCTCTCTACCCAGCCCAAATACATTTCCTGAAATAATTGAACTCGCATCAGCCAGTCCCTATCTTAAAACAGTGCTGTGAAGCATTACTTGCTCCCATCACAATAAACGAATTTGAGCTACCTGCAAGTAATGGGGAATACATTTTTCGGCATGAAACCTTGTGATGGTGGGGAAATGGGGCTGTTATTGCAAGTGTTTATTCTTTCTGCTGAACTCTTAGTAGTGAGGAAATTGATATTTTTTATTATTGTGCAGCTGAGTATCTGGAGGTGTGTTATAGATATACAGATAATTTCCCTCTTTTTGTGTAACAGCAGAAGCAGACCACCCAGGTTGGGTTTTGTTGTTAATGTGGGTTTTGCACAAATAACTCACAGGACATCTGAGGTTGAGATGGGTGGAGTGTGTTGCTCCTCTGGGATTTTTTTCCTATATATTTGTCTCTGTTTCATATTTATCTATATACATTGACCTCTGCTCTGCAGTGAGATCTCTTTGGAGGGATTCAAGCAAGGGGCCCCTCCAGACTAGTAGGGTTGGGGGGGTATATTCTGCAATATTATTATTATTCATTGCATTTGTATCCCACCTTTTGCCCAAAGAGCTCAAGGTGGTATACATGATTCTCCCCCTCCTCATTTAATCCCCACAACAGCCATGAGAGGCAATTGCTGGCCCAAGGTCACTCAGTGAATTTCATGTCTGAGTAGGGTTTCTAACCCCAGCCTCCCAGGTCCTAGTCCAATACTCTAACCACTACACCACACTGACTCTCTGTCATGGACGTAATGATAGAACATTAATTGTGGGTTTATACAGAATCATCCACACATCATTACACTTTATCAGTTGTTCCCCAATGTTACTGCATTATTGTCATCTGGAGGAGCACTTTTGTTTTTTGCAACAATAGGAGGACTAGAATGAAAACAAGCAGGACATACGCAGCATGAAAAGTTACAGGACTGATTTTAGCAGGAAACTACAGGACATGCGCCTATTGCAAATGAAGCAGCGTGACCACCCCAAAATGTTTGCAGGCACAAATAGTGTGGAAAGCCTGGTCACATTTAACTGCCCTGATAACATCATGAGCACAAATCATGATGAATGCTCAGCAAAAAGGACCTCTAGCCCCTCTAGAGGTCCAAGCCAAATTCAGCCCATCCTCGTGCCTGCCCTCAGCTTCACTTTTCCTGGGAATGCCACCTTCCTATTTTTCAATGCCATAATCTTTTCTCATTCCATGAAGAAGAAATGCAGCTACAAGGACCCATGAATACAGACAAGCTGGCTGCAGCCAACAGTAGCTCAATACTAGCGTTTTTTAAATTGGCAAGTTCAGCCTGGCCCTCCCACTGGACTGAGTGAAGAGCATGACTCATGCAGCAATTGCTGGACACCGTTGTAATGGATCAAACTGTCAGGAGCCCAGTGATTCTTGAGGTGCCTTTTGGATGTTCTGCCTCAGTCACCAAAAGCTTTTGAGCAGGATTTGCAGAATAGTGCATCTCAACTCTTAACGCCTGAACACTGCCAAAATGTTAACTTTCAGTGACTCTTAGCAGATCTATTGAGAGAACAAGAGAGACTTTTTCATATAAGAGACTGGAGCCACACACTGTTTAAATTTCTCATTTATCTGGCAGTTCAAATGTAGTTATTGATTTCATTTAAAGCTGTCCTTTCTTCTGTGAAATTTAAGGCAGGAGGCATGGGGTGCCTACGCAGTTGCTAATCCAGGCTGCTTTCCTTCACACTGGACCAACTCTCCCATGACTAGGCAGAGCAAATCTGCCATTGGGAGCAGCAGAGGCAGGGAGTGGTGACAAAGTGGTGGAGGATGGATCTGAATGTGCCTTGTGAACTGCCCTACATGGCCTAGCTGAGTTTGCTGCCCTCTTCAGGCCATATGCAGCACATGGAATGAGCAAGTGAAGGGAGCACTTCGTCCTTTGCCTCAGGTAACAAAATGTCTTGGCCCAGTCCTATTCAGCAAAGTGGCTGCATTATGTGGGGCCGGATCCTGCCCTGACTTTACAGCCTTTGACTTATGGGAGGCAAAATATTACTGTGTCCTAGGCCACCTGGTTTCTTACTATCTGTTCAAGGTCAGCCCACCACCCACTGGAGCATACCACAATAGGTTGCCTTATCAGTTACAGAAATTAGAAAGGACCTCTTGGCATCCATCTTATGCCAAGGTACTGCTCAGTGGCTAATTTCCTCTGTGGTCTCTACTTGGTTCCATATGTATAGCGGCAGCATCTGTACTATAAAGTTAGCAGTTTTATTAAAAGCTTTGCAATGCATCGTTCAAGAAGGTAGCTGCCTCAACAATCACACCCATTAATACATCACTGTATACAATGGACCAGCCGCTATGAGGTGTCACCACCATCAGTCTCTGCTTCATCTCCCTGGAATCAGAAAGCATACTGTAAAAGAGATGTGATACCCTGGGTGGGGAAAAATGTATTTGTAGAAGGTAGGCTGGCAGGTATTGATTTACTATATGAACGAGAATCATTCCCAGAGTTACGGAGAGTTATAGCTCAGCCAAAGGCTGGTTACTAATTCATGCTGTACCAAATCAGCAGTTAACAGATATAGCTGCTAATTAGGAAGCGGTTATTTCTATTATAAATGGCATTCAGTCGTGAAAAGGAGCAGTTAGCTTGCATGAGCAACAGGCAAGCGAGAGCTGACTGAATAGCTCTTACAAAATGACCAATTTCCCTTCAATGCAGGAGGCGGAGCACATAGAGCTTGTAACTAGGACCAGTTTCTTTGATAAAGAAAGCTGACAGAAGGCAAAAATGATTTGTAAAAGACCACATATTAAATTATTTAATGCACTACACTTACCAGTACTGCTTGATAAAGGCAATGTTTTTCTTGAATGGGGGGGGAAGGTACAGGTGTCCCCGCACTTGTAGCGCTAGTCGTTTCCGACTCTTAGGGTGATGTCTTGCGACGTTTACTAGCCAGACCGTATATATGGGGTGGGATTGCCAGTTCCTTCCCCGGCCTTTCTTTACCCCCCAGCATAGGTACTCATTTTACCAACCACGGATGGATGGAAGGCTGAGTGGACCTTGACCCCTTTTACCGGAGATTTGACTTCCTCCTTCCGTTGGAATCGAACTCCGGCCATGAGCAGAGCTTCAGCTGCGTTACTGCCGCTTACCACTCTGCACCACGGAGGATCTTAAAGAATTTTTAAAGCCCTTCTGGCCTTTGCAGATGGTGATGTGCAAACCAACTCTCAGTGTTTGTTTCCAAACAAACCAAGATGGTAAGCCAAAGTTTGTTCTAGGCTTACTAATCGTGGGTTCTTTGGGAAAAAACAAACAATGAGTGCTGGTTCACACAGCCCAGTAAACCAAGGCTTGTGGTTTGCTGCTCCAGAAAGAACAGAGCAAAATGGGAGCAATTCATCAGCATGCAGTAGCATACTGCTCATGCTTTATTGTTGTTTATTAATATTTACATCCCACCCTTTCTCCGAAAGGAGCCCAAGGTGACAAACACATATGCAGTAAAAAACATCATCAAAATAAAATAAAATGAAAACATTTAAAACATTTGTTATGTGCCTTCAAGTCAATTACGACTTATGGAGATCCTATGAATCAGTTACCTCCAATAGCATCTGTTGTAAACCACCCTGTTCAGTTCTTGTAAGTTCAGGTCTGTGGCTTCCTTTATGGAATCAGTCCATTTCTTGTTTGGCCTTCCTCTTTTTCTACTCCCTTCTGTTTTCCCCAGCATTATGGTCTGTTCTAGTGAATCATGTCTTGTCATAATGTGTCCAAAGTATGATCACCTCAGTTTTATCATTTTAGCTTCTAGTGATAGTCCTAGTTTAATTTGTTCTAATACCCATTTATTTGTATTTTTAGCTGTCCAGGGTATCTGCAAAGGTCTCCTGCAACACAACATTTCAAATGAGTTGATTTTTCTCTTAACTGCTTTTTTCACTGTCCAACTTTCACATCCATATATAGAGATCATGTAAAGACCAATAAAAAATAACTAAATCATGTGTCTGCTTAGGCCCACCAAAACAGAAACATTTTCAACAGGTGTCTCAAAGAATACCATGATGACACCTGCCTAGTGTCTATAGGCAGGGAGTTCCAAAATACAGGTGCTGCCACACCTAACGGCATGGCTCCTTACAAATGCAGAACAGGCATTGCATGGCACTTGACAAGTTCTGCAGATTGAAGTGATCAAGTCAATGGGGTAATGCAACCTCTTAAGTAAACTGGTCCCAAGCCATTAAGGGCTTTATAAAGCAATAGTAACAACTTGAACTCAGTCCGGTAGGGAACTGGCAGCCAGTGCAGATCTTTGAGCACGGGTGTAATGTGGTGACAGACTTTCACTCCTGTCAGCAATTGTTCTGCAGCATTCTGCATTAACTGCTTTTTCAAGCACAAGGACAGCCCCATATAGAGTACATTTTAGTAGTTCAGTCTTGAAGTTGAAAGATGTGAGAATAGGTCCATTGTCTTTGCCTGAAATAACAAAATAACATATTTTATAACATTTTGCCCTAACAATAGGCACTCCACATCCTAACCAGGAAGTTTTGATGGAAAGGTGCAAAACAGGGCAACCAAAATGATCAAGGGGAAGCATAAAGAAGTTTATTCAAGTGTACATTGTGTGGAGAAAGTAGACAGAAGTTACTATTAGCCTTGTGTGCTGTTTGTGAGCTTCCTGTAAGTATCTGTTGGTCTTTGTGGGGAAAAGGATGCTGGACTAGAAAGGCCTTTGGTCTGACCCAGCAGGGTTCTTCTTATGTTCAAAGCAGCTATATGTTAAACACAGGCAGAGGGAAGGAATCAAAAGTGAAACTGACCATATACACACAACTGCATGTACATGTCTTTATTACGATGGAAGATCAGCAGTACAAATACAGTCAGCTGGATATCGGAATAACAATAAAATGCAAAATTACAGCAAGGGCTGATTAAAAACTAGTCCAGGAATGTCATAAAAGAATCAGGGTGGAAGGGAATTGGGCTGGTTGGCGGCACACAGTTCCTTTCTGCGAACCATAGCAGCTACACAGAATGAGGCGACCTTTGCAGTACTCCGAGGATCCCGATCTGCCAATAAACATCGCAGAAACTCAGCCTCAGAACTAGGATAAAGATTAGCTAAAATTGGGAAAATAAACTTGTGGCGAAGGTTAGAATAGAAAGGGCAACAGAGCAATACATGACACACCGACTCCACCTCCTCAGCACCACAGGGGCAGGTTCGTTCAGAATGTGGGACACCCTTATACCTGCTCTCCAATAGTGCTGAAGGAAGAACATTGAATCGTGCCAGGGTAAATGCTCTCCTAAATTTCGGGGTAGATAGATTCGAAATATAAGAGGCGGGGACGAAGGGTTTCATATTAATGTGGCTTAAGGAGTAGACAGCAGCCAAGCACTGGTTGTTCTGGAGTTCAATGTCTCTAAGGCATTGAATGATTGTTGTTTTGGCCCTCATATACCCTAGGGCCCCTATCACTGGCAGTGAGAAGCCAAGAGATTCTAATTTGTTGGACAGCGTCCGCTTCCATTGAGACTGGAAGGAATCTTCGAGAGTTAAAGGGGCCAATCCTGTGGGTATGAATAGTAACTTCAGCCAATAGCTGAATTTGAGCATCCAAACTCGGGTCTCAATTAAAAGGGCACCCAGTTCCAAACGTAGTGCCACATTAGTGACACAGCACGGGACACCCATTACCGACCTCAGAAAGTTGGATTGAACCACCTCCAGCAATGTATAATTGCCCCCGCTACAAATTTGGGTCCCGTAAAGTAGTTGCGGAAGAGCCTTGGCATTAAACACCTGGACAGCCACAGGAACATATGAGCCACCCCTTGTATAGAAAAAGGCAAGCAAAGCCTTTACCGTTTTCTGGGCGGTCTCAACCGACCTTACGAGATGTGCCTTCCAGGATCTCGAGGACTGGATTACTATACCAAGGTAGCTAAAGGCATTAACTTGGACAATAGAATGATTGTCAATTTGCCATCTGTACTTATGCCTCTTCCTGGAGAAAACTAAGAAGTTGCATTTTGCATAGTTGATTTTTAAAAGTTCATCAGTACAGAAGGCTGCAAGTTCTCTTAATGAGCGGCGCAATCCAATCAGAGTTTGAGAAAGTAAAACAATATCATCAGCGTACAATAAGCATGAGATATGTCTCCTCATAAGCGCAGGGGGATGAGAATTTACTGTCTCTAGACGTTTAACCAATGGATTAATATAAAAATTAAATAAAGAGGGAGCCAAGACACATCCTTGTTTTACACCCTTAAAAGATGCAATCGGTGCAGACAGATGTCCAACCCGATTGCATCTTACCGTTATCTGGGTCCTTTCATGCAAACATCGAATTAAGCAAAGTAAACGTCTATCAATGTTTGTGTCCTTTAGTTTCGCCCACAGCCTCTCACGAGACATTACATCGAAAGCTGATTTGAGATCTATAAAAGCAGTAAAAAGAGCCCCTCCCTTGCGTAAAGAGCATTTTTCAGCCAAATGCTGAAGGACAAGGCCCTGGTCCATGGTGGAGCGCCGAAGTCTGAATCCGGCCTGTTCGTCGGCCAAGATGTTTTCACCATCCATCCAAGATGTTAGCTTCTCTAGAAGATGGCTTGCGTAAAGTTTACTAATGATGCTAAGAAGGCTTATGGGTCTATAATTTGAGGGATCCATCCTATTGCCCTTCTTATAGATGGGTATCACAATGGCCATTCTCCAATCTGCTAGGATGGAGATTGATTGATCTATTACAGTAAACAAGGCCGCCAAAATGGGAGCCCACCAGTCCAGGTGCGTTTTAAGAAGTTCCGGGGAAATATTATCTACACCAGGTGCCTTGCCCATTTTCAATTTGTTAATAAGTGCAGCAGTCTCACAAATGGAGACCAGTGGCCATTGGGGTAATGTATTGACGTCTTCCCACTCGGGACTATCACATTTATCACTTTTGGTGAATATACTAGCGAAGTATAATTCCCATGTGCCAGCTGATATATGATATTCGATACTCGGCAGAACAGGCTGGCACCCCCCTGCAACCAGCTTCCAAAACTTTCCAGAGTCTTTTGAACGAGAGGCTTCAATTAAGTTGTGCCAAACTTCTTTTTGATGTAGCTTTTTCTTTTCTTTTATTAAATTTTTTAATTGTCTTTTAGTATCTAAATATTCAGTACTGATAATTCAGAGGCTCTATACCTTTTATAAATGGACGTGAGGGTTTTCTTCAGTGCTATGCAGTCCTGGTCAAATCAGGGCTTTGACGCCCGCTCTAGAGAGCATGGTCTCCATTGGTTTTTAAGGATTAAGGACTTACTTATAAATTTCACCATCTCCTGATACCATAAACAGACAGATGATGAAGCAGAGGCAAATAAAAGCTTATTCCTAATGCCTAGAGCTTCAGCAGAATATAGGGATTTAGCTACTTTGTTAGCAATAGCAGGGGACCATCTAATATGGGTGGCTCTTCTCTCTGCTGCTAGGTTATATAAAGGTTCTCGGTCCAATAGCAACTTTTTATGACCCGGTTTAAGTGTAAAGATCAAAGGGAGATGATCACTTTCCTCCCTGACACCAACTTTGCACCTGGAGACATATTTCAACAAATTGGGGGAGATCACGATGTAATCAATGGTAGACACTCCATGGCATGAAACGTAAGTAAATTCGCTGTGCCAATCTCCAGCTACGCCTCTATTTAGAATAACCAGGTCAAGGGCATGGACCATCTGTAAGAAGCTGAGGCCAGCAAAATTGTAGCCTTTGTCGTTAGATTTCCTACTCGGGCAGAAAAAGGGCCGTTCCATTATTGGAGGGACTAGATGAAAGTGTTCATACAAAGCGGCATTGTTAGTGCCTGACCTTGCATTGAAGTCCCCTGCCAGAATAACAAAGGCTTGGGGGTACTTGGCCATAAGCTTGGTGACATAATCCTGTAATTTCGACCATTGCTCTATTATCAATTGTTTTCTAGATGTGGGAGGGAGGTAAATGTTAATCGGCAAAAAAGAATCATTTTGTATATTCAACAGTAAGGCGGTTGCTATGTCCTCTAGCCCCTTTAGGCTCGACGCTGTTGCACCCAATCTGGTAGAAATCAGGGTCACTAGACCACCTTTTGGCCGGCCGCCTCCAGTGCTTAAAACTGCCTCTAGAGAATAACTTACAAAACCACTTAAGTGCAATTCCTCTATAAGCCAGGTCTCTTGGAGCATTATAATATGATGCTGATTGAGAAACGTGAAAAATGCGGGGTTGGAGCTCTTGTTGGACCAACCTGCCACGTTCCAGGAGACTAAAGATAGCAAAGCATCTGTCCGAAGTACCTTATGTCAATTTAAGGGATACCTTACATTTCCTGTATCAGAGATGTTATCTACAGAGCGGCCAGGATTGCACAGGATTACTCAACTGCTTACTGGGGGCCATAGATGGAATAGAGGAAGCACCCTGCATGATGAGGGCCTCTATAGTCCTGACTTTTCCCAAGTCCCTAGTGGATATATCATTGTTCACCTGCACCTCATTAGGTCCCTCAAGTGAAAAGATCCCCTCCAGCATAGGGCTCCAACAACTGACATTAGAAACAACCTTAAGAGGGAACTTCATCTGGGGAGGGGGGCAAGGGGATGGAAGTCCAGCATTATTTCGCTCGGCAGTCTTTACTCCGCTTAAATCTGCTGACTTGGACCGATTTGTCCATGTAAGGACTAAACCAATCCCCTGATCACACACTGCAAAACTTAATATTAATCACAAAAGGGGGAAAAGGTGCAAACTATTAGAATCTCCCCTTTCTATCCAAACATGGGCACACAGTATATGACTCTTATCTAAGGAGTAGCCTGGCAGGTATTAATATACTATATAAAGTGTTGTTATTATCAATAGCATGGAAATTAATTTTTATGGTGCTTGATGGATTAAATCCAGCTTTTGCCATACAAATGATTGTCTGTGGTTTTTCATTTAAATTCTTATCTGTGGCCTACCTGCTAGGAACAAGCTACTGACCTGGGCAAATAATGCAAAAGGTATTCCAGTATTAATTGAGATATTGTAAAAATAATTTGTTTTGGCAGCATTTGTACATAGCTCTATGAACATCCACATGTTTTGGTTTCAAGGATGAAAATCACAGTGGAAAAGAAATGTAAAAGCAACATGCACTTGCAGCAGCCAAGCCATTATATTCAATCATATGAATATTTGCACCAGAGGTACCTAGAAAAGAAATGGCAATATCATGTGGACTTGTGCTTCTTTGTGACTCAACAGTGTCTTCTAAAAAGCACACTGGGAGTGCACTATTCATAATCCTCCTGTGAGTTTTAACAAAACGATAATGGAATAATAAAAAATGTAGAAGCACTGGCCTGTTTGCAGATATTCTGGGAAGTGTAAAAATGACAGCATTTGCTGGTATGTTATGAATTGTTTGCTCTGGTCTATCACTTTGTAACACTTGTTAAATATTATCTTTCAGTATTCCCATTGCAAAGTGAAACATTTCATATAAATTCTCCTGCATAATTTTTTTACTCATTTATAAGGAAACCATAATTGTACCAACTATCACAGATTATAAACTAAAAATAATGAAGGTTGTAGCTTTTTCTAGCCAACTTTGAGTTGCTTATGTTTCTTTGCTTTAAACTCAAGCCCATTTCCTTAGTTTAAACTCTCTTCTTTATTTTAAATACCTATAAATACTTTTCAACACATTTTTACATGGTGTGTTTACCGTCTCTAGAACGTATGTGGTGTTCAAAGAGAAAATCATTCATATATATTTCACAGTGTTACTGTGGAAAAGATGACTGATGAACTGGGAGATGCCAAGGTCCGGTTACTAAACTATTAATTTTCTTGTGCTGATGTTTCCAAGCTATAACCTAGGGCATTCCATCACTCTCTTCCATTCTCACTGACAGTTGGATGAAGCTGCTATCTTTGTGCCCCAGCCATCTCTTCATCTGACATTTCCATCTCCTGTCTCTAGTATATTTCCCTCTCAGCATAATTCCCAGGATTCTATCAAGTGGCTCTTAAATCTGATATCCTTTTTCTTTTGCAAGAACCCAAACACAGTTCAAAAACAAAATCAGAACCACTTACTGAGCATCAGAGAACATCTGTTGACTCCTCACACTGGAGAGACAAGAAGTGGAACAGAGAGTGTTCCTGTTATGCTGCAGCAAAGGCATGAGCTAAGGTGACAGTAATGTGTGAGAATGCTAGAAGGTCACAGAATAGTATGTAAGGGAGAGAGAGTAAAACAGTGCATACCGTACAAAATTTGAGATACCATGGAAGCAAAATGCACTGGGAAGATTCATCAATGAAGTCCTGAAGCTCAGGACTAATCAAAGTCTTGGTTTGCTTTTCAGCTTTCTGTTCCATAAATGTCTTCCATAAAAAACAGATAACAGACTAGTAATAGTAGTGTACCATTCTAAAGCACTGGAATCTGTGCCAAATGAATAGATAAATCAAGCTGTGTTCCTCATATTTCATGAAGTGACATTGCAGTGCAGGAATAGCTTCCATTCTGCCGAGTGCCACACTGGATGTTGGCCCTTTAGGTCTCTCCATGTTGTTCCCAGTGAAGGGTGACGATGGAAGATTAACGACTGAGCAGAGCTAGGTTTGTCTCTCAAGTTCTCACCTTGCTCTCTTGGGAGAATATGCTGCATCTGTTTTTGTTTCTCTTGCAAGTACATTTTACAGCATTGTCTGTGTTTCATCCATATTTCCTGCCCCTTTGATTAGCACTTCTTCAGTATACACAGAGTGTTTGCTGTGGAAATAACCTAAGAAGATTGGGCCTATTTCTCCTTCCCTCTCTAAGTCTTCCTCTCCTCATATTCTCCTTGTTCATTACCTCTCAAGGGCTTTTCCAGATGACCTTCTCAAACTTCTGGATCTTATTTTTAGAACTACACTTGTGCTAAACGCAGTTCAGTAACAATAGTGCCATATCCCATCCTTATAGTCTTGATCCAGTTAAAGTTAGTTGTGACTTAGGCCCTATCTGCAGTATAAATACTATTATGCCACTTTAAATAGTCATGGCTCCACCCCCCAAAGAATCTTGGGAACTGTAGCTTGTTAAGGGTGCTAAGAGTGTTAGGAGATCCCATTCCCCTCACAGAGACTACAGTTCCCAGATTTCCTGGGAAGAGTGATTGATTGTTAAAGTATACTGGGAATTGTAGCCCTGTGATGGGAATAAGGGTCTCCTAAGGACCCTTAAAATGACAGTTCCCAGGACTCTTTGGGGGAAGCCATGACTGTTTAAAGTGGTATGATAGTGTTTTAAATGTATAGTGTGGATTGGCCCTAAGTTAGGTCCCATTCAAAGCAGTGGTAGTTAAGTTAGGCATGATAAACTTGTTTTGTCAGTTTCAATGGGATTTAGTCACAACTAACTTTAGCTATATCATAATCTAAATTGTGTGTGTGAGAGAGAGAGTGTCAGGAAGAAGGTACACTTGCTGAAAGGGAGACAGACACATTTATTTGCCAGCTTTTTGGCACATAGAGTTTAATGCTCCAGTTCTGCTTGTGCTTCATCTTGAGGGAGCAGACATCCCTAAAGAAAGGAAAACATTTATTTCAGGTTGAAAGTTGTTGAGTTTTCACAGAACACTGTATTAGATAAAAATGAGTATTCAGAACACAAAACGTGGAATGTGCTCTAAGTGACTGCTTTTGATCTTGGTTATTGCAATAATGATAGTACTGAAATACACAATTATCTTGGAATGCAAACCTGTCCTGCACATAATGCTTAGTGGCATTCCAAGATGAGCATCATTTTCTTCAAACGTTCTTCTCTGCTTGGATTGTAATCCAGGCTAGTGTGCTGCTCTCTTTGGCACCTCGTGCATCAGCGAGCTCAGAGGCCCAAGGGACCCTTTTCCAGGAACTATGAATATGGATGTCAGGTACCCTGGAAACTACAAGTCATAGGACCCCTTGTTCCTGGGATGCTGCTGTGCAAGCAAGGATTTCAAGCAATTATTTCTGACCATCTCATCACTTCCCAGGATTCTTTGGGGTAAACCTTGACAGTTGAACTGGTGTAAAATTAATTGGGATGAAATCCAACAGTGCTCATCCATCAGCAGAGGTGACACCATTGGCTGAATATATTCCCTGCCCTTGTACTTCCCCTACTGCACAACCCCAAAATCTGCTCCAGGTTAGATGGGGAGGAGGTGGAGGTGAGAAAGGGGAAGCCCTACTGTGCAAGAAGAATTTCACTTCCACAACATTGCATGTTGCCCTACATATATCTAGTGTAAAGTTACCACAGGAATACAGTGTCTTAAACTTTGAACCAATGTGGGAATCATGGGATTAAAATTAGTACTAAACAGTAACTAAGATTTCACAGGATGAGTGTTTTTTAAAAATATGAAACAGCTACAAAATGTAAACACATAAATCCATGCACTGAATACCTACAAGGGCCAAAGCAGAACAAAACTAAGAAAGCAGTGAAAATGAGTGATAAGGTCTAATGCCCACCTTAGAATTCTTATTCACTAGCATGTTCATTACAGGATCCCTAATTGGCTGTGACCGTAGTGTTGAAGCCTTTTCACATTAAAAAGGTGGGGCACATTAGCAACAGCAGACTGGGAGGACAATGGCTGCACATAGATACAAATATATATATATATAAGAAGTGGAAGGTAGGGGTTTTGTATGTAGGCCCGTTCATACACATTCCCAAAGTAACTTTTGCATTGAAAATTGAACCTTATGAAAATTTGATATTGCACTAATTCAAATCCCACCTTCCTCTTTTACTCTTTTTCCGTTTTTGATGTGTGGCCTACGTTGTCTTGAGAACTGAGAGAAAGTAATAATAGTAATTTTTCACCAACAGGGATATTTTTGTAATGACACTGGAAAGTGAGCCTTATAGATTGGTGCTCCTGATCTATACAGACCTTGATTCTTTGCTACTTAGTCCACCCTGCCACAGTCAGCAGATGGCATGTCAGCTGTTATGCTGTTCAAAGTGTGCTGAATGATCAGAGCCCCCAGGTCACTGCCTTGTTGGAGAACAGAGCTGCCTACTGAAACATATGGCTTCAGCCCAAGCTATAAACTCCGATACCAGCGTCACTGTAAGAAGGCTGCACAGTTTGAACTTCTTGTGGTACTGCACTCAAAATCTGCCTCACCATAGGAAACAGGTGGCACAAACTAGTGGAAAGTATACTAAACACCACCAGCAGGGATTAGTGCCATGCAGACTGTGCAAGCCCAGCCCAGTAAAGGAGATCCTTGAGACTTGAATTGTAAATCCACTTCTAAATGGAGAAGGAGTCTGAGTTGAAGCTGTGGTATATGTTGAGGAGATAAAACTGCAAAGCAGGTCAGGCCACTCAGTAAGAGTAAGGAGTAGAATCAATAAGTGCTCTATGGGATTTCTCTCTCTCTCAAAATCATAGAATCCTAGAGTTGGAAGGGACCTTGTAGGCCATCGAGTCAAACCCCCTGCTCACAGCAGGAAATCCACAGCTAGAGCATCTCCCACAGATAGCTGTCCAGCCTCTGCTTGAAGACATCCAGCGAAGGGGATCCCACCACCTCCCTAGGCAGTCGGTTCCATTGCCGAACTGCCCTTACTGTCAAGAAGTTCCTTCTAATGTCCAATCTGAATCTACGCTCCTGCAACTTAAAACCATTAGACCTAGTCCTACCCTCTGGGGCAGCAGAGAACAAATCTGTACCCTCCTGTATGTGACAGCCCTTCAGGTACTTAAAGAGTGCAATCATGTCGCCCCTCAGCCTTCTCTTCACCAGACTGAACATGCCAAGTTCCTTCAACCTTTCCTCATAAGACTTGTTCTCCATACCGGCTATCATCCTCGTCGCCCTCTTCTGAACCCGCTCTAACTTGTCTATATCTTTCTTAAAATGAGGCGCCCAGAACTGAATGCAGTATTCCAGATGAGGCCTGACTAATGCAGAATATAGTGGGACTATTACTTCCCTCGACCTGGAAACTATAGCTCTGTTTATGCAGCCCAAAACCGCATTTGCCTTTTTTGCCGCAGCATCACACTGCTGGGTCATGTTCAACTTGCGATCCACTACAATTCCAAGGTCCTTCTCACACGCACTACTGCTAAGCCGGGTATTTCCCATCCTGTACCCATGCATTTTGTTTTTGTGGCCTAAATGCAGAATCTTGCATTTGTCTTTATTGAATTTCATTTTATTAATTTCAGCCCAATTTTCTAGTCTATCCAGGTCCCTTTGGATTTTATTCCTGTCTTCCATTGTGGTAGCTATCCCTCCCAGTTTCGTATCATCCACAGACTTCATAAGGTTCCCTCCACCCTGTCATCTAAGTCATTGATAAAAATGTTGAAGAGTATCGGCCCCAGGACAGAACCCTGTGACACTCCACTAGAGACCTCCTTCCAGTCCGAAGCAGAGCCACCGACGACCACTCTTTGAGTACGGTTTTCCAACCAGTTGTGAATCCACCTGACAGTATTTCCATCTAGTCTGCATTTGACCAGTTTGATAATCAAAAGGTCGTGAGGGACTTTGTCAAACGCTTTGCTGAAATCTAGATAAATGACATCTACAGCATTTCCACCATCTACTAAGCCAGTGACCCAATCAAAAAAAGAGATGAGATTAGTTTGACAGGATTTTTTCTTGACAAACCCATGCTGGCTCCTACCAATCACAGCATTGTCATCTAGATAGTTGCCAATGGACTATTTTATTATCTGTTCTAATATCTTTCCCAGTATTGAAGTCAGACTGACCGGCCTGTAATTCCCCGGATCTTCTTTTTTACCCTTTTTAAAGAGCGGGACGACGTTTGCCCGTCTCCAATCCTCCGGCACCTCTCCCGTTCTCCAGAATTTCTCAAAGAGGTTCCGAGAGTACATCAACAAGTTCCTTCAATACTCTGGGATGCAGTTCATCAGGCCCTGGAGACTTGAACTCATTTAGGTTAACTAGGTATTTCCTGACTATCTCCTTATCAATCTTGAACTGCAATCCCGACCCCTTACTGAGATTGCTACTGATGCAAGGTTGCACACTGTTCCCTTTTTGGGAGAAAACGGAGGCAAAATAGGCGTTGAGCAGTTCTGCCTTTCCCTTGCTATCTGTCAACATTTTGCCATCCTCATTGAGCAGCAGTCCCACCGTTTCCTTGGTCTTTCTCTTGCTTCGAACATATCTGAACAACCCCTTTTTGTTGTTCCTCGCTTCCCTCACCAGGCTCAGCTCATTCTGGGTTTTAGCTTTCCTTACGCTATTCCTGCAAGCCCAAGCCGCTCGTCGGTACTCTTCCTTGGTGATGCATCCTTCCTTCCATTCTTTATACATCCTCTTTTTTATTTTTACCTCCTCCACCAGTCTTCCGTGTAGCCACATTGGCTTTTTCCGATGTCTTCCGTTTTTCTTCCTCTTCGGAATTGTTTGCGATTGCGCTTTTTGTAATACGTTCTTCATGAACTCCCACGCTTCTTGGGCTCCTTTTTTCTTTAGTCTATCTAGCCACGGGATCCTACCCATCATTTCCCTGAGCTTGCTAAAATCGGTTTTCCTGAAATCCAAGGTCCATATTTGACTATATTCGTCTTTGGCTTTCCCCAGAATCACGAATTCCAGCATTACGTGGTCACTTTCCCCCAAGGTACCGACCACTTTAATTCCCGTGACCAATTTGTCCCTGTTAGTTAAGATCAGGTCCAGGATTGCCGATCCCCTTGTTCCTTCTTCTACTTGTTGAAAGAGGAAATTATCAGCAAGGCCCATCAGGAATTTGTTGGAGGTTTTGTGCTTCACAGAGTTTGTCTCCCAGCAGATATCTGGGTAGTTGAAGTCCTCCATCACTACTACTTCTTGCCTCCTTGAGATTTCAGAGATTTGTTTGAGAAAGGCCTCATCTACCACCTCTTCTTGGCCTGGGGGTCTGTAGTAGACACCTACTACCATGTCGGTTTTATTTGTTTCTCCATTTATTTTTACCCAAATGGTCTCTACCGGACCACTTTGTTTGCTCTCTTGGATTTCCATAGAGGTGTATTTGTCTTTGATGTATAATGCTACTCCTCCTCCTTTTCTGTTGCTTCTATTCTTTCTGTAGAGTTTATATCCTTGAATGGGTATATTCCAATCATGGGAGTCATCCCACCAAGTCTCTGTTATCCCTATGAAGTCATATTTGCCTTGATGCACTAAGACTTCAAGCTCCCCTTGCTTGTTTCCCAAGCTCTGTGCCTTGGTATATAGACACCAGAAGTCTCTTTTGTCCTGATTGGATTCCTCCGTTAATATACCGTGAGCTTTATCCCTGTCTCTCTCCCAGTGTCTCCTGTACCCTTCAAATCCTTGCGTTTACAACCCGCTGTCTTTGGATCAGTATTTAAGCTATCATCTCCATCCCCCAGAGGTTTTAGTTTAAAGCCCTCTTGATGAGTTTTGCTGTACTTCTGCCAAAGAGATTCTTCCCAGTCCTCGTGAGGTGCAGCCCATCTCTTGCCAACAGTCCCCCCTCCAAGAAACTTAGACCATGGTCCCAGAATCCAAACCTCTCCCGTCGACACCATCTGCATAACCAGTCATTGACCTGCAGTATCTTCCTTTCCCTTTGTAGTCCTCTATCCTTCACAGGAAGAATTGACGAGAAGACCACCTGCGCCCCAAAATCCTTGACCTTCCTACCCAGAGCCTCATAGTCTGAGGTGATCTGTTCCAAGGTGTTTCTGGCCGTGTTGTTTGTGCCCACATGGATGAGGAAAAAGGGGTACCTATCTTGGTTCACAATGAGCCTCGGCAGGTTGTCAGTGACGTCCCGGAACAATCCCTCCCCCCCAGTGCATTCTGAACTTATTTATTTATACTGCCCTCTTGCAAAATATCAGGGCAGAGTACAGCAACATAAAAGCATTTAAAAGCAATACAAAATGATCATTAAAATGATTGGCTACTCAAAAAAACATTTGTAACAGCTGCATAGGCCTGTTGGCACAACAATGTCTTCAAGAGATGCCTGAAAGTCAAAGAGAGGATGCCTGCCAAATCTCTGCTGGAAGAGTGTTCCATAGCATGGGACCAGTGACACTAAATGGCCAACTTCTGCTTGATGCCAGATGGGCCTTTGTATACAGGGGGAGGGGAACAACCAACAGTGTTCCTCCAGATGATCTCAGTAATCTTTCTTCCCGTGTGTGTGTGGGTCTTTTTCAGTGGAGGCTGACAGCCAGTGGGACTGGTAGGGCAGAAGGCAGGGAGACCAGCAACAGGTGGAGAGAAAGCCAGTCACAGGCAGGGCCAACTAAGCCTGGTTTTGCCTCCATCCTCCTTCCTGCTGATTTCTACAGTGGCAACATTGGGTTATATTCAACTTGGTCCTACTGAGAGTGACCCACTGAACCTTAGTCATGTCTACTCTTAGTAGGACTAGCATTGAAAACCACCCACTGAAAAGGAGGAGGAAGAGGAAGATGACAGTCAATGTCACCCCCTGGACTGGATGCGAGTAAAAATGCATGCACGTGGGAGCTAGCTGAGAGCAGACTGAGGTTGGTGGGGCATAGGGTTGCCAGGCTCAGGGCCTGAGAATGATTCTGTATCTTTAAGAGAAGAGAAAATTCAGCCAAGTGCAGGTTTTCTTGCAACACTGTAATGTGAGAAACCACAAGGTGAAATTCTCCCTGCCCCCTGCACAATTTTTAAAGATACAGAAGACCTCTTGGAGGCTGGGCCTGGCAACCAAGAGGTCTTCTGTATCTTTAATAGTTGTGGAGGGGTAAGGGAGAATTTCACCTTGTGGTTTTTCCCCTTACAGTTTTGCAAGAAAACCTGCACTGGGCTGATTTTTCTATTATCTTAAAGATACAGAATCATTCTCAGACCCTGAGCCTGGCAACCCTAGTGGGGCAGTGGTCCATTCTCCGTAATTGCTCAGCCTCCATTGATCTTTTCAATGTTGATGCCATCTGATGAAAAGTATATGCACAAAATTTGTTTGAGTTTTAGGCACCCACCAATTACTTGCTGAAGAGGTGTTCCTTACCAGTAATATTCATGGTGTGTGGGGTATGCACATAGGGGGTAATGACCACTAGCTTCAATGGTTTTAGAAAATGAGTAGACAAATTTAAAAAAGATCAGCCTATCAATTGATATCAGCCAAAATATATAAAGGTACAAACCCTCTCAAGGCAGCTTACTGAATAAAACAAAGTATAGTCACCACTGCAGTTAAATAATAAAAGTCAGCAATCAAAATTAAGCAAACGTGAGGCTCAAAAATATTAAAACTGAATTTAAGAATGCCACAAAAAGCCATGAGATGCCCAATAAAACACCAACAAATGGGTCTTTAGGGATTTCTTCAAAGCCTGCAATGATAAGGCCTGACAGATCCAAATGGTAAGGCTTGTGGCCACTGCATGCAAACATGGGCATCCAAGATGAGAGGCTGAAACTGGAGTGGATCCAATGACATGGAGCCACCAGCTGCCACTGATCAGAGGCAGTGTCCTCTTCTAGGTGCAAATATCATGCCCTGCGCATAAACTTCCGAAGCCTTCTGGCTAGCCACTGTGGACCTGGAAAAGAAATGGGTTGGCAGAGCAGCCATCTCCTTACTGAAACAAACTAAGAAGCCAAGAAGAAAAAGGCTTGGGTAGAAAGGATACCGTTTTGGTAGTGTTGCACTATGGGACCTTCAGAGAAAGGCTGAATATAGTTGCTGCCTTGAAGTACTTTTCCAGATCCGCTTTGTGTAGGAGCTCACAGGGTTAATTTCTTAAATACAAAACTAGTGGCAAAGTGGTGATTAGTGGGTTTGCAAGAGATAAGATGCATACTTCTCCCCAGAGACAGCCAGTTAGCCAGCACCCAAGTATCATCCTAGTCATGAGATCTTGTTGATTTCATGCAGGCTTAACAATATTAGCATCAGAAAACTTTAGTTGGATCCAGCATTACTGTGAGTGGAACTCTGCTCACTGTTCCTGGAGGAGGAGGGCAAGGGTGCCAACAGGATTTCCTGGGCCTGGTACACTGTATATAAATTGGGGCCCCTAAATCCCCACCCACCCACACCTCACCTCCCAACAATTTGTTGGCAAGAACTGTTACTTAGGTACATATATTACCAATATGAAAAATTATTTTGAATCCACAGCCTTGATTTAAGATACGAGTTCCCAAACTGTGGTCTTTAGACCACCAGTGGTTCGCAAGCTTCATTCAGGTGGTCTGCAAGTTAATGAGAGACTAGAATTAAGACAGTTAATCTTGATTAAAAAAAATTCTTTTAATAGTGGAAATATATGTTTTTATTGCTTTTATATCTTGCATTTTATTCTATGGAATTCAAACCGTAATACTAAAATACAATAAATAAAAGAAGCAGTATGAACACAATTAGAAATCATACAGCATCTAGCACAGCACATTACAAATTGCTAAAACAGACTGAAAAATCATTAAGTGGTCCACCAAGAGCCTCAGCAAGTTTCAAGTGGTCTGTGAGGGAAAAGATTTGGGAACCACTGATTTCAGATTTATTTATTTAACAGATTTTTAATCTCCTTTTCAGAGTTTCTGCCATCAAAAGTAATTTTAAAACAGTTATAAACAGTTCAAAAATCATAATTATATAATTAAATAATATAATTAAATAATATGTAAACATTAAAAAGATAGGAGCAACTGAAAAACCTTGTGTGGTTTGGCTGAACCAACTCTCAGCTTAACCTACCTTACAGGGATTCAAGGAGGAGAAAAAAAAGCAAGGTACAAATGCATCATGCCATATTCACAAACCATGCAGTGAGGGGAGGAACATGAATAAAGATACTCCCCTCCCACATTGCTTTAACTGCAACATTTCACAAGCCTGATATTTAAAAGCTAATTACAAAAAAAACACCTTGACACTACACAATTCTCTAAGCATGTGCAGTTTGACTGAACCAACTCTCAGCTCAACCTACCTCACAGGGCACATATGCTGGAGATGTAAAAATACATACATTGTCAAACCCAGTTGGTCACGGCAGAACCTTTTTTAAAAAAAATAAAACAGTGTTAGTTTCCTGCCAAATAATAGGAGACACTTAAGTAAGTCCTGCCTAATTGTCTAAAAAAATATGATGGAGAGGGGAAGACAAGGATTAATTTTTATTTATTTTTTTATTTAATTAAGCTTATATACCGCCCGACTAGCAACAGCTCTCTGGGCGGTGAACATTAAAAATACAATAAAAATAACACAAAACTGTACACAAAACTGTACAGTCTAAAATCAAAATATAATAATTTACAATTAACAGGAATTAAAATGCCTCAGAGAAGAGAAAGGTTTTAACCTGGCGCCGAAAAGATGATAGTGTCGGCGCCAGGCGCACCTCCTCGGAGAGACCATTCCATAGTTTGGGGGCCACCACTGAGAAGGCCCTAGATCTTGTCACCACTCTCCGGGCTTCCCTATGAGTCGGAACCCGGAGGAGGGCCTTCGTAGTAGACCGTAGTGTACGGGCCGGTTCATATCGGGAGAGGCGTTCCGACAGATATCGTGGTCCCGCGCCGTATAAGGCTTTATAGGTAAGTACCAACACTTTGAATCTGGCCCGGAAGCATATTGGAAGCCAGTGCAAACGGGCTAGCACAGGTGTTATATGCTCAGACTGCTTAGTTCTTGTTAGCAGTCTGGCTGCTGCATTTTGCACTAGCTGTAGCTTCCGAATCGTCTTCAAAGGTAGCCCTACGTAAAGCGCATTGCAGTAGTCCAGACGTGAGGTTACCATAGCATGTACCACTGATGAGAGGTCCTCCTTACTCAGATAGGGACGTAGCTGGGCTACCAACCGAAGTTGGTAGAACGCATTCCGGGCCACCGAGGCTACATGAGCCTCAAGTGTGAGGGAAGAGTCTAAGATGACTCCCAGACTACGCACCTGTTCCTTTAGGGGGAGTGTAACCCCATCCAGGACAGGGTATATATCCACTATCCGATCAGAGAAACCATCCACCAACAGCATCTCAGTCTTGTCAGGATTGAGTCTCAGTTTGTTAGTTCTCATCCAGTCCATTGTCGCGGCCAGGCAACGGTTCAGCACGTCGACTGCCTCACCTGAAGAAGATGTAAAGGAGAAGTAGAGCTGCGTGTCATCAGCATACTGATGACAACGCACTCCAAAACTCCTGATGACCGCCCCCAGCGGCTTCATATAAATGTTAAAAAGCATGGGAGACAGAACCGAACCCTGCGAGACCCCACATTGGAGAACCCACGGTGTCGAGCAATGTTCCCCAAGCACTATCTTCTGGAGACGACCCGCTAAGTAGGAGCGGAACCACTGCCAAGCAGTGCCTCCAACTCCCAATTCTGCAAGCCTCTCCAGAAGGATACCATGGTCAATGGTATCAAAAGCCGCTGAGAGGTCAAGGAGAATCAACAGAGTTACACTCCCTCTGTCTCTCTCCCGACATAGGTCATCAAACAGGGCGACCAAGGCAGTCTCAGTGCCAAAACCAGGCCTGAACCCCGATTGAAATGGATCTAGATAATCGGTTTCATCCAATAGCACCTGGAGCTGGTCAGCAACCACACGTTCCAGGATCTTGCCCAGGAACGGAACATTGGCTACTGGTCTGTAGCTGCTGACATCCTCTGGGTCCAAGGAAGGTTTTTTCAGGAGTGGTCTCACTGCCGCATCTTTCAGACAGCCAGGGACCACTCCCTCTCGTAAAGAGGCATTAATCACTTCCTTGGCCCAGCCAACTGTTCCTTCCTTGCTAGTTTTAATTAGCCAAGAGGGGCAAGGATCCAGTACCGAAGTGGTCGCACGAACCTGTCCAAGCACCTTGTCCACGTCCTCGAGCTGAACGAACTGAAACTCATCCAACAAAGCATGACAAGACTGTGCTCTGGACACCTCAGTAGGATTAACTGCTATTAAATAGGAGTCTAAGTCCCGGCGAATGCATGAGATCTTATGCTGGAAGTGTTCAGCAAATTTATTACATCGAGCTACCGATGTATCTGCCGTGTCTTGTAGGCCTGGATGAAGTAGGCCACGAACCACTTTAAAAAGCTCCCGTGGGCGTGAGAGAGATGACTGAATAGTGGCGGCGAAATGTTGTTTTTTTGCCGCCCTCACCGCTCCTACATAGAGCTTAGTAGAAGCACGAACCAACACAATCCTATGCTATGTCTACTCAAAAGTAAGTCCTATTGATTTCAATTGGGTTTACTCCCAAGTATATGGGACTAAGATGGCATCTTTACTCCCAGAAAAGTGAGTACAGTAATACCTATTAACAAAGTAGATGCATTCCTGGACATTACTTCTTTAACAGAAACTTTGGTACCAGAGATAAGAACAACAGGGAAACAACAGGGATAGGTTCCTACACCCACTCACAGATGGTGGGGGCAGCTTCAACAGGGGCTTTAAAGGGTGCCTCCCCCTCCCTGAATCATACTGGATCCTTCCCTCCCCAGCCCTGGGAGAAAGCAAGAGATCTCTTTAATGCAAAGCAAACACACAGGCTTATTAGTTTCAGCCTAGCAAAGCAAAGACACAGGCTTATTATATAGCCAGCATGGATTTTTCACATTCCGCAATGTTAAATTGAAAATACCCCCCATGCCGTTCTGATGCATCCCATAAGCTCATTTCAAAACAAAACCTTACAAAACTTATAGTCTTGAACTCAGAAATGCTTGCTTAACAACCCTCTCAATTTTCATGGTGATACATAAAATAGTCAGAAGAAATTGAGAGTTCAAAGTCTAAAGAGAGAGAAAAAACCCAGATGCCTTTTGGACTTTTTTCAATCAGAGTTCTCATAATTTGTTGAAATTCATTAAAAATCAGCCATGTTCACAGAGTACCTGTAATCCTAATACTGACCTTGCCCCATACTCTGACCTTCATCTTCTGCAGTTTAAAAGATAAAAAAATGCCTGGCTGATTTTTAATTAATTTAAGAAATTTTGTCTGGAACCCTATGATACTGTCAGGCATGCTCAGTAAGAATCAACTGTCAGTGTTCTAAAAGCCAGACTCCCAGCTGCTGGGCTTGGCTACTCAGGGGGCCACAGCCACACCTGACCTTTATTTCACATGAGACAGTCATGGCTTCCCCCAAATAATCCTGGGAAGTGTAATTTGTGAAGGGTGCTGAGAGGAGATTCCTATTCCACTGACAGAGCTCCAGTGGTCAGACTGGTTTAACAGTCAGCCACTCTGATTGAAGGTCTGTGAGGGGAACAGGGCGTCACCTAGCAACTCTCAGCACCCTTCACTAACTACACTTCCTAGGATTCTTTGAGAGAAGCCATGACTGTCTAAAGTGAAATAAAGGTCTGGTGTGGATGTGGCCAGGGACAGCTTTAGTTTAAATTTGGGTGGGAGGCTACATGTGCCTGCTGTAGAATAAAAAGGTGAGGGAAATGCTGAAAAGCAATGATACTGTTCACAATGTCTTCCTTTTGGAAAGGAGCTTCCCCTCTGCCCAGTGCCCACCCACCAACCCAATCTCTTCCCCTCCCCCTTCTCCTACCCTCCCTGCCCTTCCCCCAGGTCAGTGTTGGACTATGACCTGGGAGACCAGGGTTCAAATCCCCACACAGCCATGAAGCTCACTGGGTGACCTTGGGCCAATCACTGCCTCTCAGCCTCAGAGAAAAGCAATGGTAAAACCACCTCTGTATACCTTTTACCATGGAAACCTTATTCATAGGCCCAAGAGGTCTTCTGTAAAAAGTTGTGCAGGGGGAAGAGAGAATTCCACCTTGTGTTTTTTTTCCCATTACAGAGTAGGGTTGCCAGGTTCAATCCCTGAGACTGATCCTGTATCTTTTGGAGAAAAGAAAGTCAGCCAAGTGCAGGTGTTCTTGCAACCCTGTAATGGGAAAAACCACAAGGTGGAATTCTCCCTCCCCCCTGCACAACTTTTAAAGATACAAAAGACCTCTTGGAGGCTGGGCCTGGCAACCAAGAGGTCTTCTAAATCTTTAAAAGTTGTGGAGGGGGAAGGGAGAATTCCACCTTGCGGTTTTTCCTATTACAGGGTTGCCAGAACACCTGCACTTGGCTGACTTTCTTTTCTCCTAAAGATACAGGATCAGTCTCAGGGATTGAACCTGGCAACCCTATTACAGAGTTGCAAGAACACCTGCACTTGGCTGAGTCTCTCTTCTCCTAAAGATATAGGATCAGTCTCAGGCCATGAACCTGGCAACCCTAACCATGGAGCAGCAGACCTGACCTCCTCTCTGAGATTTTGTACTGCCCTACAAAGTTGTCAAAATGCAAACACCATTTGGGTTGGCCTTTCACAGTCCAATCCACTTCCTGTGTAGTTTGGAAGAATTTAGTAATGTGCCTCTGAGCAAATGGTGAGTGGTGGCAACACCTGCAATCAGCCCAAATAATAGAAAGAACATGTGCTGTGCTGATCTTGTTTTAGCAGGGAGGAAGCAACATTATTAAGACAGTTGACATAGTTCAGATAGTCACTTTAAATATGTCTCATTTCCTTTGCAATTTTAGTGTAGTTTCCTATAGGAAATCATTTTTGTTTGCTTCTATTTCTGTGAATATGTGAAGTACAGCAACACTTTGCAAAATTTACACAAAAAACCCTCCAAAAATAATTGTGGAATAATTGCACTGACTATTCTGCAGAATAGTCTCCAGTGGACATCAGGAGTGTCTCAGTTTGCACAAGATAAATCAGTGGGAGGTGAAATATGTTCGACCAAAATTCTAGGTGTGCTCTATGTTTTTAATTGATGATGCCCACCTTTCCTTAAACAGAGTGGTTTAAGCATAGCAGGTTGAAAACATGCATCTTGGGCAGGCTAAGTTTGTTTTTTCCATCAGCTAGAGTCATTGCTTAAGTAGCAACATATTGTAATCAGTCTGATTTTACATCAAACTGCAATTTCAGATTCAACTGTTAATGCACCCAAAATAGAAATAGAACATGACCTCCAATTTGAAACACAAAAGGCTGTCTTCACCATCATATGACATTGACCAATAAAAAGGCTTTGAAATTAATAAAAATAAGTTTGACACAGGTTTCTAGAATGAATAATGAGAGAAATAACATTTTCTAAGATTCTCTGTAGAAATAGTAACACAGGAATGAAGCAAAGGAAGTACACCAACAAACATACAAAAATGTCATTCTCCATCTTTGGAGATGGCAGGCATTGCCACCACTCACCATATGCTCAGAGGCATGTTACCAAATTCTTCCAAGCTACACAGTAAGTGGATTGGACTGTGAAAGACCAACCCAAATTGTCTTTGCATTTTGACAACTTTGTAGGGCAGTACAATATCTCAGAGAGGAGGTCAGGTCTCCTGCTCCCTGGTGCATTCACTATAGCTGCCCAATTTCCCTGCTTTTTACAGTTTGATGAAAATATCTGTTGGCTATCGGTACATTCTTAAACCACAAGGTTTTTTGCCTATTAGTGAATCAGTTTATTGATAGCAAAGCAAAGACACAAGCTGGTCAGTTTCACCTTAAAGCAAAGGCACAACCTTGAAAGTTTACCCATAGCCAGTCAAGAGGAATTTTTGACTGGCGTAAATGTTCTCCAAGATAAAAGGGGAACCGAAGAGATTATCCACGGAACTCCGTCGAGCTGTAGATTGCTAGATTTGATCAGGAATCCCCCTGAGATAAGAAGGCTTTTCTAGCAGCGGAAGACCGAGTCTGGATTTCCAACAGGCTGTGCTGAAAGTAAGCGAGACTTTTTTTCTTTCTCTTTTAAAAACGTTTTTAACGAGCTAGCCTCCTGTCTAAATCTTATCAACTAACTTAAATTACTATCGTAAAAGAGACTTGTTTACGAATTGGCAACTCAGAAACTTGGGTGAGTCACACTTTTTTCGTATTATACAAAGCTAAGGAAGAAGGGAGCAATTCAAAGAACCTGCTTTATTTTTTATGACAAAAAGCTGGCTTAAAGCTGGAATTACAAAGATTAAATGGATAAGAGGCAACTTATTAGATAAGATGATTTGATTATTTGAAGGAAATATATCTGAGAATATTTTTTTTTATTTTGGATTAAATTTTTTTTTTTGAACGAATCTGCTGTTCGTGTATCTTACTAACTGCTGGATGCTGAGAACTGGATTTGTTTTACGTTCCTGAATGTGCTGGAGATAAGAACTGTGTTGGTTAAACAGGCCTGGAATATTAACTTTTTTGTTGCTGGGAGAAAAGAAACTGTTTGCCTCTACATTGGCTAATAATAGAAAAGGTTTTTTTTTTTCAAGAATGACAACTAGGAAAACAGCCAAAGTTTTGGAGCGAAGAGTTTCAATTGATACACAGGAAGGGATGGACATGTTCCAGAAAATTATGGAGGGATTTAGTGATTTTAAACAAGAGTTGAAACAAGAGATGAAACAGGACAGACAACAACTTAAAGATGAATTTTGCAATATGAAAAAGGATTTTAAAGATTTACAAGATCATATTAAAACAGAAGTGGGTGAGATTAAAAATAACATTGGGCAATTAACACAGGATGTAAAAAATGTTAAAGATAAGGTGCAAACCTTAGAGAATAGAATAGATATTACAAATATGGAATTGGGAAAAAATTTGGACTATATTGCTGTTATGGAACTTAGAGATAAAGAACATTGCTTGAGATTTCGTGCAATTCCTGAGGAAACAGGTGAAGATACCAGAGAGAAAATTGTTAATGTTTTGGCAAAATCCTTCGACAGGAACGAAGATCGGATGGAATTTGAAATAGACAAAGTTTATAGAATTAATTCCAGATATGCAACAATAAAAAAATCCCAAGAGATGTGCTTGTTTATTTTTTTAAAAAGAGGACCAGAGAAATGGTTTTGCAACATCATTTTAACAATGTCTTCAAAATTGACGGTAAAGAAATACAGGTGATGAAGGAAATTCCTGTTAGGCTTCTACGTAAGAGAAAAGATTACGCTTTCTTCACAGAAAAACTTAAACAATGTAAAATTCAATTTAGATGGGATGTTCCAGAGGGAGTGATTTTTACATTTAGACAACAGAAGTATCGATTAAATACTGTTCAAAAAGCAAGGGATTTCTTGAGAAAAGCTTCAAAAGACATGGAAGAAGATAAACTCAAAGATATGGATATAATTCCTGGGAAGCAAAGTCAACAGAAACAGGTAGAGGAAGAAAAGGATGATGATGGATCAAAGGGAGCAACAGGCACAGACTTTTCTAAAATACATGCTTAAAAATGGATTACAAATATCTAACTTGGAATATAAATGGAGCTAATTCGTCACAGAAGAGAAAGAAAGTATTTCATTATTTGAAAAAATTAAAATTGGATATAATTTGTTTACAAGAAACTCCTATTAAGAAGAAAGATTCTAAATATTTAATTTGTAAAAATTTGGGTGAAGAATTTATTTCGGCAGGATTCAAAAAAAAATGGTGTGGTTCTTTATATTAATTCACAATTGTCTCCTAAATTGATATTATTGGATGATAGTGGCAGATTTGTGGGAGTTGAAATCACCATTCAGGGTACAAAAATTTTGATAGTGGGCATTTATGCTCCTAATGAAGATAAAACAAGGTTTTATACTGGACTTATGGAAAAACTATCAGAGTTTGCATATGATCATTGGTGTGTCATGGGTGATTGGAATGGGGTAATTTCACCAAAAATTGATAGACTTTCTGAGAAAAATATTAAAGAGACACAGGGCAAATTGCCGAAGATCTGTTTCGAATTGATGGAAAATTTAGAATTGGTGGATGCTTGGAGATATATAAATGACAATGCAAAGGAATTTACTTACTTTTCAGAAAGACATAAAACATTTTCGAGGATTGATATGATTTGGATGTCTAAAAATTTAGTGAAAGATATTTCCAAGATGGATGTGTTACCAAAAACCTTTTCGGATCATAATCCAGTGATATTGACTTTAAAAAAAAAATCTTGGATTTAGATGGAGACTAAATGAATCTTTATTACAGAATGATAAAATAGTGCAGGAATGTAAGAAGAAATTAAAAGAGTTTTTTGAACACAATTTACATAAAGGAACAGATGAAAATATTGTTTGGGATACAAGTAAAGCATTTATGAGGGGATATTTTATTAAATGTAATTCTGAATTAAAAAAGAAGAAACAACAGAAAATGCAATTGATCTTGGAAGAAATAAAACAAAAAGAGGAAGAATTGAAAAAGAATCCAACTAAAGCTTCTACTGTAAATCAAATTAAAATGTTACAGAAACAAGTGTCAATGTTGACAGAGAAATTGAAAGGAAATTAAATTTTGCTAAACAAAGGACTTTTGAATTTGCAAATAAACCGGGGAAATTGCTAGCATATAAATTAAGAAAAGAACGACAAAAAAAAATTATTTTAAAGATACAAGAAGGAGATGAGATGTTGACAGACAATTTAAAAATCCAAAGGGTTTTCCATCAATATTATTCAACTTTGTACAAGTGTCAGGAAATTCCCTCAGAAAAAATAGAAGAGTATATATCCAAACAGAATTTGCCCAAAATTACAGATCTTCAGAGACAAGCTATTAATGGTCCTATTACGTCAAGAGAAATATCTGAGGCTATAAGTAAAATTAAATTAGGAAAGGCGCCAGGACCGGATGGACTATCAGCAATGTATTACAAATGCTTGGAGGAGGAACTTTTACTACCTTTACAGTATACAATGAATTCTATTTTACAAGAGGGGAAGATACCGGATAGTTGGAAAAATGCCAATATAACATTAATACCTAAAGAGGAGCAGGATTTAACTAAAACAAAAAATTATCGGCCAATATCTTTACTGAATAATGACTATAAAATTTTTACAATGATTTTGGCTGAAAGAATGAAAATAATATTGCAACAATTTATTCAGGAAGATCAAGCGGGGTTTTTACCTAAAAGACAATTACGTGATAACGTCAGGAATGTTTTGAATGTGTTGGAATATCTAGAACAACGAAATGACATACAAGCTGCTTTGATTTTCTTGGATGCTGAGAAAGCATTTGATAATTTGAATTGGAAATTTATGTTTAAGGTTCTAGAGCAAATGGACTTTGGCGATAATTTTATAAAATGGATCAGATCGATTTATACATTACAGAAGGCACAGATAATTGTCAATGGGGATTTAACGGACTCATGTGAAATACAAAAGGGTACAAGACAGGGATGTCCATTGTCCCCTCTTCTATTTATTCTGATTTTAGAAGTGCTGCTTAGAGACATAAGGCAAGACAAAAGGATTTCGGGAATAAAGATAAAAAAAGAGGAATATAAATTGAGAGCATTTGCTGATGACTTGATAATTGTATTAGAAAATCCCTTGGAAGGAATCAAAGTATTGATGGATAAATTAGAAGAATTTGGACCATTAGCAGGATTTAAGATCAATAATCAAAAAACGAAGATGCTGGTGAAAAATTTATCTTTAAGAGATCAAAAAGAGTTAATGGAGAAGATAGATTTTAAAATAGAAGAAAAGGTGAAATATTTAGGTATCATTATGACAAATAAAAATTCAAAGTTGTTTCATAATAATTATGAAAAACTATGGACAGAGATTAAGAAAGATTTGTTAAGATGGGATAAATTACAGTTGTCATTAATGGGTAGAATATCTGTAATAAAAATGAATGTATTGCCGAGAATGATGTTTCTATTTCAAACAATACCTGTCATATCCTCTGATCTACCTTTCAAACAATGGCAAAAAGATATTTCTAAATTTGTTTGGCAGGGGAAAAAACCAAGAGTTAAATTTAAATTATTACAAGACGCCAAAGAAAGAGGAGGGCTGGGATTACCAAATTTGAGACTCTATTTTGCTGCTTAGTCTGGATAAAGGAATGGATTCTATTGAGGAATAAAAGATTATTGGATTTGGAGGGTCACAACCTGAAGTGGGGATGGCATGGATATCTATGGTATGATAAAGTAAAAGTTAATGTGGATTTTAATAATCATTTTATAAGACGTCCTTTGTTGAATATATGGAATAAATACAAAACAAGGTTTTTTTTCGAAAATACCACTATGTGTTTCAAGTCAAGAAGCATTTTATAGAAGAGAAATGGCTGGAAAAGAGAAATGGTTAACTTACCAAGAACTATTAGAAAATGTGCATGGTGAATATATAATGAAAGAGAGAGAACAACTAATAAAGGAAGGATATAGTTCACAATGGTTTGCCTATTTACAATTGTTAGAAAGATTTAAAATGGACAAGAAAATGTATGGGTTTGAAATAAATAAATCTGATTTTGAAATAGGTTTGTGTACAAATGATGAATGCATAATTGCAAAAGTGTATAAATTTTTATTAAAAATGGACATGGAAGAAGAACAAGTAAAAGAGTGTATGGTTAAGTGGGCAAAAATTTTTGGTTATAATATACAAATGGATCAATGGGAAAATATGTGGAAAAAAGGTTTGAAATTTACATTATGCTATAATCTTAAAGAAAATTTTTATAAAATGATGTATCGTTGGTATATGACTCCAGAAAAGTTGTCAAAAATGTATAGTAATGTTTCTAATGTATGTTGGAAATGTAAACAACAAGAAGGATCTTTTTATCATATGTGGTGGTTGTGTAAACAGGCAAAATTATTTTGGGCACAGATAGGTAGGATGATGCAAAAAATCTTAAAGATAAATATTCAGTCAAAACCAGAATTTTTTTTATTGGGTTTTATGGATAAACAAAAGGAAAAGAAATATGGAAGAATAATATTATATATGATCACGGCAGCAAGATTACTATATGCACAAAAGTGGAAAATGGAATCGATACCAACAATGGAAGAATGGCTATTGAAATTAATGGACTTAGTTGAGATGGACAAATTGACATGTCTTATTAGAGAAAAAATGACACATTTCTTAAGGAATGGAAGCCTCTTTTGGACTTTTTGTTGAAAGAAAAAAATGAAATGATGATAATGGGATTTGACGATTAATTAAGATAGACTTTGGAAAAAAGTGAATTTCGTATGTTCTAGGAGATAGGTTTGATATATATTATATACTTATAGCTGATCTGTAACAAATCGGAAGTCAAGTTTTTCTTTTTCTTTTATTTTTTTTCTGTTGTATTGTTTTTGTTGTATTTGTATTTGTTTTTATAAAAATTTGAATAATAAAAAAATTATTATTAAAAAAAAAAAGTTTACCCATAGCAAAGCAAAGCTAGACAGTTTCACCTTTAAAAAAGCCGCTGTTAAAAGGAGCTTCATTCCTGGAGGATACTTTAACTGAGGTATTACTATATCAGATTAAAACATTGTGTCAGAAAGGTTTTCAAACAGGCTATGAAACAGACAAATAAACTGCCCTGTTGAGCAGCTGAGGGTAATTTAAACTTGTATGACTCCTTATATTTAGAAAACTATAACACATTGTAATGGCATCATAAGCTCCATGTACACTTTTTATTTCTGTTAAAATTATTTGATAGATAAAATGTATGCTTTTTTTGCAAATAATTTTAAAAATCCCTGCACAAACACTTTCATTGTCATTATCTCTGAAACTTGTTTAATGGCCATGCCTATTAAGGTCCTGCTGTGTGCACGTCTTTGATCTTCTGGACCTCATGCTGGATGTGCACACAGAGAGAAAAGTGAGGAGGCAGGCATGCATGCATGCTGCTGAAAGCTATAAGCTTACTCAATTCATGTGATGTGCGCATGCACACCATTAACCAATATGCAGAGACAAGAAGAAAAAGGCAGCTTTTTTCAGCACTTGCAAGGGTTTCTAGCTATTGTCTGGTGTTCAACAAATCCCTTGTCAATCACTGCACTCATTAGCTAAACATCTGAAAAGGCGGGGATTGGACCAGCTGGCTAGCTCACTTCACAGATATTGCAGGAGGGGGTGGCTCACATTTTGGTGTATAATTTTTCCCCAGAGTCTTTAGACACTTAGACTCTGTTTTAAAAATGAAAGTGAAGAGTCTGGCCCCTGTTGGCCCTGGGCGCAGTGTCTGTGGGTGGGGAGCAGTTTTTGCTGATTGCTTCTTCCTTCAACAGCTTCCTATGTTCTGTGAAAAGCAGTTCTGGAGAGTTGGGGGGAAGGCACTGGAAAGGTGTGGGAGATAGTATGGGAGATGGCAGGTGGAAGGCAAAATCTCTCCTTTATTCAGCAGGACTTTCACTGGATCTCAGTCCCTTCTGTGAACAGAGGGAGCCCACCCATTCATGCAAGTCTAGATCCAATCCCATGTGTTTGGCCAGTCTCAGCCTGATTTTATGGCATGATATACCTAGGTTGTGTTAGAAGTGTGGGGAGGACTCAAAAGCAGATCAGGCTACCCTCCCTTTGCAAATCTATCCTGCTATGATCTTGGTCAATTGCAATCTCATTAGAGTGGCTTGCTGCTATGATATATCTGGTCCATAGGACTATGCTGAAGTAGCTGACTCTGTTGTCAGAGCAACTAAAGGCCTTTAGGCAGATGCCTTGCCAAGCTGTCCTCCTGCCACAGTCCACAGTCCCAGTACACGGAACTCTTTTTTTCCCCTCCTCCCTTGTTGCCTCTACAGTTGTTATAGCACACCATGCCTCACTGGACAACGGTGGATGTTGCAAGGTCAGTAGGACCTAGGCATACTGTTGTACACAGGCACAATGATTTGGGTTGGCTCACATCACAGATCCAATCCCACCAGTTGTGACATTCTGTTGCTGTGCCATCTTTGAGTGCAATCCTGCTCACTTGTTGGGTGACCCATTAACTCATAGAACTGGTTTGCTGGACAAGAAGCGCAAGATGATAACAGCTTGCTTTTAATTCATCATACTTGTAGCATCAGTGCCCCCCCCCAGGAATGTGTACTATCCCCTCTGTCTCAATTCCTCTTGAGGTTCTATTGTTCACATAGCAGAGGCTTGTTTTCCTTGTTAGGTAATTGCCTTCTCTATACACAATGGAGCTGTCTCCTTGGGTGGTAGTCCTGTGAGACACTGTTATAAGCTATTTAACAATATTTATAATACCTTCATAATAGAGGTGTAGATTCTTTCAAAATATAGTCTCCCAGTGGGGGCAATGAGGATAGGCTACTTATTTTTCCATGTGGGTGATCACATTGTTTCACTCCTACAAATCTATAGTGGCTGAAGTCTTTTTAATTTACATATAATCCTACATTAAATCACTACGCTTTATTCCTGAACATTTTTATGCTATTGCCCTGTTATGCCCTGGAGGGAACCAAAATCTTTGAAGACAGATACATTTATTATGATATATATATATAAAAAAAGGCCCACCCTTCCCATTCATTCATTTTCAAAATGATTTCCAATTTCCAATTGACAATGAACATAGTAATCTGTCAGTTCTTAATGCGCAGAAAGTAATAGTCAAGGATATGACAAATTTCACACTACCAACATCACATCCTAATTATTCTCAGCAAGTTTAATAAAGCAATGCATATTTCATCACAACAACCCAACATCCTCCACTCTGAAAGAATCATATTCGTTTGGGGGGCAGAGTTTAGATGGATATGTTGTGGTTAGATATGCAAGGAAGTATGATAAAGACATGCAGTTTAGCCAGGCCTCATGCAGGGATACCAACTATCACAGCAACCAGGGCTGGCCCTACCATTAGGCAGAATGAGGATGCTACCTCAGACAACAGATGCTGTGGAGGTGAGGGAACAGACAGAGCTGTGTACAATGGAGACCGCTTTACAACCCCTAAGTCACAACTAATTTTATATTAAAGAGTGCTTTAAATGGTGTGGGTATGATGCTAGTTTGTTGCCTTCATGTGCTATGAAGGATGCTTGTCTCATTGCCTGTGTTGAAGTAAGATTCATCTGCTAATCTGACTTTGGTACATGGAATGGAGGAAGGTGCCATCTACTCCTTTAGCTCAGGCAGGAAAATGTTCTGGTCCAGCCCTCAGGGGGTCTTACACCCCTTGCTTTTTGGGGAAGTGGGGTCCCAGCAGGGTCCCTATGACTCCAGCATCATATGTCCTGCCCGAACTCGAGGAACTCAGACTTGGACATGGTTGTGGTTTTTTCTTTTATTGTAGTAAGAGACAGTTTCTGTTCAGTGAGCTTCATGAATCTACCTATGGCTACTCAGAACTCAACATCTCTCTAGGACTAACTAGGCACAACTTCGCAGTGCTAAGACGTTGACTCAGCAACTACTACCCCCCCCCACTCGGCTTAAGTAAGAATGGGTGGGCACTAGGGTTGCCAGGTTCAGGGCCTGAGACTGATCCTGTATCTTTAGGAGAAGAAAAAGTCAGCCAAGTGCAGTAATGGGAAAAACCACAAGATGGAATTCTCCCTTCCCCCTGCACAACTTTTAAAGATACAGAAGACCTCTTGGTTGCCAGACTTTCTCTTCTCCTAAAGTTACAGGAACAGTCTCAGGCCCTGAACCTGGCAACCCTAGCGGGCACCTTGCTTGCGTGTACCAACTGTCACTGTTGGGAGCACACAAGCAGGCAAAGACTCCACCTCAACTGTGACTGTTGAATCTCCTGCTGCATTCACGCCTCCTGGTGTGAGGTGAAGGCGGAGCCTCCATCACCATCCCGTCTTCCCCCTCAGAGGGAGGAGGGCTGCCTGCTGGCGATGCGGGCGCAGAGAGAGGGGAAGAGTCAGGCTGGGAAACAACTAGCTGGTCAGGTTGATTCTGCACAGGGATATCTGGAGCTGCTGGGTTGAACTGTCACAGTCCAGAGCTGGGGCATCCAGCTCCTTGCTCGGCCTTTCACCAGCTCGACCATCCCACTTGAAGTCCTCCTCCTCTTCTGCTTCATTCTCGTCAGAAGCCCCCCAGGAGGGCTCACAACAGGGAGTGTGTTAGCCACTGAGAAGGGTCTTCTAATGTGCTTCCTTGTCCTTTCCTTGGGGCCAATTAGAGTCAGCCACTGAGAAGATTCTTTTCAGTAGCTAACACTCTTTTCTTTCATGCTTATTGACTCCTAAGGTTGTCTGTTGTGGAAGAAGGCATTACCAAGGATCTCACTATCAACCCAGCAGCCAAAAAAAGGGGGTGCATGGTTGTGACTGTCATGAAGGGACCCTGCACATCTGAATTTGCCACTACACTACTAGCCAGTCCTGACAACAGTCATTTTCTGTTCACAGACTTGGCTCCTTGAACTGACTGAATTTCCAGTTTTTGCAAATGATGGGAAGTAATTCCTATGTATCCTTGAAATGCAAAAGAGCACCCGATTAATGTTTCAAGACAAAAGATTTCAAAGCCGGTCTCATTGGCATCTGACGAAGTGGGCTTTCGTGGATTAAAGCTTGTGCCACAGTAAGGTTTTCAGGTGCCACAAGACTCTTCATTGTTTTTGCTGTGACATACTAACATGGCTGCTCTTCTGAAATTTCACAGAGGAGATTCAGATACCTGTTTCTTTCCTGCAACAGGTAGAAATACAGCCAGGGGAGGGCACTCTGAGTGGAAAGCAGGCAGAGATGAAAGGGTTATGCAGTCCTTCCCCTACTGCATCTTTGCTCCCAAAGCTGCTTTTGGTTTAAAAATATGTTCTGGAAAGACACACATGGCCATCTGCCATGTCTCCTTTGAGCCAGACAGAAGAACATGCAATGTCATCTTATGGTCAGGCAAACCATCAGTTCAGTATTATTGTCTAATTGGCAACTGCTTCCCAGGATCTCAGTCTGCCCCAGCCCTATCTGGAGATGCCAGGGGTGGGACCGAGGACCTTCTACATACAAATCATGTGCTCTGCCCTTGAGCTACATAGCAGAAGAGATCAGGCACAAGGTGAAGCATCTGCTTGGAGTGTCTTTGGCTTCTTTGGGATCCTGATGCAGAATAAGCAGTTGTGCTGTCAGCCTTAGGAGTCTGCTCCCAAAGTGCTCTGCATTTATGTTGGTAAAGATGAGATACTTCACAATCACCATACTAGGAGCTAGGGCTCACTCTCATCAAAAGGAAATGAACTTCATCCAAAATGATCAAGTGGATCCCCAGGAGGAAACGTTGCTTTTTAGTTTAGAGAAAAGGCGAGGAAGAGGTGACGTATAAAAGTGTAGAAAATTATGCAAGGCATGGAGAAAGTGGGTAGAGAAAAGTTTTTCTCCCTCTCATAACCCTAAACCTCGTGTATCTCCAGTGAAGCTGAATGTTGGAAGATTTGGGGCAGACAACAGAAAGTACTTCTTCACACAGCGCATGGTTAAGCTATGGAATGTGCTCTCACAAGAGGCAGTGATGGCCACCAACCTGGATGGCTTTCAAAGAGGATTAGACAAATTCATGGAAGATAAGGCTATGAGAGGCTACTAGCCCTGATGGCTATGCTCGCCTCAATAGTCAGAGGCAGCATGCTTCTGAATAATAGTTGCTGGAAACTGCAGGAGGACAGAATGCTCTTGTACTCAAGTCCTTCATGCAGGCTTCCCTTGGGCATCTGGTTGGACACTATGGGAACAGGATGCTGGACTAGATGAGCCATTGGCCTGATCCAGCAAGCTCTTAACATCACTTTCCTTGAACTTAGAAGAGCCCTGCTGGATCTGGCCAGTGGCCCATCTAGTCCAGCATCCTGTTTTCACAGTGGCTACCCAGATGCTCATGGGAAGCCTGCAAGCAGGACCTAAGCATGACAGCACCCTCCCTTCCTGCAGCTTCCAGCAACAAGTATTCAGAAGCACGCTGCCTCTGACTATGGAGGCCGAGCACAGCCATCATGACTATTAACTACTTACTGCTCAGGAAAATTGCCACTGAAACTCCTCCTTCCTCAGTTCAAGGATTGGTAAAATGCACGAACTGCTAATTCCCCCACTCCTGCACTCTCATGTTCACCTCATTTTCTGTCCTTCTCTGTTTGTGCCCAGTATCTGCTACTCAGAGGTAAGCTGCTCTGACCATGAAGGTATCATCCTAGTGATAGAACTGTTCTGTATAGCTTGGATCCTAAGATGTTAACTGAAGGAAGTTCAGGTAAGGAAACTTTCCTCTCCTCTCCTTCCCTCTGCAGGCATCTGTGCCTTTAAAAAAACCTCTCTGGATGATCAGAGGGCTCTCATGAGCAATGTGAGATGGGCCACAGGGATGCTGATGGAGGATAGCCTCAAACTGTGCTTGGATGCTAAGACACCTTACTTAAGTTCACAAAAGGAAAGTTTCCTATTGTTGTGAGTTTGGGGGTTGGAATGGATGATCCCTGTGAGTCCCCTTCCAGCCTCTGATTTGGAATCCTGTGCCTTGGGGTGGGGGGCTGGCTCTGCTAGAGTTTCTTTTGTTAAGGTAATAGAGTGGCCAGGTTGTTAATGGGTCTATTAGGTGCCCAGCAACTGGTGAATGGGCCAGAAAGAGCCTTTTGTCATTGAAACTCTCAGGAGAGCCTCCCCCCCTCTCCTGGCGGCTAGCAGAGGTTTGTGCTTTGAGTGTGTTTTATTTATTATTTATTTATTTATTTATTTAATTTGTATCCCACCCTTCCTCCCAGCAGGAGCCCAGGGCATCAAACAAAGCACCAAAAAACTTTAAAACTTCATAAAGACAGATCTTAAAATACATTAATACAAAACAGCATTAAAAACAACGTAAAAAACAACCTTAGAAAGGGTTAAAAACATTATTAAAAACATATTAAACAATTCTGACACAGATGCAGACTGGGATAGGACTCAACTTAAAAGGCTTGTTGAAAGAGGAAAGTGTTTTAGAGTTGTCTGGGAATGCCTGAGAACTGGAGGCAGGCAGAGAGGCAGGCTCTCTGCACCATGTCTTTAGGATGCCTTTTGTAACACTGATGGGAAAGCTGGATATTGGACTGCTGATGCCTTGAACCCCTCCATCCTAAGCTCAGGTTGGAATGTGTGTAAACAAACAAGCCATATTTCATAAAGACACCACAGTCTCCACTGACCTTCTTCCCAAAGGAAACCAAACCCTGGACGAGTGCAGGGACCCCTGAAATCTCACCACTCAGAGATTGGGGAGGAGTGCAACACTATCTCCCTCCCCACCCCCTGTTGCAGCCAGATACTGGTTCTGTGAAAAAGTAGTCACATGCTTTGCTGTTCAAAACCTACTACCAGCCAATTTTATTGCACAGCCTCGGCATTTTCAGACAGAAAGAATACCGTTCCCTGTTTCTCTTTCCACATTATTCATAATTTCATAAACATCTGTCATGTTCTCACACACATTTTTAAAAATTCACCAGCACCTTAAAACTTTTTTATATGGTGCTCCAACCCCTTGATCATGTCTGTCTGTCTGTCTGTCTGTCTATCTATCTATCGTTTCTTTTTTTAAAAGACAAATAAACAGAACTGAGCACAATATTCTAATGAAGATGCATGACAGATTTATAGAATGTAATTCCTAACATTGAATGTGCCTCCCCGCGCCCCCCTCCTCACCACACCAAACTGACATTTCAAGTAAGTTTTCTATTACGATCACCACATCTCTTTCTTGAGTACTTACTTCTAATTTAAACCCTGTTGGGACAAGTATGCAAAGGTAGGCATAGGCTTCTTTGTCCCAATGTGCATCATTTACTGTGAATTTCATCTGCTGTTCTGTTACCTCGTCACTCAGCTTGAAAGTATTTATTTGGAGCTTTCCATAGGATTAGCATTTTATCAATCCAAATAATGTTATGCCCCCACTGTTAATATCGACTCCTGATCATTCATGAATGAATTTAACAACTACTGGCCCAAACAGATATTTTGCAGATCCCACTGTTTACTTTTGACCACTGTGGAAACTGTAAACAAACTGTTTTATTTAATTGGTTTCCAAAGACCATGCGTGTCAATGAAATGTGCAGCTGTTGCAAGCCCAGTGAAACAATATATTTGGCCATTCTGGGTTTGTATCCAGTTGCATTAAGAGACAGCAAGGTCTGCTGCATCTGACATCTCATATTGGCTCTGGGTGGATTCTGGCAACCAGGAGCCAGAGACAGCAATCATTGAAAAGCTTGCCAAACCTAGAGCTTCTGAAGAGACTCCCCCTCTGGCTTGCTGATAGAGACCAGTTGAGCAATAAGACTTTTGAGAAAGGGAAAGCTGGGTCTGCAGACAGATTAAATCCTGCTCCTCACATGACTTATGAATGAGAGCTTCTTTAATTATGGAAAACAATCCCCCTATAACAGTAGTGAGCAGCCTGTAGCCCTTGGTCTAATTTCAAAAGCCCTCTGCAAGAGATCAGATCAGATCTCCGGCAAGAGTGATTTGTCTTTCCCACAGCAGCTTGCTGGGCAGGGATGAAGAGGAACAGAGAGGAAGAGAGAGAGAAAAGAGGGGGCAGAAAGAGAGAGAGAAAAGGCCCTGCTCACTGTTGACTGTGGCCCCATCCACTATTGGCTTTGGCTGCATCCCCTGCCAGCATGCACTCCTTCCCCACAGATTAGCCTGGAGGAACTGGTGACTTTGGCAGAAAAAAAGGTTGCCCACTCCTCCCTATAACAAATATTGTGATGCCTTGTGCACAACCTTTTTTGAGCATGTAGTGAATAGAATCAATGTCTTCAGAGTTGTGTTGTTTACTCCTATTTTTATTCCTACAATAGTAAAAAAAAAATCCAGACTGTATGTGTTATCATTTATTTTTATTGGACAGACAGGAAGACACAAAAGAAAAATTAGACACTTTGCCAACATTTTGAAGAGGATACCATTAAAATTATTTTAATTTCAAAACCTGCCAACGCAATTTATTCAAAAATGTCAGGAAATGTTCTATTGTCAATGAGATTCAACTAGCAAGATGTTTACGTGCTGGATGGATCTGAAGAAATACTAGGCAGAAGTGCTAGACAGAATTCTAAACAGCAAGAGTTGTTTTGTTTTTAACATGGGGGTGTAACAGAAAAACATTTTTTTTAAAGCTTCTCCTTAAACATTCCAGGTAGTCATCTTCAGGTGAATATGTACCAACTTCTTTTCCAGAATATATCCTTGTTCACACCAGACTGCAAGAGTGTGATGGAGCAGGAATGCAGTGCAGGGCAGATCTGGGTCCCCCCCACACACACAGGGAGCAATGAGGTTATCTGTCAGAGCAGTATTTGCCAGTGTTGCAAGGGGTAGGAGCAGAGCTTGGAAAAGTTACTTTTTTGAACTACAATTCCCATCAGCCCCAGCCATCATGGCCACTGGATTGGACTGATGGGAGTTGTAGTTCAAAAAAGTAACTTTTCCAAGCTCTGGTAGGAGGACAGATGTGGCCTGGCACATCTTTGTTTAGGTGGGCTAGGCTCAGAGCAGAAGCAGCTGGCAGGAAAGGACACCAGCGTGGACCTGACATCTGGTAGCAGCTTTGCTGCTGCATTCTGGAATTGAGCTGAGACAGGGCAGGGCAGGAGAATTATAAGATTGGGGCAGTGCAGGCACACTGACAGAGCCACCTGAAGCAGGAAGTAGGCCACTTCTCCCTGCCCTAGGGTTGCCAGGCTCAGGGCCTGAGAATGATCCTGTAGTCAGCCAAGTGCAGGTGTTCTTGCAACAATGTAACTGGAAAAACCACAAGGTGGAATTCTCCCTCCTCCCTGCACAATGTTTAAAGATACAGAAGACCTCTTGGTTGCCAGGCCCGGCCTCCAAGAGGTCTTCTGTATCTTTAAAAGTTGGGCAGGGGGAAGGGAGAATTCCACCTTGTGGTTTTTCCCATTACAGTGTTGCAGGAACACTTGCACTCGGCTGACTTTTTCTTCTCCTAAAGATACAGGATCAGTCTCAGGCCCTGAACCTGGCAACCCTACCCTGTCCTGCTTACCAGAGTAGGTTCCAGTTTTAGATTGTGTGGTTCTCAAGTCCCTAATACCTATCTATATATCTATCCCTATTGCATTTCCATTTATTTAATCTGTTGCAAAGGGAATAAATCATTCAGATAAGCAGGTGTCAAGTACATCAAAACAGTGTACAGAAAGCCACATATAGGATATATGAAAATCAATTTGGATGAAATGAGTTTAAACTGTACGAACACCAGGCTACAGACTTTGGATTTTATAAGGAAAACAAATGATACTTTAAGTAAATTGACATGGTAAGTTCCCTAGAGAGCGGGATCATTATATTTAGACTATCCCAAGGTTCTAATAGAAGCAAGAATACAGGCTATGGTATGTAATAAATACACATGGATATATGAACTATATTGAACAGCATATTTGTTCTGCTTGGCTGGTGGAAAATACTGTAAGAAGATTTGCTGTATAAAAGTAAAATGGAATGGGGATTGCCTTGCCCCAGGGCAGGTTTGTACAAAATGTAATCTCTGCTAATCTGAAAAATAATGAAAGGGGTCAGAAGGTATCACTGTGGATTGTATTTATCTCATAATTGGTAATAATACATACTTCATAAAGTGCTCTTTCATGGAGCCTGCTTTGGCCCGATTTTACATTGCAAGCAAGCACATTGTTTTGTAAAGATAGGAACTTGCTGATATAAATGGATCCATTGCCATTCTTCCCCTACTCTCTTCAGAAATCTTTGAGACCATCAATCACTGACCAAAGGGAAAGACTGTGCTAAAGTTCCATAGCCCTCTTTCTCCAAAAATTACTATGTTTCTTTGCCGTGCACATTAATGTCTTCTGGACAACAGCAATATCTCCTGTGCAGAGATATGCACCAGATTCTAACATGTCTCTCTCATATGTGGAGTCTGTGGATCACTCTTTGTGCAACAAAGTACATGGGAGAAGAAGGGAGGGGAGATGTGCCTTTGTAGGTTACAGTCGCACCTGATTCAGATCTGTGTGAAAAAAAGCAGCACTTGGAGAATAAAACCAGGACATTTTTTTTAATGGCCAAAGGAAATAAACTGTGGACCATGATTAGAGAGAAGCAGATGGCAATGTGTAAAGAGAACACAGGACATTTCTCTGCTGCTGCCATTATGTCCTCTGCTGCCATAACTGCTGTTAACTGTTCTCCCTCCACATCTGACAGCAGCAGGATTTCCGTCTATGCCAGGAGAGATGAGCCAGTTTCACAGGCACTGCTTCCCTGGCTGTCTCTGGGGAAATCCAGTTGCTTCTTTTATTTACTTCATGCTGGGTTCAAAGCAAGCAGAGATGCTCTTTCCACTACCCATACCTTTTAAAGAACTTGAGTCGCAGAGAGAAATAAGTGTATCCTGCTACTTGGAAAAATGTTATGGCCCTGTCAATCCAAACAGGTAGTTTGGCCTGGTGAAAGCATATGCATTTGGTACACCCATTAGTGATTTGCTTGCATGGTGACATCACAATGTATTGCAAATCTGAGATCTAATAGGCAGAAGTGTGACATGTTTGGTATAAAACTGACATGAATGGTGATGTCATATTGCACCACTTCTCGATGCAACAGGTGTGGAGAACCTGTGGCCGTCCAGATATTACTGGAGTACAATGTCCATCATCCCTGACCATTGGCTGCATTGGCTGATGGGAGTTAGGAATTCAACAACAATTACCAAACACTATACATTTCCATACTCTCAATAATATCAGAAGTAAACTGATCCTGCAAAAGTGTGTCCTTAACTTTTTAGTTTTGGGGGGGTGTATGAGGGGAACCATGACAATGAGTCATGGCTCAGAGAGATGCTGGCAAACAATCATGAACTGAGGGCAGCTTGACTGAAAAAGGGCAAACTGTGAGGGTACCAGATTCTACCATGTTCTATCTTGAACCAAGATACACTGCTACATAATGAGATTGGTCTCCGTAGGGTACTGCAGCAAAAACTGGGCTCCTGACCTGCATTATGCCTAGAGAATAGGCATGTCCCTTTTAGTACCCAAAGGTTCTTGATTAAATCCTGTCTGGCTGGAAAATATTATATCCTGTCAGGCAGGAAGATCAAGAAAACTCAGTGATGCTTATCACCAGTTAGCCACTTCCCATGATCCTAAAATGAGCCAGTCATCTCCCCCCACATCTCCTAAGAGTGCTAACAGATTATCTGGCAAGCATGACCTGTGATATGATTGGCTGAAAAGTGCCAGGGGTCACTCATCTGCAGCATGGTAGGAAACCCTTAACAGTGGGCTGCAGCCATGCAGTCTTTGTCCTTCACCAACCATCAGAAAAAAACAGCAATTGACCGTTGTGCTCAAGGGAAGACAAGATTGTTTGTTAAGCAGCAAAATCAGGGTAGACAGATGTGAGTTAAAGAACTCAAAAATCTGCTTTGACCATTTCTCTTCTTCCTTTCCTTTTTTAAAAACTTCATACAGTTTTGGGGTCTTGTGTGCATAGTTGCCAAACTCACAGGGCCATTCTAAATCCCCCACGAGCACCTGTCATTAAGTTCATGCTACAGACGTACAGGACTGGGATTGATAGAGAAAAGCAGGTTCCTCTGATCTCAGGGAGAGACAAGGAACTGTCTGTCCGGCCCCTGTAAACTGAGTGGGATTTTGATGGAGAAAAGCAAGTTTCTTTTGCCTCAGAGAGGGACAAGTAAACTGGATGCTACATTGGGGTCCCCATCCAAGTGTTTGCCCTTGACTAGGGACAGAAAGATCTGTCTGTTTTGGTTCTCTCAATTTCTCATTTTTCCAATGTTAAAATTCAGTTCTCTACATTTCTACAATGATCTGCATTTTTTTTTAAAAAAAAATCCCATGAAAATTCTCTACCATTTTAATGTGAATTTCTCCAAATAAACAAATTTTTGTAGGCAGTTTTGACAAAGGTACACATTTTGCAAGCCATTTCTCATCATTTCATGCCTTTTTGCATGTTATTTTCACTCATGTATTCATTTCTATGCACACTTTCCCCTAATATATGCATTTTTGTAAATATTGTTTAGTTGGCGAACTGCATCCCAAAATTCTAATAAATGCAAATTTTGAAGGATGGCTGTGTTTCGGTTCTCATATTGTTTCAGAAATTGTGAATTTGATAAATTCTGCTTGAAATGTGAACTGAATCAAAATTCTCACCCATCCCTACTCTTGACCTCCCCAGAAATTCACTCCCATTGTAGATGTTGGGGGGGGGATGTAGTGGTAGCATTACTGGATAGTTTTGGGACATGACTGGCTTACCTTACAAGGCCGTTGTGCAAGGAAGGGCAAAAGCGGGCTCTCCTAGCCTTTTCCTTCCATCACTGGTAACATTCTAAATTGAAAATTATCATAGGAGCCTTGTGCCACCTATTTACTAGCTACTAGCAACTTTAATTTGAGAGGATATTGAAAAAAGGAAAAACTGTTACTTGCCTGCTTTTCCTCAAGAGTTGTGGCCAAACTAAGTGTGGTGTTAATGACAATTGGTCTTTGCCTGCTTGTTTTTTCTTTATTTAATAGCCACAAGCACACCCACCCATCCCTGTAATCGGGACTGTGATGGTAGGAAATGACTTTTTCCCTGGAGGAGTGTGTGTGATCTCTCTTTCAGTCTCAGGCTATGTACAGTAATACTTCAGTTAAGGAATCCTCCAGGAACAAAGCTCCTTTTAAGGAAGGCTTTTTTTAAAAGGTGAAGCTAACCAGCTTTGCATTGCTATCGATAAAGTTCAAGCCTGTACCTTTGCTTCAAGATGAAATTGACCATACAGTGTCTTTGCAATGGATAAATGTTCAGGCCTGTGCCTTTGTTTTAAGGTGAAACTAACCACACTGTGTCTACTTTGCTATCAATAAACTAGTAAGTCTGTGCCTTTGCTTTGCTAGGGTGATACTGATCAGCCTGTGTTCTTGCTTTGCATTAAAGCATCTCTTGTCTTCTCCACAGCTGGGGAGGGAAGGATCCAATAGGATTTGGAGGGGGGGGAGGCACCCTTTAAAGCCCCTGTTAAAGCTACCCTCACCATCTGTGAGTGGATGTAGGAACTGATCTCTTTTCTTTCCATGTTATTCTTACCTCTAGTGCCAAAGTTTCTGTTACAGAAGTAATGTACAGGAATGCATCTATTTCATTAACTGTGATATTTACACATTACAGACTTAAAACGCAGCGAGGATATTTTTTCTTGCTGCATTTCAATTTGGTTTTGCAAATTCTGGTACACATCACTATGCTTAGAGGTGTTTCCACGAGCCTATTGTCTGGCCCTGGTTTCCCCTCTCCTCCACACATCCAAACTCCTAAAAGTAAAGCTTTCATCCCTCCAACTCCAAGCCCACACTTGCTGAATTCCAGAATATCCACTTCCATTAACCTAACTGCACCCAGCCTATGGAAGCCTCTGTAGGAATTGCTCTCTCTGCACATTGGCATCAAGAAGAAATAGTAAACAGAATTTTTCTGGTGTGTTGAAGGCTCCCATAAAACAGCTTTTGGTCATTGCACAGATCCCCTGATTTCCTACACTGCAAGAGTTTATGACAACCTTCTTTACTTTTCTGTCACTAATTCAAATTCCTTTGTCCATATTATAATATTAGGGATGCTAGAGGAATTTGATATTTGCAAATTCTGATACAAACTGACCTGATTTAGAAATGCCAGGCTAATGTGTGGATCAGAATTTAGTTATGCACCACCTTACACATTTTCAAATGTTCCAGTGCTGTTCTTAGCACAAAAGCTCTATCAAATAAATTTTGAAATTCATATTTTGAGATATAATATGTTTAAAATACATACTTAAATGCAGTTTTTCATGTGCATACTGATGCAGGAAGGGGATGGGACAGACGTTAGAGAGTACACATGCAGAAGTGACATGGACTGTAAAGAGAGTGATTCCTCAGTCCTCCATCTATATCAATATATGGAGAAATTCCAGCAACAACAACTTGTTGACTGCATTATTGTTGTAACAAAGATTGGAGGGGAGCAGAGATATTGTGATGCCACAGTTCAGGGTGTATGTGTAGTAGGGTTGCCAGGTTCAATCCCTGAGACTGATCCTGTATATTTAGGAGAAAAGAAAGTCAGCCAAGTGCTGGTGTTCTTGCATGCAACCCTGTAATGGGAAAAACCACAAGGTGGAATTCTCCATCCCCTCTGCACAACTTTTAAAGATACAAAAGACCTCTTGGTTGTCAGGCCCAGCCTCCAAGAAGTATTTTGTATCTTTAAAAGTTGTGCAGGGGGGAGGGAGAATCCCACCTGGTGGTTTTTCCCATTACAGGGTTGCAAGAACACCTGCGCTTGGCTGACTTTCTTTTCTCCTAAAGATACAGGATCAGTCTCAGGGATTGAACCTGGCAACCCTAATGTGTAGAGATGGTAAGAATACTAGGCAACAGCTATACACACACAGCAATAGTTCTAAAACAGACTGTCTCAGAAGGTGGGGGACTTTCCTTCATTAGAAGTTTTTAAGCTGAGGTTGGATGGCCACCATTCAGGGATGCTCTAGCAGCAGATTTTCTGCATCAGCAGGTGATTGGAACGGATTATCTTTGTAATCCCTTCCAACTCTATGATTCTCCATCTCCTACCTCCTCCTCATCACTTGCCAGGAACAGAAACTTTTCAAGTAGTGGAGAGAAGAGGAGAAGAGAGGCACATGCCAAAGTTAGGGAGATGGAGCCAGGGATGAGGCCTGCCCAAATGCTTGTGGCCCCACTTTCTTTCTCTGCCTGAAATGCCTTACCTTGACAAGCTGCTTTGCAGGTGGGGGTTCTGAGGCATGCACAAGCGACTGCCTCTTAATTTAGAGGGATGAGCTTTTACTGAAAGAAAAATGCTTCTAAACAGAGTTTAAAACATAGTGGAAATGCCCATAAAGTGCTTTGGGCATGTTCTGAACTGGAGCAAAACACCATCAAAGAACGCCTTTCACAACTCATGAAATTGGCCCTGGAAGTCCTGGTCTTGGGTCAATCCAGAGATGAATTTATGATGTGTAAAAATATCAAAAGTCAAGGCTAACAAAGAAAACAGCATGCACTTTTCACCTCACAGGATGACTTTTTTATTATTATTTGCCACGGGGTGGAGAGGGAAAAGTGCAATCTATATTTTTTACAGAAGTCCCTCTCTCCATCAAAGAATACACACATATATACTGTACATTGCTTGTTCTCCTATATTATGTCATTCCTCTTCTTCTTAGCAGTGCCATTTTTGGGTCGACTGGGCAATGGTGTGCATTGTGTAAATAAAGTTTCTTCCTCTTTAGAAGTATTTGAGAAGGCTTTCAAAATCTGGCTGCAGCTGTCCCAATAATCTCAACTTTCTGCTCTATTTCTCTGGTTAACCTTGCTGACTGAAAACAACAACAACAACAAAATGTAGCCTGGAGGAAACAGCGCTAGTTGCTTTCCTCACTTTCCTGTGGCATTTTTACTGGAGATTTTCTGTAAAGATCTTTGATATCCTTTGCTCTCTCTGTGCAAGGATTCCCATACAGACAGCAAAGAGCTCGTGGGTGAGCTTCCACAGGCAGAAAGATGGGAACCATGCTTGCCTCCCCCACATTCAAACCAATGGGAATGCAATAGCAAGGGGCTACTAATGTGCCAAGAGATAGTGTGTGCTATGTGTCGATATCCAGCTACATTCTTTGTAGGAACAAAAGCTGGGTCATTATGATGGTACTTCCACATCTAATCTAAATCCACTAATAGGCAAAAAACCTTGCAGTTTAAGAACATACCTAAATAGTCACAGATATTTCTGTGTGTGTTATGTGCCTTCAAGTCGATCATGACTTATGGCAACTCTATGAATCAGAAACCTCCAGTAGCATTTGTTGTAAACCACCCTGTTCACATCTTGTAAGTTCAGATCTCTGGCTTCCTTTATGGAATCAATCCATCTCTTGTTTGGTCTTCCTCTTTTTCTACTCCCTTCTGTTTTTCCCAGAATTATTGTCTTTTTTAATGAATCATATCTTCTCATTATGTGTCTAAAGTATGAATCTCAGATAACCTCATCATTTTAGCTTCTAGTGATAGTTCTGGTTTAATTTGTTCTAACACCCAAATATTTGTCTTTTTCACAGTCCGTGGTATCAGCAAAGCTCTCCTCCAACACCACATTTCAAATGGGTTGATTGTTCTCTTATCCACTTTTTTCACTGTCCAACTTTCACATCCATACATAGAGATCAGGAATAGGGTTGCCAGGTTCCTGAGACTGATCCTGTATCTTTAGGAGAAGAGAAAGTCAGCCAAGTGCAGGTGTTCTTGCAACACTGTAATGAGAAAAACCACCAAGTGGAATTATCCCTTCTCCCTGCACAACTTTTAAAGATACAGAAGACCTCTTGTTTGCCAGGCCCGGCTTCCAAGAGGTCTTCTGTATCTTTAAAAGTTGGGCAGGGGGAAGGGAGAATTCCATCTTGTGCTTTTTCCAGTTACAGTGTTGCAAGAACACCTGCACTTGGCTGACTTTTTCTTCTCCTAAAGATACAGGATCAGTCTCAGGCCCTGAACCTGGCAACCCTAATCAGGAATACCATAGTCGGAATGATCCTGACTTTGGTGTTCAGTGATACATCTTTGCAGGACCTTTTCTAGTTCTCTCATAGCTGCCTTCCCCAATCCTAGCCTTCTTCTGATTTCTTGACTATTGTCTCTGTTTTGGTTAATGACTGTGCCAAGGTACTGATCCTTGACAAGTTCAATGTCCTCATTGTCAACTTTAAAGTTACATAAATCTTCTGTTGTCATTACATTTGTCTTATTGACATTCAGCTGTAGTCCTGCTTTTGTGCTTTCCTCTTTAACTTTTATCAGCATTCGTTTCAGATCATTACTGGTTTCTGCTAGTAGTATGGTATCATCTGCATATCTTAAATTATTGATATTTCTCCCTCCAGTTTCACACCTCCTTCATCTTGGTCCAATCACACTTTCCGAATGATATGTTCTGCATATAGATTAAAACAAATAGGGTGATAAAATACACCCTTGTCTCACACCCTTTCCGATTGGGAACCAGTCAGTTTCTCCATATTCTGTCTTTACAGTAGCCTCTTGTCCAGACTACAGTTTGCATATCAGAACAATCAGATGCTGTGGAACCCCCATTTCTTTTAAAGCATTCCTTAGTTTTTTGTGATCTACCACAATTAAAGGCGTTGCTGCAATCTATAAAACACAGGGTGATTTTCTTCTGAAATTCCTTGCTCCGTTCCATTATCCAATGTATATTTGCAATATGATATCTGGTACCTCTTCCCTTTCTAAATCCACCTTGGACATCTGGCATTTCTTGTTCCATATATGGTAAGAGCCTTTGTTGTAGAACCTTGAGCACTACTTTACTTGCATGGGATATTAAGACAATAGTTCAAAAATTACTGCATTCCCTGAGGTCCCCTTCCTTTGGAATTGGGATGTATATTGAACGCTTTCAGTCTGTGGGCCATTGTTTTATTTTCCATATTTGTTGACAAATTTTTGTAAAAGTATGTACAGATTCCATCTCAGTAACTTGTAGCAACTCTATTGGTATGCCAACTATCCCTGGTAATTTGTTTCTTCCAAGTATTTTAAGAGTAGCTTTCACCTCACATTCTAAAATTTCTGGTTCTCCTTCATATGGTTCCTCCGTGAATGAATTTGTCATCCTTGCATCTCTTTTATAGAGTTCTTCAGTGTATTGCTTCCATCTTCCTTTTATTTCACCTCGGTCAGTCAGTGTGTTCCCCTGTTGATTGTTCAACATCCATACTCTTTCATTTCTGTAATCTTTTGGAATAGGGCTCTTGTTCTACCTTTTTTATTATGCTATTCTATTTCTGTACAATAATTATTATAGTAGTACTCTTTGTCCCTACGTACTAGTCACTGTATTACTGCATTTAGGGTTCTAACCGTGTTTCTCTCTCTTTCTATCAAACTTTAAAAAGCAAGGAAATTGGGCAGCTATAGTGAATGCAGATTGGGTGGGTACAAGGCAGAGGGAAAGCCCCTTTCCTTTCCTTTCCAAAAGGAAAACCCTGTGAACAGTATCATTGTTTTTCAGGGTTTCCCCCACCTTTTTATTCTACAGCAGGCACATGTAGAATACCCACCCACATTTAAACCAAAACTGTCACTGGCCACATCCACACTAGATCTTTATTTTACTTTAGACAGTCATGGCTTCCCCCAGAGAATCCTGGGAAGTGTAGTTTGTGAAGGGTGCTGAGAGTTGCTAGGAGATGCCCTGTTCCCCTCACAGAGCTGCAATCCCCAGAAGAGGGGCTGACTGTTAAACCACTGTGGCCACTGGAGCTCTGTCAGGGGAATAGGAGTCTCCTAACAACTCTCAGCACCCTTCACAAATTACACTTCCCAGGATTCTTTGGGGAAAGCCATGACTGTCTAAAGTTGAATAAAGGTCTGGCATGGGTGTGTCCCTCTGATTAGCTGAGCCAAACAGCTGTGAGTCTGGCTTTTAGAACACTGACGGTTCTTACTGAGCATGCCTGACACTGTAATAAACTTCAATGTTAAATTTCTTAAATTAATTAAAAATTAGCCATGCATTTTTTAACTTTTAAACTGCAGAATATGAAGGTCAGAGTATGGGGCAAGGTCAGTAATAGGATTACAGGTACTCTGTGAACATGGCTAATTTTTAATTAATTTCAACAAATTATGAGACCACTGACAGAAAAAAGTCCAACGGGGTCTGGATTTTTTTCTCTTGTTTTACACTTTGAACTCTCGATTCTCTCTGAGTGCTTCATGAGAACTTAGAGGGTTGTTAATCAAGTGTTTCTGAGTTCAGGACTATAGGTTTTGTAAGGTTTTGTTTTGAAATAAGCTCATGGAAAGCAGCAGAATGGCATGGGGGGTTCAATTTAACATTGCAGAATGTGAAAAATCCATGCTGGCTATAGTATACAGCCACTCTTGTGGCTGTATAAACATTAATGCTGCAATGGGATGAAGGTCCATTGAACTTAATTGGTCTTACTACTGGGTAGTTATGCATAGGCATGCACTGTAAATTCCATTTATGATCATCATTAGTTTGACTAAAGTTGCTCCTTAAATTAATTATGTTTGAACATTCAGGTCAAAGCTAATTTGTAATGGCAAAAATAGCCCTCCGTTTTCTTCACTACCATCAGTCTGAGATCAACATTGTTGTTGGAGATTCCCAAGGCTCTTTATTCTCAGTTTATTTTATGCTTTACTAGTGGAAAGTGCCCAGTGTTGCTTGGAAATTCTAAGAACCCCCCCCCCCAAATCAGTGCACTTTTGAAATCAGTGGCTAAAATCAGTGAAGTTTTAAAAGGTTCAGTCTGCTATCTTGATTCAAAATGGCACCCAATTGTGTTTAAACACAGGCAAAGCCCTGGTCCTTAATCTCAGGAACCATCATGCAGAATTTGATTACAATATTAAGAGCTATCCAAATGCATAAAAAATAGACAATGAGAGACAAGAACTTTCCAAAATATATAGTAGAGTTTGAAGCTGCTTCAGAACCTACTTACACAGGCCATAGCCACACAGGAAATTAGGAAGCAGCCTTATGCTGAGTCAGACCATTGGTCCATTTAGATCACTGGTGTCTACATTGACTGGCAGGGGTATAGTCGGGCAGGGTTGCCGGGGTTGAAGATCCTTTACTTTTTTGGAAGCAGGGTCCCAGCAGGGTCCCTATGTACAAGCTAATCAGCATGAAAGGGGAGCATGTTAGCCACTGAGAAGAGTCTTCTCACTTGGGTAACAACATGCTTCCTTGTCCTTTTGTGCTGATTGGAGCCAATTCAAGTGAAATAAGGTGAGTCAATCACTGAAGAAAACTCTTTTCAGTAACTAACACACGCATCCCCTTTCACGCTGATTGGCTCCTAGGATAAGTGAGAAGTGAGCTTCATGGCAAAATACCTCGGTCTCTCAAATCCTAGTCCCATACTTGGCTTCATTTCAGAATTCTTAAAATCAAAATGTTTCTGGCAACATTTAACCTACAGAGAGAGAGATTGAAGGGGTAGGGAAGCCTGTGCAGACAGTGCTTTTATTCTGATGCTATAATTCTGTAATTGAAGAAAAGATGGTAAATCCTGGGGGCGTGGCTCTGAGGGGCTGTGGTGTGACTGTCATGAAGGGACTCTGCACTTCTGAATTTGCCGCTACGCTACAGCTGGCAGCAGCTTGCCAAGGTTTTAGACAGGGAAACTTTGCTTTTCCAGCCCTACCTGGAGATGTCGGGGATTGAACCTTGGAATTTCTGCATGCAAAGCAATTGTGTTGCTATGTAAAGCTATGGCCCACATAAAATCCCTTCTATGTGTAAGCTTTCCATACCTGTCTAATCACATTATTGTAATTGCTATTGCTATTGTTATTACATTTATACCCCACCTTTCCTCCAAGGGTGTTAGTCCACGCTGCTTGAAGAATTTTTTAAATCAAGCAGTCTATAAAATTTCTAAATAAATAAATATTTATGTATTTATTTATTTAAAATATTTCTATCCCGCCCTTATACCCTATAATAAGGCACGCAGGGCGGCTTACAAAAATAAAATCAAACACGTACATAATAAAATTGTAAACAGTAAAATCACAAAAGCATTAAAATAAATTAAAATACATAAAATAAATTAAAATACATAAAATAAATTAAAATACATAAAATACAAATTATATGTACACACATATATAAAGGGACTACAAAGATAAAATTTAACGTAGAAGGCATAAAATCAGTGTCAGGCTCTACCTTCAGTCCCTTCCAAAGGCTCTGTGGAACAAGATCATTTCCAGAAGTCTCCGGAAAACCAACAGAGAAGGAGCAGAGTGGACTTCTTGGGGTAGGGTATTCCAAAGCTTGGGGGCCACAGCTGAAAAAGCTCTCTCCTGCGTGCCTGTCAGTCTAACATCTTTTATTCCAGGCATGCAGAGGAGACCAGAGGCAGACGATCTTAAATCCCGGGCAGGTACATATGGGCATAAGCAGTCCGTCAGGTATATTGGTCCAAGGCAGTTTAGGGCTTTAAAGGTCAGAAAAAGCACTTTGAATTGGGCCCGGAAACAAATTGGGAGCCAGTGGAGTCGATAAAGCACAGGGGTGATATGCTCCCTGCACCGTGCTCCAGTTAACATTCTGGATGCTGCATTTTGAACCAACTGCAATTTCTGAACTGTTTTCAAAGGCAGCCCCACATAGAGTGCATTACAGTAATCAAGTCTCGATGTCACAATGCATGTGTCACTGGCCAAGTCAACTGCCTCCAGGAATGGACGCAGCTGGTAGACCAGTTTGAGTTGGCCAACACCACTCCTGGCTACTGCAGCCACCTGATATTCAAGCAGTAGGGCAGGATCCAGGAAGACTCCCCAACTGTAGACCTGCTCCTTCAAGGGGAGTGCAACCCCATCCAGAAGAGGTTGCAACCCCATCCCTGGTGCAGTTTTCCCCTTGACCAGAAGTACTTCTATCTTGTCTGGATTAAGTTTCAGTTTGTTAGCCCACATCCAGCCCTTCACAGCCTCCAGGTACTGGTTCAGGATGAGCACTCCTTCCCTGCAATCAGGTGGTAGGGAGAGACAGAGTTGAGTGTCATCAGCATATTGATGACATTGTACTCCAAATCTACTGATGACCTCTCCCAGTGGTTTCATATAATTGTTAAAGAGCATGGAGACAGAATGGAACCTTGCAGTACCCCATAGGCCAACGGCCAGGGGGTCAAGCAGTAGTCTTCCAGCACCACTTTCTGGCTCCTGTCCATCAGGTAGGACTGGAGCCACCATAAAACAGTGCTCCCAATCCCATCCCAGCTAGACGGTCCAGAAGGATACCATGGTCGATTGTATCGAAGGCCGCTGAGAGGTCCAGCAGCACCAACAGGGATGCACTCCCCTGTCTGATGCTTAGCGTAGGTCATCAAGCAGGATGACCAAGGCAGTCTCTGTCCCATGACCAGGCCTGAAGTCTGATTGAAAAGGGTCTAGATAGTCTGATTCATCTGGGAAAACTTGGAGCTGAGCAGCCACTACCCTCTCAATCACCTTGCCCAGAAAGGGGAGATTAGAGACTGGGCGGAAGTTGATAAGATCCTTCTGGTCTAACAAAGGCTTTTTAAACAAAGGTCTTATTACAGCCTCCTTCAACAATGTTGGCATAGAACCTTCCCTTAGGGAGATGTTAATTAAATATGCCAACCAGTCAGCCACTCCCCTTCTGGCAGATTTGATTAACCAGGATTGGCAAGGGTCAAGGGAACAAGTAATAGCCCTCGATTCTCCCAGAATCCTGTCCACATCCTCAGGCTTTACAATCTGAAAAGTATCCATAGAAAAATGACTAGAGGAAGCTTCGGGGACATCTGGCACCACTGTAGTTAATGAGGAGTCCAAGTTAGTCCGAATGTGAGCAATTTTATCTGCAAAGTGCCTTGCAAACATGTCACAGCGAACAACTGAGGGCTCAGAGTCTAATGTAGGCCAGAGCCCAAAAGACCCTGGACCACCCGGAAAAGCATCACCAGATGACACTGAGCAGACGCAATGGTGGCAGAGAAGTGCACTTTCTTCGCTGCCATCACTGCCACATGATAGGCTCGAAAATGAGCTCTAGCCTGTGTTTGATCTGAAGCGGACTGAGTTTTTCTCCATCATTGCTCTAGCTGTCATCCTTGCCATTTCATCAGGCCTAAAGTTTGAGTAAACCAAGGTGTATTACGGGCCTGCCCTGGTGGAAGAGGGCGCTTTGGAGCAATAGTGTCCACCCCCAGGGTCACCTCCGTATTCCAGAGATTGACCAGGGCTTCAGCAGTATCACCAGCCATGCTGGGAATATCCCCCAGAGCATTCAGGAAACCATCTGGATCCATGTGTCTCTGGGGTGGACCATCTTAATCGGCCCTTCACCCCTGCAAAGCTTACCGGGGGCACAAATTCTAAACCTTGTCAGGTGGTGATCTGTCCATGACAACGGAATCACTAAGAATCCCTCCACCCTCAGATCACCTTGTTCCTGTCCCGAACAGAACACAAGATCAAGTGTGTGTCCTGCCACATGTGTTGGTCCAGATGATATTAGAGACAGCCTCATGGTTGTTATGGCAGCCATGAAGTCCAGAGCTGGACCTGTGAGTCTAACCTCAGCATGTATGTTGAAGTCACGCAGGACCATCTACCTGGGGAAATGAAACACCAATGCCGAGACCAGCTCCACCAGACTGTTGGGCAGCAGGGTGGATGGTACACCAACAGAATCCCCACTCTGTCTCCCTGACCCAACTCCAGGCACACACACTCAAAGCTGGAGGTGTTAGGGACACAGTACCTGATGGAAGATAGATTCCCTGCAGACAATTCTGACCCCACCTCCCCACCCCCTGGATCTAGGCTGCTGGAGTGCCACAAAACCTGGTGGGCAGAGCTGGGGGAGACCTACTCCGCCTTGGTCATTTAGCCAGGTTTCGGTAATACAAGCAAGGTCAGCGCATTCATCCTGGATTAAGTCCTGAATTAAAGTGGTTTTATTTGTCACTGACCTTGCATTCATCAGCAGGACAGTAAGATCCAGAAAGTTCCCAGCATAACTACGAGTGCAGCAAAAAAATAAAGCGCACCAGCACTCCACCTGTGTGGGCTGTCAACCAGTGGCATGCTACAATAATATGAAGATTGTGCTTAGTGCATTTAAACATGTCCAAGTTTGTGTGGAAAGCTTAAATGGGGAAGGGCTTTCCCCTGGCTTGCATCAGGCCCTATTTTTGGCTTATTAGGTTCTAAGGTGCCACAAGAAATTTTGTGGTTTCTGCTACTGTAGTCTGGGAAGCTTTTTTGTGACAAAAATTATGTTTACTAGACACATCATGCTAGGGTTTGGATGCAACACTAAGCTATGGTTTAGAATTACATGAACAAGCCTCAGGCTTGTGTGATGCTTTGTCTTACTTCGCTGCAGTTATAAAGAGGCTGGAAGTTTTGCTTCCTTTTTTTCAAATAACCGTAGCTTGCTATGTGCAAACCCAGAACTCTGTGGTTAGTCTCTTAACAATGATTGACTTGTTTCCCTAAACCATTGTTTACTAATCACAGTTTGTCCACGCTTGGATATAACAGTAAACTGCAATAGCAGCTGATGAATCAATAAACAAAGACACACATTTAAGCCAAGATTCCTGGAAGACAATATTAAACTAAGACAATATTGGATTTTGGGGTGGTGTCACAGGGTCAGGGATTTTCTTAGTACAGTATCTGTCTCCCCTACTCGAGATTGTCTTGTAATGTACTTACTTATATATGGAACAAATCTTATCTAGACTCATCTTTTTCAACTTTGGTATTTACTACCATTTGATGATCACCGCCATTATCTACTAGTTCTTTTAAGTCCATGTGAATAGATGTCTGCCAAGCATTTGGCTAATGCTGTGGAAAGTCTATTTGCTTCCTCGCCCTCTCTCAACACTAGGGTACTTAATTTTCCCAGTCCACTCCAACAAACTATATAGTTGTATAACACGGGCACAGATGGGAAAGGCGGATTCAACAGGATAGAAGCAGCCTGAAGGACTGTCAACTAAATCTGTTGGCTGAAACAGGTCAAGCACAACAAAGAAATGGGTTTGAGCACAACCCAAATGGTTTTGCTATGGCTGCACAGAGGTACATAATGTCTGAACATTAAACAGCAGCATAATGTCTGAGGTCACGGATGGAATAGATGAGGGTAGACTAGCAGAAACCCAGTCTAGTCAAGATAGAAGTTCTGCAGTTTGTCAGATCTGGGAAGAGATGGGATACAGACTTCGTTGGATGGGTTGCATTCCCTTGGAAGACCCAGATTGGTAGCTGAGCTGAGCTGTGCAATTGGTCTCTAAGCTGCTCCTTGATATGCAGATAGTTGGTGGGGCCAGGGGGTTATTTTATCAGCAAAAGATGACTCATCACCACTAACTGTGTCTATTTCTGGAAAACAATGGACTAACCACAGTAGCTCATGTCCCGGTCATATCCAGACTAGACAACTTTAACATGGTCTGTGTGAGGGTAGAAATGCATTCACTGTTCTGCAGGTCCCAGTGCATCTCTCCACCTCCCTCTTCAGAAAACAGGGGCACACAATGCTAGTCAAACCCCACCCCTTTCTACTGTAAAACCTGGTGAGATCAGCTTGAGTGCATTTTTTTTAAAAAAAATCAGCTTCAAAGAGATTTCCTAACTGATTGGCGGATCAACCCATTCCCCCTCCAGGTGTGGCTAATGGGAATACTTTGCTATAGGCGACTAGCATGTTCACAGCCTGACACTGCTGTTGAAGAGGTTCTAGAAACTTCAGTTGTCACAGAATACAACAACCAGATTCCCAGCTAGAGTTGGCTGCTTTGAGCCTACTATGCCATTTTCATAATAGCAACATTGGCTTCAGATTTAATTCCAATACAAGCTGCTAGTGTTGATCTTTAAAACCCCTGAACAATCCAAATCCTGAATATTTGAAGAATTGTCTTCTCCAATAGGAGCTTACCTGCATATTAATGATCTTTCTCAGAGGCTCTGCTCCATGTGTTCATTTCATTAGAAGCACAGTGTCTGCCTATGGAGGGCAGGATCTTCTCACCAGTGGCACCAACGAACTGTGAAACTCTAGGCTTTTAGGTGCTGGCTAAGTTAGGGTTGTTCTGTCATACGTTTGGAACAGTATGATGCTCTGGTGTAGAATGATCTTCATTTGCTGCCAAGAGTTTATTTCATGTTTTAATGCATTACTCCTAGCTTTTATTTTGCTATTTGATCATGTAGTTTTTCATTTTTTGATTGAGTTTGATGATGGCTAGCTGTATATATATGTGTGGAATATAGATACAGATATAATGGAAAGGTTAGATCTTAATATTTAAATATATATCAAGGTCAACAAAATTCTATGGACCCCTCAATATGCTTTTAAAAATCAAACAAGCAAATGAATGTGAAGACACACACAACTATACCCAGCCAATTTAGCATAAAATATATTTTGTTTGGAAAAGTGTAAAATTTCTTCTTGAGCAAAGATTTATCCCACATCACTGGAACATTAAACCTGGAATGCTCACTGTGAAACAGGGAAAGAACATTTCCGTGTGTAATATAACATTAATGTAATGACAAGAAGGTTAAGTTTGGAGAATGAATAGACTAAGGCTGAACGTCAAGAAGACTCAAATAATAACAACAGAAAATTTATGTAACTTTAAAGTCGACAATGAGGAGGACATTGTACTTGTCAAGGATTATCAATACCTTGGCGACAACGGAGACAATAGTCAAGAAATCAGAAGAAGGCTAGGACTGGGGAGGGCAGCTATGGGAGAACTAGTAAAGGTCTTCAAATGCAAAGATGTATCACTGAACACTAAAGTCAGGATCATTCAGACCATGGTATTCCCGATTTCTATGTATGGATGTGAAAGTTGGACAGTGAAAACAGTGGATAAGAGAAAAATCAACTCATTTGTAATATGGTGTTGGAGGAGAGCTTTGCAGATACCATGGTCTGCAAAAAAGACAAATAATCGGGTGTTAGAACAAATTAAACCAGAACTATCACTAGAAGCTAAAATGATGAAACTGAGGTGATCATACTTTGGACACATAATGAGAAGACATGATTCACTAGAAAAGACAATAATGCTGGGAAAAACAGAAGGGAGTAGAAAAAGAGGAAGGCCAAACAAGAGATGGATAAAGGAAGCCACAGACCTGAACTTACAAGATGTGAACAGGGTGGTTTACAACAGATGCTATTGAAGGTCACTGATTCATAGGGCCGCCATAAGTCGAAATCAACTTGAAGACACATAACAAATGTTTCAGGGATTAAATGTTCCATCTTTCATGCATTTACCAGTAACCCACAGGGAATTCAAACCCAAGCTACAATCCTATGTATGGTACAAGTGCATGGAGTCGGCTGAAGGACGCCCGGTCGAAACCCTGGTGATGGAGTGGAATAGGGAGATCACTAGGGCGGTAGACCAGGTGGCTCCGAAACGTCCTCTAACCCTGAATAGAACTCAGATAGCGCCCTGGTATACACCACGGTTGCGGGGTCTGAGACAGGAGGTGAGACGACTAGAACGCTGGTGGCGGAAATCTCACGCTGAAGACGACCGGACACTGGTTAGAGCAGCAATAGCGGCCTACCAGGTGGCAACAAAGGCAACAAAGAGGGAATTCTTTGCTGCCTCTATTGCGTCGGCAGAGTGTTGTCCCAGGAGGTTGTTCCAAGTGGTCCGAAGCCTGGTCGGTCCAGTTGCTCAGGAACCCATGGAGCATACTAAAGCCTCCTGTGACACATTTGCTAAACACTTTGCCAATAAAATCGAGCGCCTGAAGAGCATGATTCCATACGCCGTGGATACAGGAAGTGGGCCAGAGTCAGCCAGTTGCATTCCGGTCCGGTGAGATCGGTTTCAGCCTCTCCTCGCTGAGGGAGTGGACAAGGTGCTCTTTACTGTGAAGCCAACCACCTGTCTGCTTGATCCTTGCCGTTCATGGCTCATCATGAGCTGTAAAGAGAGTCTGGGTGAAGGGATCAAGGCAGTGGTAAATGCATCCTTGGAAGAGGGTGCAATGCCATCAGCCCTCAAGGAGGCAGTGATAAAACCCATCTTGAAAAAGCCCTCCTTGGATCCCCAAGAGTTGAACAACTTTCGCCCAGTCTCTAATTTACCATTCTTGGGCAAGGTGATAGAGCGAGTGGTGGCCAAACAGTTACAGACACACTTGGATGAAGCGGATTATCTAGATCCATTCCAATCGGGGTTCAGGACTGGACATGGAACTGAAACAGCCTTGGTCGCTCTGGTGGATGATATGAGGAGGGCGTTAGATAGAGGAGAATATACATTCCTCATCCTCCTGGATCTCTCAGTGGCTTTCGATACCGTTGACCACGGTATCCTGCTAAACCGCCTGCAGAGTTTGGGAATAGGAGGCACTGTTTTACAGTGGTTCCGTTCCTATCTCTCAGGCAGGTACCAACAGGTGGCATTGGGGGATAAGGTTTCAGACCCTTGGCCTCTTAATTGTGGAGTGCCACAGGGTTCTATCCTCTCCCCCATGCTATTCAACATCTATGTGAAGCCGCTGGGTGCCATCATCAGGAGTTTTGGGCTGCAGTGCCACCAGTATGCGGATGACACTCAGCTCTATCTCTCATTTAAGTCCTCACCAGAGTTGGCTGTGAACACCATGTCCAAGTGCCTGGAGGCCGTAAGTGGATGGATGGGCGAGAACAGACTGAAGCTGAACCCTGACAAGACTGAGGTGTTGCTCGAGGGTGACAAAAGAAGGTTGGGAGATATCGACTTGGTGCTGAATGGGGTGAGATTACCCCTGAAGGACCAGGTCCGCAGCCTAGGGGTCATTCTTGACTCCCAGCTGTCCATGGAGGCTCAGGTCTTGGCAGTGAGCCGGGCAGCTTGGTATCAGTTGCACCTGATACGGAGGCTGCGACCCTACCTTCCTGTGCATCTGCTCCCACGAGTGATACATGCCCTGGTCTCCTCTCGCTTAGACTACTGTAATGCGCTCTGTGTGGGGTTACCCATGAAAACGGTCTGGAAATTGCAACTGGTACAGAATGCGGCGGCACGTTTGATCACACATTGTCGCCGCCGGGATCATATTACCCCAGTATTAAGAGATCTGCACTGGTTACCAGTTGCTTACCGGGCCCAATTCAAGGTGTTGGTCTTGACCTTTAAAACCCTATACGGTTTCGGCCCAGTTTATCTGAAGGAACACCTCCAGCATCACCAATTAGGCCGCCTAACAAGATCAACCACACAAGACCTTCTCTCGGTCCCACCAGTAAAAACAGCTAGGCTGGTGCGGACCAGAGAGAGGGCATTTTCAGTTACTCTCTGGAATTCTCTCCCTTTGAATCTTCGACATGCCTCCTCCCTGTTGGGTTTTCGCTGAGCCTTAAAGACCTGGCTATTCAGGCAGGCCTACAGAATCTTCGGGGTGGATGAGTTTTTGTAATGTATTAATTGATGTTTTAGACTACCTGTGCCTTTTTTTGATTGTATACTGTATTTTATTATGTTTGCTGTTAGTCGCCTAGAGTGTCCGTTAATTCGGACAGATAGGCGACTAACAAATAAAATTTATTATTATTATTATTTTATATTATTATATTATTATTATATTATTATTATATTAATGTAATGTAATGTAATTGTACTGCCTTCAAGTTGATTCCGACTTATGGCGACCCTATGAAGAGGGTTTTCATGAGGCTGAGAGGCACTGATTGGCCCAAGGTCACCCAGTGAGCTTCATGGCTATGTGGGGATTTGAACCCTAGTCTCCCAGGTCGTAGTGCAACACCTTAACCACTACACCACACTGGCTCTCTCACAGTGCATAGTATCTAGAAAAAGTTATATTGAAGCTCAAGCCGGTCTAGGAAGAAAAAACCCCTCCTAATTTGAAAGCTTTCCCCCTGAATGTGGGGGGACTCTCTATAGTTACTCACTGTTGAAAGAAAAGTAACCTGCACATGCTCAAGGGGACTGTATTCAACCGAGTCTTTGTGAGCCCTGGCATCAATGAACCCCGATGATTATGCTTACCTGGGAAAATGGCCTGTTGAACTTAGTGACATTCCTTCCAAATAAACCTCCATAGGGTTGGGCTCTGAAACATAATTCAAGACAGTCTACTCCCCACAAATTCCATGCCCAACTACTGATCCAAACCCACAACAATTTTTTAAAAAAGACTTGAGGCAAAGAGCAGACAACAGCCAGCTTCACCAGAAATTTCCGATTGTGTTTTCTTTGTGAATGGAGCTGCACAAAGGCAACCCATGCACCTTGGAGCAAAACACAACATGTATAGATAGTATCAACAAGTGACATTATGAGAAAAAAGAATTAGTAGCAAGAGGAGAACAAATTCAAACCTACCTTAGAGGCCGTAAGTGATTGAAAAACTTCGATAAGAAATTCTCTCTCTTTTTGTCCTTTCCTAGAATGGAAAGAAAAAGAAAAATGTTGTGTCTCTGGCCCTATTTAAAGGTAGCTCAGAGTTCAGGAAACCATTGCTGTCTTCTCAAAGAAGTCTAACATCTATGTAAGGAAGAGCAAGTTTTCCTAAGAACATAAGAAGAGCCTGTTGGATCAGGCCAATGGTCATCTAGTCTAGCATCCTGTTCACACTGTGGCCAACCAGTTGTTCATGGGAAGCCTGCAAGCAGGACCTGAGTGTGAGAGCACTCTCCCCTCCTGTGGTTTCTAGTATTTGGAAGCATTCTTCCTTTGACTATAGAGGCAAAGCATTGCCATCATGGCTAGTAGCCATTGATAGCCTTATCCTCCATGAATTTGTCTAATCCTCTTTTAAAGCCATCCAAGTTGATGTCCATCACTGCCTCTTGTGAGAGTGAATTCTGTAGTTTACTAATGTACTGCATGAAGTAGTACTTTCTTTTGTCTGCCCTGAACCTTCCAACAATCAACTTCATTGGATGTTCAAGAATTCTAGTGTTATGAGAGATGGAGAAAACCTTTTCTCTATCCATTTTCTCCATGCCAGAAGAAACATGATATATGCCCAGTGGAGGGGGGGGGGGCTGAACCTGGCCAGTCAGCTGGTTTATTATTTCCCCCACCCAGCCTTGCAGGCCAAGTTTGACAGGTGGGTGGAGCCGCCCACTGCTCAATTACCTAACATCACAATGGGCAAAAACATAGTCCACAAAGCACTGACAGCTGGTCACTGGATCTTGTGAAACCCAGTGCAGTGTTCTGCTGAACCCAAGGATCAGCCGATTGTTGGCATCTGTGAAGCCCCATGCATAGCACTTTGCAAGCCCTGATGATCAGCAAATCAGAAGAGCTTGCAAAGCCAGGTGCACCTTGCAACCCCCCTTTTGGACCAGCCATGGCTTTAACTGCCTCATACCTCATATTTCCTAATATATGACACCAGGCGTACGGCAGGTGGGCATGGCTTTGCTGAAAGGGCTTGTGAGCCAAATGAGGAGGTCCCCCCACTGGTGACAGATGCTCTGAAGGTCCTGTTCTGCTGCTTTTCTCTCTCTTCCTATTGGCTTGCATGCAATATTAGCTAATGATCCATTTAATGATGAGCATGCCTTTATTATTTTTATTTTTATTTAAGTAAAACTGTTGTAAGAATCCAATGTACTGTACATAAAGCAGGCAGCTGGTATACAAACAATCATTACATTTCCATCATTTAATCAACTAAAGTGTACAGGTCTCATAATGTGTCCTCCCCCCATCATAACAAATAATTATTCTGGCAGTGGTCAGTAAATGCTGAACTATTTCTCTGTCCTCTACTAACACTAAAGTCTTTAATCACTTTAAATAAACAAAGTATTACATCCTTACCACTTCTTAAGAAATCATTTTCTTAGCAATTAGTTCTCATCAAGACATATCCATCACCCATCTTGAGACATTTTATTTATTTATTGAGAGATTTCTGTACCACCCTATAAGAGAATTTAAAAACATAATGAATAATAAAAAGAAACACTAAAGCAATTCTCAAAAGTTGACATAACTATTGTGTCTGCAAGTAGCCATCTGGCAGAGCTTTTCCAAGTGGTGAATGGGTTTTTTTCATCTGAGCAAGAGAGGGTTGCTCTGACACCCTCAGAGGCCTGCTGTAACAACTGTGTCTGGCATACAATTTTGGTGAAAGCAGAAGAACACCTCTTTATTCTGGCCTTTGACCCCTGAGAGAGATATTGTTAAGACCCATCCTACTTTTGAGTTTGTCATTTGTTTTAACTGTTTTTTAATGCTGTATAGAGCCCCCACCCCGGTGGATTTTTACTCAACATCTAAAGGAATATAAGTTTGGAGTGAGGTGCATTTCAGTGGGGAGATTATTTCACAGAAGTGGAGCCATCATCAAAAAAGCTGTGTCCACCTGGGTCAGAGGGGCAGGGCAGTGACTATCATCCATAAAACTGCAATCTCCCTCACCAGGAGACTGATCCACAGTATGTCTGAGGGTTTGTTTGTGATGTTGGGCCAGAGACAGAATGAGAATGTTGTTAGTGTACCATTCATCCCACTGTGTTACAACCTCCTCAACTGAGCTGGTGGAGGTAGTTTTGGATGTGGTGTTGGAGAACTGGTTCACAGCAGTGTTTGGGGACTTCAATATCCATGCAGAAGCTGCCTCAAATGAGCCACCTGGGGAGTTCATGGCCTCTATGACAACCATGGGGCTGTCTCAGTACCAGAGCTTGGAAAAGTTACTTTTTTGAACTACAACTCCCATCAGCCCAATCCAGTGGCCATGCTGGCTGGGGCTGATGGGAGTTGTAGTTCAAAAAAGTAACTTTTCCAAGCTCTGCTCAGTACATGGTGGCTGGGCATACCCTTGACCTGGACTTTGCCTCAGAGTGGACTGGTAATACTCCATTGATTGGGGGCCTTGTTGTGAGGCTGTTGTCATGGACGGATCATTCCCTGGTGAGATTTGGGCTGAATAAGCATACTGCATGCTGCAGGGGTGGTGGACCTATTGAGATGGTCTGCCCTTGGAGACTTATGGAATCTGATGGGTTCCTGAATGCTTGGTTTTTTTTTTCTAACAAACGTGGTTGGCCCTCCTATCAAGACTATTCTTACACTATCCAATAGTGACATGCACAGAGCCAATGATACAATTGCTCCTGAGTGATCTCACTGTTGCTGTGAAGCACATAGGTTGCCTTCATATTCTAGTGACCTGTGTGCAATGAAACAGGAGGCTGACGGTGAGAGTGCAGGTGGTGTAAATCTCAGTCTGAACCTGACAGAGCACACATACTGCGCCTACCATATAGTGGTGGCAATGAAGAAAGCCTACTTCTGCACCGCCATTGCATCTGCAAGAAGCCACCTAGCAGAGCTTTTCTAAATGGGCTTTTGTCATTTGGCCAAGACAGCTTTGCTCTGACACCCTCAGCAGCCTGCATTAAAAACTTTGGGAGGCACTTCAGGGACAAAATCACTCAGATTCTGTTGGATGCCACAGTTAGAACAAGTCCAATGGAAGCATCCAGTGTGCTGTCTGTTCCATCTGTCATGGGTCAGTTTTGATTATTGCGGCTTGAGGATGTGGGCAAGCTGCTTGAAGAAGTGTGGCTGACCACGTGCCTCCTTGACCCATGCCCATCTTTTATTTATTTTATTTATTTAATTTAATTTATATACCGCCCTAAGCCCAAGGGCTCTCTGGGCGGTGTACATAATAATAAAACAATCAGAGAATATATAAATACAATAATACAATGGAATCAAACAAAAATAATCAAAATAGCAGCAAAATACATCAATAAATATTAATAGTACACATTAAAATGCCTGGGAATATAAAAAGGTTTTCACCTGGCGCCGAAAAGATTGCAGCGTCGGCGCCAGGCGCACCTCATCAGGAAGACCATTCCACAGTTCGGGGGCCACAACCGAAAAGGCCCTATTTCTAGTCACCACCCTCCGAGCTTCTCGATGTGATGGTACTCGGAGGAGGGCCTTATATGTTGAGTGCAGTGTACGGGTAGTTTCATATTGGGAGAGGCGCTCCACCAGGCTTCGTAGAGCCAGCTACAGGGGGTTGTCTGGGTGGGTCCAGAGAATGATCAGTGTTTCACTGAAGGAGGGTAAAATACCATCTGCCTTGAAGGAGGCAGTGGCACATCCCCTTCCTAAAAAAATGATGGGATTGCAATTGATGCATTTAGTGTCACATCTAGTTTGGTGCTGAAGCTACCAAACCATTTCGACCAGCATAAAAGAGATTTTGCTTTGGTTTTTGGGATGATAGGGTGGGGTGGAGAAGGAGCAGGCCAATGTGTATCTTGATTTTTTTTTTCATATATAGTTTCCCTTCAATCTCTTCATCACATTCTCACCAAAGAGCAGGAGAAGCAACAATACAAACAGGTTCTTTGGAAGCAATTGCTGAATGAAAACCTAATTTGGCTTGTCTTTGTAATGGGCCAGGGCTGGGCACCAGCCTTATTCAACAGATAAAGATGAGTAACCACATAATAAGGTTAAAATATTCATTAAGCTAATTGTATGTAGATTAAGTAAAGTATGCTATTAGAGATCCATTGAGCTCCATCTGTGTGTGCAAACAGGAGTGAGAATAATCACACCAGAAAAAAACCAGGGAGAGACAGGCAATGATACCGCTCTAGGGGTTACATTGCAGGAATAATGAAAGCTGTAGTCATCGGTATGAAGCCCTCTGGGCTGAGGGTTAGTTCCCGTCCTACAAACCTCAGGTGCAACAGTAAAATCTCTGTCTGACTGAACTGTCCCATTTCCGACTGTAGGTGGAGGCTCACTTGATGAGAATGTTTCCCCATGTAAAAGACTTTCCAACAAACCCATCAGGAAGGTTAGGCTAGGGGCCTTCTTTCTGACATCTGGTTGTGTACAAGGATTATATATATACTGTAGTGGAGCATTCAATCATAAGAGCCCCCAATCTGCAGACCGAAGTGGTATTGCCCAAACATGGGTTTACTCACCTCTTAAAATGTTTGTGAAAAACAAACAAAGCCAGATATGGGATGAGAGCAAAGGAACCAGGACAGGAGCCAAGGACTTCCAGTGAAAAGAATGGGATCATCTGAATGCACGAGATGTTCTTTGTAGATCGCGATCAAGATCCCCTCCACAACCCTTGTTCTCTATGTAATAAATCAGTCCTTTCTCTCTTTATCCATGTCTAAAATGGGGCAAAATAATGTTTATCATCCAGGTGGTTGTGAAGTCCTCCCCCCCACACCTTTAGGATAGTCTCCAGAGGACAGATACTAGAAAAAACTAAGGCAAAGCCTTACCGGCTCTGGCAGAGAAGGATAATCTACTATAAATCATCCTCAGATCCTAAACATCTCCTACCCTTAAGACACAGTATTTATTGGTTATTAAAAATAAATAAATAAAAAGATTCCCAGAAACAAGTCTGCCTGAAAGCCATTCTCTTTAACTAGCCACATATGTCCTTGAAACCTGAGTGGAAATGCACATTTATATTATTACTTCACAGAGTCCTGCAGTTTTCTCCAGTGGCACCCATACCAGAATGCCTTACTCTGACAAAGGGTCTTTCCTCAGAGTGAGGCATTCTGGGTGAGGCTGGTCCCAAGAATGCCTGTGCTACTGCCCTTATAACACTGTTAAAGCTTCAAAGTCTAATAGTTTAGACTTAGTAGAACTGTGAAAAAGCAGCAGCAATGCAAGTACTCTTGGGGGCCACCTCATCTACAATGTGTCACACTAGAAGGACTCTACATTCCCAGGTAGGAGGTTCCCAGGCCCTAGAGATGCTTGGCACATCTGCACGGCTGCCACTAAAGGAGTGCCAAAATCAAAAGGAGGAGGAAGAGAAGGAGGAGTCAGTGCATAGGGGTGGTGCATGGGCCAGTAGGGGTGGCTCTATGTCAGCTGGCAGAATTTCTTGCACTAGTCCTGAGGCGCAGTCCCCCTTTGAGCATGCTCAGACCAGAGCTTGGAAGTAACTAGTACAAGTAACGAATTACTTGTAATTTATTACTTTTTTGAGTAACGAGTGGGTAACTTCATTACATTTTGCTGGTAATAGAACGAGTAGTAATTTCATTACTTTTGAGGAGCAATTGTAATGTTTCCAGCATTACTTTTGCTCATTACTTGGGGGGGGAGCAGGGAAAGTCTTCTGCTCCTCTGATTTGTGAATAAAAATAATGTGCTTCAAATTGGGCTTCTGTGCAGCGTTGTTCTTCCTTCATGCTCTGTGGGTGCTTAGGAGGAGACAAGGGAGGAGGTGGAGAGCGAGACGGGGTGGAGAAAACAATTGTTTAAAAATTGACGGGAGTGGAAGGACAAAAGAGCTGGAGGCAATATATATATACAAAAATGTGTGTGTTGGGGCATCATCATTGCTGGGGGTGGGGTGAGGGGATGTGAGATTCTGTTATGCCATTCTGTTAATCTTATGGATACAAAAATATTCTACTACCCTCTGTGTGTGTGTGCTTATTTTTAATGTCGTTTTAGGCTACTTAGATGTGCAGCAGCCAAGGCCAGCACCTTGTAGGCAATTTTTTTTTTAAAAGTAACTAAAATGCAATTGTAGCAATTACTTTTGAGTAAAAGTAAAGTAATCAGTTACTTTCAGAGCAATTGTAACTGTAACGGTAATTACTACTTTTGGGGGGGCCATGGAACTGTAACTGTAATTTATTACTTTTTAAAAGTAATCTTCCAAGCTCTGGCTCAGACTCAAATGGGAGTTTATATCCCTACTCCACAAACATTTCCAGCCCAGGGATCCTGGGCACTGGCAATCCTCGCACTCTCTGCCTGCAAATATTTGACAGCTTTGCATAGCCAGGAAGAGACCTCACATGAGATCTCCTGGACTGTATAGAACTGCATGCCATACTCTTGGCTAAGGGATGTGGGAAAGGAGGGTAACCTGGGAAAAGGGGGAATGCCAGGGAAGGTGGTTCAGTGAAGGAGGTGGGGAGGAATGGAGTTACTAAAAAAAAAAAATCAATGGAAGAGCCAAGTTTGAAGGGCTGCCATGTAGAAGGTGGACAATATTTGTTTTCTGTTACTCCATAGGGTTCAAATTTCAAGAAAGAGAAATTAAACTAAGCATTTGGAAGAACTTCCTGACAGCATGAACTCCAGGCTCATGATTCAGACTCTCTTGTTCCACAAGCCATGTTAAGGTAGTGTTTGGTTTTATGACAATATTTTATTGTTTTATTTTCTGTATTTTTTTTAATGTGTACCATTTAGAAATGCTAATGATGAAACACCATATATATACACCTTGGATAAATAAATAAAATCAAAACTGTATGGCAGTGGAACAGACTGAAGGGTGGGGTGGGTATGACTCCATTGTTCTTACCGGCATCCCAACTCAGTGGGTCACTGCTGCAGATTGAGATGGGGAGGGGTGAGGATGGTGTAGCAAGCATGATGTAGTAGTGGGTTTCTTGCATCAGCAGGGGATTCAGCAAGATGATCTTTGAGATATCTTCCAACTCCAAGATTCTATAAATTAATTTTAGAGCTGAGCAAGTAGGTGCTCATCAAAATCTAGTCCTTTGTGTATGGGCTGATTTCTCAAAACCCAAAATATGCAAAGAGCTCAAAGAGAGAGAAGACAAATTACTACTCCATTTACAGGACAATCCAGTGCACATCTACTCACAAGTATGTTCAACTGAGCTAATTTGGGCTTATTCCTAGGTAAGTGTGCAAAGGATTGCAGCCTTAAACATCTAGTGTCAGGGCCACAGAGGACAGATTTGCTAATAAATACCTCCTCAAAAAAAGAGAAAATTTGATCTGACATATGTACGATTGAGGCTAAAAGGCAGTACAGGGGAAGAGCCTAAATATTTCATGATAAAATTCATTAATAATGGAACATCAGAACTAAATTACATAACTTCCACCTTAAGTTAAATAATATTTTTTCCACAGAGGGAGAGGTAGATGGAATGAGTCCCTTAGCCCATACTTTTAGCTTAATATATGAATAATTCTGGCAAATAAAAACAAGATTTACAGGAAATGGTGTGGGTTGTGTGTGTATAATGGAAGCAAATTGGGAATTGTTTAGGAAAAGTGATTGTGCCCATGATAATGCAATTTATTTGTATTCAGGGAAACTTGTCTCTTTCTGTTTGTTGTTTTCTTATCATAGACTGAATTTCTTGTTATTTTTAATTATCATTTTACAAAACTGAAGCTGACCTAGCTTGTTACAAAGGGCCATAACCTCCAGATGGATTTCAGAAGGTATCAGGTATCATACTGTAAATGTCCAGCTCTTGAAATTTGGATGAGCTCATATAATCAAAGCTTCACAAATTGTTTCAAAGCCTGGTAATTCAAGCTTGTTATCCTGACTTAACCTCACTCACAATTCACTTACATGAAGCAAAGTTGTTAGGTAAGATCCTAGGAGCCTCAACGCTCTAAGCTGGAGGATCATTCTGAACCCCTCTATCCTTCATTAAAGATTTTAATCCAGTGCACATGTATGTGGAAGCAAAAATCCAATTGACTTCAATGAGAATTACTTCCGAGTAAACACTCATAGGCTTAGGCTGTAAGATGCTTGTACCCCAGGGCCTTGGTTTATTGTATAATCAGAACAAAAGCTAACACTGTTACATGCACCCCAATCTCCGAGTGATGAGAGACTTCAGGGCTTTATTTATACAGTATATACAGGCTGAGCATAAGATGGAAGGGCGCACAGCATTAACACTCCAATGGATCTCCATTTGGTTTCTACCCCCCTCCCCAGTAATAACTTTGGTTTCAGCGTAGAGAGCAAGTGAAGCCTCTGTATCGTTCAAGCTCCAGGAGACTAGGAAATACTAGGTCCTGGCCTATTGTTCTCCTACCCTTAGGATGACATGGCCTCCAGTCAGGTGAGGGTGGAAGGCCTGCCCTCTCCTTCTGGAAGCATCACATGATAGTTATTTCTTTGACAACTGGGGGAATGGGGAAGAAATTTGATTTCAGTTTGCATTTCAAGCCAAATCTATCAAATCCGCACTTTCTGAAACAATATGAGAACTGAAACACAGCCATCCTTCGAAATTCATACTTAGTCGAATTTTGAGATGCAGGTTGCCAACCAATGTTTACAAAAATGCATATGTTAGGGGAATGTATGCATAAGTGAAAATAAAATACAAAAATGCATTTTATGATGAGTAATTGCTCCAAAATGTGTACATTAGTCAAAATTGCCTACACAAAAAGTGTTTGTTTGGAGAAATTCGCACTAAAATGCTGAAGAGTTTTCATGAGGATTTTTTAAAAATCCACAGATTGCTGCAGAAATGTGAAGAACTGAATTTGAGACTGGGAAAATGAGAAACTGAGAGAACAGAAATGGACAGATCTTTTCATCCCTAACGGCAACTCACCTGTGCTTGACCCACTCTTTAGTCATGAAAAAGGATGCTGAAGAAACTAGGCTAGGGCCAAGTTTGCTTTCTACTACCAAATCCCATCTTTCAGGTATAAAACTATAGGCTTGGATGGGTCCTGTGGATGACATCCAGATTAACCCCACCTCAGTCCTATAACAATATTAAACATATACACAGTCAGACTATTTGTCCATTTATTAATAAGATTTGTAACCCACCCTCCAACCCAAAGGTTCCCAGCGCAGTGCACAACCATACATTGAAATACAGCATATCAGCCATAACATAAAAACCATAAGACCAACAACTATCATAAAGCAAACAATCCCAGTAGCAGAGATGTCATCAGCCAATGAGCTCAGCCACCGCCGAAGGCCTGAAGGGAAAAATATGTCTAGCCCAGTTTTGTCTATGCTGGCTGACAGCAGCACTCCAGAATCTCAGGCAGAGGTCTTTTCCATCACTTGCTACCTGATCCTTTCAAAATGGAGATGCCAGGGACTGAGCATGGGGTTATCTGCAAGTTAAAACCTTCCTCTTTCCCAAAGCATTTTAATTGTACTTTTTAACTTAATATAACTTAATTGGATTTTTGCACTGTATTGTTTTTCTTATTGTATTTATTGTATTTTTCTGCTGTTCACCGCCCAGAGAGCTATCGTTAGTCGGGCGGCATATAAGCCTAATAAATAAATAAATAAATAAAATAAATACATAAAACATCCCAGCTTTGATCCTAGGAATCTCCAGTTCAAAGGATCTCTCAGCTATACAGCTGGCCCAAGACATTTTGCTGCCTGAGGTAAAGGACAAGGTGGCACCCCCTTCCTGTTCCACATATAGAAGCCAAGTGGACTGGCAGTTGAATCTTAAGGATCCTCCAGACAACCTACTTACTTTCATTCTGATTTGCCTGCATAAAGCACCCCCCCCAAGAATCCTGGGAACTGTAGTTTGTTTAGGGTTCTGTAGCTCTCTAAGGGATAAACTCCAGTTCCCAGAATTCTTTCTTTGGGTGGGGGATGTGCTTTATATGTCCAGTTTCTTCACAGTTCTGATTTGTTTGCAGGTGGTTATACAGTAGGTATTCAGCCTTATGAAAAATACATTTGTTTGTGGGGTGTCCTAACATCTTCACATTAATCATTTGTTTGTCCCACACTTTTCAGTGCATTTCCCCTTCACTTTCCCAACTGCAAAAAGTTCATTTAAAAACAACAACTGGGCTAGGGCAACAGAGCACTTTAAACCACTTTAATTGTGCAAACCTAAATTTCTGGCATGTGCTTCATTTTTTTTCTGCAGAAAAATGCCTAGAGGTATCCTTACTTCAACACAATGATGGGACAGTGTCCTCCACCATCCCTAAGGGAAGCAGCCTGGCTTAGGGGGCACACAAAGCACTGTCCTACAACAGAGGGGGAATGGCCAGGGAGGTCAGACGGTTGCAGAATGGAGCTGTTGCTGCTCTCTCTCTCTCTCCCCCCTTCTGCATTTACCGCTTGAGGCAGCTACTTCATTATGCCTCCTTTTAGGGTTGATCCTACCAAGTAGCAGGGGTAGGAACACCTTTTGTTAGGGGCCTTAGAGAGCTGGATGTTGCCAGTCAGAGCAGCTGACAACATTGAGCTAGATTAAGGCTGAGCTTGGCAACCAAGAGGTCTTCTGTATCTTTAAAAGTTGTGCAGGGGGAAGGGAGAATTCTCCCTTGTGATTTTTCCCATTACAGTGCTGCAAGAAAACCTGCACTTGGCTGAATTTTTTCTTCTCTTAAAGATACAGAATCATTCTCAGGCCCTGAGCCTTTGTTATATACAAAGTACAAGGGCAATAATAAAGTCATTGGTAATCCTAGAAGAAGCCCTATAGCTAGGGCAGCCAGATTCCTGTTCCACGGCTGGTACTTACAGGGCGAAGGGGCGAGTTTGCGGCCACAGCCGAAGCCTGGACTGCCATCTTGGAGGTGGGTGTGTACACGCAGCTCGCTGGCGCGCCGACGTGTCATGCAGCAAGGGGGCGGGCCAGCAGAAAGCCATTTAAGGCCGCTTCGCCAGCCTCCTGCCCTCCTTTTGAATTTCGGCAGCACCTGCCCGACCCTCCCTCGGCTGCAGTGTGATTCATTTGGTCGCTATGGGGCCGACTAGGAATTTTTGGCCTGCCTGCCTCGCTTTGCTGGCAGGTTTCTTTTGCCTACTCCACACTGTGGTTTGGGGAAGGGTCAAGGGTTAGCACGGGTGCCTTTGGGTTTAATAGGCTGATTGGTCTGTTTTAGTTTTAATATGTCAATGGTCACTTGTGAAAGAAGTGCGGGGAAAGATTAAAGGGAAAGGGCAGCTAGGTGACACCTTTAGGCACCTTTGGGGGTGACAGGCGGTACGGAGGCCTGCAGCTCAGGGCTACACAGCCCGGGGGCAGAATACGGGCCACCTTTGGGGCCAACGTGCCTCATTTGCTTGGAGTTTCAGGGCTCCGGGGAGCGGTGATGTGGGTTGGACCCCCTACACATCCTCAGGGTGTGGCCAGAGCCGGGGTCTGGAACAGGGCAGCCCCAGGCTCAGGCAGGGTTTGGTCGCCCTATAGCTGCAAGCAGGCTTTGCCTGGATCATTAGAAGGCTCCCACACTTAATTTCCCCTTCTGCAGGTTCATTATTCGAATTCATTCTATTTAATAAAGTGGCCCATGATTTAACCCAGTGAATGGTGTTTGTGTTTATTTTGGCAATAGGCCGCAAACTGCTGAAAGTCCCTCTTCCAGACAAATGTTAAAGGTATGAGAGGCCTTTCTCTTTTGCATCTGGCTGTCTTATCAATAGCTGTGATCTAATTATCCAGTCATTTACAGGACAATCCTCAACATGTCTACTCAGAAGTAGGGATGGGGGAGAAATTCAATTCAATTCACATTTAAAGTTGAGTATCAAATTTGCACTTTCCAAAACAATATGAGAGGTGAAACACCTTCAAAATTCACACTTACCTAAATTTTGAAATGCAGTTCTCCAACCAATGTTTACACAAATGTATATATGGGGGGAAAGTGTGTATAAAATGAATATATTGATAAAATAACATACAGAAATGCATTAAATTTGGAAATGGTTTGCAAAAAATGTGTGCATTTAGTCAAAACTACATACAAAAATGTGTTTATTAGGAGAAATGTGCACTAAAAGTCTGGATAATTTTCATGAGGATTTTTTTAAAAATTGAAAACCACTGCAGAAATGTGGAAAATCAAATTCAAGATAGGAAAAAGGAGAAACTGAGAACCAAAACGAACAGATATTTCCATCCCTACTGAGAAGTAAGCCCAACTAAATTGTATCGGACTTATATCCAGGGAAGTATGTATAGCAGGGGGAGACAACCCTGGCCAAGAGTTTGATATGCCTCTAAGCCCCCACCGATGCTGCACCATTCAGACACAAGATTCGCAGAATGCTGATCACCTTGATGGTGCTGCCTGAAGCAGATCTCCCAACAGCATGGCAGGGCCAGCCCAAATAGCAATCTTCCTCCCATGCTGATCCAGCAAATCTGGGTAGATCAGTAATTGGCACAGGGATTACCCATACACACCCCTCAGAGATTTATATATCATTATTATTTAGATCATTTATATACCGGTTACATTTAAATAAACTCTAAGCTGTATACAACATAAGTCACAACATATTAAAACAGCAGGTACAAAAATCCACAATCAATAAAATACAATTAACTGAACAAAACATCCTCTTTAGTATCAACATATAATATAAACATTGCATATAAAATTAAGTACAAGAAATACAAGAAAAAAATCATAACAAACATAGACTAAACAATATTCCCTGAGCTTCAAGAAAAAAAAACAAGCTTATTTTCAAGCATAATAGATTAAACAAATCAGCTCATTTCTTAATCACAGTATAATAAAAAGCAAAACAATTAAAACAGCCGCCCCCCTTTATAACAGGATTTCATCTAAATCCAGTTGAAAAAAGATATAATTTAGTTTATTCAAACACACCCTTACAAGATCAGCACATTTGTGTTTAAACATATCAACATTTTAAACCAACACACTCAAGCTTACTATTTTAACACACCTCAAATCACACTCTACATGCACTCATGTAATTCAACCTCACATCCTAAAAACAGCACACTCACATATCCATACCATGAGAACCATCATGAGAACCACAAGAGATGGAAATTGGTGGACATTTTGACACCATGGAGGAAATGTATTGTTTTTTCGGGAGAAGGATGGAAATTTAGGGTACAGCAGCCCATAATCCACTCCTGAAATGATCTGGAATAAACAGATTAATATTAATTCACATTAAGTGCAGACTGGGGCCCTAGGCCTTGGCAATGATGCCTGGAGAAACTGGGAACCATAGGAAGTTTATTTATTTATTTATTTATTAGATTTTTATACCGCCCCACTAGCATAGCTCTCTGGGCGGTGTACAGCAAAAAAAATACAAATATATACAGTAAAAACCCATAATATAATACAGCAAGGACACAGTATAAAAAATGAAAGATCTAAAATCAGTTACAGCAAATTTTTAAAAACTAAATTAAAATTAAAGTTAGATTAAAATGCCTTAGAAAAGAGGAAAGTTTTAACCTGGCGCCAAAAAGATAACAATGTTGGCACCAGGTGCACCTCATCGGGAAGACTATTCCACAGTTTGGGGGCCACCACTAAGAAGGCCCTAGTTCTTGTTACCACCCTCCGAGCTTCCCTCTGAGTCGGAACTTGGAGGAGGGCCTTCGATGTAGAACGCAATGTACGGGCAGGTTCATATCGGGAGAGGCGTTCCAGCAGGTATTGTGGTCCCGCGCCGTATAAGGCTTTATAAGTGAAAACCAACACTTTGAATCTGGCCCGGAAGCATATTGGCAGCCAGTGCAAGCAAGCCAGAACAGGTGTTATGTGTTCAGACCGCTTGGTCTTCGTTATCAATCTGGCCGCCGCGTTTTGCACGAGCTGTAGCTTCCGAAATGTCTTCAAAGGTAGCCCTACGTAGAGCGCATTGCAGTAATCCAATCGCGAGGTTACCAGAGCATGTACCACTGATGTTAGGTCCTCCCTGCTCAGATAGGGACGTAGCTGGGCTACCAACCGAAGTTGGTAGAACGCATTCCGTGCCACCGAGGCTACTTGAGCCTCAAGTGACAGGGAAGGATCTAAAACAACTCCCAGACTGCGAACCTGTTCCTTTAGGGGGAGTGTAACCCCATCCAGGACAGGGTGTATATCCACCATCTGATCAGAGAAACCACCCACCAGCAGCATCTCAGTCTTGTCTGGATTGAGCCTCAGTTTGTTAGCTCTCATCCAGTCCATTATCGCGGCCAGGCAACGGTTCAGCACATTGACAGCCTCACCTGAAGAGGATGAAAAGGAGAAATAGAGCTGCGTGTCATCAGCGTACTGATGGCAACGCACTCCAAATCTCCTGATGACCGCACCCAACGGCTTCATGTAGATGTTAAAAAGCATGGGAGACAGAACTGACCCCTGCGGGACTCCACATTGGAGAACCCACGGTGTCGAGCAATGTTCCCCAAGCACTACCTTCTGGAGACGACCCGCCAGGTAGGAGCGGAACCACCGCCAAGCGGTACCTCCAACTCCCAACTCAGCGAGCCTCTCCAGAAGGATACCATGGTCGATGGTATCAAAAGCCGCTGAGAGATCAAGGAGAATCAACAGAGTTACACTCCCTCTGTCCCTCTCCCGACATAGGTCATCATACAGAGCGACCAAGGCCATCTCGGTGCCGAAACCGGGCCTAAAACCCAATTGAAATGGATCTAGATAATCAGTTTCATCCAATAACGCCTGGAGCTGGCCAGCAACCACTTGTTCCAAGATCTTGCCCAGCAATGGAACATTCGCTACTGGTCTGTAGCTGTTGAAATTTTCTGGGTCCAAGGAAGGTTTCTTCAGAAGTGGTCTCACTGCCGCCTCTTTCAGACAGCCAGGGACCACTCCCTCTCGTAAAGAGGCATTTATCACTTCCCTGGCCCAGCCAACTATTCCATCCCTGCTAGTTTTTATTAGCCAAGAGGGGCAAGGATCTAGTACCGAAGTGGTAGCACGTACCTGTCCAAGTACCTTGTCCACGTCCTCGAGCTGAACCAAATGAAACTCATCCAATAAAACATGACCAGACTGAGCTCCGGACACCTCATTAGGATCAACTGCTATAAACTGAGAGTCTAAGTCCCGGCGGATGCATAAGATCTTATTCTGGAAGTGACCAGCAAACTCATTACAACGGGCCACCGATGACCCTACTATGTCCCGAGGGCCAGAGTGAAGTAAGAACATAAGAACATAAGAACATAAGAAGAGCCTGCTGGATCAGGCCAGTGGCCCATCTAGTCCAGCATCCTGTTCTCGCAGTGGCCAACCAGGTGCCTGGGGGAAGCCCGCAAGCAGGACCCGAGTGCAAGAACACTCTCCCCTCCTGAGGCTTCCGGCAACTGGTTTTCAGAAGCATGCTGCCTCTGACTAGGGTGGCAGAGCACAGCCATCATGGCTAGTAGCCATTGATAGCCCTGTCCTCCATGAATTTGTCTAATCTTCTTTTAAAGCCGTCCAAGCTGGTGGCCATTACTGCACCTTGTGGGAGCAAATTCCATAGTTTAACTATGCGCTGAGTAAAGAAGTACTTCCTTTTGTCTGTCCTGAATCTTCCAACATTCAGCTTCTTTGAATGTCCACGAGTTCTAGTATTATGAGGGAGAAGAACTTTTCTCTATCCACTTTCTCAATGCCATGCATAATTTTATACACTTCTATCATGTCTCCTCTGACCCGCCTTTTCTCTAAACTAAAAAGCCCCAAATGCTGCAACCTTTCCTCGTAAGGGAGTCGCTCCATCCCCTTGATCATTCTGGTTGCCCTCTTCTGATCCTTTTCCAACTCTATAATATCCTTTTTGAGATGAGGCGACCAGAACTGTACACAGTATTCCAAATGCGGCCGCACCATAGATTTATACAACGGCATTATGATATCGGCTGTTTTATTTTCAATACCTTTCCTAATTATCCCTAGCATGGAATTTGCCTTTTTCACAGCTGCCGCACACTGGGTCGACATTTTCATCGTGCTGTCCACTACAACCCCGAGGTCTCTCTCCTGGTTGGTCACCGCCAGTTCAGACCCCATGATCGTATATGTGAAATTCAGATTTTTTGCTCCAATATGCATAATTTTACACTTGTTTATATTGAATTGCATTTGCCATTTTTCTGCCCATTCACTCAGTTTGGAGAGATCTTTCTGGAGCTCTTTGCAATCCCTTTTTGTTTTAACAACCCTGAACAATTTAGTGTCATCAGCACACTTGGCCACTTCACTGCTCACTCCTAATTCTAGGTCATTAATGAACAAGTTGAAAAGTACAGGTCCCAATACCGATCCTTGAGGGACTCCACTTTCTACAGCCCTCCATTGGGAGAACTGTCCGTTTATTCCTACTCTCTGCTTTCTGCTTCTTAACCAATTTCTTATCCACAAGAGGACCTCTCCTCTTATTCCATGACTGCTAAGCTTCCTCAGAAGCCTTTGGTGAGGTACCTTGTCAAACGCTTTTTGAAAGTCTAAGTACACTATGTCCACTGGATCACCTCTATCTATATGCTTTATTAACCCTCGGACAACTCTAAAAAGCTCCGTTGGGCGGGAAAGAGATGACTTAATAGTGGCAGCAAAATGTTTTTTCGCCACCCTCACCGCTCCTAAGTACAGCTTAGTAGAGGCACTTACCAGTGCATAATTGCATCCGTTGGGAGTTCGCCTCCACCTCCGCTCTAGCCGCCTCCTATCTTGTTTCATCGCTCTCAGCTCTGGAGTGTACCATGGAGCTGTATGAGCTCTACAGAGGAGAGGGCGCGCAGGAGTGATCGTGGCAACAGCTTGTGGGCCACAGGAAGTTGAGTTTCTATTGTTCCCAGCTCCCCCAGATATACCACATATGTGTAGCAATATCTGTGATTTAGACCTTCCTGTGGCCCACAAACTGTGAGTTATGTCTTCCCAGTCATCCTGCCCCCACCTCTGGCAAGTAGCACAAAGTAGGTAGTGTGAGGAGGACTTAGAGGTCATGGCACACAGTAACTGCATCCCCTTTTGCTATGTAGGAAGCCAGCGTGGTATAGCATTTAAGAGTGTTGGACCTGGGAGACCAGAGTTCAAATCCTCACTGGTCAATCTTGGGCCATTCATCATCTCTCAGCCTACCCTACCCTACATGGTTGTTATGAGGATAAATGGAGAGAAGTAGAAGTATGTATGCCACCTTGAGCTCCTTAGAGGAAAGGTGGGGTATAAATGTAACAATAAAGTAAATATACCAGGGCCTAGAGGCTTCCAGGCAGGAACAGCACTGCCCACGTGCCTATTCTAGATGTGTTTTGCATTGGTTCTTAAACAGACTGGGATCTGGTCCAAAATGCATCTGCAAGGATGGGTTCCCCCAAATCCAGTATTTGCAGAATTTGCTAGCAATGTTACTGATTATATTAACCAGCTTCAAAGTGCCAAGTGTCAGGTTGTCTGATGTCCCTTCTGTTCAAGGGATGCCCCACGACAGAACCCAACAGGACAGAAGGAATATTCTTCTTATCTTATTTTGTTTTCCTTTTAATTCGGCAGCCAGAGTTGAGCATTAAGCAACATTCTCGGAGGAGCTCATTGCACAGTGTGTGCAGGGGTGTGAGTTCTATTAAAAATCCATTTGGGGAAGAATGTGCCATGCAGGCTGAGCGGGAGTATGAATGCAGGCAAAATAAATTTGTTTACAAATTCAAACAATTATTCTTTAAAAGTTATTTCCCATATTAGTTCAGCTGTACATACAGTGTGAGGGTTAAGAAAATAATCTATTGATAACTCTATAAGATAAATGACAGCTGTGCCATTTTCTTTGGGTTCTCTCTAGCCAGAGGTCAAAACCAAAACAAAACAGAAAACCCCCATATCTTTTGTCCTTTTCAGCACATCTTCAGATGGATGGAACACTTTCAAGAGCATGACTCCACAAAGTATATTTATTTTTTTAAAATCATACCCTGCCTTTCTTTGTGAAATAAACTCAAACCAGCTTACAAAAAAAACCATAAAATGCAATAAAAACAGTTCAAGTTACAATAAAGACAGTTCAAATGACTAAAATAATTTTCCTATATTAAAACCAAGAGCAAGGCAAAACAATTCAGTATTAAACAGGGAGACAGACTTTTAAATCACACAAAAGATCTGCAAAATGAAAAGGTTTTAGCAGCTCACCTGAAGCTTAAAAGAGAGAGAAACCAACCAACTAACCAACCAGGAGGAAGTTCCACTGTTGTGGTGCTAAATTAGTTAAGCAGAGTAACAGCAGTCTGAAATGCAAGTGTGCCAGTGTGTGTGTGCGTTTACCTAAGAAAGCAGGCTTTTACCCTGCATCAGGATCACTGAGGCTTAAGACTTAGTAAAATAAGAAAAGCTACTTTATTTATAGAAATACATAGTAGATAGAAAGGCATACCTAGTTCTAACTACCTAGCTAAGTTGGAGGCGCAACACCCAGGCGTGGGAATTGGCCTCGTGGCTAGGAGAGAGAGAGCAGAGACAAAGGTGTCTCCTCTCTCTTGGACAGTTGCAGGAGAAAAGAGAGGGAGGGAGGAGGAGGGGCAGGTAAGCTTCCCTTAAGACGTATCAGTCTAACAATGGAAGGAAGTCAGTCAGAGCATCACAGGTAAAGGTAATCAAGCCTATCCATCTGGAGGACCCTAACTCTATCTCCCTTCTGGAACATAAACAAAAGAACAAAACAGGAGTTGCCCTTGCCCCACTTCCAACATCCACAACCTGGGGGCCATAATAGAAAAGGCCTTTTCTCACACCCCAGTCAACTGTGTGTCTTAAAGTGGTGAGATGCATAGAGATCAGGACCAGGACAGGACCTAGCCTAAAACCAAGGAGAGTCAACTCTGGTGTTCTGTATTCACCTAAATGAATTTTGTAAAAAAAGGGGGGGGAAAAGATGCTATAAGTCACATTAAGCATGGTTTAACTATGGAAAGATAGCATACAAATTGAGGAAGAGGATGAGGATGTGGATGAACTGAAGGCATTACAAGTCACCGAGAATCATTCTGAACTAAGGAATGATAAACTTCAGCGACATCACTGTGCGAAAGTTCTTCCTGCCTACAATCCTAGAAGACAGGAATGGGGAAACTGTGGCCTGACAAATGTCATTGGACTACAACTCCCAGCTGATTGGGGCTGGAGTCCATTATCTGGAGGGCTCCCCATCCTGGCTAGAGGGGCACGGATAGAGGATGCAGTAAGTAACTGGACTAGACAGACCCATGATCTGACTTAGTAAAAATCTCTTCATGTATTCATATAGGCTCAAGCTGGCTTCATAACCATAATTATTTTTTTATTCAAACAGAGTTAAATTCTGCCTTTTTATTGGAGTCATGATTCTCAGGGTGGCTAATAAATTTTAAACAGCTGCAAAATCCATTCATAAACTTAATAATTACAAAACAGTAAAAGCAAGAAACAGAGGTACATAAGAACATAAGAAGAGCCTGCTAAATCAGGCCAGTGGCCCATCTAGTCCAGCATCCTGTTCTCACAGTGGCCAACCAGGTGCCTGGGGGAAGCCCGCCAGCAGGTAACTGCTAACAGTCTATTTGTCTATCTACATATCTATTCACAAGTAGGGGAAAAAAACCTTGTGGTTTAAGAACGTACCTACAGCCAATAGATATTTCTATCAAACTTTAAGAAGCAGGGAAATTGGGCAGCTATAGTGAATGCACCAGGGGAGCAGGAGACTCTAAGATATTGTACTGCCCTACAAATTTGTAAAAATGCAAACACAATTTGGGTTGATCTTTCACAGTCCAATCAACTTCCTGTGTAGCTTGGAAGAATTTGGTAACATGTGCCTCTGAGCATATGGTGAGTGGTGGCAACACCTGTCATCTCCAAAGATGGAGAATTACATTTTTTTGTATTTTGTTGGTATTCTTACTTTGCTTCTTTCCTGTATTACTACTGTTCCTTAAGAGACTCTAACCTAGAAAATTATATTTCTCTCATTATTCATACTAGAAATCTTCATCAAATTTATTTTTATTAATTTCAAAGCCTTTTTATTGGTCAATGTCATATGATGGTGAAGGCAGCCTTTTGTGTTTGAAACTGGAGGTTATGTTCTATTTCTGTTTGGGGTGCACTAACAGTTGAATCTGAAACTGCTGTTTGATGTAAAATCAGACTGATTACAATATGTTGCTACTTAAGCAATGACTCTAGCTGTTGGAAAAAAACAAATCTGGCCTCTCCGAGATGCATGTGTTCTGCCTGCTATGCTTAAACCACCACACTTAAGGAAAGGTGGGCATGGTCAATTAAAACCATAGAACTCACCTAGAAATTTGCTAGGATATATTTCACCTCCCACTGTTTTATCTTGGGCAAACTGAGACACTCCTTGTGTCCAATGAGGAGTATTTGGCAGAATAGTTAATGCCATTATTCCACAACTGGTTTTGGAAGGTTTTTTAGTGTAAATTTTGCAAAGTGTTGCTGTACTTCACATATTCACAGAAACAGAAGCAAAGAGAATGATTTACTATAGGAAACTTCTCTAAAATAGCAAAGTAAATCAAACATTTAAAGTGACTATCTGAACTATATCAACTGCATTAATAATGTTCCTTCCTCCCTGCTAAAACAAGATCAGCACAGCACACATCTTGTTTCTGTTATTTGGGCTGATTGCAGGTGTTGCCACCACTCACCATATGCTCACAGGCACATGTTACCCAATTCTTCCAAGCTACACAGGAAGTTGATTGGACTGTGAAAAATGGAAATGGACTGCCTCCAAGTCAATTCCAACTTATGATGACCCTATGAATAGAGTGAAAGACCAACCCAAATTGTGTTTGTATTTTGACAAATTTGTAGGGTAGTCCAATATCTCAGAGAGGAGGTCAGGTCTCCTGCTCCCCTGGTGCATTCACTACAGCAAAGTTTGATAGAAATATCTGTGGGCTATAGGTACATTCTTAAACCATAAGGTTTTTTTTTTTGCCTAATTAAGTGAATTTCTCTGCTTTTTAATCAGGGAGGTAAGAAATGGGATCCTGTGGTGAGTTCGCTGAGAATGGATTGATCATTTGCATGCTTATTGAGTTCAGTGGGATTTACTCCCCTGCAATCATGCTTAAGATAGGTGAAACTGATGTGGGAGAGAAGAATAAGAGGGAGGGAAATGGGTAGGGGAGGAGGAAGAAGGGAGGAGGGAGGGGAGGAGGAAGAAGGGAGGAGGGAGGGGAGGAAGAAGGGAGGAGGGAGAATAGAGGGGAAGGAGGGGAGGGGAAGGAGGGGGGAAGGAAAGGAGAGATGGGGAGGGGAAAGGCAAGTTTGATCATTTGCATGCTTATTGCGTTCAATGGGATGTACTCCCATGCAATCATGCTTAGAAAGGTAAAACTGAACATGGAGGAGGGGAAGGGGGAAGGGACAGGAGAGGGAGGGAGGGAGGGGAGGGGAAAGGAGGGGGAAGGAAGGGGCAAAAGGGAGGGAATAGTAGGGAGGAGGAGGGGAGGGCAGGTTTGATCATTTGCATGCTTTTTGAGTTCAATGGGATTTATTCCTGTACAATCATGCTCTGAATAGGTGAAACTGACCTGGGGGAGGGGCAGGGAGGAGGGCCTATTCTCCTCACAGAGATAAAATCCCCAGGAGAGAGGCTGACTGTTCAACCACTCTGGCCACTGGAGTTCTGTCAGGGGAACAGGAGTCTCCTAATAACTCTCAGTACTCTTCACAAACTACACTTCCTAGAGTTCTTTGAGGGAAGCCATGACTGTCTAAAATGAAATAAAGGTCTGGCATGGGTGTGGCCCCCTGATTAGCCAAGCCAAACAGCTGTGAGCCTGGCTTTTAGAACACTGATGGTTCTTACTGAGCATGCTCGACATTATAATAGACTTCAATGTTAAATTTCTTAAATTAATTAAAAATCAGTCATGCATTTTTTTTTTACTTTTAAACTGCAGAAGATGAAGGTCAGACTATGGGGTAAGGTCAGTGATAGGATTATAGGTACTCTGTGAACATGGCTGATTTTTAATTAATTTCAACAAATTATGAGACCACTGACAGAAAAAAGTCCAACAGGGCTCTGGATTTCTCTCTCTCTTGTTTTACACTATGAACTCTCTATTCTCCCTGACTGTTGTGTGTATCTCCATGAAAACCTAACGGGTTATTAAGCAAGTGTTTCTGAGTTCAGGATTATAGGTTTTGTAATCATTTGTTTTGAAATGAGCTCATGGAAAGCAGCAGAATGGCATGGGGGTTCAATTTAACATTGCAGAATGTGAAAAATCCATGCTGGCTATAATATACAGACACTTTCTTGCCTGTATAATCCTTTTCTGTGCCACACAATCACTTTTTGCACTTCTCCTATGCCACGCTTGTTAATGGTAGTTATCATCAGTGTTGCCGTATGACATTGCCCTACCCCTGATGCAGCTAACATTAATGGAAGACAACCACAACTTGTGACATCCTGCAGGAGCTGTAGTGCATGACCTGATCCTATGCACATGCTGGTGCAGCAATGCCTGCAATGTCAATTCAGTGTGACATTCACATTACTCAGTGACTTATAATTAAAAATATTTCATGTAAGCTTAGGAAAAAAGCAGAAGTTATTTTAACTAAAGCAGTTAATGGGCAAGCTGACCTGATCCGTCTTTTCCATTTTCAAAGTCTTTCAACCTATCCTAAGTTTACCATTAAGGAATCACATGCAAATTTAATTAAGTATTTAACATTTTCCTTCCTGTAGTTCTCCGCCTCATCAACTCTTCATCTCATTTCAAATCTCAGCTGACTATCTCTTTTCTCTCTGACTCATGTTTCACTCCCCCTGTGCTATTATCCCAGTAATTGTATGATTTAATTCTCTCAAATGTTTTGGCTTTTCTCTTTATGGGAGAGACTCGGGACAAAATAAAGTTGTAGGGCCGGATATTAGTCTTGCTAATGCTTGGGTTTTACCTCATGTGCAAGGCAAATCATTACCAGGCCCTTTGACCTCTGGAGACCTTCATTCAGATTAGGTCATCAATGAGAATGAATATGGTCAGTTTATTCTTCCGTAGGAAAAAATAATATTTTAGAGCTGGTTGTGATTTATTCATATGAATTCCAGGACACTGAGCATGCAAGATGGAGAGTCACAATGGTACTACTTGGAGAGCCAAATCTAGACACTCACCTAGCCAAAATTGTGTTATATGCCGGCAGCTCTAGGTGGCTGCCTAGATAAATATGTTGCAGAGGCCACTGCTTTTGCTGCAGCAACATATAGAAAGGACTCTTACTATTCCTTTCCAGTCAGTAGTGGCACTGATGAAATATGAAAAAGGAGGAGGTTAGGAACATAGAAAGCTTCTGTATACTGAGTCAGACCATTGGTCCATCTAGCTCAGTATTGTCTGCAGGGCCGGCACCAGCCTGCCCTGGGCCCACGGCGCTTGTCCACATGCCTCACTTACCTTTCCTGTTGTCTTGAATGCTATATGCACTATATGCGCATAGCTGTCATCAACCAAGATGGCAGCAGGGGCTTCCCTAACTGATGCCCCCATCTTGATTGATGGCATGCATGTGCGCTACGCTACATGAGCACATGTCTGCCATCAACCAAGATGGCGACAGGTGCATCAGCCCCTTAGGGAAGCCTCCGCTGCCATCTTACTTGATGGTAGGTATATATGTGCATTGCGCACTACATTCAAGACAACAGGAATGGTAGGTGGGGCATGCGGACAGGTGTCACAGGGCCGCAGTTTGTATGGGGGGGGTGCCTGGCAGCTCCTTCTCTGCGATTTGTGGCAGGGTTGGGAGTCAACACTGCTGCAGATTGCAAAGCGGGAGCACTATCCTTCCACCCTCAAGGGGCCCCTCTGGGCCACAGCGGCCCTTGACCGGGGCCCAACCTGGCTGCCCTCTGATGCCAGCCCTGATTGTCTGCACTGACAGGCAGTGGCTTTCCAGGATTTCAGGAAAGGAGTCTCTCTCAGCCCTACCTGTAGATGTTGGGGATTGAACCCGGGAACTTCTGCATGCAAAGCAGTTGCTCTACCACTGAGGTATGGCACTTCCCCCAGTTTTGAGAGGGCAAGCTCATTTTGCACACACAACATATGACAGAAATGGTGACTGGCAGTACCTGGAAGATGAGAAAGATGAAATAATTTGAGGATCTGTCCCTACCCATTCTTCCCTTGCAGTATCAGCTTGTGTGGCCCATCAAAGGGTGGATCCATTGATGTGGATGCTTGAAGGAAGGGAGGACTACAGAAAATCAAGAAGGGGCCAGGCAACAGAGAAGGGATTCATCAGTGGCAAAAGGAAACAAACCATCCAGTGGTCAAAAAAAAGATAATTATTGTGGTTATGTACAAGCAGAGGTTACCCACAAACACATCACCCTCATGAATGCTTCCATCCTGGGCTTATCTGCATGCTCCTCCTCCTCCTTGAATCCGTTCCCCTTCTCCACCACACTCCTGGTTAACTTTCAATAACCTTTTGTTTTGGCCTTAGCTGAGAATGTCACTTCCAGATAACCCATTTGTTACACATTCAGCCTGATTTGCTTGCACAACGTTTGCGGGGAGGTTAGACAATGTCAGGTATTTAATGAGCATTCATTCTGATTTGTTTGTGGGGAGGTTATACAGTGTTGTGTCAAGCAATCATTGCCCCATATTTTTCAGTGCATTTTTGTCACTTTACTTAATGCAAAGAGTTGGGGGGGGAGCAAGTTTGTTGCACAAGAGCTCCAAACCCACTTTAAATGTGAGCTTGCATTTAGGAACATAGAAAGCTGCCTTATACTGAGTGAAACCATTGGTCTATCTAGCTCCGTATTGTATACACTGATTGGCACCAGCTCTCCAGGGTTTCAGGCAGTAGGCTTTCCCAGCCCTACCTGGAGATGTCAGGGATTGAAGTCGGGATATGCTCTACCACTGAGGGATGGGGAACTTGTGGTCCTCCAGATGCTAGACTGCAACTCACATCAGCCCCAATCAGCACAGAAAGCTCCTTGTTACTGAGTCAGACCATTGGTCCATCTAGCTTGGTACTGTCAACACTGACTGACAGCAGCTCTCTGGGTTCTCTACCAGCTCTACCTGGAAATGCCAGGGATTGTAACTGGGACCTTCCGCAGGCAAAGAATGCATTGAGGTATGGTCCTTCAATGCGTGGTGTGGGTGGATTAGCTCAACCTCCTTTTGTCCCACTTTTGTTTTTAACCAAGCGAGAGGTGCTGAGTGTAACTGCCTCCTTTACTTCACTCCCCGCCCCCAGCAGGTCTGGAGTCAAAACTCCCACTATGCATATACCCAGAGGATGGGGAAAGACCATATCTCTGTGGCAGAGTACATGCTTTGCATGCATAAAGTCCCTCATTCAATCCATGGCACCTCTAATTTTTTTGTAAAGAAAGCAGATTATATGAAACACCTTGCCTGATCCCTGCCAGTCAGCCATAGGCAATACTGGGCCGAAATGTGCAAATAGTTTGTCCTGGTATAAGGGAAGTTTCCTAATGGAGCTGCTGTTCAAATTTGGTGGATTTGATATTAAACAATCAGGGAGAAGGAACAGATATGTATTTAAGGCCACTGGAGGAAGCTATATTTGCAGGTGGGGAAAGGGATATACTACACAAATAGAATGTGAGGCCCTCTGTTAGAACAGGTTGCTGGACTAGATGGGCCTTTGACCTGATCCAGTGGGGTTCCTCTTATGTTCTTATGCATTTCTTAATGTACACCTAAAAATGCAAAATGTGAATGTACCAAACAAGTGTTTGAAAACACATCATACAGGAACACTCTGCAGAAGAGATGGAATCACCTGCATCTCCCTGCTTAATGTGCACTTGATTCCAACTGTTGGTTTGGAGCTCTGCCATGTGTGAAGTGGCCTTTCTTTACTTCATACGCCGACACACAAATATGGCAAGGCATGTGGAAGCAAGAGAAGATAATGCATTTCTGGCTACATCCTACCTATCTTTACCTGCATATAGGTGGTGATAGATGTCCTGATATACAAAGCAGGAACAAGATGCTAGAAAGGATCCAGGAGCAAAACTAAGCTAAGTGCATAATTATATGGTACTTGGGGTAATTTTCCTTTTCCTCTGAAAATGCACATTGGCTCTGATTTTCCTATCTGCAGATTGTAAGCTCTGTAATTAGCAGCAAATTACTCACACAAGTGACAATTTTTGTGCTTTCAAGTAAACATATAAAATACCCGCCGCTCTCAAATTGCCTCTTGGTGCTGCAGACACCTGGCTCTTTCCGGCCTCATTGAGTCCACACGTTGGGGAAAGTTAGCAAGAATGAGGAGTTGTGGGGGTGAGGGATAAGCAGGAAACATATTTTCTCAAGTATCTTAGAGTAGAGTGCTTCAGACAGAACTTCAAGGGAAACAATCATGACTTCTTTAAAACCACTCTGGAGGTGTGCTACAGATTGACAACCTGTGGCTGGAATGGTTTCTGCTGCAGAGTCACAGTATGTCTGTGGAACAGGGACAACAGGCTAACACCCCCCCCTCTCAAGCCACTAGATGAGATTGCTGGAAAAACAGACTGTAGGGAAGGTGGCCCTGGTTTGTTTGGGGAGTAAAATGGAAGATAACTTCTCTTACATCTCTTAATTTCTCCCACAACCTGAGATCTCTAGAGAAAGCTTGTTTTGATGCCAGAGAGAGAGGGGGGGGGAGAGGGAGAGGGAGAGGGAGAGGGAGGAGAGAGAGAGAGAGAGAGAGGAGAGAAAGAGAGGAGAGAAAGAGAGGAGAGAGAGAGGAGAGAGAGAGAGGAGAGAGAGAGAGGAGAGAGAGAGAGAGGAGAGAGAGAGCGCGCAACGGGCTGGGGATCAGTGGCATCACTAGGGGGGGGCGGGGGGTGCAGACCACACCAGGTGACACCATCAGAGGGGGGTGACTCTCAGCTTTAATTTTAAAAAAGTAAGTTTCTATGTGGTCCGGTTCTCGAGATATACATAAAAACGTCAGCTGCTCCCGTTAAATCTTTTTTTAAATTACTGTATAGCACTTCGTAGCTTTAACCCCGCCCGTTCAGGATTGCAGCCAATCAGTGAAGTGTTTGACCTGTGGCAGTGTCTAGTAAACCTCATTGCAAGGCCAGAAAATGGTGGTTTCCCCCCATTTATCTGAAAATCTCATAAATTGGGTAAGTATATACATTTAAGTTTTTTCCCCTCTTGTGTATGGGAGTCAGATCCTGGGCAGTGTTTTGAAAACCTTCCCAATACTTGCTTTTGTGGGGGTAAAAGCATTGCTAATCCCATATGTCCAGAGTAAATCCCATTGAATTCAATAGGATTTACTTTTGAGTAGACATGGTTATGAATGTGCTGAAAATCAATGGGACTTTGGAGTGAATGTAAAAAAGAATTGTGTTTGTGTTCTCTTTCTGTCCAGTCCTATTTTACAGCAAGTAGGCAGGGCTTACTTAGGTATTACAGTTTTTATTCTGTAGGAAACTAATATTGATTTTTCTGCAATGACCAACTGGTTTGACAATAAACTATTATATGGGCTGTATGTATTTATACATCTGCAGTGTGTGCGTGTGTAGTCTTTCCAACAACCCTGTGAGGTAGGGTTGGAAACCAAGGCAGCTCACAACAAGAAATAAAGCCATTTAAAATCCAATAACCATAAAAACAAGTATAAACAGTTGCAAAACAACATAAAGTGGCATGATTCGGAATTTTGGGTTGTGTGAATGAAGTTCCTTATCACTTGAGGTTGCATTTCTGTCCCTGTTTGAGTAAGTTCCACTGAATACACTGGGACTTGCTTCTGAATAATTAAACCTAGGATTGCACTATAAATATCTTTACAGTTTGTGTAAATAATAAATATATTTGATAATCATGCATATATAAATATTTCTTCATTTCTCATATTTTTGGTTTTTGGTTAGGAATCCTGACTGGTTGTGAGATGCTTAGTTTTCTGCCTTACTCATAGGGATCTTGTTGTGGTTGGTATGGTATTACATTTAGGAAAGTGTTACTACTTTCTTTCTTTTTTTTTCCTATTTGCATTTCACTTATCTTTAACCTCACTCCATTACAGCCATAGAAGCAACAGCAGCATATGCAAGATAATTAACTCCCATTAGCGATAAGAGCAAGAACTTATAATTATTATTTTAATTAAAACAAGAGGCTTATCAGTACTTTGAAGAGGACCAGATATTTATTTCCTTTCTGAGCCCAGGACTGGGTCTTTCATGATGCCCGGGGGGGGGGGGAGCAGGAGAGTAGTCGATAAGACGGACATCCTGGCATTGGTAATCTAATTAGCAAGGTATGTTTGGGGTTGTTGCACACTTCCAGGCCCAGTTTCATTTTGAGTATGAAGGTGGAAACTGTGTAGATGTGGTTGACCAAAGGGGGAAGAAATTTTGAGTTAAGCAAAGCTCTGCTTTTATAAAACCTAAGAAACATACAGATACTTTGAATGTCTGAGTGCCTGCACCAGTGGAATACTGGAGGAACTTGTAAAACTTGCTGCAACAGTATTTAGAACTCAGCATGTGGCGTGAAAGACTCCTTTTCCTAACATTTTGGCTTGTTTTTCTCCACCCACCACATCTCTGAAATATATCGTATATGTAATGGTTAACTGTACTGCTGCCCTGACTTACTTTATGTTTGTTGCTATTTTGTGTTTTTATTATGTTTTTATATTGATTGTGCATTTTTATTGTTTTTATTATATTTGTAAGCTGTCCTGAGCTCTGTTTCTAACAGCAGAAGGGCAGGATATAAATCCTCTTAATCAATCAACATTCCATAGTGTTGGAAACTAGAGTCTAGGCATTTAAGGCTGAAAATGTTAAGTTTTAAAAAAAAAGATTTCTCACATCTTTCCCCAGTTTTTGGTGGTAATTCCTAGACACAAAAACAAAACAATTGGACAATCCAAATATTAATATGCAAATAATATGCAAATAACTTGCATATTATGCAAATTAGCCTGCCGGATTTGTGGAACTGGAATATGGCAACTCTAACCCAGAGCCACCCCGCCCCTAGGCACCCTAGGTCTGGTACGGGTGGAGGTCCACAGGGGTGACACCATGAGTTACCGCACCAGGTGACACCAACCCTAGTGACGCCACTGCTGGGGATAGATAAAAGCCAGAATTCAGAAGTGTAGCAATTTCATTCTGTTGCAGCAAAAAGGCAAAAGTTGATGTGGCACCTTCAAGACTTCCTGACTAATAGCGTGGCCACCCTCCACTGTACCATCACTCTTGGGTAACTATACGCTGCATTTTCTCTGACCTTTTTCTATATCTGACAAAATTGTCAGTTGCTGATAAAAAGTTCTGGGGATGCTGGAACATACTCCTTGACTGAGAATAAGGAGAAGAGAATCCAGATTTGAGGAAGGAGAAATGTGAGCCTGGAGAACTAAGGGCCAGAGACTTTACATCAACTTTCGCTTTTCTACCTGCTTCCCTCATCCAACAACTGCTTATTTCACCAGCAATCGCTTGACAAATGGGTGGGAGTCTAACTCAAGAAGAAGTTGGCCCCACAAATGGCATGAGGCAACCAATGCATGACATCAAATCATGATTCCTTGCAAGCCACCATTCAGCATTAAGCATCAAGACAAAGAGATGAGGCAAGCAACCATATGACAAAAAATGTGAGGCATGTTGCAGTCTGCTGGAGTCTATGTAATGGGATGTGTGTGTGTCCTTTTGATTAAAATAAAAAATAAAAACTGAAAATTAATGTTCTCAGTATTTCTATTGTTGCTGTTATTTTGGTTAGCCTAACACAGGCAAAGGTTTAGGTACTGAGAGTCCAAGATAATAATAACTAGGTAGGCTGGCCCCATCCTTTGAAATAAGTAGGTAGCCTGAGTCCAGCCCAGCCCTAAATTCCATCCCCTGCATTGAATGAGGGCAATGCTTCACCCAAGGAACTATGGAGAAAAAAATAGCATCTGTCAGCTGTCAGGCAGCACCATCCTGGGAGCACCATCTTCTCCAGAATGAGTCACAAAACAAATGACAGCAGTAATAAAGGGACGCCTGGTATACATCTGTGGGTTGAAATGAAACCCTTTCACCCCCATAGAAGCTGGAATCCATTTTTGCTATAAAAGTTCTTAAAAGAACTTTAGGCTCATCTATATCCATATTTTTCTTAGGCTGCCATCACTAGGGATGGGGTTCGCTGCCTAGTTCCGATCCGCTTGTTTTCCAATAGTCCATCGTTTGATCCTGATCTGCATTTTTTTGTTCCTGCTTGCTTTGGCATTTGCCAGTTCAATGCACTGTGGATTTTTTTGGGGTGTGTGTATGATTCTGCGGTTTTCTTTTTTATGGTGGCAAAAAAAATTGCATAATTATGTAAATGATCATGGTGTTCCATGTTTCCTCCCCCCCTGTTTTTACATTAGTGAGGTAGATAATCACCTTTGAGTCTGTCTCTTGCCTCGGGCTAACTGATGTGCTGCTTAACGGTTTCCCTCCCTTTCTCTATTCACTATTCTTGTTTTGATTGCAGTACTGTATTAATGTCTTTTTTTCTGCTAAATTGTTTACAAATGCAGTAACAGAGGAAATTACGAAGATAATTACGTAACATGGGGGGGAGGGAGAATTCAGGGGAAAAATATGTGCTGATTGCAGCTGTGGCCCACCACAAGAAATCAGTGCTGGTCCAAAAAGATAGTGGAAGGTCAAATTCAGTTGAATTCTGGCACTAAGTCTGATTTAGTGGATATCTCTTCCATCCCTAGCCATCGCACAGTGTGACAAGTGAGGCAGCATTGGTGGGGGTGGAGGAGGCGGGGAAAGTGTGGCCGCAAGGGCAATGCTGTTGGGACATGGCGGGCAGCAGGTGTGGCAGGCAAGCCACAAAAGAACAGTCAAGACAGGCTAGGGCAGCTGTTTCTGTGTGGCTTCTCTCAGCCAGCTGCCTCCCTCTTTTGCTTCTCTCCTCCTCATGGGAGAAGGCGTAAGTGGGGGAGGAGGCTTGGCAACCTGTGGCAGGGGAAAGGCTTGGCCAGGTCTAAGGGGAAGGAAAGTTTGGCAAGGCCTGGGGGGGTTGGTGGTTGGTGTTCCTGGGGTTAGTTGCTGAGGAAGGGGTGCAAAGCTCTCAGAGGGAAAGCCCCTACTACACACAAAAATTATTGGAGACCAGGGGTGGGTGGGGGAACTGGTTGGGCTACCCTGCAAAGTGCACATTATAGACAAATGCATGCAGAAAACCTCTTTGCTGAAAAGCAGCTTCAGAAGGAGGTGATTTTCGGAGGCTGGTTAATGGGTCTTAACCCTTTCCTTATCCAATCCTTATCCTTATCCATTCCTTTCCCACTGCAATGAGAGAGAGAGAGAGAGAGAGAGAGAGAGAGAGAGAGAGCTACTTTTCCTTCTGCCAGCCTCCCCATCACTTCTTCCCCTGAAGATTACTCCTTCCCAATGTCGGGAGCTTGAGGTGGCTGCCAAGAGCAATATGTTGCAAAAGCAGCTGCTGTTGCTGAAGTGGTGTATAGAAAGGATTGTTACTATCCCTTTTCAGTCAGTAGCAGGTTAGGAACATAGGAAGCTGCTGTATACTGAGTCAGACCATTGGTCCACCCAGCTAAATGTTGTCTACACCAGCCTTTCCCAACCTTTGGATCCTCAGATGTTGCTGGACTACAATCCCCATCATTCCTGACCATTAGCCATGCTGGATGGGACTGATGGGAGTTGTAGTTCAGCAGCATCTGGGAACCCAAAGGTTGGGAAAGGCTGGTCTACACTGACTGGCAGGAGCTCCCCAGGATTTCAGGCAGGAGTCTCTCCCAGCCCTACCTGGAGATGCTGGGGACTGAACCTGGGACCTTCCGCATACAAAGTGGATGCTCTACCACTGAGGTGCAGCCCTTCCAACTATTTCAACAATAGTGTTAAATATTTGGAGAAAAAAGGCAGAAAAAGGATGATGCAGGACAATGCAACCGGAATATTTATAAAAGGGACAGTTCATACTGGGTATGTCCACAGGTCCCTAGCCTCCATTCTCAGGATTGAGGAAATGGACTGCCTTCAAGTTGATCCCGACTTATGGCAACCCTATGAATAGGGTGTTCATGGTAAGCGGTATTCAGAGGGGGTTTACCCTCTGGGGCTAGTCCTCTTCAGCTGGCTCGGGCCTCTCAGCTTGCCACAGCTGCACAAGCCAGCCCCTTCCTTGTCCGCAACTGCCAGCTGGGGGGCAACTGGGCTCCTTGGGACTATGCAGCTTGTCCATGGCTGCACAAGTGGCAGGGTACGTAACCCCTGAGCCACTCTCCGTGGGGGTGATCTTTAGCTGGCCCTTGACACCCAGGAGACACGACCGGGGATTTGAACTCACAGACTCTGGACTCCCAGCCAGGCTCTCCTCCCCACTGCACTTTATGATGGCATGTAATCTCAACAATTGACAAGTGCCTTCATCTGAGTTCCTGCTTGTCCTTGCTCAGCTACATAATCATTGCCAGAGCTAGACACATCAGAGCAGAGAATCATCTGGTCTGCTGACAGAAGGGCAAGCTATGCACTCCACCATTTGTCAATCCCAAGTTGCCCACCCACTGCACAAACATAACAGTCAGGGTAGCAAAATGCTGCTGTAGTTTCAGCACTGCTGGAAATTTACAAGCCCCATACCCTAATCTGTTTGGCAAGTGGCAAAGTACCAATGAAGTAGGGGAAATACAAGATTATGTGCAGATGGCCTGGCACTCCCATCATTTGCTTTACTTAATATTAATATGTATGCCACGCTTGCAAGGGAAACAGGCAGGATAAAACCATTAGTCTAGAGCATCCAGCCAAAGAAAGGCAATAGGAGTAGCAATCTGTATGCAATTCAATTACTTTCTCTCTCCCCTCCTCTTTGAAATGATAAGCTGACATTTTTAGATAGGTTTGCCAGCTCCTCATCTCAGGTTTGTTCCTGGGTCTTAATAGTGACAGTGCCAAAGAATTCTCCGGCCTTTGCCCCAACGCTGAGTTCTCGGTTGTGCTACAGATGGAGGCAAGAACTTCTGCAGCTCGTACTTAGAAAAAAGCATTAATGACAGTTTGAAAATTTTATGTGGGACCACCAGTGGAACCTTTTCTCTGGCCTATTTACTGTTTAAACAAGTATATTTCTTTGGCATCAATCAGGTGCTTCCTACATATGCAAATAACACTGCTTCCAGGTTACCGCTAACTTCTATAATGTTTGGAAGAGTTAGAAATAGTGCAACAACAGGCCCATTTTAGAATTGGGCAGTTCCTGTCAATGTTTTAATACAGCCTTTTCCAACCAGATGTCCAAGATCGCATTCAGTGCATTCTGTGTTGTGAGCCCAAGCCTGTGGAACTCTCTCCCAACTGACTGGGCTCAGACAGGCACGCTCCTTGCTGAACTGCAGGCGTATGACTAAGGTCATATCCACACTACACATTTAAAGTGCATGACTTTACCCTCAGAGAGCGACAAATCTCCAGCACCCTTAACAAATGACAGTTCCCATGATTCTTTGGGGAAAGTGAGGTGCTTTAAATGTGTAGTGGATGTGCTTTGAATGTATGGCATGGATCTGCCCTAAGACTTTCACGTTCCAGAAGGCATTTTGAGGTAGTGTTTGATTTTATGGTGTTTATTGTTTTATCTTCTATATGGTTTATTTTTATGTACGCCACTTAGAAATGCTAATAATTAAGTGGTATATAAATATCTTCATTAAAATAAAATAAATAAATTGATAGGCTCTTACCTGAATGCCAGTGTGTAGCATGAGGAGAGTGAGCAAACCTGGTCAGATGAAGAAGCAAAGTTGCTGGACTATACGTGTATAAAGTGATTAGGGATGGGGGAGAATATCCACTAAAAGGGACTTAGTACCAGATTTTAACTGAATCTGACAGTCTGCTGTCTTTTTGACCAGCACTGATTTGTTGTGGCAGGCCGTGGCTTTATTGTTGTTGTTGTTGTTGTTATTCCCTGATTTTACATAATTATCTTCATAATTACAATCGCTATTATCCATTAACTTCTATAGATTTAAATAAGCATTTATGTTAAAAATTAAGAATGTTTTTTCACCGCCAAAACAACAACAACAGCGGATCGAATCAGCAAGTGCAAAAGCAAGCTGGAACAAAAAAAGGGCAGATCAGGACTGAACAATGGACTATTGGGATACACGCGGATCGGAACTAGGCAGCGAACTCAATCCCTAATAGTGATGTACATTGCAAAATATGCAACCTATGGAAGACTGTTAAACCAACTGGTCTTCCAGGAGCCTCAAGTCATTCTTTCCTCTTTGGTGCTGAAATTGGCCCTTTATACATTCTTGGTCCTTTATACATTCTTATAATTCTTTTTTATGTTTTTAAAATAGATCTAAGATCCTGGCCAATACACAGATGCATAATTTATGGAAAGATACATGCATTTAAAAGAGCCCCTGTGGCTGTCATTGTAGCTGTACGAAAATAAATCCAGGAATGCAGATTTTATAAGCCCTCAGATGGTAAACACACTACTAATATATTAATACAGCCTTCCCCAACCAGGTGCCCCCCTCCATGCTGTTTTTGGACTTCTGCTTCCATTAGTCCCAGCCAGCCTGGAAAAGGGATGACCACATCCTGCTGTATGGCTTAGACTGTCGCCACTTGTATTCTGCTTCAAGTGCCATTTGTGGGTGGGGGTACAGTATGTGACTGAGAATAGTCCAGCCAAATGAACGAATGCAGTGAAAATTAATTTAGAAAAAAAGCACTCAGGTCTTGGAGAAAACATTATGAAAATAGTGTCAAGATGGGTGCCCATTGGATACCTAAACAAAGAAAATGCTAAGGTGAGATGGAAGTAGGAACAGAGAGAAAGTAACATTAAAAGCATTAAGCACCTCTTAGTTGAGTCAATGTTGCATTTCCATCCAGTGAAGTGTGTTTAGTTCCAGCTTCCTTTCTTCAAACACAAATATATTAGAACTACAGAGGCTCCAGAGACAGCTGACAAAAATTATTAAAGACATGAAAAGCCTATTGTGTAAGGGGAGAGTGAAACATTGGGACCATTTGCTTTACAAAGGAGATGAATGGAAGTAGACGTGATGAAGGAGCACAATTAATGGTATAGAAAAGTAAACTAAGAACTCCAACTTATCATCTTTGGTAATCTTAGCACGAAGGGGCTGTCAGTGAAATGAGAGAAGTGATTATCAAAGGACATTCTTTTTTTACACAATACATAATTAACCTTTGCAACTCCTTGTCACAAGATATTATTAAAAGCTGAAACTTAGAAGTTTTTTTAAAAATAGATTTTTCTACGGCTATAGAAGATATCCATGTTCGGGTGAGGCAGGAAACACATGGAGATGTAGAAAATGTAGAAAATTTGAAGATGGATTGTGATTCAAAATTAAGAATGTTTGAGTCCATTTTATTTCAATAGGAAAATGAAGCACTGTGAGAGCCTGGCAGTGGATTCATAGTCGAGGCTCAACTAGAGCCCTGCTCTTTGAGCTATTGTATCTCTTAGAAAATCCATAGGTTTCTAGTGCCCCAACCCCGAGTAGCTTTTCTGTCTTGCTCCATACCTCCCCACTCTGACTATCACTGTCTTTTCATGGTCCTATATAAATGCTTCCTGTTCACAGACTTTGTGCAGCAAGGGGCCAAACAAAATTAAATGTGCAACTGCAGTTTTTAGAAATAGCAGCCACAGGGTCTTCCTAACCTGGAATCTGCCTTCTCTATGCACTGTGGTCCATGGGATGGGCAAGAAATTAGATAGTTTGCATTTCAAGGCAAATGGATCAAATTTACTCCTTCCAAAACAATATGAGAACCAAAACACAGCCATCCTTTCAAATTTGCACTTCTTCAAATTTTGCAATACACTTGGCCAACCATGTTTACAAAAATGCATATGTACGGGAAAAGTGTGCATAAAAATGAATATGAGTGAAAATAACATACAAGAATGAATTACATGACAAGCAATCGCTTGCAAAAAGAGTGTACACAAAACTGCCTACAAAATGTGTTTATTAGGAGAAATTTGCACTAAAATGCGGGAGAATTTTCATGAGGATTTTTTTTTTGCAAACGTTATTGTAGAAATGTGGAGAACTGAATTTAAAGTTGGAAAAATGAGAAACTGAGAACTGAAACTGACAGATATTTCCACCCCCCACTTTTGAGTAAGAAAAGAAGCACATCTGTACCTGATATTCCATGCATTTGTAACCTTGAGACTGGATTACTGCAATGTGCTCTATGTGGGGCTGGCCTTTGGCCTGGTCCAGAAGCTCCCTCTGGTGCAAAATGCAGGGGCTAGACTGCTAATGGGGGCAGACTGCTGACAGCATGTAACCAGGGCTGGCCCCAGACATGCCAGGGCCCTTGGGCACAAGCCTGCCCAGGGCCCTGCACTCCCCTTCCACAATTCACAGCAGGATCTAGGGTTGCCAGGTCTCCGGTTTTCTCCCGGAGTTTCAGGGAAAAGGGGGCCGTCTCCGGCCTCCAGCTATAATTTAAACAGGCGGATCTCTGGCTTTTGATTGGCCCCCTCAGCCACGCATGCATGACTGACACACACATGCGTGACAGCTGTGGCTGGCCACCTTCCCGCACCCAGCCTGCACCTATCCACTTCCAGGAGCCGAGCCTGGACCGTCCCCTGCCCCGCCAGCTCTTTTGAAACCATTGCAGCCTTGGGCAGGCCGGCCAGAAGCGCGGGTGAGGGCGCGCCGGCCAGAGCCGCCCTGGGACGGGGAAGAGGAGGCGCTGTGGGGCCGCTTGCCGGGAGATGCCGTACACAAGGGGGCAGCGGGGGGAGGTCCAGCCCACCTCAGTCCCGCGGGCCTCGCTGGCGCCCGGGTCCGCCTCGCCTGCCTGCAAGGCTGGCAGTCGCGCTCCTGCTGCCCGCCCGGCCGCTCCCTGCCAGGTGGGCGATCCCCCCCACCCGTTCGTCCCGTCCCGGCTTCTCCCCCTTGTCGGGCCGATCACACAAAGGCAAAGGCTCCCCCCCCGGAGAATGGTCTGCTGGCTGCCTTTCTCCGAGTCCGGGCTGGGAGTCTCACCTGTCAGCCACGTCTGGCGGGGATCCGGGCGGGGGCGGACGGAGCGCTCTGCAGGAAGTGGTGGAGTGGCGGAAGGGGCCGGGCAGAGACTGCTGGGCCCTTGGCATGGCTCCCCCGCGGCAGTCCCTGCGCAGGGTCTTCCTCCAGGTCCCTCGCCCAAGCAGCACCTCTCCTCTCTTCCCAGGGCTTCGGCAAGCCTCGCTCACCGGCCTGCCACCGGGTTGGATCCGCCCACTCTTCTCCACTTGCACCCGAAGATCAGCAAAACCGGTATTTCATAAGAATATTTATTGTGGCAACTTCTTTTTACCTCCAGAATTACCAGAGATACAGGTGTCCCTGGAGAGCAATCATGTCTGGTCTTAAAATATTGTCTTCTCCCCACCCAGCCACCCACCAGCTCACTCTGGTAGTGCCCCTGATACAAAGAGTGCTGGTTTTTAATGTATATCTATATTTCTACGTTCCTTACACACCCTCAACCATTAGTCCCCAAGGTGGGTTACAGTAGTATCATCATACATACAAATAAAACAATAAACTATTCCTCAGAAATCAGTGTATGCAATTTAGACCACAGTGATCTATAAATAGAGAACAGGTGCACACAGTAAGAGGCATTTGGAGTTATGATCTTGCAGGCCCCAAGCAAATGTTGAAAGGTCTTCTACCAATAAGAAACACCAAACATTTCCTTTAATAATGCTATATCCTGAATAAATTGGTACATTAATTCTAATTCAGGAGAGTCATTTGAATTGGCTCTTTGTGCCATGTTTACTTGTTTTGTTTATTTGGCATAATTGTTCAAAATAAATGGGATAGATGCCATCATGGTTGCTGTCTTGTCTGTCTTGTCAGTCTGGATGCTCCAGACTGAAGGGGGATCCAACTGAAATGACAGAGGGAACCTTGCATTCCTCTCGGAATGTGCACTCAACATTTTTTCTCATGTTTACCCCCTATTTCCTGGGGAGCTTTTTTTTACAGAATTCTACAGAATTCCAAACACCATTTCAGACTTAAGGCTGCCATCTATTATCCCAAAGGCAGCCAAAGTAGCATCCTCCAGATATTGTACTAAAACTCCCATGAGCCCTATCCTGCTTGGCCAGCAATCATAATAATGAGAACTGTAGTCCAAAAACTTGACTGCATCTGTTTAATTATATGCATGGAAATGGAAATGGACTGCCTTCAAGTCGATCCCGACTTATGGCTACCTTATGAATAGGGATTTCATGGTAAGCGGTATTCAGAGGGGGTTTACCATCTAAGGCTAGTACTCCCCACCTGGCTAGGGCCTGCTCAGCTTGCCACAGCTGCACAAGCCAGTCCCTTCCTTGTCCGCAACTGCCAGCTGGGGGAAACTGGGCTCCTTGCGACTATGCACCTTGCCCACAGGTGGCAGGGCACATAACCCCTGAGCCACTCACTGTGGGGATGATCTTTAGCTGGCCCTTGACATCCAGGAGACACGAGCGGGGATTTGAACTCATAGACTCTGGACTCCCAGCCAGGCTCTCCTCCCCAATGTGCTATACCATCTGTTGCATGAGCATACAGTTAATATACAACTGACTTCATAGCACCATGCAGATAACAACTGGCTCATTCTGCATTAGCATAGCTGCTGCAAGCACTCTTAGTTCATTTTTACAAGATAGTTCAACATGCTATCTTGTTCATTAAAAAAATGCATTCATTCCTGACTTTACCTCTTACCACTTCTCCAGGCTGTAAAAAATAAAATAAAACACCTTCCACTTTCCCCTTTTGTATCTTTAATTCAGTTGTTGTTGTTAATGTGCCTTCAAGTCAATTTCAACTTATGGTGACCCTATGAATCAGCGACCACAATAGCATCTATTATAAACCACCCTGTTCAGATCTTTTAACTTCAGGTCTGTGGCTTCCTTTATGGCATCAATCCATCTCTTGTTTGGTCTTCCTCTTTTTCTACTCCCTTCTGTTTTTCCCAGTATTATTGTCTTTTCTAATGAATCATGTCTTCTCATTATGTGTCCAAAGTATATGTGTCCAAAGTCAGAGGAAGGCAATGGTAAACCACCTCTGAATACCTCTTACCATGATAACCCTATTCATAGGGTCACCATAAGTCGGGATCGACTTGAAGGCATTCCATTTCCATTTTCCATCCATACTCCCTAAGATGTTGAGAAAGAATGAATTTGTCACTTCAGCTGGACCTCTTTTAGGTAAGATTTCTATTTTAATTTCCAAAAATTTTTTTTGACTGGTATGCTGCACACAAGTGTGGTTGATACAGTGTATCATGCTTCATGACGTCACTAGGGCCGGCCCCGTGACGTCACTAGGACCCGCCCAGTGACATCACTAGGGCCCGCCCTGTGACATCACTAAGACCCACCCCGTGATGTCACTAGGACCCACCCCATGACATCACAAGGGCCCGCCCCATGACGTCACAAGGGCCCGCCCCCATTTTCTCAGGTTTTTGAATGGTTCCGACCTGGCAACCCTAGCAGGATCGCTGCCACGGATTGCACAGCGAGAGCTTTGGAGCCCCCGCCATTCCCTTGCTTCAACCTACTTTTCTTGGCTGTTGTGTGGTTTAGTGCACAGTGCTGTCCTTAACCAAGATGGTGGCCGAGGTTTCCCCAAGGGGCTGAAGGCTCTGTTGCCATCTTGGCTAATGGCAGGGATGTGCGTGCCTGAGGCCTTATATACCAGCTCAATCACTGAGTTCATCCAGAGGTACTGTTACTTGTCCCCTGGGTTTCAGAAGCCAAATTGGCTTCTAATAGAAACCAGGCCGTTAGTGTCACTGGTCCCATGCTATGTAATGCCCTCAGCAGAGATTCGGCAGGCATTCTCACTTATGATTTTCAGATGTCTGTTAAGAGTTTTTTATGCCCAGAGGCTTATACAGCTGTTTAAAATTGTCTTGAGTAGCCAGTCGTTTTAATGATTGTTGTGTCCTGTTTTTAATGGTTTATGTTTTTATATTGCTGTACACAGCCCTGATGTTTTTGATAGGGTGGTATATAAATACATTTATAAATAAATACATTAATTAAAGATATTGGGCTGCATTTAACTAACTCATTGCACTAGCAGAAGCCAGTACAAGGATTCCCACTAGTGCAACAGGACTTTCCCCCTCTCCTCCCCTATGCACCCCACATAGGGTTGCCAGGTATCTGGTTTTTGTCTGGAGAATCCAGATTTTTGGGGTCTGCTCTTGGTCTCTGGGTGAGTCACCTTAATCTCCAGACTCTCAGCTTTCATTTTTCAAAAGATTACATTTCTAGGTGGTCTGGTTCAAGAGATATACACCAAAATGTCAGCCACCCCCACAACTTCTGTAAAATTAGTTCCTAGCTGGCTGCTCTAACCCCATCCTTTCTGGTTTGTAGCCAATAAATGAAGTCAGGGTCGTGATTGACAAGGCAGTACCTAGACCCTATTGCATGGTCAGAAAACTGTTTTTTCTTCGTGCTTATCTGAAAATCTAATAAATTGAGTAAGTGTATAGCTTTTAAGTCTTTTTCTTTCTTGTGTGCAGGAGTAAAAAAAATTAAATTTTCCTGGGTTGTTGAAGAGGGCAGTGTTTTGAAAACCTTCTCAGTATGAAGCTTTCAATTCATACTATTGAATTCAATTGGGCTTACTCTTTGAGTAGACATGGTTAGGATTTTGCTGTAAATTAATGGGACTTTTGAGTGAACATAGCAAAGAATTGTGTTTGTGTTGTAAATCTTTCTCTCCCCTCCAATCCTATTTTTCAAAGCAATTAGGCAGGGCTTACTTAGGTATCACTGCTTTTATTTTATAGGAAACTAATACTAATCTTTTTTTTTTAAGTTCTGCAATGACCAACTGGTTTTGACAATAAACAATTATATGGGGTGTATGTATTTTTATATTTCCAGTGTATGTGTATATGTGGAGTCTTTCCAACAACCCTGTGAAGAAGTGTTGCCGACTGGAAGCCAAGGCAGCTCACAACAAGAAATAAATCCCTTTAAAATAACAAAAAACAAGTATAAACAGTTGCAAAACAGCTTAAAGGGACATGATTCTGAATTTTGGGTTGGGTGAGTGACATTCCTTATCACTTGAGGTTGCAGTCCTGTGCATGCTTCCCTGTTTGAGTAAGTCCCATTAAATACATTGGGACTTGCTTCTGAGTAAACATGCAAAGGATTGCTCTATAAATATCTTTACAGGTTGTGTAAATAATAAATATCTTTGATAGTCATGCTTATATAAATATTTCTTCATACTATGTCCTGATAAGTATGTGATTTCACACAATGGTTGTACATCATTATTTCCTCTATGTTTTAAGTGTGCCCTTCTTCCTTGGGGTGGTCATGGTTCCCCTCTGTTCTTTTCATCCTGATGGACAGATTAGGCTAGAGATGGTGAGTAGCTCATGGTCACCCAGTAAACTTTATAGCTCTTTTCCATTTTAAAAAAATAATTAAAACAATTTACATGCAGGCAAAGTTTATTAAGTAGATCCACACAATATGTTTAAAGAACATCCAACTTGAATTTAAAGCACATGACTTCCCCTAAAGAATCCTGGGAAGTGTAGTTTCCCCCTCACAGTTATAGTTCTCACCACCCTTAACAAACTACAGTTCCCAGGATTCTGTGACGAGATTCATGTTCTTCAAATGTATGTTTAATGTTCTTTATATGAATGGTGTAGATCTGCCCTAGGTATGATGTGCATTCATTAGTGAATTGAAAAGAACAATTTTAAAAGATACTTTTTTAAACAGGGGAAGGGTTGTAGCTCAATGGTAGGGCATATGCTTTGTATGCAAAGGTCCAAAATTCAATTTCTGGAAAAGACAATTGTCTGGAATCCTGGATAGCCAATGCTAGTCCATGTCATCAGTACTGAGCTAGATGGCACCAAATGGCCTAAGTCGGTATGTACTACCTTCAAGTTGATTCTGACTTATGGCGACCCTATGAATAGGGTTTTCATGAGGCTGAGAGGAAGTGACTGGCCCAAGGTCACCCAGTGAGCTTCATGGCTATGTGGGGATTTGAACCCTGGTCTCCCAGGTCGTAGTCCAACACCTTAACCGCTACACCACACTGAGTCGGTATAAGGCAGATTCCTTTGTTCCTAAAAAATGGAAAGAGACCCAAGGGCCACAGTGACTCCAAAATTTATTTTTTAATTTAATTTACAACATTTATATACCACTTTATTGTAAAAAACACACCCTCAAAGTGGTTTATAGAAGGAATTAAAACAATAAAATTATTGGCAAAAACAGAGACGGGTATTTAAAACATTCAAAATAATAAAACCAACAATGTGTTAAAAACAGATAAAAAACACAATAACGTCTGCATGCCTGGGTAGGCTAAACAGAAATGTTTTTAACAGGTGCAAGAAAGAGTACAATGCAGGCATATTCCTAATGTCAATAGGCAAGGAATTCCAAAGCATAGGCGCTGCCACACAAAAGGACTGATTTCTTACAAGAGCAGGACAAGTACTGTGTGGCACCCATAACATGGAAAGCACACCTTGAACTTGGCCTAGTAGCTGTCGTATCCAGGTTGGGACTCAGGAACCAGACCAGTTGGTGAAAGCAATTCAGTTTTTATTAAAGTAATATCCAGACAAAGACTACGCCTTCTCATGAAGTTTCACTACAAAACATAACCTGCGACTTGAAAGAGAGTTGACAGAACAAGGAACCGCTATTCCCCCTATCTCTTAAGAAGGGGGCAATCGAGCGCGAATTCTCTCACTCCGCCTTAAAGTGCTCTCATCCACACCCCTCCTCTCCTCCCTCTTTTGCCACCTCTTTTGTTGTCGTCTTGTGCGTGGCGAAGGGGGTGCTACTGCCCCCTCCCCTTCTGAAGACTCTGACTCAGGTATGGGGGAAAGCGGGGGGGCAATGCTTGAAGCATCTGGCTGCTTCTCCTTGCTTTTCTCTGAATCAGGAGGGGGTTGGATTTCCCCTTGCCCTCCCTCCTTCTCCAACTGCTCTGAGCTCGAAGGGGGAGAAGGCGTGGGAAGCTCACGGGAAGGATCTGTGTCTGTTGGCCTTTCAAGGTCTTTGCCGCCAGACAGTTCTATCTCTGGGATTCCCTCCCCCTCTTCTGCTTCTTCTTCACACGGCTCTGGCCAAATGATCCCCTCCCTTTCCTCATCTTCTGAAACCTCAGGGTCCCAATCCTGTATCCTGACAGTAGCAAATCAGCAACCAGTGCAGATTTCAGAGCAAAGGTATTATGTGCTGATAGGGTCTCACTCATGTCAGCAATAGTGCCATAGTGTTCTGCACTAACTGCAGCCTCTGGGTCAGGTTGTGCTGCATGTGGATTTCTGTGACCTTGGCTGACTGGCTGCCATAATTTTTTTAGTTTTGGTTTTTGGTTAGGAACCTTGACTGGTTGTGGGATGCTGAGTTTCCTGCCTTACTCATAGAAATTTTGTTGTGGTTGGTATGGTATTGCATTTAGGAAATCATCACTGTCTTATGTTTTTCTTTTTCGATTTGCATTTAATGTATCTTTAACCTCACTCCCTTACATCCACAGAAGCAACAACAGTGGTTCCATGTGTTCAGCTCAACCCTCTTAAACCCACTGATGATGCACCTTGTTGGTTGCATGACAGTTCTTTTCTTGCCCAATAGTCGTAAAAGAGAATTCACACACAGGGCAGCGTGGCTGCAATTGTTGTTTTTCCCAAGCTGCTGCCTATGAAGGTAGACCAAACCATGTGTGTTTTCTCTCTGTCAATTATTATTCACTGGAATTGGGTTGGCTGTCAAAGTGAGTTTATAGCAGCCCAAAGGGCAGAGAATCTTCATATCATTTCTCAGACCTCTTTCTGAAGTGAAGGGTTAAATCTGTAAAGAAATTTGGAGCAGCCACGTTAAAAGGTAGGGGCAGGGCATTCCAGGCAGGGGGTTGCCAACCCTGCTTGGATATGGATATATTTGCAGAGGATCCTTAGTCAAGCTTTATCAACATCACAGTCCAAACCATATCTACGGAGAAGTAAGTCCTATTGAGTTCTATGGGGCTTGGTAAGTGTTTAGAATTGCAGCCTTCAGGGGCATTCATCTTTACTCCTGAGTGCTCCCATCTAACATCTCCACAACACTAGGCTCCTTTCTTCCTACCAGGGCCTTCTGGTGACTGGCCTTGCCTGTGGGCACTTCTTGTGCCAGAAGCAAGTAGGCTAGGTTAAATGTTCCCTACTCAGGCTCTATCTTTTCGCTAAGATTTCTATCTTAATTACCAATCAGAGAAAAGTTTTTGTTTGAATTGTATGCGCCAAGCAACTCTGGTTGATGCTTAATGTATCATGCTTAATGACAACATTCAGGCCTGCCCCCATGACATCTCAGGGTTTGGGATGCTTCTGACCTGGCAACCCTAGCCCCACACCCAGAGCTTGGAAAAGTTACGTTTTTGAACTACAACTCACATCAGCCCAATCCAGTGGCCATGCTGGCTGGGGCTGATGGGAGTTGTAGTTCAAAAAAGTAACTTTTCCAAGCTCTGCCCACACCCTCCCCAGTTCTGCTCCAGAGCATCAGAACAACCCCCAGACAATGCAGGGGCAGAGGTGAGGTGAGATTGTTGAGTCAGGCAAGCAGAAATGCTTGCACTGATGGCACAATCTCCTTAATGCTACGCTGAATACAAACCATCGACTGCATTCACATGTTTCTGGTTTATCCTGGCTTATCATGAATGAGCAAGGTCAGGGGAGCTCCGAGTTGGTGGTAACAGCCCTGCAGGTGCATGCCTCTGCCAAGAGGATGCCACTGCCTCTGTTGCCGCACACACACTCCATGAGCCACTGCTGATTAGATAGAGGATAAAGAAAATAATCAAGCAGAGTCTTCATACCTCTTTCCTCTTCCTTAATGGGGTTTCTACTTCATGTTAACAGCTGAAATATTAACACTTCTTTGAAAGATTGTTTGCATTTCTAATTAAAAGGTTGCATTCAGCTGGCTGAAAGGCTTTTGTTGAAGCCCGGTCTTGTTTTACAAGCTGACCCAGTGCAGTTAGAAGTAAATATTGCTGAGTTCTAGAGAGCTTACTTCATGCAGTAACTATGCATAGGATTGCTTATGTATCTATGAATAATGGCCACCTACACTTATTTATTTAAAAGCATTTATCAAACATTTTTTTAAAAAAAATGAAAAATACAGGCTAGAACCAATAGAACTGCAATATAAAAGCATGTAAAACATCAAACAGAAATTAGGAGATTCAAACACATAAAACAAAGTCTGATCTTACTGGTCAGGGATTATATTCACTAATAGGCAAAAAACCCTTGTGGTTTAAGAATGTACCTATAGCCAACAAATATTTCTATCAACCTTTAAAAAGCAGGGAAATTGGGCAGCTATAGTGAATGCACCGGGGAACAGGAGACCTGACCTCCTCTCTGAGATATTGTACTGCCCTACAAATTTTTAAAAATGCAAAGACAATTTGGGTTGGTCTTTCACAGTCCAATCCACTTCCTGTGTAGTTTGAAAGAATTTGGTAACATGTGCCTCTGAGCATATGGTGAGTGGTGGCAACACCTACCACCTCCAAAAATGGAGAATTACATTTTTGTATGTTTGTCTGTGTTCTTCTTACTTTGCTTCTTTCTTGTGTTACTACTGTTTCTATAGAGAATCTAATTTATTAATTTATTACATGCACTGGCACTTCAGAATGTATCATTATACCCCTGGGGTCAGTTGCATTTTGTGTATGTTCTTTGGGATCTTACTACTGTTCAGAGAATTCGTGGGCTGGCCCACAAGAAGAAACTGGGCTGGCTTTTACACAGCAATTATCTTGCCAATTTTATTTGCCATTCTTTTCCATACTTACACTGACTGACACCACTGATGAAGTATTGTATGTTTTTGTCAGCAGTTTCTTGGTTCTGTTCAAATATGCACTTTTGAGTTGCCCAGTGGGAACAGTTCTGCCAAGTATGACTTGCCCATGTTACAGTTTTGAGAGTGCCAGAGCTACATCTCAAATGAAAGTTTTAATGATGTTAATGACAAAAAGTGAAAGCAATGCATCTTTCACATGAAGAATTAAAAGTGCATATTTAATTATTTGCCAACCTGCCTCATGGCTCCATTCTATCTGCCCCAGGCAAGCACTTAACTGAAGTTTTTGTCTTTCATGAAGATTATTTTTGAGATGACTTTGTGCTGGGGAAAGATGTTGGATTGACAGCTCTGTCACAAAATAGAATGCTTCAGTCTATAGATGTGGAAAAATCTTTAAGAGTTTTTTTTATTAGGTCGCATAGTTCATGGCACTGATAATGCAGGAATTTCTGCTGTTACATATCTTGGGCAATTTTTCTTGCACATTTAAATGCAAGTTCTTACATATAGATTCCTAGAATTTTTCCCTTCTTTATGTTATCCTTATTTCTTCTCATTACAAACAGGAAAGGTGTGTGCATGTGATTTTGTGTGTATATGCATCCTTGCCCGTCCCAGTATCTCTTTTATATACATACACACACACTTTATGCAACAGCAAGTGTCTCATCTGTCCTGATGACACAGTGAGCTTGGACAGCTGAGAGCTAAGGGGGACTTAGAAAGTCTTAGAATGTAATGTTTTGGAGTAATTTTTGTTAATTTAAACCAACAGATGAATATTGCCGATAGCTATGGGCTTTCAAAAGACACCTGGGAAATGCAAATTGCTTGAGTAGTTTTCAGACTTTTTGATGGAAATTGTTGGCCACAGACAACTTTCACGGCTTATGGCATGTTATCATGAATACAATGCAGAGAAAGTTCAGTATTCCAGAGTTCAGTACTGAAATGAATGGGACTTAAGCACATAGTTAAACACTTAGATGCACCCAGTTACATGCAATTAAACATTTGATGCTTACAATATGGTGTGTGCGTGCACACACATAGGTTGATCAGTGGTTACATACAGATGTGTGTACACATACATCCATGCTCACACCCCACATCACTTTCTAGGTATCTTTAATTATAACTGTGTGCTTAAATCTCATTCAGTTGTGTGCATTTTTCATCACTGAGAAAGTACATAGTGAAGTCATCGTTGAACTGGTAAAATTTAGAATAAACATCATCTTGCTCTTAAGGAAAAAATATGCTTTTTTATAGCAAGTACAGTGATATGCCTCAGCAAGCCATTATCATCTTGCTACCTAGCCAGTTTTAAAACATAGGACCTGCCTGTCAGTCTGACTATGTTAAAATCCAATGAATCAATCCAGCTGCCTGATCCTGTCCCCCCCCCCATGTCAGAACTACTTGTAGAGGCAGCTCTAATATACTTCAGGGGAATGCCCAGTCTTTGCCTTTATTAAGTAGTTTGGGCCAGATGAATCATTGCATCTGGTCTGAGAAAGTCTACGGGTGATTCCAGACTCATGGTTTTAGTACTAACCAGCACCCAGTCATTCCTCTGAAGCTGCATTTGGAATTGCCACAGACTTTCCACGTGGTGTGCTTTTTGTGCATGTACATCCGACTACATTCTCTTGTGGGGGTGGGGGTAGAGAATGAAAACTAATCGCCTGTTATACAGAAGATGGAAGGGGGAAGAGTTGCCTGAAAGGAATCCAGGTGCAATGCACTTTGCAAAGGAATCTGTGACTCTCTTGGGTATGCCCTCTCACAAATGCTGCTAGTTCTTCCATTAGCAGAATTTGTGGCTTCTACTTGGACACAGATTTGCAAAATGAACAGTAATGCAGTTTTCATAAAATTATTCTTTCCCCATCCCGAAAAATATTTAGGGCCTTTACTTCAGATGCAGGTCCTTCAGAATGTAGGGTAATATTGTGTCTACATAAAATGGTAATTGTACATGGTACTATTATTTATTATTACATTTCTATTCCTCCTTTCCACCAAGGAGCTCAAGGTGGTATACACGGCTCTCCATTTTATCCTCACAAAAACCCTGTGAGGTAGGTTATTCTGATAGACAGTGACTGGCTCAATGTCACCCAGTGTCCTTCATGTGACTGAGTGGAGATTTGAAGCTTGGTCTCCCAAGTCCTAGTCCAGCACTCTAACCAATACATTATATTAACTCCCTGCTCATTGAATGCATGGGGTGGGAGGGGGTTGTGCCTTCTGGCTGTACCCCCAAGCAGTCACACATTTGGCCATTTGTCTGTTCTGGATGGTGTGGCACTCCCTCTGAAATAACTGGTTCATAGTTTGGGGGAGGGGGCTCTTGGATCCATCTTTGTCACTGGAGGCTCAGGTAGCCTCAGTGGCTAAGAGTGCCTTTTAACAGCTACACCTGGTACATCAACTATAGCTGTTATTGGATGGGGATAGCCTGGCCACGGTGATTCATGCACTAGTAACCTCAAGACTTGATTATTGCAATGCACTCTGTGTTGGATACCCTTGGGTCTGGCATGGAAGCTCCAGCTGGTACAAAATGCTGCAGCTGGACTGTTGGTGGGGATGGATTACCACCAGCACATAACTACGGTGCTTAAAATTTGTACTGGCTGCCCATATGCTACCAGCCCAAGTTCAAGGTTCTTGGATTAATTTAACAACTTCATCCTTAACAACTTGGGTACACAATATCTTAAGGACTGCTTGATTCCTTATTTGCCTAATACTGAGGTCCTGGGGGAGTCACTCTTAATGGTCCCCCATAGCTAGGATGCATGGCTTGTAACATGACTGGGTGTTCTGAGACCAATTCTATGGAACTCCCTCCCAGCTCAGATCAGACAGGTGCCCTCCCTGTTGAACTTCCAGCACCTAGTGAAGGCTTTTTATTTCAACAGCCATTTTAAATAAGTTTTCTGATTTTTATGATTAGGTATAACTCACTTTAGCGTATTACCTCTTTTTAGCCTTACGGTATGCTGCTTAGAGACAAAGATGTTAAATTGTTGAAATAAATAAATAAAAATTAAAAAGCCATAGTGGTGATCCACTAGGAGGCTTCAGAGGTGGCCCAGCATTGGTTGCCCTACTGAAGGAAAGTAATTGTTTATGGATCATATTCAATCTAGCACTAAGTTTATCATTCTAGCAGCTCAAGCATTTCTGCTTGTCTGATGGAACGATCTGCCCTCTCTTCCCCCATGCGCTGTTCTGGAGCAGATTGAGGGCAGGGGGCACACAGAGGGAGGAGAGGGGAGAAAGTCCCATTGTGCTAGCTGGAATCCTTGTGCTGGCATCCGCTAGTGCAACAATTTAGTTGAAAACAGTCCTATGTCTTTTAGATTTTAAAATGCCATCCCACTCTTTATGTGTTTACCCAAGCTGATACACAGAGCATATATTTGTATTACTATTTATATAGCATGATCAATGTGCATGGTGCTTTGCAAAGTATAAGAGGGCAGGTCCCTGCCTAGAGGCTAAAAGTTGACTTAGGGGAGAAAACAGGAAGCTAGAACAGAACAGCATCAGTGCAACAGTTCTTCCTCCCTCACACCTAGCACTTTGGCAATAAAGCAGTACATAAATCAAAATAATCACCATCCATTTGCAGTGCAATCCCATACATGTCTATTCAGAAGTAAATCCCTTTGGGTCGAATCCAGTATAGTGCTAAGCCTCTAGTTCCATTAGCGGAAGGATTTCTCCTTGCGCAACCAAACATTGTCCCCCATGCACCCCCATGCACCCCCAAATCTGTTCTAGGGGTTCCCACAACCCTCTGGAGTAGATTTGTAAGGACTGTGGAGTGTGAATGGGGGGAGAAGAGGGAGGAGCCTGTTGCACGAGCAAAAATCATTGCATTGTCAGCATATGATAGCTGAATACCGTCCATTGAGTTCAGTGGGGCTTACTTATGAGTTGACAGGTGTAGGATTGCACTGCTATTCATTTATTCCCCCCCCCGAAGAAAATGTCCCTTTTAGTAAATTGACATAAGCAACCCATCCCTTTCCCACCTCCCTCTTTCCATCAAAATGTGTTTTTCTTAATTTAACAATGAGAAGGCTCTCTGACTTCTCTGCCCTGAGACTGTTCACATTTTGGGCTCACTCACTCAAATTCTAAAATGGTCTCAGCTCTTCTGTCATTCTTCTTACACATGACCTCTCTGTGAGATGAGCCAAAGCTTTAACTCTCTGTCTCTTTGAGAATGTGATGCCTGCTAAAAACTTCCCTTCCGTGAGAGCAAGACAGTGGCACACATTAGCACTGCGCTGTGCTTGAAACCTCATGAATCCTTGCAATAGTTAGTTCATTAAAAAAAATCAGAGTGGTTTACAACATATGAATACACAATAAAACCATATAAAATTTTAAAACCAGAAATCATGAATAGCACTATATAAATATTTTTATAAACAAATAATTCCTTTTGATAAATCCGTCTGACAGTAACCCAAAAGGAGATCTTTCCCAATTTATATGTCTCTTTCCCTGATTCCCGTGATTCGCAAGTGCAAAGCGAGCCCCAAAGCATGATGTGAAGGCACATGAGGCCACCATGTTGCTGAAGCTAAGTAGTTCAAGATCTGGTCTGAGTCTGGACAGGAGACCACTTGGGTACCACATGTACATTGCCTTGGGTTCCAGGATGGAAGGAATATAAATGCCATTATTTTTTTAAAAAATAAACAATAGAAGCACCCATCTTTGTGGTATTCTTCCTGCATGCTGGCATCTCACACCCCCTTTGCTCCTTTTGATTGGATTGTTGTTCCTCCACCCCAGCCAACCCATCTGTCATCACTCTCATGACACACAAAATAAAGTGGAGTAGTTTGAGAATGCCTTTGTTGCTGTTTGCTCTGAAAATTGCTGTTTGCTTGCTTCAACCTTCAAAGGAGTCTAGTGTAACTCTACACATAAAACAGGGATAGGACCATGTGGACTCCAACTCCCAAAAGGATAATGTAGAGCTGGAAAAGGTTCAGAAAAGGACAATCAGAATAATCAGGGGGATGTAGCGACTCCCCTAGGAGGAGAGGTTGCAGCATTTGGAGCTGTTAGTTGAGAGAAAAGGCAAGTAAGAAGTGACATGATAGAAGTGTATGAAATTATGCATAGCACAGATAAAGTGGACAGAGAAAAGTTTTTCTGTCCCTCATAACACTAGAACTTGTGGACATCTGAGGAAGCTGAACATTGGAAGATTCCGGACAGGCAAAACAAAGTACTTCTTCACACAGTGCGTAGTTAAACCATGGAATTCGCTCCAGAGGCAGCAGTGATGCCCACCAACTAGGAAGGCTTTAAGTGAAGATAAGACAAATATATGGAGGATAAAGCTATCAGTGGCTACTACCCATGGTGGCAATGCTCTTCTTCCACAGTTGGAGACAGACTGCTTCTGAATACCAGTTGCTGGAAGCTGCAGGAGAAGAGAAAGTTCTTGCACTCAAGGTCTACTTGTGGGCTTCCCATAGGCATCTGGTTGGCCACTGTGACAACAAGATGCTGGACTAGATGGGCCACTGGCCTGATCTGGCAGGGTTCCCACTGGAGTCCAACACCATCTGGAGGACCACAAACACAGACTCTTTGATGTAAAGGATGTTAATTCTTTCTAGAAGTGTTGCATTTATTTAAACATTATCTTTGTAAGGTCTTAGACATTACTGTTTGCTTTTTATTTTACGCGGTCTCTGGTTTCTTCTACAACTTTAATTTGAATGTTTTAATAAACAGCTTTAATTAGAAGCCTGGAGTTGAGTAATGAACTTCATTTGAAAATGGCTGTTGTGCCTCAGGCTATCTAGTTATTTCATATTTAGAAGGTCTGTCCCCCTTCCTCTCAAGAATATTGCAGATATGGTTTCAAAACATCCAAATTTAGAAAATAATTAATGTGGAGGTAACGGTTGTTGTTCATTGGAGAGAAAAATGCCTTTCAGCCTGTTCTACTTTGCAAGAAGGGAGGAACAGGTGGAGGTTTATAACACCTCCGTCCACGAACACTCAACTGTCAGGAAGGTGAAATGTTATGGGCTTTCAGCTGATCATGGCAAATGGAAGGGAAATAGTGCTCAAAGCAGCTTCTTCCAATGACTTCATTTTTAAAAAAGAATTCCTTATTATATCATTTATTTATTAAATTTATATCTCACCCTTACTCCAAAAAGGAGCCCAGGGTGGCAAACAAAAACACTAAAAACCACTCTAATGTATCTTAAAAACAAAAGACTTTAAAAGATATTAAAACAAAAATCTTTAAAAATATTAAAACAAAGGATCTTTACAAAGCTATTAAAACAAAAAAAAATTAAGAAAAAAAGCTTTAAAAACATTTAAAAATGTAATTCCAGCACAGACGCATACTGGCATAAGGTCTCAACTTAAAAGGCTTGTTGAAGGAGGAAGGTCTTTAGTAGCTGCCAAAAAGATAATAGAGATGGCACCTGTCCAATATTTAAGGGGAGGGAATTCCAAAGTGTTGGTGCCACAACACTAAAGGTCTGCTTCCAGGTTGTGCAGAACGGACCTCCTGATAAGATGGTATGTGCAGGAGGCCCTCACCTGCAGGGCACAGGGACTGACTGAGTATATAAGGGGCAAGACAATCTTTCAGGTATCCTGGTCCCAAGCTGCATAGGGCTCTGTACACTAAAATTAGAACCTTGAATGTGGCCTGGTAGCTGATGGGAAGCCAATGCAATTCTTTCAGCAGCGGAATAACATGTTGGTGATACTCTGTCCCAGTGAACAGTAGCTGCAGCTTCTGGACCAACCTCAAGGCAGCCCCACATAGAGGTTACCAGTGCATGGACAACAGTGGTCATGCTATCCCAGTCAGAAACAGCCGCAGGTTTCTTACCAGCCAAAGCTGATAAAAGGCACTCCTAGCCACTGAGGTCACCTGAGCCTCTAGCAACAAAGATGGATCCAAGAGCACCCCCAGTATGACCCCATCCAAAGCAGACAACTGACCAGTTATCTGAGCTCTGGAACCACCAACCCATAGTGCCTCCATCTTGTTAGGATTCAGACTCAGTTTATTGGCCCTCATCCATCCCACCACCAAGTTCAGGCACTGGTCCTGGATTGCATGGCCTCTCCCAATTCAGATGTTACAGAGAAATAGAGCTGGGTATCATCAGTGTACTGCTGACACCTTGCCCCAGATCTCCTGATGACTGCTCCCAAGGGCTTCATATAGATGTTAAATAGCACTGGGGACAAGATGGTACCCTGCGGCACCCCACAGCAAAACTACCAAGGAGGCAAAAGACAATCACCCAATGCTATTCTCTGAAAATGACCCTGGAGGTAGGGTCAGAACCACTGTAAAACAGTGCCTCCAATACCCATCTCACCAAGTCTGCTTAGAAGGATACCATGATTGATAGTATCAAAAGCCCCCGAGAGATCAAGTAAGAATAATATGGTCGCATTCTCCCTGTCTTTCTCCCAATAAAGGCCATCCATTAGGGTGACCAAGGCCAATTCAGTCCCATAACCAGACCTGAACCCAGATTGGAATGGGTCAAGATAATCTGTTTCATCCAAGTGTACTTGCAATTGCTGTGCCACTACCCTCCCCATCACCTTCCCTAAAAAGGGGGTATTTGGTACCGGGCAGTAGTTGTCACAAACCAGTGGTTCCAGGGTGGGCTTTTGCAGGAGTGGTCAGACTTCTTTTAGGGCAGTTGGGACCACTCCCTCCCACAAAGATGCATTAACCACACCCTGGATCCACTCAGTCATACCACCTCGGCAAGCTTTAATAAGCCAAAAAGGGCAAAGGTTGAGATGACGCGTTGCTGGCTGCATTGTCACAAGCACCTTGTCCACATCATCAGGCTGCATCAACTGAAAATGATCCCAAGAAATTGCAGCACACATTGCACTGGACATACCACTGGGGATTACACTAAATGTGGATGGGGCATCAAGATAACTATGGAGGCAAGCAAGTTTACCTTCAAAGTGCCTTATAAAAATTCACAGTGGGCCTCTGAAGGGCCTAAAATTCCATTTCCTGGAGTTGATGTCAACAGATCCCTGACAATACAAAAAGCTCAAATGGACAGCTACTTGAGGATGCAATGGAGACAGAGACATGGGCCTTCTTCCCCACCCTCACCACCACACAATAGGCATGGTTATGATATTTTACTCATGCCTGATCAACCTCACAGCACATCTCTTACCACTTGCACTCTAGCCATTGTCCAGCCTGTTTCATTGCCATTAGTTCACTGGTGTACCAAAGTGCAAACCAGACTCCACAATGACAGAGAGGGCACTCAGGGGCAACCATGTTAAGAGCCCAACCCATCTCATTATTCCACAGCATGACATGGACTTCAACAGGGTGACCTGCTTTATCTACTGGAAACTCCCCCAGGGAATCCAGTAGATTCCATTAGTCTCTGGGGGCAGACTATCTTAATCTGTCCACCACCCCTGCAGAGGAGGATTGGAGCCGTAAGTCTATATTTCACCAGGAAGTGATCTGACCATGACAAAGGGGTGGAACCCAGCCATCTCCAGACCATCCCTTTCTCCATCTGGAGCAAAAAACAAGTCGAGAGTGCACCCTGCCCTATATATCAGACCGGTGACACCTTGAGACAGCCCCATGGTCATCATGGAGGCCATGACGTCCTGAGCCAAAACACTAGAAGCAGCCTCAGCATGGACATTGAAATAACCCAGGACAATCGTCCTAGTCTCCTCCAATGCCACAGCTGACATGGAGAAACTGCCAGACAGCTGGGTGGATGGTACACCAGCAGCAACCCTACTTTCCTAGCCCAACACCAGGGGCAGGCCCTCACAGCCAGCTCCAGGACAGAGTGGTTTTCTGGTGATAGAGATGCAAGTTCTGTAGACCACAGCAACCCCTCCCCCAATTCTTGCAGGCTGTGTTGGTGTTACACTGAATATCCAAGTGGGCAAAGCTGGGTCAGATCAACTCCTCCCAGCTCACCCACCCAGGCCTCAGTATACACACAAAATTGGCACCCTCACCCATGATCAAATCATGCTTGAGTGTGGTCTTATTGTGTACCAATCTGGCATTTAACAGCACACATAGGTCAGTGTGTACAGCAGATGAGCAACCAGGAACCCATCAATGGGAGAAGTGGGAGTGAGGAACAATGCATAGATTGTCTTGCCCTCGTCTCCCATGGTAGCTCATCGCCTCTCCATGGTATACCTCCCTCTACTCATGATCACTGAAATTGGGGTGGCATCACCCATGTCCCACCTTTCCAAGACTCCTCCTAAACACATGATATAGACACAATAAGAGCCCACCACCAACACCTACTAGAACCAGTTATTCCAGTACAACTCTGAGAGAACTGGGAACAACCAGACCTACCCAAAAACTTTCACACAGGGCACATCTACTCCCCCACACACACCCAGGTGGGGCAGCCTTCTGCCAGTTGTGGATTCTCACTCTGAAGGCATCTGATGACTTTCTTCTATCACACATTTCACTGCACAAGCTCTCACCCTGTGCAGGAACCACACATGCATCTTACATCCTCCCACCCCAATCTTCTCTAGATTGGTTTTAAAATAAAATAAAATGAAATGAAATGAGAAAATAAAAATAGAAAGGGACAGCACCCTCACGAGTCACCAAGGGGCAACCCCTTTGGGGGCAATCCCACCAGCAGCAGACCCACCACCCAAGGGCTGCCAGGCTTTTATCCCCCCTGACCCAGCCAGGAGTTGATGCAAGAGGCTGCAAGATACAGCCTATCTCTGGATTCAGGGTCAAGCAAGGGGTCCCAGTCCTTACAGCACTTACCAGGGACCTCAGCTGTCTCGAGAGACAGCAACCCGGGCAGGCAGGTGGGCAGACGGGCTGTTTCAGTACTCACTCCCAGGGCAGGTCTTCTCCAGTCCCTCAGAGCTGCAGCTGTTCCCAAGGACCAAAGAGGCTGCCGGGCCTTTATGCTTCCTGACCCAGCCAAGAGCTGATGCAAGAGGATGCAAAATTCTTCCATGTCACATGCATCTCTGCAGAAAAAGTGACATGAGATTTACTGTGTGCACGTTTCCCTTTTGCAGAATATCTCTGAATGTCTTAAAGCTGCTTATGGAGACTTGCTGTATACAGAGCTTCTCTTGCAGATATAGACTATGCATGTACACTGTCCATCCACTGCCTTCAAAACAATAAAAAGCTCTTATGAAAGGACATCTGAGGAATAGCAGGAGAAACAGCTCTGATGGAGTCATCAGGAGAAACAATGTTCAAAACAAAGAGTTGGATAGTCAGGTAGAAATACCTAAGATTCCAGGACATAAGCACAAGCCATGTCAGGTGGGTGAAACAAGCTGTGCCACATGGCCTCCTTCCATCCTGTATCATTATTTTGTGCTTCACAGAAAAGTCCTTGGCTAGCCATGCAGAGACACCATAAACCTGCTCTAACTGCAAATGTAAACCTTTGGCTTCCTTCCCTCTGCACGTTAAGACAGCAGGACTAGGATGGGATTTGGGGGAAACCCACCTTGGCCCTTTACTCTTTATGCACATCTTAGCATACCTTGGCACATCACATTTACACACCATCTCAAAGTAAACCATTCCTTGTGAAGTGCTGCATTCCATCAGACAGTGCTGCATTTCATCAGACAGTCTTTCATCTGAAAATATTTACTTTTCCTATGGAACATTTTTGCGGCGGGGGGGTGATTATAAATTCTAGACGTGCTGAGGGCCTTGCTATGTATGAGATACAGGGAGCTGCAAGGACTTGGCAAGGAGGAAAGGCATCCAAGAATAAGAAATAAGATGGTATTAAGCAAACAACTGATAAAAAGGAAGTTGAGTGAGAACATTGCTTCCTCTCCATCCATCCTCTTGGTTGATTTTACAGCCTTGCTTGGATCCTGATAGGGTCTGACAGGCACACCTATAAATCAGCTTTGGACATAAATAAATGTGAATATCTTCCTCTCTTTGAACAACTATGGGGAGAGGTAGCAAACTAACAGCAGGAGTGACTGTAGCTAAGGAAGCCTTTGGCATACGGAACAACACAACCTCTTCTTTGTTAACGCAAGTAGGGTTGGGGGAGAAATTTGGTTCAGTTCACATTTAAAGCCAAATCTATCAAATTTACACTTTCTGAAACAACATGAGAACCAAAACACAGCCATCCTTTGAAATGCGCACTTATCTGAATTATATGATGTAGTTCTCCAACCAATGTTTGCATAATGCATATATTAGGATAAAGTGTGGATATAAATGCATATGTTAGTGAAACAACATACAAAAATGCATTATATTAGAAGAACGTGCTTGAAAAAATGTGTACATTAATCAAAATTGCACACAAGATGTGTTTATTAGGAGAAATTCTCACTAAAATGCTGAAGAATTTTCATGAGATTTTTTTAAAAAAAATCACAAATTGCTGCTGAAATGTGAAGAACTAAATTTAAGACTGGAAAATGAGAAATTGAGAGAACTGAAATTGACAGATCCTTCTATCCTTAAATGCAAGTGAGTTTAAATTCAACACAATCATTTCCTGTCTAGTATTGTTAAACAGACCTAGCCCTATCACTTTGCACTGGAGAGGGGCCCTCCCTCAGTAACATGATCATACATTTTACATGTAGAAGGTTCCAGGTTTTATCCCTGGCAACTCCAGTTAAAGGAATCTCTGGTTGCAGGGCTGAGAAAGACCTCTGCCCAAAGAGGGCCAGTGTGGAGGCTGGCACTGTAAACCTGGCCTCCTGGGAGCAGCGGTGTCTCTGCCTCGTACCAGGATGGCGAGGGGGTGAGACAGGGCAAACCAGCAAGAGGGCCAGATCAACTCCACCTTTGTGCACAAGGTGCCCTGACCTCACTGCAGCCCTGCCTCACGCCTCACCCTCCTAATTGTCGGGAGACCCAGTCTGCTTCTGTGTCTTGCCAAGACCTTGAAAAGTTGCTACTGTCCTGTCCTAGCTCAGTTCAAGGTTCCCACTGGAACCTGCTAGAAGGGCAAAGTCCTTCTATAATCCTCTGGTCATTCATAAATGAAATAAATACATGACTAAACAAATAAGGTCTCCTGGGCTGCTTCCAGACTGTCGCTCTTTTGCACATGGGATTCAACACACACTGGCAAATGCAAGACATGCAATTAAAGTGGATTTGGTACCCTTGCACAACAAACTCACATTTAAAAACAACAACAGAGAATTTTTCCAGTAAGGAAAGTGAAGGGAAAATGCCCTGGAAAGCATGGAATAACATTTGTCTGACATGATGTCTTATAACCTTCCCACAAACAAATCAGAATGAATGCTCAACAAGCAAACAGTGTTATATCATCTCCCCTCAAACCTTTTGCAAACAAATCAGGAGGCATGCTTAATAAAAGATCTTCTGGAAAGTGACCCTACAGTCATTGCTTATGTGGCAAAAAAATAAAAACCACACACTTGTTGTTCTTAGAGATGCCCTTTCCAAAATTGCTTCTCTGTGTTTGCACTAGTTCCCAGGCACATCTCCATTGCTTCTCAAATCACCTCTGTGGCCCTGTGTATTCTGTTCCAGGCTTTGTCTCAATCCCTGTCCCTGCTCCAGATGGGAGATCATAGCTCCAGCACCTCCTTTGTTTCGACATGTATTCTAGGGCTTTCCCACAAAAAGAGGAATTTGTGCTAAGGTTGTGTTGATGAGAAACTGAGCACTGGAATCAGATAATAGAAGTCGCGGCCTTTATTTATCTAAAGATTTGGGGACACACAATTTTCTTTTGAAGCATGCTTCCACCAGCCAGCAGCGACTACGCAGAAAGAAAGACCTAGTCTGCAATGCACTGTACCCAATTACTTTTTCATACATTCATAAACAACATTGCACAGGAGGCAATTTCAAAACCTTAAAAAGAAAACATGTACGTTTAATATGACTTCATAATAATAAAGATAAACAAAGAACACATAGAGGTTATAATTCCAACAATAATCCTATCCCAGATTAGGTCTGCCCAGTGGGACAGGGTCACTGCTTCCTTTGGAAGGAAGGGCAGGATATAAATTTAACAACAGCCATTTCTACTCTGCTGGTGGAAGAAGAAGCTAGGCTGACATAGCAAATTTATGCTGCTGTTGTGCTTCTTTTCACCAGTGGGAAACAACCAGCATGTGGAAAGAAATTAGGTGGAGAAGGGTTAAGGGTTATTTCCAATCATATGCTCGCTCAGGTCTCAGTCTGGCTCCCTAACAAAGGCATGACTTTATGTCAACAAGAGACATTGTACATCATCATCATCATAAACTCCCACATGGAACCAGTTGAGTCCCCACAAGTCACTGCTGCTGCTTGTGAGGATCTGTATGACACTGGGAGGAAACATCCTTCCCTCTCTCAGCGTTGAATGGCTGCCTGATTGCATATGAAGAGACACAGGGATAGGAATGAGCAATGGATAGAAGGGGCAACAGACAGGTTCAGTGTTTGGTGCTAATTCTGAGTTGGCAAGAAAAGGTGAGAGCACCTAGGTGGTCTCCCATGCTATATATGCTCCAGCCCCGGCCCCATTCTCCCACTGGATGTCCCCCTCCCCTGATGTCAATAATTGGAGATTCAACTCTGTGGGGGTGGGGGTGGGAGAGGAAACATTGAGACTATAGTCAACCATCAGATGTGAGAAGTTGCCAGTGGTGGCTGTTGTCCATTGGGACAGATAGGGCAGGAGGCAGGGAAACCAACAGTAGGTGGAGCCAGAGCTAATGACAGGCAGAGCCAACTAATTCTAATATTGTCCCCATCCTCCTCCCTGCTGAAGTTGTACAAGGGAAACCTTGAGACTTATGGAGGAGAAAGCTGACTGGCAGTGGCACCCCCAGAAATGGCTGTAAGTATGAAAGCAGGTGGGGGAGAGCTAGCTGAGGATAGACTGAGGTTAGTGGGGCAGTGCCGCATTCGCCCTTATGGACCAGCCTCAAATGGGAGTTCCATTGGAAGTCTGTCTTCAGTTACTGGTACCTTGGCCCCAGCCTTGGAAGAAAATATGAATGTTTGGCCAATGACCAGTAACACTGGGTGCCAGCCGTGGCTGTCCTTCCCATAGCTTTTCACAGTGCATGGTGAGAATGCATCTTGTTCAAGGAGAGGGTTTTGACCCACATGGCCTCTTCTCTGCATCAATGTAAAAACACTGATGGGGAAGGAGAGAAACCAGTCCACAAAGGAGGCAGCTGCAGCCTTCTACCACCATCATTTACAGTATAGAAAGCTGCCTTATCCTGTCAAACTATGGGTCTATTCTACAGCACTAGCTAGCAGTGGTTTTCCAGGGTTTCAGGCAGGAGTCTCTCCCAGCCCTATCTGGAGATGCTGGGGATTGACCCTGGGACCTTCTGCATGCAAAGCAGATGCTCTGCCACTGAGCTATAGCCCAGAGAAAGGAGTCAGCTGGGCTTTTTATTTTAGATGAGAGGCACTGGGGCTCAAACCTGCTTAATGGATACCCCTAGCAGTGGAATTCATACCCTGTGGTTGACCGTAGTTGTAATTCTTTGTGGTGAATTTGCTCATGCTCTCAAAAACATTATCTCCATTACATGGCTTAGCCTTGCCATGAAATCAATTTCTAAGATTCATCTGTGGTAAGCTTCTTCCGCTCCTGAGAAGTACAGGCGGGAGAGGGAGGGGGGATGCATTCAGGAACTGGAGGGGATATTATATCCTACCTGCCCAAAACCCTGTAATGTTCACCAAGGAACTTAAAACCTGGCAGGAAGCTATTCCCTGCTGCACAATAGCATATGAAACACAGGTGAGGTCATTGCAGTCCCTCATCGCTGCAACACTCACTGCAGGGAGTCAACAGGCTAGAGCAGTGGTTCGCAAACTTTTTTGGTTCGCGGCACACTGTAAAACATATAAAAATTTTCTGGCGCACTTCGTGTACAAAATTTAAAAGATAGTATCTTTTAAACTATGAATAAAAATAACAAACTATAGAAAACTATTACTTACCCTATACAAATGGGTTTCTTCTCATTTTTAAAATATACTTTCATAATATTTGAGGCACACCTAGCCACTTCTTAGGGTGCACCAGTGTGCCTGGGCACACCGTTTGAGAATCACTGGGCTAGAGGGTGGTAATAATTAGTAAAAATTATTTTTAAGTGGGTGAGTGGGTGGTAATAATTAGTAAAAATGGACTGTCCTGGTCTGTGATAAAAGCCCCATCCCAAAGGTCTGTGTACTAGAGCTGAAACAATTTGACTAAAATTTCTCCTCCTTTGTGATGTTGAATATGCTTGAATATTAATTGGATCTGTTTGGCACTCAATGATATTTGATACCTGGTAGCTGGTATGCAAGGGCATTGGACAGTATTGGCAGCTGATATACAGTACTAGTGGGTTTCAGTATTTCTTCTAGCTACACGAGCTAGAGGGAGCCCCAGCTGACGAAGCGTCAAGGCCCCAGCTGACGAAGCATCAAGGCGAGTTAAGCAGCAGAGCGAAAAGAGGGTAAGTAGCTCCCATTTATTCCATTATTTAATTGAAGTAAAACAGCTCAGAGCAATAAGTAATAAGGGCAGCCCAAGGTCACCCTGAGCTAGGAGCCAAATCCTGAAAGAACCTATATCTTAGGAGACAGATCCTAGGAGAAGGAAGCCCATAGAAAGCTAGTTTTCAACACCACCCTAGCAGGAAAGCTTCAGGGGACACTGTAAACAAGGCTAAATTCCAGTCGGAGAGAAGGGGGGAAAGGAAACTCCACCGACACATACAGGGAGAGAGTCAGCTCAGTCCTTGCTAAAAAGGGCAGCTTCAGCCTTCCTGAAACACAACCACAAGCTCTGTTTCCCTAGGTTAAAGAAAGGTCAGGCTGTTCTAGGTGGGAAAACAACAAACACAAAAGACTTGCCTGGAAGGCGCAGCCCCTTGATTAGATTAAAAGCAGCCAAAAGCTTAAACAGCCCCGCCCCTCGTTCAGGAAGGAAGGAAGCCTGAGAGAATACTAAAGAGTTAAGCCCCAGCTGATAGCCATCAGCCTCAAGTAACACATCATTGGCTGGCAGCAGTAGCTGGGAGGAACCAGCCACACATATAAAGTCAGAGCACCCTAGCGAGGGAGCCTGCTCCACGAGCTAGAGGGAGCCCCAGCTGACAAAGTGTCAAGGCGAGTTCAGCAGCAGAGTGAGTTCAGCAGCAGGGCGAGGAGGCCAGGGCCCCCCACTCTGCCCGTCTGTTCCCTGACCTCAACTAAACCGCAGTCTCCAACCCATTAACGTAATAAACCTTAAACAAAACTATGCAGGTAAGAAGCAAGCAGGGGTGTGGGGGCTTTCCAGTGTTTTGCACCGCCTGCAGCATGTACCACTATCTGCCTGTTGGACAGAAGTCGTGGGTGTGCTCTCGGTGCAATGAGCTCCTGGCTCTCCGGGAACGACTTCATTTCCTTGAGGCCAAGGTGGTGGACCTGGAAAAGCTGAGAGAGACAGAGAGGTGTGTGGAGGAGGCCTTCAGGGACGTTATAGCTCTGTCCCACTCCAACGATGATAGCTCTCCTGCTATCATGGAGAACGATGGTCTCGGGGAAGGAGAGCATCCAGCTGAGGAAGAGGGAAACGATCCCTTAGAAGGGACCCATTCCTTGGGGGATGAGCAGCTATCCTCTCGTGCCGAGGATATATCTCCAGGGGGTGGAGGGATCCTTGTAGTGGGTGATTCGATCATTAGGAACATAGACAGTGGGGTGTGTGATGGGCGTGTAGACCGCAAGGTGTTTTGCCTGCCTGGTGCGAAGGTTGTGGATATCGCCCGTCGTTTAGATAGTTTGGTAGACAGTGCTGGGAAGGAGTCAGTGGTCGTGGTGCACGTTGGCACCAACGACATGGGGAAATGTAGCCGTGAGGTCCTGGAAGCAAAATTTAGGTTGCTAGGTAGGATGCTGAAAGCCAGGACCTCCAAGGTGGCTTTCTCTGAAATGCTACCGGTTCCACGCGCAGGACCAGCCAGACAGGCCCAGCTTCGCAGTCTCAATGCGTGGATGAGACGATGGTGTCAGGTGGAAGGGTTTGGATTTGTTAGGCACTGGGGAACATTTTGGGACAAGCCGGGCCTGTACAAAAGGGACGGGCTCCACTTGAACCAGAATGGAACCAGACTGCTGGCACTTAAAATTAAAAAGGTAGCAGAGCAGCTTTTAAACTGACTGAGGGGGGAAACCCGACAGGAGCTGAGAAAGGTCCGGTTCGGAATAAACCTCCCCCCTGGGATAAAAACCAAAGAAATGATGAAATTTTAAAAGGGGTAGGCCTAGAAGTAGGCATTGTGAGAGCAGGGGCACAGGATATCAATTCAGAAGAGCAAAATTACCACAGGCCTAACCACAAGTGCCAAAGACACTTGAAGAGAGACACTGCTTACAAGTGCCTGTACGCTAATGCTAGGAGCCTCCGAACCAAGATGGGAGAACTGGAGTGCTTGGTCTTAGAGGAGAGCATTGATATAGTGAGCATAACCGAGACCTGGTGGAATGGAGAAAACCAGTGGGATACGGTTATCCCTGGATATAAACTATATCGGAAGGACAGGGAAGGACGTATTGGTGGCGGAGTCGCTCTATACGTGAAAGAAGGCATTGAATCCAGCAAGCTCGAAACCCCAAAAGAGGCAGACTCCTCCACAGAATCGTTGTGGGTGGTGATACCGTGCCCCAGGAGGGACTTAATACTGGGAACGATCTATCGTCCCCCTGATCAAAATGCTCAGGGAGACCTTGAGATGAGATATGAAATTGAGGAAGCATCCAAACTAGGAAATGTGGTAGTAATGGGTGACTTCAACTACCCGGACATATACTGGCTGCATATGTGTTCCAGTCATGACAAAGAAGCAAAGTTTCTAGATATTCTAAATGACTATTCCCTAGATCAGTTGGTCATGGAACCGACCAGAGGGATGGCAACCCTGGACTTAATCCTCAGTGGGGACCGGGACCTGGTGCGAGATGTAAGTGTTGTTGAACCGATTGGGAGCAGTGACCACAGTGCTATTAAATTAAACATACATGTAACTGGCCAATTGCCACGAAAATCCAACACGGTCACATTTGACTTCAAAACAGGAAACTTCACAAAAATGAGGGGATTGGTAAAAAGAAAGCTGAAAAACAAAGTCCAGTGGGTCACATCACTCGAAAATGCTTGGAAGTTGTTTAAAAACACTATATTAGAAGCTCAACTGGAGTGCACACCGCAGATCAGAAAAGGTACCGCCAGGGCCAAGAAGATGCCAGCATGGTTAACAAGCAAAGTCAAGGAAGCTCTTAGAGGCAAAAAGTCTTCCTTCAGAAAATGGAAGTCTTGTCCAAATGAAGAAAATAAAAAAGAACACAAACTCTGGCAAAAGAAATGCAAGAAGACAATAAGGGATGCTAAAAAAGAATTTGAGGAGCACATTGCTAAGAACATAAAAACCAACAACAAAAAATTCTATAAATACATTCAAAGCAGGAGACCATCTAGGGAGACAATTGGACCCTTGGATGATAAGGGAGTCAAAGGTGTACTAAAGAACGATAAGGAGATTGCAGAGAAGCTAAATGAATTCTTTGCATCTGTCTTCACAGTGGAAGATATAGGGCAGATCCCTGAACCTGAACTAACATTTGCAGGAAGGGATTCTGAGGAACTAAGACAAATAGTGGTAACGAGAGAGGAAGTTCTAGGCTTAATGGACAATATAAAAACTGACAAATCACCGGGCCCGGATGGCATCCACCCGAGAGTTCTCAAAGAACTCAAAGGTGAAATTGCTGATCTGCTAACTAAAATATGTAACTTGTCCCTCGGGTCCTCCTCCGTGCCTGAGGACTGGAAAGTGGCAAATGTAACACCAATCTTCAAAAAGGGATCCAGAGGGGATCCCGGAAATTACAGGCCAGTTAGCTTAACTTCTGTCCCTGGAAAACTGGTAGAAAGTATGATTAAAGCTAGATTAACTAAGCACATAGAAGAACAAGCCTTGCTGAAGCAGAGCCAGCATGGCTTCTGCAAGGGAAAGTCCTGTCTCAGTAACCTATTAGAATTCTTTGAGAGTGTCAACAAGCATATAGATAGAGGTGATCCAGTGGACATAGTGTACTTAGACTTTCAAAAAGCGTTTGACAAGGTACCTCACCAAAGGCTTCTGAGGAAGCTTAGCAGTCATGGAATAAGAGGAGAGGTCCTCTTGTGGATAAGAAATTGGTTAAGAAGCAGAAAGCAGAGAGTAGGAATAAATGGACAGTTCTCCCAATGGAGGGCTGTAGAAAGTGGAGTCCCTCAAGGATCGGTATTGGGACCTGTACTTTTCAACTTGTTCATTAATGACCTAGAATTAGGAGTGAGCAGTGAAGTGGCCAAGTTTGCTGATGACACTAAATTGTTCAGGGTTGTTAAAAACAAAAAGGGATTGCGAAGAGCTCCAAAAAGATCTCTCCAAACTGAGTGAATGGGCGGAAAAATGGCAAATGCAATTCAATATAAACAAGTGTAAAATTATGCATATTGGAGCAAAAAATCTTAATTTCACATATACGCTCATGGGGTCTGAACTGGCGGTGACCGACCAGGAGAGAGACCTCGGGGTTGTGGTGGACAGCACGATGAAAATGTCGACCCAGTGTGCGGCAGCTGTGAAAAAGGCAAATTCCATGCTAGGGATAATTAGGAAAGGTATTGAAAATAAAACAGCCGATATCATAATGCCGTTGTATAAATCTATGGTGCGGCCGCATTTGGAATACTGTGTACAGTTCTGGTTGCCTCATCTCAGAAAGGATATTATAGAGTTTGAAAAGGTTCAGAAGAGGGCAACCAGAATGATCAAGGGGATGGAGCGACTCCCTTACGAGGAAAGGTTGCAGCATTTGGGGCTTTTTAGTTTAGAGAAAAGGCGGGTCAGAGGAGACATGATAGAAGTGTATAAAATTATGCATGGTATTGAGAAAGTGGATAGAGAAAAGTTCTTCTCCCTCTCTCATAATACTAGAACTCGTGGACATTCAAAGAAGCTGAATGTTGGAAGATTCAGGACAGACAAAAGGAAGTACTTCTTTACTCAGTGCATAGTTAAACTATGGAATTTGCTCCCACAAGATGCAGTAATGGCCACCAGCTTGGATGGCTTTAAAAGAAGATTAGACAAATTCATGGAGGACAGGGCTATCAATGGCTACTAGCCATGATGGCTGTGCTCTGCCACCCTAGTCAGAGGCAGCATGCTTCTGAAAACCAGTTGCTGGAAGCCTCAGGAGGGGAGAGTGTTCTTGCACTCGGGTCCTGCTTGCGGGCTTCCCCCAGGCACCTGGTAGGCCACTGTGAGAACAGGATGCTGGACTAGATGGGCCACTGGCCTGATCCAGCAGGCTCTTCTTATGTTCTTATGTTCTTATGTTCCTTCAAAAAATGACTTCAGCACTGATGTCTGCCTTGGAATGGCTTGCATGCCTGCTGCAATGAGTTTGCTGAGCACTTCCAGCATAAGATCTTACGCATTCGTCAGGACCTAGTCTCTCATTTTATAGCAGTTAACCCTAGTGAGGTGTCTGGTGCACAGTCTTATCATGTTTTGTTGGATGAGTTTCAGTCGGTTCAGCTCGAGGACGTGGACAAGGTGCTTGGACAGGTACGTGCAACCACTTCGGTACTAGATCCTTGCCCCTCTTGGCTAATAAAAACTGGCAAGGAGGGAACAGTTGACTGGGCCAGGGAAGTGATAAATGCCTCCTTGCGAGAGGGAGTGGTCCCTGGCTGTCTGAAGGAGGCAGCAGTGAGACCACTCCTGAAAAAGCCTTCCCTGGACCCATAGGATTTCAGCAGCTACAGACCAGTGGCAAATGTTCCATATCTCGGCAAGATCTTGGAACGAGTGGTTGCTGACCAGCTCCAGGCGCTATTGGATGAAACTGATTATCTAGATCCATTTCAATCGGGTTTCAGGCCCGGTTTCGGCACTGAGACGGCCTTGGTCGCCCTGTTTGATGATCTATGTCGGGAGAGAGACAGAGGGAGTGTAACTCTGTTGATTCTCCTTGATCTCTCAGCAGCTTTTGATACCATCGACCATGGTATCCTTCTGGAGAGGCTTGCGGAGTTGGGAGTTGGAGGCACTGCGTGGCAGTGGTTCCGCTCCTACTTGGCAGGCTGTCTCCAGAAGATAGTGCTTGGGGAACATTGCTCGACACCGTGGGTACTCCAATGTGGGGTCCCGCAGGGTTCGGTTTTGTCTCCCATGCTTTTTAACATCTATATGAAGCCGTTGGGTGTGGTCATCAGGAGTTTTGGAGTGCATTGTCACCAGTACGCTGATGACACACAGCTCTACTTCTCCTTTTCATCTTCCTCAGGTGAGGTGGTCAATGTGCTGAACCGTTGCCTGGACGCGACAATGGACTGGATGAGAACTAACAAACTGAGACTCAATCCTGATAAGACTGAGATGCTGTTGGTGGATGGTTTTTCCAATCAGATGGTGGATACATATCCTGTCCTGGATGGGGTTACACTCCCCCTAATGGAACAGGTTCGTAGTCTGGGAGTCGTTCTAGACTCTTCCCTGTCACTTGAGGCTCATGTAGCCTCGGTGGCCCGGAATGCGTTCTACCAACTTCGATTGGTAGCCCAGCTACGTCCCTACCTGAGTAAGGAGGATCTTACATCAGTAGTACATGCTCTGGTAACCTCACGTTTGGATTACTGTAATGCGCTCTACGTAGGGCTACCTCTGAAGACGGTTCGGAAGCTACAGCTGGTGCAAAATGCGGCGGCCAGACTGCTAACAAGAACAAAGCGGTCTGACCATATAACACCTGTTTTGGCCCGCTTGCACTGGCTTCCAATACGCTTCCGGGCCAAATTCAAAGTGTTGGTATTAACCTATAAAGCCTTATACGGCGTGGGACCTCGATATCTGTCGGAACGCCTCTCCCGCTATGAACCGGCTCGTACACTACGGTCTGCTACGAAGGCCCTCCTCCGGGTCGCGACTCATAGGGAGGCCCGGAGGGCAGTGACAAGATCAAGGGCCTTCTCAGTGGTGGCCCCCGAACTATGGAATAGTCTCCCCGAGGAGGTTCGCCTGGCGCCGACACTATCATCCTTTCGGCGCCAGGTTAAAACCTTTCTCTATTCCGAGGCATTTTAATTTTTTGTTAATGATTGTAATGTTTGTAATTTGATTTTAGCCTTTGCTGTTTTTACATTGTGAAATTTGATTTTAGACTGATGTTTTTGTATTATATTGTATTTTATTGTATCTATGTTCACCGCCCAGAGAGCTATTGCTAGTCGGGCGGTATATAAGTTTTAAAAATAAATAAATATAAATAAATATTCTGAGGTGTCTTCTAGGGTACACACTCAGCTCACTGGGAGCAGTGCTGGGCCTAATCATCATCCACTATGAACTTAGGTTCATAGTGCACAACATTCCCCTATGGCTGCTCATCGTGGAGGAAGATGAGCATGCCATCTTTCTGTTTATTGGCGGTTGGTGGCTCCATGTCAGTGAGGCAATGGAATCTGTTCCAGGTTTTAGTCTAAACTTTCAGGAGCTGTCCAAGGTGCTGAACCTATTGTGTTATTAGGCTTCAGCAACCTGACTATCTCCTTGCAAGCTCAGACTAAAAGCTGCAGCGGATTCCATTGCCCACTGACATGGAGCCACCAGCCACCACTGGCTTGTTCCTCTCATATTGTTGAGCTCCAGCTCTCCCAGGAGGATCAGGGAGGGGAGACGGTCGAGCCCCAGCTTTCCCAGATAGAGCAGGGAGAGGAATCAGAGATAGATGAGGTTTTCGAAGACAATGAGGGAGGGGGTGCAGTTGACAGTCTGCCAGTTCCCACGGACAGTCCTCCCACCAAACCAGACCTCACTCCACCTACAGGCACTCCAACAGAGCCATTGGGGGATGACCTAGTGCATGTGCCAAATCCATCCCCCCAGGACTCCCCACCTGGCACTTCAAATGCTTCCCCACCTCCTGAAGCCAAAATGGCATCTATTGAGCCTGTACTGTCAGATGAGCCGGCGGAGGCTCGCCCTCCCTCACCCTGCGTGAGACGCTGCGAGAAGCGGGTCGGCCAGAAGGTGGAACTTCGGAGGAGTCAGGGATTATGAGCAAAGACCTTCCCTACTTAAGGCGGTGCCCCCCTGATTGGGGTGCTGAGTCAACTTTCTTCACACGCTGCAGAGTATGCTTAGGTAGCTTAGTCAGGGACAGTAGTGAGTTAGCATAGTTAAGTCTATGAAGCGCACTGCTTTTGATGTAACCGTTACTTTAATAAAACAAGAATTAATTTCAGTCTCGCCTCCATCTCGTGTCTTGTACTCTGGGCAGGACACATATAGATGTATGAAACTGCTTTATACTGAGTCAAATGGGGAGAAATTTGGTTCAGTTCATATTTAAAGATGAACTTACTTAATTCACACTTTGTGAAATAATCCCGCTAATAAGAAATGAGTCGAAGATGGGTGGGAGTTTCTAAAAGAAGAAATTTTAAAGGCACAACGGCAAACAATTCCATCAAGGAAAAAAGAAGCCAATGTGTCTTCATAGAACACTTAGAGATGACCTGAAAACAAACAAACAAACAAAGGCCACATACAAGAAGTGGATGAAAGGCCAGACCACAAAGGAAGAGTACAGAGAGAAGGCTAAAAGTGAGAATGAGCTGAGGTTAGCAAGAGATGCCAAAAGCAACAAATAAGCTTATTTCAGGTATATCCGTAGTAAATGACAGAGGGAAAAAAAGGTGGTTCAACTACTCAGTGAGGATGGCAAAATGGTAACAGATGACAAAGAAAAGACAGAAGTGCTCAATTCCTACTTTGGCTCAGTCTTCTCCCAAAAGGAGTGTCTCCTATGACCCTCCTGGGAAACATGAAGTTGATGACTGGAGGAGGGCTGATATAGTCCCTATCTTCAAAAAGGGCAAAAACTACAAACCGGTCAGTCTGACATCTATCCCTGGGAAAATTCTGGAGCAGATTATAAAGCAGTCAATCTGTAAGTATTTTGAAAACAATGCAGTGATTACTAGAAGCCAACATGGATTTATCAAGAACAAATCCTGCCAGACTAAGGTTATCTCATTTTTTTATTGGGTACTCTCCCTGGTAGACAGTGGGAATGCTGTGGATATAATATATCTTGACTTCAGCAAAGCTTTTGACAAAGTGCCCCATGATATTCTGATTAGTAAAATAGCTAAATGTGGGCTGGATGGAACAACTCTCAGGTGGATCCACAGTTGGCTACAGAATTGTACTCAAGAAGGCTTATCAATGGTTCTGTCTCAAACTGGGGAGAGTTAATGAGTGGGGTACCATAGGGCTCAGTCCTGGGCCCAGTGGTCTTCAACATTTTTAAGAATGACTTGAATGAGGAGGTGCAGGGAACACTTATCAAATTTGCAGATGATAAAAAATTCAAAGGGATCTTGATAGGTAGAGCATTGAGCTGAAAACAACAGAATGAAATTTAACAGGGATAAGTGCAAAGTTCTACACCTAGGAAAAAGAAACCAAATGCACAGTTATAAGATGAGGGATACTTGGCTCAGCAATACTACATGCGAGAAGGATCTTGGGATTGTTGTTGATCACAAGCTGAATATGAGCCAACAGTATGATGTGGCTTCAAAAAAGGCAAATGCTATTTTAGGCTGCATTAACAGAAATACAGTTTCCAAATTGCATGAAGTATTGGTTCCCCTATATTCGGCACTGGTTAGGCTTCATCTTGAGTATTGTGTCCAGTTCTGGATACCACACTTTAAGAAGGATGCAGACAAATGGAATGGGTTCAGAGAAGGGCAACGAGGATGATCAGGGGACTTGAAATAAGCCCTATGAGGAGAGATTGAAAGAACTGGACATCCTTAGCCTTGAGAAGAAGACTGAGGGGAGATATGATATCACTCTTCAAGTACTTGAAAGGTTGCCACATGAGGAGGGCCAGGATCTCTTGATCATCCCAGAGTGCAGGACATGGAATAAGGGGCTCAAGTTACAGGAAGCCAGATTTCAACTCAACATCAAGAAAAACCTCTTAACTGTTAGAGCAGTACAATGGAATCAATTACCTAGGGAGGTGGTGGGCTCTCCAATGCTGGAGGCCTTCAAGAGGCAGCTGGACAGCCACTTGTTGGGTATGCTTTAATTTGGATTCCTGCATTGAGCAGGGAATTGGACTTGAGGGGCATATAGGCCCCTTCCAACTCTACGATTGTATGATTCTGTGAACTGAAACACAGCCATCCTTTGACATTTACACTTCTCCAAATTTTGCAGTGTAGTTCTCCAGCAAAATAATGTATACAAAAATGCATTTACTAGGGTAAAATGGGCATAACAATGCATATATTAGTGGAAATAACAAAGAAAATGCATTATATTACATTACACTGCTTGCAAAGTGTAAATAGGAACATAGGAAGTTGCCTTATATTGAGTCAGAGCAATAGGCCCATCTAACTCAGTATTGTCTACACTGACTGACGACGACTCTCTAGGATTTCAGTCAGGGTTCTTTCCCAGTCCTAAAGGCAGATGCTCTATAAAAGTGCATTCAAACATGTATGATAAACGAGAGTTGCACTAAAATGCTGAAGAATTTTGAAGAGGATTTTTTTTTAAAGAGAAATTGCGAACTTGGAAATGTGGAAGTTGTGTAAATGTTGTGAACTGAATGTAAGATTGGAAAAATGAGGAACTAAATCTGTTTGCCCTTCCCTAAGTCAGTCCACCTAGTTCAGGACTGCCCACTCTGAATGGCAGTGGCTTTCCAGGATTCCAGGCAAGAGTCTTTCTCAGTCCTACCTGGAGATGCCAGCAGAGCTTGGAAAAGTTACTTTTTTGAACTACAACTCCCATCAGCCCAACCCAGTGGCCATGCTGGCTGGGGCTGATGGGAGTTGTAGATCAAAAAAGTAACTTTTCCAAGCTCTGGATGCCAGAGACAAAGCTTGGGATCTTTTATATGCAAAGCGTGTACTTTACCGTTGACCCACAGCCCTTCCCCCTGAGAAAGTTTCCCACTAGTTTCCCAGAAGCAGTGGTGGATGGTGCCTCCATGTCAGTGGGACAGTGGAATCTGCTCTTGGTTTTAGTCTGAACTTTAATGGAGCAGCCCAAGGTGTAAAACTAATCCAACAATAGGGTCAGTCAATTCCACTGCCTCACTGACATGGAGTGACATGAGCCCCATGGAACATTCCTGGAGTAGTAGTAGTGGTAGTGGTGGTGGTGGTGGTGGTGGTGAAGAAGAAGAAGAAGAAAGAGGATTGGACCCAGGGGAGGGTCCTAGTAACTGGCAACAAGCAAGTGTTGAAGCAGAAGGCGTCAGCACTTTTGACAGTGACAGCTCCTCCCCCTTAGCTCCAGTTACAACAGCGAGAACACTGGCATATCAGGAGCCAGCCCCTTCTCCTCTGCTCCACCCCCTCCTTTTTGCCCCAGCTGCCACCACCGCATGCACCTTCTCTAGAGGAGGAGGATCTTGATGAGGTGCGACTGCCGCTGTCACTGCAGACACACACGGACAATTGTGCTGACAGGCTCAACTTGCCCCCACTTTTCAAAGAAAGAGGAGCTCTCACGTGCATACACATTCCTGTTCTCACGCAAGTAGAAAAAGCTCACCCAATTCTACTTATGGATTGTAAGGGGGGTGTCTAATTGCTGCAGCAATGTCTTAGCTTTGAGAAGTCATGCCTAGTTATGCTGTGTAGAGATGCAGAACCTTATGTGACCTGTAAGCTGACCCATGAAGCACTCTAAACTCTAAAGTTTTTCATTAAACATAGTGGGGGAAAGTACACCAGCAGCTCTCAGTCTGATTTCAATGGGCTTGGCCAGGACATGGAGCCACCAGCTGCCATTGCCCAGAAGATAGTCTAAAATACACGGGTCTGTCATATTTAACAGTATTTGATAGATGCCATGATGTAGCCTTTAACACTGGATAGCATTTGATAGCTGATATGTATTTTTTTTAAAAAAAATTAATATATACAGTATTACATAAAACAGTAATTAATATTTGACACTGATAGCTCATGAAATGTCATATCTGAAGCCTGCCAAAATGAAACTTATCAAGAGATTTTGAGGTAAAAAAATTATACGCAAAATGGGATTTTTCCTTTAGAAATCTCACATTCAAAAATACATTGAGTGACAAAATTGAAATGTATACATTTTAAAATATTTGTTTCATTTGTGTAGAATATGTAAATGTGGTTAGCAGCACAATCTTATGCTTGTCTGCTCAGAAGCAAGCCCCACCCAGTTAAATGGGTTTTATTCTCAGGTAAGTGTGTACAGGACCCACTCACACACACTTAAGGGTGCAATCCTATACTCATATACCTGGAAATAAGCCCCTTTGAACTCAATAGAGATTACGTCTGAGTAGACATGTGTAGGATTACATCATAAGGATTTTATTTGGTGGAACTGCGCAGACTTGGGTGGTTGGTGTGCTGAGTTTATTTTGGTTCCAATGTGTTGCTCTGATTGTCAAGGGGAAAAAGGAAAACACAAAGTATGGCCTTTCCATCTAATATGTACTAACAGCTTTTGCTAAACTAGAAATTATCTCACACTTACTTTAGTACCTCAGTCTTTATAGAGGTTTTGGCAATATGCAAATTTATTTAAAATTGCTCAATTAATTGACACAGATTATTAATCACCTAAAATGTCTTAAATCTACTGACAGCCCAGATTAATTTGTAACTGAATTGGAAGGCCCCCTAAGACTGCTTCCAAACAGCTTTGTAGTTGTGAAGTTAATGTCTCCTTACTCTAACCTCTAATTCTGCTCATGTATTCCTTGCCAAACAGTATTTCTACCTTCATATACATTAGACTTAATCTGACAAGCTCTTTAGCAATCTTTCTCCCCTGAGTATTTGAGCACCCACCAACCTCTCATACTCCAAAGCAAGTCATGCACCAGGTCTTGTAGAGATCGAATATGCTCTGACTCCTCCTAGCATTAAACAAAAAGACTTCTTTAAACGACTCTCAGGATTAAATTTAAAAGGAGGAGGATTTAATAACAAAAGGGGATTAGGGAATTTATTTGGGCTGGATGCCATATGTTTCAGTCGGCTTGAAGTTCAGGCACTGCAGCGTGTTAAGATGCTGCACTTCTCCTTTTTACACAGTTCCTTCACCTACAAACCCTCATTTGTAAATTCTCTTCTACATTAGGCAACAAAGGAAGCAATATAGAATAGAATACAGAAGGTTGTACAGATAGAGTTGTTTCTGCTCCTAATAGATTTAGCTCTGTGAGCATTTTACTTGGAAAAATGCTTTGCCTAGTTCTGCTGCACTATTCCTAGGGTGGCCACTTGTGCATCGCTAAAAAAAGAGGACACCGATTTGCATAAAATGTGGATGTTTGTGCTAATTTATGTGTAGATTTAGATATTATTAGTATAATCTAAATAGAAAGGTGATGCATTTCACCATAATGGGAAAGAAGTTGAGGAGCTGACCTTTGTGTCTTCTCAGTCTGCTGTCCAGGTGTGAAGTGCTGATGAGCAACTTCAAGGCCCCTTCTCTCTCTTCATAGGGTTCTTTATCTTTAAACCAGATTTGGGCAGGGCAGCACTTCAAGCAAATGACTGCCTTCTTGGAAAAGGCTGTAGCTCAGTGGTAGAGCATCTGCTTTGCATGCAGAAGGTCCCAGGTTCAATCTCTGGCATCTCCAAGTACAGCTGGGAATATATTCAGTCTAGAATCCTGGAGGGCTGCTGCCAATCAGTGTAAACAATCTTGAACTGGTCTGACTCAGTATAAGGCAGCTTCCTGTTCCTGTGACACATGGCCACCCTAACTGTTTCCCCATTAATTTCACTGGGATTTCCACAGAATTTCCAAGTGGATTATGCCTTTTGTGTCTCAAGATGCGTGCACATTAGCTTTCTGGATGATCTAGTTAGCAATGCTGTGCTAAGCTGGAAGTACAGAAAATGTACAGAATCATGGAAATGTATATTGGGAAGGGACCACATGGATTGTCATGTCTAGTTTCCTGACAGAAGCAGGAATCCTGCCTGTAGACATATGCCTGTTTGTTTGTTTGAAACATTTATATTTTGCTCTATCTTCAATGAACTCAAAGTGGCTTGCAACAAAATGGCAAACTACAAATCAATAAATTGAAAGGCAAATACCAGCAAAACAGAAGAATCAAGTAGAATAGCTCCAGCAGCAATCAATAAAAGAGAGGGATAACTCCTACTGGGCCAGCAGAAAGGTAGTAAATGTAAACATCAACTGATTCCAAAGGGCTTTTAGAAAAGTCAGTGGGGGGGGGTTGCCTGAGACCTGAAGGCACTCAGTGTTGGTGCCTGGTGGGCTTCTCTGGAGAGGACATAAGGCTGGTGCCCAGCTCCTAAAGTGCACCTGCTACATTTCGATTGGCACATGGAACAGAAGCTCAGATGGGAAACAGAATGCATGGTGAGGCACGTATGAGAGAAGACGATATGTGTAGGCTGTGTGTTTTATTTGTTTGTATGTATGTTTGTTTAAAGTTATTTTTATCCCACCTTTCTATTAAAATAAATGCTCAAAGCACTCTACCATCTAAACAACATGTTAAAACCAAAAATAAAATGCTGAATGCCGGCTTGGACAAGAAACATGTTTGTATAGTCAGGGAAGGCCATCAGAGAGGGAGAGAGATGGGCCTCACTTGGCAGGGAGTTTCCAAAGTCTAGTCACAGGAGAAGGCCTTTTCCTACAACTCATTAAAGTGCATCTCAGAGGTTAATTCATTTCATTTAGAAGATTTTTAAACTGCTTGACCAAAACATTCATAGAAGACCTCAGATGGTGGGAGGTTCAATTTGGGTTCTTTAAGTCCTTCTACATTGTGTTAGATTGTTTTCACTTTTGCACATGACCTTAGTATTAATTTTATTAGTGAATATTATAAATAAGTAAAATGATCCTGGTCAAACAACCTAAATCTTATCTCTCGTCACAGAACTTTTTAGATTAGGGTTGGGGAACCTGTTTCAGCCTGAGAGCCACATTCCCTCATGGGCAGTCTTTCAGGGGCCACATCCCAGTGGTGGGTGAAGCCAGAGAGAAAAGTGGGCAGAGAAACATATGTCCCTCTTACCTTTGTATAGTTGAGTACATCCCAACACACAAAAGTTCAAGGTTTATACACACACACAGAGAGAGAGAGAGACATCACATCATCTAGGGAAAAGGAATTATCACAGTTGATGTGTTCCAGCCAGGCAAGAGCACTGAAGGAGAGCGAGGAACAGCGCTAAAGAGAAGTGTGTCCTGGAGAGAGGGGTGTGTGAGAGGGGAGGTGACATGGTCTAGGGAGATTCTTGAGGGCCAAATAGAAAAAGCCAGGAAAGTGACATTTGGACCCTGAGCCTGGCCCCCCCAATTTAGATATAGTTGTGTGTTGTCTCTCTCTATAGTCCTTTAGTCTATTTTCCTGCCTCAAGAACTTAGGCTTCAATCCTGTCCATAATTACTTGGCAGTAAGCTTCATTGAACTCAGTGAAGCTTAGCCCTGAGTAAACATACTTAGAGTTGTGCTGTTGCTCCATCAAACTTTATCCAACAAAGGTTTCTCTATCCAGCCAATAAAGAACCTCATTAATGGAGATTCTACCACACCCCTGGGAAACTTGTTCCAGCCCTCCAACCTGGCACATGCCTTCCCCCTCATGTCCAACCTAAATAATTTTGCCTACAGTCTCGACTTGGGAGTGATGCTTTGCAACTACCTAACTCCATCGAATAGTATTGGGAGATTTTGAGAGAGATAGCCATGTTAGACTGTCACCATCTTTGCCATCTTTGTTGCACCTTAAAGGCTAACAAATTTATTATACCATAAGCTTTTGTGGACTATCCACTTCATCGGATACAATTAGGAGAGTGCTGCTCTTCTCACTGAGAATTTATTCAAGGAGTTTCACAGGACCCCACCTAGCAGCAGGATGAGGTGAGCTGCTTCAGATGGCACAGTTGGGGTTAAGGGTAGGGTGGACAGATGGGCAGGAACTAGCATCTGAATAATGCAGCAAGACTTTTTCAAGTTTGGGCCCTACCACAGGAGGCACCATTGGGCTCTGCATTAGGCAGCAAAATGCCTTGGATCAACACTGGGTTCCATCTTGCCTCCAGTGCAGGGAAGGAAAGATTTGTCAGTTTTGGTTCTCCACAGTTTCTCATCTTTCCAGCCTTACATTCAGTTCTCCACACTTCTGCAGAAATTTGTGAATTTTTATTTTAAAAATGCTCATGAAAATTCTTCAGCGTTTTAGTGTGAATTTCTCCTAATAAAATACTTTTTGGTATGCGTTTTTGACATACAAAAATCCATACATTTTCACAAGCAATTTCTCCAGATATAATGCATTTTATATGTTATTTTCACTAATATAGTTTAATGCACTCTTTCCCCTAACATATGCATTTTTGTAAACATTCGGTTGGAGAATTGCATTGCAAAATTCAGACACGTACAAATTCTGAAGGATGGCTGTGTTTTGATTCTCTTTTTTTTAAGTGCAATTTTGATAATTCAGCTTTAAATGTGAACTGAATTGAATTTCTCCCCATCCCTACCCCAGTACTTTTGATATTTATATACAGCTACAGAAAGAGGCCATGTATTATTTTAGGAACTATATGCTTCTCATGAGAAGAACTCCTTCTTTATGATAATATATTAGATAATATATTATTGCCATTATCAAAAGGAACAAATGGGCTGCCAGGAGACACAGCATCCTAATGGTTACATTCCTGTTCCTGTTACAGTTCATTTGCACCATTTGGTTCAGCCCACAGCCATGACTCCAAAAAGCTTGAGACATATTTATTTATTTATTATTTATTTATTGCATTTGTATACCGCCCCATAGCCGAAGCTCTCTGGGTGGTTTACAACAATTAAAAACATTAAAAACAAATATATAAATTTAAAAACACATTTTTTAAAAAGCAATTTAAAAATACATGCTAAAATGCCTGGGAGAAGAGGAAAGTCTTGACCTGGCACCAAAAAGGTTCAAACCCATCCCAAGAGAACCTGAGAATGACCCACTGATTGGTGACTGACTGGCACTTAAATTTAAGCCATGTGCTTAACTCTCACCTATTTTCAATATCAATTCTTATTATAGGAAGTGGTTGTGTGTGAATACACCCTTGTTGCAGATCAAACCTTCAAGAGATTTCATGCCACATTGACCTGAGGGTTGGCAGATGGGAATGTTACCTATGTCGCATTATCTGGCTATGGCCAACTGCAGAGAGACTAGCTACACGCCCAAGAAAATCTTGCACTGATAAACCAGCGTAGATGAGATTCCCTGGGCCTTGTATAGGATTCTGGGTAAGGCTTCTGTGGTGAATGGAACAATTAGGAGACTTGTTCTAGCTGCCTGTAGACTTTCCTTAACCTTGCCTTCACCCAGTGTTTTTTTTATTAAAAAATAGAGGTGATGCTACTCATATTTGGATAAAAGTCCTGTGGATACCAGCACAAAATGGCTGCCAATCGCAGCAACAACAACAAAAAGTTACAATACTGCATACCAGTGAGTACCATCATACCCAAAGAGTCCTGCCTTCATCCCACACTCATTGGCAGAGGAGCTGGGTCTCATAAACCATAAAGTAATTGACCCCTGCATTGGGGTTAAGGAGCCAGCTTCTAGGTGAGCATGCATGTGTGGCTTCCAAGTATGCCAACATCATTCAGTTTGAAAACTAAACACCGGAGGCCATCTGAGCTGCTTCGCTGAGCTTTCTGATATTTGTCTGAGTCCCTCCCTTTTCCAGCCCCTCTACCCAGCTGGCAGAACTAGACGGAGGTCAAAGAGCTGAGCTGACCCAGCCGTTTAGTGGTTTTCCAGCTGCCAAGACTAGATAACCCCAGAGAAGCAATTAGTTAAAAAAACAATTTTCATCCATCTCTGTGGGTTTGTTTGGCATTCATCTTTTTCTTCCTAGGTAAAGCATGATGCCCTCTCTCCTACCCTCCTTGATGCCCCGGTCTCTCCTCTCTTCACTTTTTCTGTCTGTCTTCATTTCAATAAGGGTTCCTTACTGCAATGAGGCTTAGTTGCTACAGAATAGGTTGTTCCACTTCCCTCTCCCTCAGTGCTCTCTCTCATTTTTCCACTCACCCTTTTCTAATCAGCAGAAGATCCAAGCTTTGTACTCGAGTTAATCTCTCATCTACTCAAACAACACTTTAACTGCTTTCATGCTCCCCCTTTTGTTTCATCTAGCTTTAGTTATTGCAGTGCCATGTGTGCAAGCTCACTTATTAACTGAGCATTTTGCCACATCAAAACAAAGACAGAGAGATTCATTGGCATTGTGCCTGTCTTTACATTTTCACTGCTTCTCTAAAATATCGGTTTAGTCCCTGAGTGGTCGGTAATCTACCAGATATAAACCAAATTCAATGCAAAAGATATTTTACCTATACCAGATGATGATGGTCACCACTTGCGAGGTTGTGGAATCTCAGCAAGGCTATGCATGTCTAGCAAGATCAAGTAAGTTGTTTGTAGGCCACCATGTGGCTTGGAATTTTACCTTGCACAGCTGCCACACATGCATTTATTTTATTTTTTTATTAAATTTATATCCCTCCCTTCGTCCAAAAGGGAGGTCAGGACAACAAATAAAAAGTGATAAAACACTAAAAACATCCTAAAAACAAAATCTTTTTTAAAAAAAAATTAAAAAACCATCTTTTTAAAAAAATCCAGTACTGATGCAGACTAGATAAACATATCAGAGTCCATTAAGCATAAAAGTTGGTCATTTGCCGTGGTGGGGTGGGGGGATGTCACAGTACTCCTGAAATGAAAAGATAGGGTACTGTTCCCTCTAATGGATTGTCTCAGAATGCATGTGAGGGTTTCCATGCTTGAATGTTACACTGTGTAAAGAATTCCCCACAGGTGGAAAGTGGTTTGCACCAGGAAGAAAGCAAGCCGAAGCCTGGCCTTCTCTCTGATACATTTCTTTAGCTATGCAGGATTATTCAAACATGAAGTCTTCTACCTGCATTGTAAAGTGGTATAGTCTCAAAATCAAAAGGACTATACCACATGGCTTTTCTTCAAAGATGTGAGATTAGGTTTGAGACTAGCTAACATACAGATCTTCCAGTTTCCAAGACAGCAAGTTGGCAGTAGGGATGGAAGGTCCTGTCAGTTTCACTATAAGGGGCAACAGAGACAGTGCCATAAGGAAGATGAGCTCATGCTCCATGCTAAAAGGATACAGTATGCAAATAAACTGAAGAAGGATGGGGGAAATATCTACACCAGCTCAGGGACAGAAAGATCTGTCAATTCTGGTTCTCTCTGTTTCTCATTTTTCCAGTCTAAAATACAGTTCTCCACATTTCTGCAGCAATTTGTGATTTCTTTCTTAAAAAGAATTCTTCATGAAAATTCTCTGGTATTTAGTGTGAATTTTTCCTAATAAACACATTTTTGCACACAATTTTGACTAATGTACACATTTTTGCCAGCAGTTTCTCCTAATATAATGTATTTTTGTATGTTGTCATTAATACATTTTTATACACACTTTCCCCTAACAAGTGTATTTTTGTAAATATTCTTTGGTTAGAGAACTGCATTGCAAAATTTGGATATATATGTGTGTGATTTTCAAAGGACACCTGTGTTTTGGTTCTCATATTATTTTGGATAGTGCAGATTTGATAGATTCAGCTTTAAATGTGAACTGAATCAAATTTCTCCCCCATCCCTAATTGGCAGATATTTACAATAATTTACTATTATTTATGGGATTTGGCCCAGTCCCAACAATTTCTTTCTAAAAGCATTAAATGAAACTACCTCATAAATGCCATTGTGTTGTTGATTTTGATGGTCTGATGTAGGTATTTTCCTCATCCTTCTTCAGTTTATTATTCTTGCAGTATGAGCTCATCTTCCTTACGCTAGTATCTCTATTGCCCCTTATAGTGAAAATGTTACTGGGGATGACACAGCTTGCAGTTTATTATTAACACTGTCTGCCCACAAAAATTGCGTTAGATTAGACAATGATGTGCTATGAAGTCAAACGCTCACATGTTAGGGAGTCCCAGATGCATATTCATTTATGCAGTATTACCTTCGTTTCCAGGTACATCCACCAAGCATACCATGCACCTCAACCAAAGCCCACTGAAGTCTGTGTGCACAGTCCTCTGAGGACATCCAGTGCAAAATTATTGCTTATTGCAACATTCCATGTATAAGATATATTCCCCGTGAACTGTACGTCATGAAAAAAAAAATACACCATAATTTCAGAGGTGCCAAAAATGGCAAGGACTCTACTGGGGCGGTACAGGGACTAATTCTAGATGCTTAAAATAAATGGGTAAGAAGCTAATGTTATGTTAAATGATTTTTCAAATTCCTGAATGCAATATGAATCTCTTTTTCACCAGACACTGCATTCTGAATTTGAAAAAGCAATTAGCATTCACAGTCTTTTTTTAAAATCTTCCTGGGTAGAAAATCTATGTCAATTTAAAATGCAATTATTCAACCATTATCTGTCAGAAATCATGGAGAAAATAAAAACAAAATGTGTTTCCCCCTTCATTGTTTATACATGAGCTTGAGACATTATATATATGTGAACTGCCCCATTAGCTATTATTCATGCTTTTATGTGTCAACAAATATCTCTCCTGAATGACTTCACAGTAGGTTCAAGTTCAAGTTATTTATGCATAGGATGCATTTGATAGCACTATACATGCAAAATCTAGCCACATATCTGGTTACATAACAAGAGGTCCCTGGGATAAATCATGAACTCAGTAGGAGGGATGATGAATCATGAACTCAGTAGACAGTCTTAAGCAGCCCCACCTCTCTCAGACTCAATTTTCCATCTGTATCATGGGGCTAATAATACTGACCCACTTTACACGGTTGTTGTATGAATTACAATAAAATAATATAAGTGTAGACCTTTAAACACTCTAAAACAGAGGTTCTCACTATTGGGAGTTTGGTATATATTGTAGCAGAGTGCAGAAATAAAAAGTCTTGTAAGAATGGTGGTTGAAAGAATAAGGAGAGTAAAGTTTTATTACTACTGGAAAATAAAGTCATTCTGACTAAAGGCATATATGTGACCATTGCAGAGCTGTGAGGCTTGCACTCACAGACACTATTTCTGACTGACTAGAACTGAAGAGGAAGGAAGTAAAGCCTGAGGAAAAACAAGCAAGCAGTTACTAAAGAAGGACTCAGTGAGGAAAGAATAGGTTGCCTTTCTGTCAATCCATCCACGCTGATCCAGGTTACTTGTTACAAGTGCTGGTGCTTTACTTCCAACTCTCAAACCTCTACCCCTAGAACCCACTTGAGACGGCTGGAAATTATTGAGGCCCACCAGTCACAAAATGGTGGTGTAGAACAGAGCCAATAATAAAATGGCAGAAGATGGAAAGTGTGTGTGAGAGAGAGAAAGAAATGGAGGTGCCCAAAGGTGCAGCAGCAGCCCTGGGTACTTTCCCTTTTCCTTACTCTCCGTGCATCTGTCTCCTCCTCCTCCTTGCTCTTTCTCTTCCTCTTCCTCTATTCACACTCTGCCAGCCACTACATCCACTGTCAGTCTTCTTTCTTTCCTTATCTTTCTTCCCCCCCCCATCTTTGTATGCTATAGCATCACTCTTGCTTTGCTCGCTAACTGGTTCCCATCCTCATGTATACCTCTGCATGGCACATGTGCTGCTGCTGGCATGGGTTCAACCAAAAGGCTACAACCCAATGGGGATCCCTGGCCTATCATTTAAGAAATACTGCTCTGAAATAACAAGTTATTACCAACTCAAGTACACTGAAATAATAAAACATTCCTTCCCTCTTTCCATCTTCATTACTTTTTATCTTGTAAGATCCATGGGGCAGGATCTTGTATCTGCAAAGCATCATGTACATTGATGGTGCTAAATAATTATGATGATTGATGGTGATGATGGTGATGCAATTAATAGTGCAATTAATGGGATAATGAAGAGGTAACTAACCCATGTTAACTTAGCATGATCCAGAGTAGCCAGAACTACTCCTTTTTTCCAGTCCCAAGTATTGACTTTAATCTGGACATCTATGCCACCTGTGGCAGCTCACCTGTGGTGCATAAGCCTTTCCTGGTGAATCTACAGAGCAGAAAGGCACCCTGTACCACTCGATCTATCTTCCTCCCTATTACTCCACCAGCATGGACACTCCCAATAGTTTTAGAGGGCTTGTGTGTGTGTGTGTGTGTGCGCGCGCGTGCGCACAAGTGGAAAGCTGGCAAACCTGCCCCAACATATAGAACTAAGTGACATTCTTGAATCTGTAATTTGCTACCATTAGCGAGGGTCACTTTGTGTTGCTTACCACTCAATGAATCTCTCCTGTTCTATCCCAGCATTTTATTACATTGTGATCTACTTCATGGAGACGTATCACACAGGATGACAAGAATAGCCAAGGGACTGAGTGCATGGAGGACATCCTCTTATGCTAGGAACCTCCATCTCCCATTCCTGTTTGAGGATCCCCTCAAATCAAGGCACCAAGCCCAGTTCTCTCTCTCTTTTACCGTTTCATGTTTTGCCATTTGTGTTCTCTCCCCAGCTTTCTCCCCATGCCATATCCACTGTTCCAAAGAGCAGGGAGAATATTTGATTGCAGTAATTAGCTAATCAGTAGCAGGCATAATTTCCCACTGATTAATGCTTTGAATAATCATTATAGTCCTAACTGTAGGCAGTTCTCTTATCAGAGTCACTTTGAAAACAGCTTTGAATAGATAGAGCTGCACCTTTGCAGATAAAATTAGAGAGGTCAGGTGCTCTGCCCTTTGGAATCCTGCTTCTTCCTTTACTTTGGGAGGGAAGTGTGGAGACCTAGGGTCCTCTTCCAACCCACTTCACTTTTTTTCTCTCTGCCCACAATAGATATCGTGATGCGGGGAGATGAACTAGGGCCAGGATGCTCTCCACAAGTGTTGTTTTCATCCCATAAGAACACTGTTGGATAGGGATGTTGCCCTGTTCTGATGCAGCAGCAAACGGAAAAGAGGAAAATATTTGCCTGTGAGACTAATACATGCACTTTCCCCACATGTTTTTCATATACTGCTAGACATAGGTTAAGGGCATCATTGTCTTGTTTCTTCACCACTTCTTAGATCTCTTCAGCAAGGATTGCTAGATTGTGGAAGAGGGGGAGGAAGAGGAGGCATCCTTGTGCAGCATGCTCTGCTGTGCTGCAAGCTGTAGCAGCTTGGCGACAGCAGCAGGGGGCTCTGGAGCTATGTCAGGAGCAGCCCTGGTGCGCTCACAGTAAAAAAGTATTTTTCTCTTAGGTAAAAGTGCTGCAAAGTGCTGCATGGTGATTGTCACTTTCAAGAAAGTGACGATTTCCCCCATCCTATTTTGGCCCCTGAAACTTTTCGTTGACCTCAATAAAGCCAAAACAAGATTGCTCTTTTAAGATTGCTGAATGTAAATCCAGTGTGAGATTGCTCACAGATCATGATGAAGGGGGCAGTGAGTTTTGGACTACAACTCCCAACTTTCTTGACCATTGACCATACTGACTGTGTTGCGCTGTGTGTAGTTGTGTTGCTTAATTTCGTTTAAAAGCAGCACCACAGCAGCAGAGAGTAACAGCAGATGTTGAAATGCGAGTGTGTCAGCGTGTGTGTGCATTTGCCTAAGAAAGCAGGCATCAGCATCACTGAGACTGGAGACTTAGTAAAATAAGAAAAGCCACTTTATTTAGAGAAATACATAGTAGATAGAAAAGGCATACCTAGTTCTAACTAACTAGCTAAGTTGGAGGCATAACTCCTAGGTGTAGGAGTCAGCCCCATGCTCGGAGAGAGAGAAACAAAGGGAGTCTCCTCTCTCCTGGTCAGCCGGAGGACAAAGGAATGGAAAGGGCAGAAGGAGGAGGGGCAGGTAAGCTTCCCTAAAGGTGTCACAGTCTAGCGACAGAAGGAAGTCAGTCAGAGCATCACAGGTAAAAGGTAAACAAGCCTGTCCATCTGGAGGACCCTAGCTCTATCTTCCCTCTGGAGCTTAAACAAAAGAACAAAACAGGAGTTGCTCTTGCCCCACTTCCAACAGACTGAACTGATGGGAGGTCATTATGTTTGGTCATATTACTCAGCAGAACCAGAGTAACTCTCCAAGTTTCAAATGAGGATTAAGTCTTCTAATACAGAAGATCTAGAAATATCAATATTTGCAAGCTAGTTGCTCATTATAAATAAGCTGGGGGTTTCCTTTTTTGTTTTGTAGAGTATATTTACTGAACATTTAAAGTCCGATTACTCCAAGTAATGAAGGAGCAAGCATATTGTAACAGGAAGAGACCCTCAAGCCGCCCTTCCCCTCTGTGTGCCTGAGAAATGGGAGCATATGGGCAGTGAAGTCGATAATGAGACAAAATTTTATGACATTATTGGCAATTTTCATTTGTACTCACATGCTTTCCCAAATAGGCCTTGTCATTAAAAAAACTGCATTAGTGATTTCTTGTTACAGAAATATTCCAGCTATAAAAATGAAGCCAGGGGTGTCAGAAGAAGGGTTTATCAGTATATTGCTTCATAACCTCCAAGAGCTCAAATGTATCAGGGGAAAGGCATCACATGCCTGTTCCTCCTAGATTTTAGAACTCATTTGATTTCCATAAAAAAAGATCAAGAGGGTTGTCATACAGCAGTGGACTATTATGCTCATTATGCTCTTTGATAATACAGAGGAATAGAAAATCCATGCATAGATCTTGGGCATAGTGTCCCAATATCTTAAACCAAGATGTCTGGTTTCCCTACAGCAAATAAGTAATATTAACTTCATATTTAGGGCACAAGTACACTACAGACTTCCAAGTGGTTTACTAGGTATATCATCTCCTTAGGCAACTCTGGGAACTGGTGGAATTATCTCTAATAGACCCATCTCAGTATCTTCACTAAACTATGATTTCCAGGATTCTCTGAGGGAATCCATGCCAGTTAAACTAGTATAAAGCCAACATGAGTTTGTAGTATAGATAGATAAACTTGGAAGGGAAAAGAAAATGTTACATTGAAATAGTTGCCATTTTCTAACATTTCTAGCTTTCCACAGCTTTCCACATTTATTCTCTGTTGTTTGAAGCTAGAGACTATCCAGGCTTCCCAAGCAGAAGAAAGAACAGGATGTGGAAGATTGGAGGAGGAAAAGAGAAGAAATAGGAAAGGAAATACTTTGTAAAAGAATGTAGAAAATATAAGCAGGTTGTGTTCTACTTGGGGAAAAAAACAAGTAACATAAAAAACCTGTAATAGGTAATAAGAATATTGACCTTTGAATCCTGTAATAGAATTTTTGGGAACTCACCAAGTTCTGCTGCAGGTTCTTCCTGGCTCTGGAACTTTTCCCACAACATGGACTTCCTGCTAGGAGGCTTCTGCTGTAGATGTTGGCACACAGTAATTGTGTCATTGGTATATGTTGGCTTCAACAGATATCTGCAGTTCTGGAAATTCTATGGAAAATCTTTCTGCCACCATTGCATCCATCACGTCATCCAGTGGCACTATTCTAAGTCCTGAAGAGACTGTTATATCAAGAACCAGTTTGGAACTGAGGAGGTGGAGGACTCAATTGCCCTCTATGATAATTTTGCTAGACACTAAGCAAATGAAATTGCTCACATTTGCTCTGACTTAGATGCCATGATTGTAGCAGATCTTAATGATGCAGCTTCACCACCTGCTTGTCCTGTTGTGGTGGATAGGTTTCAGTCTGTGGATGTGTCCAAGATTTTATTTATTAAGAAGCATTTATAAACTGCTTAATATTTTAAAAATCTCTAAGCAGTGTGCAACATTAACAAGAAACAATATCATGAAAACATAAATACAAAATAAAATCAGTAAGAGAGTGTATCAAAGTATATAAAAACAGGAATTCAGGGAAATTCAAACAAATAAAAGCACGGTATGATCTTCTGAGTCAGGGAAAGCCTAGGCAAAAAGATATGTCTTTATAGAAAGTCTGAATGAACTGATGGTTGCTGCTTCATGCATGGCTGAGAGAAGGGAAGATCCTGAGGATATGAACAAGATAACTGATAGTGTGAGACAAGCCACTTGTACACTTGATCCTTCCCCTTCTTGGATGATTGAAGACAGCTAATCTGGCCAAGTGGGTGAGAAGACTGGTAAATGCTTCCTTAGAGAGGATGCAGTTCTATCCATTGTTAAGATGGCTGTAGTACCTCTACTTTAAAAAGTACTGTCTACATCTCACCATGTTGAGCAGTTTCTGAACAGTCTCAAATATGCCAGTGTTGAGCAGCATGTAGTAGTGTCTCAGCTCTAGTGGTTTTTGGATGAAATGAATTCTAGATACATTTCAGTTTGGTTCAGGCCTGTTTTGGGGGGCACTTCTGTAATTGCTCTACACTGGGAATTGGACGGGGAGCATGTCTCTTTTGGTCCTGCCATACCTCTCAGTGATTTTCAGCTATGGTATCTGTCTGGGCAACCTAACTAGCATCAGCTTCTGAGGCACCATTTTGCAAACCTTCCTCAGAAGTTGCTTCTAGAAGATGATATGGATTGATTCCTGTTCAACACCTTGGCCATGCGTGGCATCCCTCAGGGACCAACAGTTCATCTTCTTTGCATACAGAAGACCTCAGTTTCAATCCCTGGCATCTCCAAGGAGGTCTGGGAGAAATTCTCATCTGAAAATCCTGGAGAGCTACTGCCAGGCAACGTTGACAATATCGAGCCAGTTGGACCAATGGACTGACTTGGTATAAGACAGCTTCTGATGTTCCTATGTTGTTTAACATCCACATGGAACCATCTAGGGGTTTGGAGTGTGGTATCCTCAATATGCTGATAATACACACAGGTCTCTTTCTTCTTTTCATTTAATTCCAAGGAAGTTGTTTGGGTCCTTAAACAGTACCTGGAGGCAATAATGGACTGGATGAGGGCAATGCACAGGTGCTCCAGGTCTAGAGGGACACCAGTTCTGGAATAGGGATTCAACCTGTTTTGGATGGGGCAGTACCCCTTTGAAGAACCAGGTCCACAGTTTGGGGGGCTCTGAACTCGGCCTTACATCAGTAGGTGACCATGTGGCAGACTGCCTTTGCCCAAGTTAGGGTGGTAAACTAGCTGTACCTGTTCCTGAGGAAATCAGGAGTGGACATGGTAGCACATGCCTTAGTAACATCAAGACTGGTTTATGGCAATATGGCATTCGTACCTTAATTTAATAAATACATCCATACCTTAATTTAATAAATAAAGAGAACCTATGTGATTCTGCCCTTTTTAAATATGTTTTGTCTCTATAAAACAGATAAATGAAAATGAGATGTGATGGGTCTTCAGCCATTTTTCTAAGGAAATTAAGGAATTGTAGAATATATGAAACTACCTAGCCTTTACAAATTACTTTGTAAGATTTACAGTGCAATTTTATGCATACTTGTTTGGAAGAAAGTTCCACGGGGTTTAATTGGGCTTGCTCCATAGAAAGTGTCTTTAGGAATTCAGCCTAAGCCTATTGTCATGCAAAAGTAGAGCTGCACTACAAATTATTCAGCTTCAGTATTTTAGATAGAAATTAGAAACATTTTAAGTTAATTTTTTGTACCATGTATTGCTTTATTGATGTATTGCTTTATTGATGTATTTTTATATTTGTGTTTACTTTTTCTGTAATCCGCCTTCAGGGCCGTTTGGCTGAAAGGTGGGATATAAATAAACATTAACATAACATAACATAACAATATACTCTGCATAGGGCTACCCTTTGGAAGCTTCAGTTGTCCAGAATACAGCAATGCACCCACGAGACAAAGTTACACCTATTCTGCAATGCCCACTGGTTGCTAATTTGCTTCCAGGCACAATTCAAAGTATTGGTGGTTACCTTTAAAGCCTTAAATGTCTTGGGTCCAGGATATCAGAGGGACTGGCCTACCATATCAGCTGGCTCACACCCTTAGATCAGGTGGAGAGGACCATCGAGAGGGGAGGCATGGTTGATGGTGACAGCAAGGGATAGGGCCTCCTCAGTGGCTGCTCCATTGCCGTAGAACATCTTTCTTGCTGAGTCTCACATAACCCCCTCTCTGGTGATCTTCTGTTATACTATTCTGGCAGGCTTTTGCCTTCCAAGGAAGATGATACTTTTAGTATTGATTGTATTTCATCTGCTGTAACAGTCTCTGTTATGTCTTTGAAAGTATTGTTTTATAATATATTGTGATTTTAAGCATTGTAAGATGTCCTAATGCTTTGGCATTAGGAGGGCAGAGCAGATTTTAAATAAATAAATAAATGTAGAGGCTGAATTATCCACCAAATGTTTGGGTTTCACCCAGACCTACTGTTAAGCTCTGTTACTAGATTTATGGGCCAAAACTACAGTCGAGACCTACTTTGTCCCTATCTGTTACAAGCAATCATTTTTCCAAGAAAATATCCCCACTGTTGGCCTGCCCTTTTGATTATGATCAGCATTCAAAATGCACAAAACTTTTAAATTTTATTTATTGAGGGACTAATTTGCACAGCAGGGCTCTGCTTTGTTTATTCAGCGCTATTACTGTTACCTTTAATGAAGACCATGAAGAATTTAAAATAATAAAAATATTCCCCTCAGTTACCATGGCAATGGGTTGCGATGTTTCTAAAGATGCCAAAATCCCCATCTGTTTCTTTTTCTGTCAGGGCAAAAACACTTCCTCCCTTTCTTTCATTAGAGGAAGTTCAGGACTTGAGCCTACAGGAAGTCCTGAACATGGAGCAATTGCTGCCCCAGGTTTTAGGAGGCCCTTCAATGGGCTCTCTTCCCTCGAGGAGGGGGGGCATTATATGCTACATACATGTGACAGTGACCCCTTCTCCTGCCCCTTGCCAGCTCATTTGCCCAGACAGCTGGAGGGTGAGCAAAGCTTCCTGCTCACCTGCCCTATCCCTTTGGCCTGCTGGTCCCAGCAATACCTTCAGGGAAGGGCTATAGCTCAGTGGTAGAGCATCCGCTTTGCATGAAGAAGGCCTCAGGTTCAGTCCCAGCATCTCCAGGTAGGGCTGGGAGAGGCTCCCTCCCTGACATCCTGGAGAGCTGCTGCCACTAATGGTAGACAATACTGAGCCAGATGGACCAATGGTCTGACTCAGTACAAGGCGGCTTCCTATGTTCTTAAGGGGGGAAGGACAAAAGAGTGATTGGTTCTTCGTTCCTGCCACTGTGGCCTCTCACCTGCCTGCCTGAGCAGTTGACTCAGCAAATACCTGAGCGGTGACAGCAGCAAGCAGTGGGAAGCTGCGCTCAAAGTCCTTTGAGAGTATTGGGGCCTTGGCAGTGGTCTAGCAATGCTAATTCCTGTGGATGACAAGCAGGCTGGGGTTGAGTCCAACACCAAGGAGAAAACACAAATCAAACTAGTGCAGATGCCTTTTGAAGAGAAGTAGACCCAAGCAGGTCACATTGTGAGGCTTACCCCTGCAAAAGCATGCAGGTCAGGAAGGTGATGTATTACACACCTTACATTCAAAACACATGGCATTCCCCCCAAAGAATCCTAGAACTGTAGTTTGTTGAGGGTGCTGGGAATTGTAGCATTGTATGAGGCAAACTATAGTTCCCAGGTTTGGGGGAGAAGCCATGAGCTTTAAAAGTGCTTTAAATGTATAGTGTATAAACAGCCTTGCTCTGGTCTAAACAACAAGAGGGCTGTGTTGCTTGCTCCCTGACTTTCATCTTCCCACATCACACCTAGTGTTGCTTTATTCTCAGGACCCTGCAGAAGGCAGGAGGAGAGGCAGAGCTTCAGCTTTAGCTCAAAAGCATATGAAGCACCTACTTGTTTCATACATGAATGGTCCTGTGAGTGATCTGTCTGGGAACCTATGCTACAGCTTCCTTGAAGCTAAGCAGGCATGACCTCATCTCAGTGTGACGTCCTGGAGATGCCCTGGAATTTCTGTGCAAGTCACAGTGAGCTTTCAGAAGTAAGAATGGAATAGAAGTAAACATGAATAAATGAATAAATGAAACATTCATCTCAAGAACAAGTGGATGTGGACATTAAAATAATTGCCAATTTCATCTTTGTCCACCTGATGTTTATAATACCTAGGAAATTTTCAGACTTGCACAAGCCCAGCATTTGAACTGGATTTCTGTGTTGTATCCAGGTCCATTTTGGAAGGCAAAATGAAGTCCCAGAAGAAAGCCATTTGCAAACGTTCCCAAGCTGATTTCAGAGCAGGAAGAAAGAAGCCATTGAATATAGGCTGAAAATCTTAACAGCTTGATCCTGAAATCTCCAATGCCAACAAACAAGTGCTTCAGATGCATTGTTACTCCACAACAACAGTTATCCCAGGCTGCCATGTGAGTGCAATATGCAAAATCAATGCCAGTATTTCAAGAACAACTACTAACACCAGTTATGGTATAGCACATCAACAGGACATGGCCCCCTGGTGCAAGAGAATTGCAGGATTGCCTTATAAACCATATTCAAGGCATGTTGCTGACCTCTCATTATTTAATTGTTTGTTTGTTTCATTTATGAATTGCTTCCCATAAAACATCCCAAAGTGATTTAACAATAAAAATATTTATTTAAAAAAATCAAGTCAAGTACAGATACAGACACAAAATCTCCACTTAAAGGTTTGTTGGAAAATGAAAATCTTTGATAGGTGCCAAAAACATAATAGAGACTGTGCCTTTCTGATATGTAATGGGTTTTTTTTCCAACGGGTAGGTACTGGGTAGGTAAAGGCCTGATTTTTACATCATATGGAATGGACCTGTGGATAAGATGGTGTCTGCATGAGGCCCTCTATGCCAGAATGCAGTGATCAATTGGGTATCTAAGGGGTGGGATGATCTTTACCCTCTAGAAATCCAAGTACTTCAACATCAACCTATGTGCCTGATACACTGGTTGGAAGTCTTAGTAATCAGACAAAAAATTCACTAAACCCTTCCAACCAACAAGAACAGGGTGGGAAGCGGGGATCCCTTTGCTGATATTACCATTTATCTCCCTGTTCTTCTCTCACCTAGTATCTTAGTTAATTCTGAATAATATACTCTGGTAGTAAATGTACACTCCCATATCTGAGCTGAGAATGTAGCAGCACTGGATATACTCCCTAGCCTAATGGTCTATATCAGTCAAAGATGGGCTAGCAGTGATCAATAATTTATGCTGAGAGGGAAGGCAAAAATCCAATCACCTCATCAATTATGTAGTGATTATAACTATGGCGAAAGAGAAGAGATGGCTTCTCTCTGTTATTTGATGTCATACAGTTCTCTGATTAAGTCTTTTACTCCCAACAAGAGTGGCCATCTCCTAGCATCCCACTTGAAACAAAACTAATCTGCATTCCTGTTGGTTTGAAGGCTAATGGGGGGAAATGCTTAGTTGTGGAGGCCATTGTTAAGCATGTCCAATTGCACACTGGGGTCATTGCTCAATTTTACATAGGTGCTAGCTTCTGGAAGGTATTCTGGCTAGAAGAATGCACCAGTTGAGGACCTTCATCTCAGAAACTAGGCTCTTTGCTAATACCCCAGGCATTAACAATAGACTCTTCATAACCCTGTATGACCATGAATATTTCCAAAACACCTCCCAGCTGTCACTGGAGTGTTCATAAGAAAATAAGAATCCCACTGGATCAGACCAAAGACCTATCTAGTCCAGCATCCTGTTTCTCACAGCCAGGTGCCTATGGGAAGCCCACAAGGAGCACACACATACAAGGTTGGGGGGCTGTTAACAGTGAGGTCAGAAGGAAAGGAAATGCATAATAGATGGTGATAATTATATTATTATCATTGGCCATTCACACACAAAAAGTCATTGCTGATAACACAGAGATCTTGGCATTGGTAAACCAATTACTGCATCTAACCCCAATTCAGTCCACAAGTGATAGCACTGAACCTCTTGATGAATTGTAACGGAATGGTTTCACAATTTAATCTCCCTTTGAAATTCCTTTGTTCCACTATGGTCACCTTTAGGTCAGCTACAGAATGTCCCTGGAGGCTACAGCTGCCTGACACGTGGAAGCCTTCAAGAGATGGATTTGTAGGTGTCCTGCAACTGCCATTGACTAAGAGAGTCATGAAACATACCCCTTTCCCCCGGTTGGGATTGTGGGCTTATTCACAGGACCATATTTTTTTAATCTGCACAGACTACTGTTTGCTTATAAGGAGTGAAATTGCAGTTGAAGATGAAAGAGGGATTCATTCTGATGCAAACCTTCCAAACCTGTGTGGAATGAAAACTTGCCTGTCATGACTCTGACTTTGAGCAGCAACCAGTACTCTGATACACAGGAAGAACCAGCTGAATCAGAAAAACTAGCAGTACAAGCTGCAGAGGTGTTGAATCCACATACAGTCCTTGACACTGAACCTGAACTGCAGCCTGTCAGTCAGGAGCCCCTTGAGTTAGAGCTCCCCAAATAGAGACACCCCACTCCAAGAGGCAGTACCCCCTGAGTCAGATTATTTTACACCAGGGACTTCATGCTCAGCAGTACAGGCTTTGCAGAAGGTGGGAACTGATCAAGCACTGATGAGATGCTAGGCTTCAGGACAAAGGACTAGCCATTTAAAGCTAAACTGTTCAGGAAGAGGGTGAAACCAGGGAGATCTCCCTCATTTTTGTGGTCATTTCCCCCCCTCAAGAGGAAGGAATTTGGTGGGTGTTTTTGTGTGGGGAGGATGACAAATTCTAATAGTTTTACAGGGTGGCAGGACTTATAATCAAAAACAAGTTGGCTGAAGGTTTCTCCTTTTATTTACATACACACACACACCTCTACTGACCCTTGATGTTTGAACAGTGGGACAGCCATTTTGTTCTCCAAGGATACCCCAGGAATGATATTAATTCATGACATAGCATCATTGCCATTCAGGTATTCTGTCTGAAATCAGAAAGGGAAGTTGCCAAATGGCACAAGCACCTCTGCCACAACAAAGCTTGTGTGTGTGTATAGAAAAAAAGGAGTAACCCTTAGCCACCTTGTCTTTAATGGTCAGCCATCCTTCCCAAAAGCAAAATCTGCAATACCCTTGTCCAATCTTTGTGGGTTGTTTTTGCCTCACCTAATAAAAAGGTGTAGGATGAGAGGCCTCAGTTGAATTCAGACCTCAGTGGAGCTATCTAAATTGCCTGCTTGGAGCTATTCAAGGTCCTGCAACTTCAGCCTGACTCCTGCCTGCTACCAGCTAACTGACAAAGCCACTTTCGGGCATCTGTTGTTCCCTGCTCATGGTCTGGAATGGACATTGTCCAGTCATGATGTGGGTCTGATTTCAAAACTTCAGATTTTACCCATTTCCCCTGAGCAAAGGGCATTAACATAGCCATAAATTTAGTGATCACATAAGCTGGTTCAGAGTCAGCCTTAAAAATGCCATCCACACCCTCTGGGCCTTGATTCCTAACTGAAGGTATCCTTCAACGGGCTGTCTTTTGTTAGCAGACAGCTGAGGCAACCTTTCTTGTAAAACAAGGGTAGCCAACCTGTTTTTTCTCCAGATGTTGTTGGACTATAACTCCCATCAGCCCCTACCAGTATGGCTGATGGACAGGGATGATGGAAGGTGTATGGAAGGTGGAGGGAACCATGTTAGGTAACCATGCTTTAGTTATGGCTTTTGCATGGGAGAAAAGTTTTTGCTTTCTCACCCTTTTTAAAAATGACTTCTACATTCAGTATGGGCCAAGAGGAAAAAGCCACCATTAACTTGAAGGAAGCCCAACAAAATGGCTAGGGGTATCATATAACATAAAGGTTTACAGATTGCTCTGCAGACGCATCTGGCTGGTTGGTCGCCACTCATTTGATCATGCTGCCACTTTGTTAGCCCTGGCATCCAGGTGCAAAGAAAGAGTTGGAAGGGATAGCAGGATTTTTCTCATGTGCGTAAGACCTATACATCTCCAAACTATCTGGTCTGCGGGAGGTAAGATACGGCATTTCCATCTTCATGCCTGAGTGTAAACTCTGTCTGGTCCCTCAGCTCATGTTATGCTGGATGGTCATGAAACATAGGAAATCTTGCTGTTTAAGACCCTGCCATTTTTAGTAATGACTCTGCAGCGGCACCAGACAGAGACATATGGTTTACAGTAGAATATCCATCTCACTAGATCTGTTTTCTGTGGTTATTTATCACATTTGTCCTTCTCTAACGGGGCAACCATCGGTTATACAGAATGTAAAAAGGGGAAAGCAATAAAGCTGCTGGGATATTATACACCATTCCTCTTGTCTCTAACACAGAAACTGCCAATAGCTGATCTAGTTCAGGATTCTGCCTCCCACAGTGGTTACTCTTCTGGGATGCTTTAGAATAAATTTGTAGACTCCCCCCTTGCACTATAACATGGGTATGCAGGACGTGAGGGCTATTCCAGTACAGAAGAAAATATCCTTCCTCATTACATGGTATATTTCAATGGGGCAGAAGTTTAATAATGAAGGTAAGACACATTACAGTTTGAGTCTGATTTGTCAGGGCTCAAGCCCCCAAACCTGTTTTGTTTTGGAGTATCAGCCTCTAAACATGTGGCATAAAACATTAAGCCAATATTTTGTTGTTGTTGTTATGTGCCTCCAAGTTGACTAATAAGCCAATATTAAAGAAACATAATATCCTCCAATCCTTACTAAGGAGTAAACCTCAGTGAATGCACTGGAACTTACATTATTATTATTATTATTATTAATTAAATTTCTATACCGCCCCATAGCCGAAGCTCTCTGGGCGGTTCACAACAAATAAACATCTGAAATACAAGTAAAAAGCCATATATAACGCAAGTTAAAAAATGAATTAATCAAAACAAAAAAATATAAACATAATTAAACACATAACTAACTGCAAAACTCAATACTAATCTGAGTAAACCTGCATACAATAGCATTGTTAGCCCCTAATCAGAGTCAGTTCTTGTTTTACAATGAGATATGTGCCTGAGCATGTGAGGTTGTACACAGAAAACATTCTGGTGCCTTTTGCCAGTAGTGTATAACCCAATCTGCATCAAAGTTTATATGTTAAGGTCAATCCCAAAGAGTCAATATCATGCATTCACTGGGTGTACTGCATGTTTACTTTGGTTTGAGAACAGAGTACTCTTTGAACATGTGAAGAGTGTTCTTCCACATACCTGAATCACTCCAACCATTCTCTAAGGGGTAGAGGATGTGATTTCCATGTAGCACCAGTCACATGTTTTACATGCCCTGCTATATCTCAGCCTGTAACTAAGCCCAAACATGTGCAACTGAAACAATTGCATATTACTTGCCTGTTTTCTTCTGCCTCCACTTCACTTTCCTTTCTCAGTAGTTTCCTCTGCTTTGAATTTTAGATTGGAAGGTTCTTGGGGCAGCGGCCTGTCTTATTCTCTGTAAATCACTAGGCACACTGATGTTCTCTGTAAATCACTAGGCACACAAACAAACAACATCAGATTCATGTGTGTGTGTTTCCTATTTTCCTGCCTCCAGTATCTATTTCTCTGTTTTAGAAATGTGTTTAAAATGAGCTCCAGTCCAAGGAGTGGATGGATCAGAAGGTCTATCATTTTGATAGACCATTACCACTGTAGGTGGTACAAAAATGTCTAAGTCAGCACAGTTTCCATTCAGGCATGAAACCTTAGTTCTGTAACTAGCACTTGAAATGTGGTGGGGGAAAGGGGGAGGTAAAAACATAGCATAATATATGAAGAGTCCTGCTGGATCAGACCAAAGACCCATCAGGTCCAGCATCCTGCCAGCCTTATGGGAAGCAACAAAACTCTCCACACTTGTGCTCCCCAGCAACTGATGTTCAGAGGCACATTGCCTCCAATACTGGAGGAAATGCACAACCATCATGATTAGTGATGATAATCATGATTAGACAGCCTGAACCTCCTGGATTTGTCTAAATCCCATTTAAAGCTATCCAAGCTGATGGCCATTACTATACTGTGTGGGAATAAATTCCATAGTTTAACTATGTGCTGTACAAAGAAGTACTTCCTTTTGTATATTCTGAATCACCAACATTCAGCTTTATTTAATGATCCTGGATTCTACTAATATGAGGTGTGGACACTGTTGCTGTTCTTAATATTTTTAGTAATGTGTTCCTATTGCTTTGTTTTTTTCCTGTCCATCTTCTTGGTAAACAGACTGGCATCCTCTTGGCTCTAGGTGGTATCTTTCTTGATCTGCATTATACATTCTAGCTAAGCTTCTAATATTGTGGTTGTAAACACCTCCCAAGCATTTTGGAGATTTTTGACTCTCCTGACTTTCCCTTTCAGCTTTCTTTTTACCAATCTCCTCATTTTGGGGAAGTTTCCTTTTTTGACAGTATTGGATTTTCTTGGCATTCAACCATTTCCATATTTAATTTAATAGCACTATATTCACTGTTCGTTAACCCTGCTGGTGTCTTGTTGGCCTTCCTGATATGTGCTGTACATTCTAGCTGAGCTTTTAATTTATTGTTGTGGTTTCAAATAATCCCAAAGCATAATGGAGAGTTTTGATATCTTTAATGGTACCTGTTCATTTCTTGCTGTGGTTTAAACAGAAACTTGGGAGGTATTAACCTCCCCACCCAGCACTGCAGCTATAGTCCGGTCCAATTTGGACCTTATTTCCATGGCTACTTTTAATTTCAAAAATAAGTGCCACAAATCTGAGACTGCATCTCCTGAAGCCTCATCTAGTGTGGCCATAAGTGCTTCAGGTTACATATCTGATGCTCACAAGGCAAACAAAATATGTGATCAACAGTGTTATTGAAGTTAAAAGGTAATGTGCTTCCTCCCAACTCACTTAAGTCTGAGTTCTTTCTGAGCATTGCATCTTTTTGCCTGACCCTTGCAGCAAAGGGAATGGAATCACCTACCAAACATTGCGTAAAGTAGCCAGTGCTGAAGATGCTCTTGGAGGTTGCTGATTCATAGGGTCACCGTAAGTCGTAGTCGACTTGGAGGCACATAAGCCAATGCTGAAGGCTAGGTTCCCAATAGCCTGCATTCATTCGCCTAAGTTTTAACTCTGTTTTAGCCCTGTTTCAAGCATAGTTCTGGCCAACAGAAGTTGAGGTGTCATGATTGCATCAGTACAGAATGCTGCGGGAGCTCACAAATGCGAGTGCTTCCACACACAAAGAATTCCTACACAAAGGAACATTAGAAGCTGCCATATTGAGACAGACCAATTGGTTCATCTAACTCAGTATTACACTGAGGCTGCTTTCACACATGGGGCTGATTGTGTAACGGATTTAAAAGGTAGTGCTTCTGTCCCAATTTCTAAAATCCCTTTCACACTCCAGTACCTGTTGCTTTAAGGAACAACAGCTTTTTCAGCCGATATACCGGCATTTCACGCAGCTATCTTTCACACAGCTTGTTTTCATCCCTCACCCATACACACTGTTCCCCACTGTGTAGGAGGTCTAAGATCTCGTTCCATTGCCATGTAAGCCCTCTTCCTTTAGGATCTGACTTTTAAAATTGTTTTAGTTGTATCAAGACAGGAGTGTGTGGGGGAAATGCTGCTGCTATCTGTGCCGATGCTGGAATACCAATACAACATTCATCAGGCAAAAAAACCCCAACCCCGTGCAACTAAAGGGCGGGAACACACTGCATGCTGGGATATCTGTCATGTGAGCGGCTGCAGCTAAGAAAAACTCCTGTGATCTTCCAGATTCCTAGCCTTGCTAATAGATTATTTCTGGTATCATTTATCATGGGAATTAGTGCTAAACTTCCACTACATTCCACTAGAATTCTGGAGCTAGCTTGTGCGTCGTATGAAAGATCAAATATAATGTGCAAATTACCAGGTAAGAAATCATCAGAATAAAGGAATAAAGTGCAGTGTGAAAGCAGCCTGGGTTACAGTCTAACTACACTAACTGGCAGCACCTCTCCAGCATTTCAGGCAAGATCTTCTCCCTGCTCTACTTGGAGATACCAGGGTTTGAATCTGGGGTCTTCCACATGCAAGGCAGAGATGCTCTACCGCTGAGCTATGGTTCCCCTGTATAAAAAGCTAGCATGTCAGGGAATAGGCTCGGTCAGCATCCTTCTTTCTGTCACTTATCTTTCTTTGTACTGGGAATAACAACAACAACAACGCATTCTATCATGTCAGTTCCTATCACCTTCAGCCTGAAGTGCTCCACTCCAGAAACCTTTGCCTGTTGTGAGAACATGGCCTCTATATGACAGAAGAGAAATAAGAGGCATTGCCAAGCAGCTGTCAAAAACTCATGCTAGATTAAGTAGCTGTTTGATTGCCAACTGCTATTAGTGCAGCTTTTTTCCCTATGATCTGGATGGAAAGGTCACTGTCTTATCACCTTCTTCTTTTTGGCACTTTAATAGAACAGCATTAGTGGTTCCTGACACCCAGTCATCTCACTGATTAACAAACTGGAAATCAGTGGAATAGGAGATGCTTCATGTGTGGTGGTAAGAAAAATCCTGAAAGGTTGTTTTGTTTGTTCTTAGGACCAGAGAACCATCTTGATTCATCTTCATTCCCCTGCCTCTAAGATATGCAACCCACAGTCATGACCACTACCAGTATCAGCTCCCATGTATAAAAGTCTACATAATTAAGATCACAAGTGGTGTGGTCCACTACAGTGAATGCAGCACTGTCCAATCAGCTTTCATGACTCTGCCACTTTACTTACCACCAATCAGGGGATGGCTTTGCCTGTCATTGGCTCTGGCTCCCCCTACGTCTGGTCTCCCTGCTTTCTGTCCCACCCAATGGGCACCAGCCACCACTACAGGCCACAATATATCACTAGCAGCTGTTGCTCCAGCAGGTAAAAGAAAGGGCTCAGAATGACAATAACATCCTTCCTTATTTTATATATTGAAGGAAGTCCTGGCTATTATGGAAAGCTCAAGGAATCTGGCTACTATCATTCTTATGGGAAAGCTTCTTTGCTCCTACCTTTTATCACCAAACAATTGCATCTGAGGCTGCATGTATGATAGGATAGTATGGTAATCACTGAAAATTACTTCTGGGTCTGGGCCCCCCAATATAGATGCTGGGAGATTCATTACCAGCTTCTCCATGTGGATCCATCTACAGCTCCCTTCCAGCACTACATGTTTCAGAGGCCTGCTGGCATGTAGACTTGTTTACCACACATATTCACATGGGGACCCCATAGCTTGCTCCATTTGGATGTATCCCCCTTATCTGGAGACATTTTCTAGCACAGAAGCCAGCTCGCCTATTTCCATAATACCTACTTTGCCTTTGATTTATTTACTCTCAGTATAAATATTTCTGTTTGCTCCTTCCTGCAGTCTCTGCTTTGAATAGCCACCCCCACTGATAGATGGATTAGAGAATATTGGGCTCTTGAATTGAACTATCTTCAGAGGGCCAGCAGGGAGCCCTCCAGATGCTGTTGGACTACAGCTCTTATCACCTGTGAGCATTGATAATGCTGGCTGGGAATGACGGGAGTTGGAGACCAATAGCATCTGGGAGGGCCATAGTTTCATCATCTCCACCGAAAAGTATGGTCTCTATTCAAACCCCAAATGGTTCTCTTTTCATTTGGCAAGTTTCTCCTCCTTCCCTATCTGGATGGAAAGTTTAAGGATTTGCTGGCTCAGTTGGTGTCTATGGAAGGAATGGCGCTGGAGCTATAAAGGAATGTTGGTTCTTGACCGAAAGCAATGTTGGCCCATACAATGAGAAAACGCTGCCAAGCTTATCAATTGATTACCTAACCTAGCAAGTTTAATAAAACTCACTTTCTCTCCAGGCCCAGCCATCCTTCCCTCCCTGTATATGCCTTCTTGGAGAGCCTTATACAGTTGGAATGGCTGGTCGGCCAAACAAGTTGAAGGCCACCTTCCTTCTGTGAAATAGTGACTTGGCTCAAACATCTGTCATTAATCAGAGGGTCCTATTCTCCCTAAACAGCTAGAGCTCCAAAATGAAGGTGGTTTCCCACAATGTTTTTGAAGGCCATAGCCTTGCCAGAATATATTTGAAAGATGGGGCTCTGTTCTGTCCTCCGTTCCTTCTCAGCAAGTGCAAAGGAAAACCTTCACGCCTCCGTCTTGAGTTTCCAAAAGAAGATCTAATAATGGAGCCAGAAACAAACGGAAATAATTGCAGAATAAACAAGAAATTATTACACATGTAATTATGTGTATAATTAAATTTCTTGTTTATTTCTCAATTAAATCTCATCATTGCTGTCAGGCCACAACTGTTCCAACAGAAAGAAAGTGTGCTACATCCATAGAAAATATGATTCATAATCACAGATAATTAGAAGAAATGGCAATAAGAAAATAGAGCTTTTCCCGCTCCTGCTAATTCTTAACAAATACTGCCATAGGGCTAATTCAGATGTTCAAACACCTGCTTTTTTCTCCCTGTGAAATCTCCTCCACAGGTATGGGAATGTGTGAACCAGGATCTCCTTGACTACAGCAAGCAGCAGCCAGGACACATTTCTCCAGCCAACGTGGTGGGATAAAAATAAGAACAACAACATAAAAATAGCCTGCCGGATCAGGCCAGTGGCCCATCTAGTCCAGCATCCTGTTCTCACAGTGGCCAACCAGATGACTATCAGAAGCCCAGAAGCAGGTCCTGAGTATAACAGCAGTTTACATACTTGAGATTCACATACACAAATGGTAGTTGTAACTGGTGGAATTCACTAGGACTCATCTGATGTGGGGCTTGCCTGCATTTGCTGGCTAGATAGTATTCAGAGGGATATTCCTTCTGACAGTGGAGGTGGAACATAGTCATTGTGGCTAGTAGCTGTTGATCTCATGGAAAGAGAAAAAAATGGTACTGCCAGGTGGTAGTGGCCAGTCTACCTAGTAAATGCAGGCAAGCCCCACCTGAGATGACTCCTAATGGATTCCTCCAGTTACAGCTTCTATTTGTATATTTGCAGTGGCATTTCAAAAGCATTCCATTGACCTAACAGGCATTATTGATTCAAGTTCATTCTTTGGTGGTATCTGCTGATTTTACAGGTCCAATTTTTTTCTTCCTCCAAAATATTGATGTTAATATTAATATTTTAGTTCAAAATATTGATATCTGCTTTCAAAATATCATTACTTTGAAAGAAAATATTGATAAATGAAATAAAAATCAATATTTTGAAAAATATTAGTATTTGGGGGGGAAATCAATATTTTGAAAGAGAATATTGATATTTTGAAAGAAAATATTGATAATTTGAAAGAAAATTTTGATAAAGAAAAGGAAAGTGGCTTTGCCACCTCCTCCTCCACCACCACCACTGTTACTGAGGCTGGATAGTTTTCATGTTAGGAAAAGCAGCTTTCAGTGCCCCCAACCTCCACCTCCTCCTCAGCAAACCCTGAGTTCTTAAGGTGAGTGAGACTTGGCTTGCTTCCTTCTGCTTGGAGCTTGGATTATTTGAGTGGAGGGGTGGCAGAGAAAGAAAGAGACTGCTGGGCTGGGCTGGGAGTAAAATCAATAAAAGAACAATATATTTGAACGGGAAAGCCATTGAAATTTGGAGCAAACAGGATCGCTTTCAGTTCATTTGATTGTTGTACATGGGTGATAGTTCCCATTTGCATGTTCATCATTTGATGACTGCCAACATCAGTGTATGACTTGCACTTTAGAAATGGACCATTACAGTTTGTTTTTTAAAAAGCACAGCTAAACTTTTCATATAACCTCATATTGCCTCCAGTGCAATATATTCACATATTCATCAAGAATACCATAAGAAAGCATAGAGCCATGAAGGGATTTCCTCCAAAATTCTTAGCATTTTGTCCGCCACCTCACAAAACAGCAGAAAAATCACCTCCTACTTTTGCATGGATGAATGGGAGAAAGTGAAGGGTGACTTTTTTTGTGGGGGCCCCATCATTTTGATTTGATACAAGTTCCATATGTGACCAAGATGAGCACAAATTGCCCATCCTCTTCTTAGTGGCGGTGGTGGGAGGAAGAGGAGTACATCCATGCTTGCTAAAATATTTAGTTCTTTTGGAGCCTAAGAGCAAGTGAGATATTCAGCTGAGGCAAGCAACTGTTGTACAATGAGGAGTAATATAATATTGCTAAAATGGCTGCTGGTGCTGTAAGGAGAGATTCACTCTTGAATTCCCAAGTCAGCTAATCAGTTTCTTCCACTAGTAACGACAGGCTTGTACCTTTATAATAATGAAGCCTCCAAATTGGCTTCTTATTACATGCTTTGTTCTTCATGGTCACACTGGTGCCTTGCTTCTTCTCCCAGGAACCCAGAGAGGTTTATAAACACACACTGAAACGAAATAAGCTTGCACTGAGGTGCTGGAGGAAGGGGGCAGAGGAATGGAGAAAGGGAGTAATAGAAGAGAAATCATGGATGGACAGAGAGACGGCGGGAGGGTGTGAGAAAATGACTTTAAATTTGACCAGTCACTTATAACCTGGCCACAACTGAGTGCAGGACTGTTGACACAAGGAGTCTCATATGACAGTTGATTGCTGGCAAGTCTGTTCCACCAAGCAATTTAATTTATCCATTCACCAGGAGCCCAGAATGGGGATGCAGATGTTATTTTGTTGCAGGATGTGTGCATCAGTAAGACATTGCTGATTCAAACACGGCCCCCTTTGCCCTCGTTACTTGGAAACCTCAAGTACTTTGCATTTTGCCTACCATTTGGAATATATACACCAGCTATAAAGTGATATACTTAAAGAATCCCTGCACTTTGTACAAATGGCTATTTATGATGTGCTATCAATACTACACGATGGAGAGGAGAGCGCGGGGGATTGATGGAGCTCTGAGCCGAATCTATCAGTCACTTCACTACAAACTCTAAACAGATTTTAATTGTAAGGCCAGATTTACTCCAGCCCATCTGCATAGCAAACATGTCTCTTCCATGAAATAGAGAGATGCTTTATTCCAGATGCTCTTTTGCAATGTATATATTGTGTTCCTGCTGACAAAATATTTGTCACAGCGCAAATGTAAGCCTGCCTTCTAAATAACGTAAGGCTTTGCTGAAAATGCAAGGTTACAAAATTTAGCACCGACTAAACTCCTCAATTTAAAAATGCAATGAAATGAGCTTTAGAAGAGTTACCTAGTTAAAAGCAAAGTGCCCTCTGTCATGGTCCTAGCCTTGGAGTCAGGGGAAGTGAGTGGGCAAGCTGAGTTTGAGGCTACAGTGACCCCGGCTGAGGAGCTGGACCAGGTTCCTGGCTTTGAGCCTGATACTGGTGATCAAGAGGCCACTGAACTTGAGGCTGGCAAGCAGGAGCACACAGCATCAAGGCCCACAGGGACCTTCCCTTGGGCCAACAATGCAGAGAGAGCACCACACGACACGGGAGGCCATGGAGTGACGAGAAAGCACCCATTTTCTGGCCAGAGGGTTAGCTCTTTAAGAGTTTATAGTTCTCCAGGGCTGCTTTCACACTGCACTTTATTCCGATGATTTCTTACCTGGTAATTTGCACATTTTATTTTATCTTTCACATGATGTAAAAGCTGGAAATCTAGTGAAATCTGATGGAAGTTTGGCACTCATTTCAGTAATAAATGGTTCCAGAAATAATCCATTTGCAAGCTTGGGAACCTGGAAAATTGTGAGTTTTGCACTAGCTGCAGATGCTCATCTGACAGGCACCCTGGCATGCAATGCATTCCCACCCTTTAGGCGCATAACATTTTTTTTCCTAATGAAAATTGTACCAGTATTCCAGTATAGGTACAGGTACATCTCCTCTTTCTCTGTTTCTGCCTCTGCCTCTACCTCCTCAGATGGATTAATAAGTTTTTGACTGTTGTTTTTAAAAACAACAATCAAAGCCTGAAGAAAGAGCTGTATGAGGTTTAATAAAACTATAAACTCCATTATTAGTTTTAGAAGCTCAACTGCACTCTGTAGCTGAGGAACAACCAGTATATTGGCATACACCAGCAGAAATTGTTTTTTAAAAAGTCTGTGCTAACTTATACATTGAATTATGGGGAAACTACAGTGCAATATGTATAATGGGTGAGGAATAAAAACAAGATGTTGTTCGTTGCAGCAATGCGAAAGACATTTCAGTGAAATGCTGGTATATCAGCCGAAAAAGTCACAGTTCCTTAACACAACAGGTACTGCAGTATGAAAGGTATTTTAGAAATTGGGACAGATTGTTTTGATCCAGAAAATGGATGCAATACCATTTTGATCCAGAAACTGGATGCAATACTGTTTTGATCCAGAAAATGGATGCAATACGCCCCATGTGTGAAAGCAGCCCAACAAAGGAGCACGACATGTGGACTGGAGGCAGAAATGGACTGAAGGCAGATGCTCAGAAGTCCTCAATTCAACTCCAGCCCTTGCAGGAGCAAGTTGCCTATTCAAAGCTATCTGCAGCGCTGCAACCAGCACCCTACCTTGCTGCATTGGTCCTTGTGGGTTGCTTATCAGAACCAAGACAGGACATCCTACACCCAAGTCTAACCACTGTCTTTTCATTAGTGGAGTGAGGTTAGGCTAGGGCAAGTGAGACATATTGAATCCCAAGTAAATAAGGACATCAGAGAGAGAATTCAGAGTTCTTGGCTCTGTCTGAATACACACAAAGATGAGCACAATGCCAATGAACCATAGACCGAGGTCCAAAAATGTTTTAGGAATATTCCCGTATTCTTCAGTGATGCCATTCTGAAGTAAGTGGTGATGGCAACCTTAATCTTCCGATCAGAACTACCTCTTGAGGCAAGTTCATTCCCTTCCATCCTAGGTGCCTTGGTTGTGAAAGCCAACATGGGAGCCAATTAGAGCTAGCCAAGATAGCGTCTTGACAGTATTGATGCCTGTGGACTGAGATCCATCAACTCATTTCAAATGGTCCCCTAAACAACCATCTGACAGAAGCAGTCATTGCTTTTACCTAGTTTAGATGCTTCAGATTAGAATTACCCTGAGCTAGTTAGTCTGTACTCAAGTTATCTTTACTGCACAAAATCATGTCCTTATCACTTCTTTCCATCAATAACAGAATTGCTGGCACATCAAAACCTCAGAAATTGGACATGCTCAAAATATGAAAATTCTCAGGAAAATGTTATCTGCAACTTTTTAGTACTTGTAACTGTGAAAGATCACTTCAATTCTACTTTTTAAAGCAGAAGTATTCATTTCCTTGGTGGCAGAAAAAGGTATCCTGGGGGTTGTGGCAAGGACCTTACTCTGGAAACATTTGAGTAAATTTAGAAATGCTTTGGAAGAGAGAAGTTCCTACAGCTCCATGTTTTAGAACTTTGTTGTAGTAACTCCTCTGCTCCTACTGTCAGGGTAGAGGAGACAGGCACAAAATATTATTCTTCTCATGCAGGGTCAGCATAACTAGGGGATGAGGTTGCCAAGGTATTTTTATAAACTTCACGACATACATCTACAAAAAGAAAGACAAATACTTGTCAAAGTAGCAATTATTTGATGGATTAATTGAGGTGATCACCCTGCTCATGCATACCCATCCAACACTTGATTGCCAATGTCAATCTCACTTGTTACTTGATTAGTGAATACGCATGGAAGAAAATTAGCCCCATGATACTTCCAAATTAGGTCAACACAAGAACAATTGTGAAATTGCCTAGGCTTAAAGGAATTGTAGCCCATTTAAAAGGCCTTCCAAAATGGCTAAAGTAGAAAGAAAACAAAGTACTATTTATTATTTGCTGGTAGCATTTCTTGTCAGTGAAATGGAAGGAACCGGGTTTGTTTTGCTCAAGGGAGATTCACATCTTCATTCTGACATAGTAATGGGAGCGTAGGTTGACTGTTCTATGGGGTAATCAGTCTTAAGAAAACTCCACCTGTCTTCAGACACTTGTCAAGACTATAGCTGATCTCTGAGAACTTTGAATATGTAGCTCAACTTTTGAGTCACACACTGTATGAGAAACATGTCATTGTAAGACAAAACAAGTCAACATGGTGGCTTTCCTATGTCACCAAAGGTTCATATAACCTTAGTTTTTAGTAAATTTCTTTTTTCAGCAAGACCTATTTTCCTGAATGCCAGACTTGCATTGTTAAGTCTTCTTACACATATTGCAATTCTCTCTTTGCCTCTCACTTTCCCTGCCCCTCGCATACACAGCTCACATCTGACATACACTCCCATACTGGATTTGTTGACATGGGACTCTGTCAGTCTTTCACACAAGATAGAAGAGTGCATGGTTTCCTAACCACAGGGGTAGCCAGTGCGGTGCCCTCTAGATGTTGGTGGACTAAAACTCCCATCATATTTAATAATAATAAGCCCCAGAGAGCACGGCTAATGGTCAGGAATGATGGGGATTTTAGCAACATTGCCTTCCAGTAGCATATTGCTGGAGAAGCTGACTAATCTCCTGTCAAAGTAATCACTGCAAGAGGCTTTGTCATGAAGACATCAGCTTGTGGGAAATCTTCCCAGAAAGCCTCTTTTCCCTGGAGATGGCCCTGTGTGACCTTCCTCTTAAGTGACAATTTCCCCTCTTGTTTTTGCTATGATCAGACTGCTCCTTCCCAGTGTAAAAAAAATGAGCTAGCATTCAAGCTCAGCATACCTAGTTTATTGAAGAAACCAAATTTGGCACCAGACTTACTGCAAATCTCAACTGGTAAGGCGATGTGGCAGTGTTTGGGTTGCAAACTTTTTAGATATATACAGACTTGTTTTTTTATGCTGCAAGGCTTGCTTGAAGCCATTCCCTAGCTGATGGCAAAACAAGACAAGACTCTATGAATGTAAAGATAAACAACTTCAAGAAAGGAGGCCAGAAGCAAGTAATTAAATCTGCCGCCATATGCACTCAGATGTATTCTAGAGGACCTTGAAATACATTGGACATAAACATAGCTGGTAATATGAAAGCAAAGCAAAATGTATTACCTTGATTGGCCTCCAAATACCAGGAAGTAGCCTAACTGCTCTTCCACACCATCCTAGTATTCACTGCCGGTATAAAGATTTATCTTCACGATTATGTGAGGTCTATTAGGCTGAGAGGTGGTGAACTTGTCCAAGTCTATTCAAGTTGCTTAGTGGTTTGAACATGGGTCTCCCATGTCCATTCTGAACAGTTCATATTGCATCTCCACATAATATTAAAATGTGAAATAGACACAAAACAACGATAGGACAAAAAACTATTGGAAACAATCTATTTTAATTAGATTGCACTTCTGATTAAGGAAAATATTTGTACTGGTTGTGGAACTTTCATCTATCGATGAACTTATTTGCCTGGGCAAAACCTTCTGAGAAGCCTCAGTCATAGAGCAAGCCAGCATAAGCGTAAAGATCTCAGGAACAGAGACCAGAACTGAACCATTAAACAGGGACATTGGAAGCTACCTGCCAGAGCTTGGAAAAGTTACTTTTTTGAACTACAACTCCCATCAGCCCAATCCAGTGGCCATGCTGGCTGGGGCTGATGGGAGTTGTAGTTCAAAAAAGTAACTTTTCCAAGCTCTGCCTGATACCACTGGTCCATCTAGCTCAGTATTGTCAATTCTGACTGGTAGTGGCTCTCCAGGGTTTCAAACAGGGAGTGTCCCATCCCTACCTGGAGAAGCTGGGAGTTGAACTTAGGACCTTCTGCATGCAAAACAACGTTTACCATTGAGCTATGGCCCTTCCCCTATATTTGCCTTTACATGCACACAAATGTATTCTAGAAGCACTGTAAATGTATTCACCATCCATAATGTGAAAGCAAAGCAGAAATATGGCTTTGATTTGCTTCTGGATGTTTTATTGCTCTGCCCTGAGCACTGTAAAACTGATGGGAAAATCTGCAAGCAAGTTTGAGCATTATACGACAGCATGGCTCGATCAGTAAAAGTCTTGCAGCAGGCCAGGCAGGTTTAGCTTTCACTTCACTCAGTACCAAAGCTATGGTGTAACACTAAAAGGAAATACTTTCTTGTCAATGAGGTATTATTATTTATGATTTCTTTAGCTTTATGTCCATTCCTCTGGGTAGGTTGTGCAAATGTTTGCAGGCTAACAATAAAAGAGGGCCAAGGAAAGAAACTGGAACTTGCTTTTTCTATGCAGGGAAGACTGCATATGAAGGAAGAAGGAAGAAACATATATGATCAAAGCTGCCAAGCTCATTTTTACACTCTGCAATCTGACCCTTTGCCATTGTTGATCATGAGGATCCCAAGACACTTGGTACCGATGCATCTTGAACATCCATGGATCATGAGACTTCACAGGTATTCAGTCTACTCTGGGATGGATGGATCAGTCTAAATTTGGTCCATGTCAGTTTCACATATGACCAATAGTAAGTCTGTTCAATTCCATTTCCTAAGTGCATGTGCAGATTTTTTTAAAAAAGAAAATAAGTACTTACATTTTTATGAGGTGATTCAAGGGTTCTTTTCCCTTATTTTTACACCAATTTTCACAGGTTACAGCTGCTTGGAGTAGCTAGAGAAGGGGTACTTTGGGCCTGGTCTGAAAGCTCCAGTTGGTGCAAGATGCTGCGGCTAGACTGTTGGTGGGATCAGATTACCACCAGCACGTAAGTCCAGTGCTTAAAAGTTTGCCCTCGCTGCCCATATGTTACCAGGCAGTTCAATGTTGTTGTATTAATTTACAAGCCCCTTAACAATTTGAGTCCAGGATATCTTAAGGGTCATCTGATTCCTTATATCCCTGCCCTGTCACTGAGGTCTTTGGGGAAATCTCTGTTAGTGGTCCCCCATGGCTGAGTTGCACAGCTTGTATCCAGCAGGAGATATGTATTCAGTATTTTGGCCTGATTCTGTGGAACTCCCTCTGAGCTGAGATCAGACACCCTCCCTGTTGAACTTCAGGCACTTGACAAAGACCTTTCTACTTGGCAGGCATTTTAAGCAAGTTGTACTATGCCCATTTATTAAACTTATGTTTTTACCTGTGGTTTTTGTTTGTTTTAAACTCTTTATTATTTTGATTGATGGGTTGTTTTATTGATTGTTACGTAAACCACTTTGTGATCATCTATGGTGAAAAGCAGCCTATAAATTCCAGAAATAAATAAATACATGGGGCAGCCAGCCATCATTTTTTCCCATTCAATGCCCCTAGGAGCAACAGCATGTTATTACACACCATCACAGCCCAGGGGTATTTTCAGCTGCATTTTCAAGGTACACAGCAGCTTCTGCCCTTTCTTTTCTTTCTCTAATCTTTTTCTTTCTTTCTCTAACCTGGGAAAAACAGGGAGGCAGCCCTCAGATCATCTCATAGCATTGATTGGAGCATGGATCCCAAAGCTGTCCATATTCTGATCCACACTTGAATTCGGGAGCTGCATTTCTGGTGGACCCCCTGAATTCTTCAAGTGTCCTTAATTTCTTTCTCCATATCAAACCACAATGAATTCTGTCTTTTAAGGGTTCAGCATTGACTTGGGTATTGCCACAAATCATGTCCCATTGTTGAGATTGTCTTTTTACAGTTTTCAATTAATTACATAATCTTCCAATAAATCAATCAGCTAAAAGGGAAAACTGGTGGATGAGAAATATATCTTTCTTCTTTCTTTCAAGAAATGCAGGCACAAGCTACAGAATAAATTCCAATATGACTTTATTTTGGCACCAAGCAAACAGTACATAGTGCCAATTAGAAACATAATGACTGCACACAATGGAAAAAAAACCGGCCTACAAATCTGTTCAAGATCTATGAAGGTGCCAATGAAGTTTTGGATAAAGAAGGGGGGAATGTGTGGGATATTGTCATTCACTGGAAAATCAAAGGAAAAGTAAGCGATCTTAAAAGAAATAATGTTGTGAATCAAAATTTGGCTTCCAGAAAAGGGTAAGAAACAATCAATGTATCGTCCTCCGGATAAGTTTGTAATGAACCAAGCCCAGTTCTAGGATCTTGAATTAATTAATGAATATATTAATCAGCCTTGTCAAGAAGAGAAAGAACAGTCACTTTGGCATTTGTGCATGTGAATAAACAAATTTGTTAAAGCCCATCAAGACTGTAAGTGACTGCTTGTTGAAACTGTAGCCTGCTATTTTATCCAGGGTTATTTTAATTTATGTCAGAGGGATATGCATATCACACACAGCCTTGGATCCTAGAAGCAGAAGAAAGCCTTGGACTTCTCCTTTTGTTCAATACCTTTGGGATTTTACTGAGCAAATATACAACTGGACCTTTCTCAGAAATCTTGACCTTACGGACAGGTTTGCACTAAAAATCTTTTGAACCCCTGTACATCCAGGATTTAATCTAAACTGGGCCTCACAAGTTATATGGTACACTAATGATGACAGAACTATTGAGCATGCACAGAAGGCTCTGCATTCACTGACCTCTCCACACATTGAGGATTTGGAAGGAAGATACAGGCTATAGCTTCCATATGGGTTAGACCCCAGAACCTTTCTTCTTTATAAAAATAACTATATAGGCTCCAAATACTCATATTCAGGTATCTTTATGCTACATTAAGTTTTCCATGCATTCATTAAAGGCCACACAGCAGTCAATTTGTTCAGCTTTTACAAGAAGCTGCAGTGTACCAACATTGGTCTTTTGCTTGCAAATTTTTTGACTTAACCAGTCATTCTATTTCTTCCGTACTGTGTGTCTGTTTAGTGTAGTTCAGGTATACTTGGTATTATTGCTAGTCCTCCTTCCAATAGTATGCTTGGTTTTTTTATGTCCTGAAAATTCAGAGATACTCAGACCAAATTTATCAGGGTGTTTGTTTTTTAAAACACTTTTGATACCAGTTCTCTTCAGTTCCCAAGATGACAATGCAATCAAAAAGTCAACTCCATTCCCAGGAGCTGGCATCAAGAAGGAGATGCTAGGCATATCTGTGTAGATCATTTGCTATCTGTCAAACCTGGCCTCAGGTTTGACTGCTGTACTGCAAAATAATTAATGCTCAATTTTGGAATCTACAAAGAGAGGATAACAAATGCTCCCTGACCTCCAATGAATATTTCATTGCAGGAAACAGTGAGCTGACAATTAAACCTCTTTGCTGAAGCCCCTGAAGGGCTTTGCTTCCTTTCTCAGGACTTATATCCACGTTCCTGGAAGAAGAAATAAAAACATTGTCCAAACTATTAAAAAAAAAACTCACAGCTTCACACTGCCCCCTAGCCAAGGTAGAACGTGGCTGGAATTAATGTCTAACAGGCTAAGAGTTGGCAACTGCCCCAAGGTCAGCCAGTTAGTATGGTGGCTGAGTGGGGATTTCAACCCAGGCTGCATACCTGGCCTCCCATCAGCAGTGCCACTGCACTTACCAGGAAAGAGAAGGATAGGAGTGAGACAGTAGGGAGGTCAGTGTGCTGTGGGCACAGTAGTAGGAGCTCCAGATTGGCTCCGCCATTGTGCCCTCACCACTCCGACTTCTCCTCCCCTTCTTGCTGTGATGCTGATGTGATGGTAGGTCAAGTGTGCAGCAACACCCTACCCCATTGGTCACTCCTGACTACACCACACTGAGTCTTTGCAGAACATGTTCGTGGCATACGTGGAATGGGTGTGGTGATTGCCTTAATATACACTTTCCATACTTTCTGCAGTAAGAGTGAATTTGCAAGTGCCTTAACTCTTGTCTGAAACCAAAGGGGTCTTTTAAACATAGGAAGAGGCCTGCTGGGTCAGGCCAAAGGCCCATCTAGACCTGCACTCTGTTCTCACTGTGGCCAACCCAGAGGCTGATGGGAAGCCAAAAGCAGGACCTCAGTGCAACAGCTATCTCCTCACTTGTGACTCTCAGCAACTGACATTCAGAGGCATACTGTCTATGACAGTGGAAGAAGAACATAGCCATCATGGCTCATAGCCACTGGCAGCCTTATCCTCCATGGATTTGTCCAATCCTCTTTTAAAGCCATCGACATTGGTAGCCATCCCTACACATTGTGGGAGTGAGTGGTTTAAAAAAATCTTAGAAGGGATTTTTGTTTGTTTTCATGGTCTCTGGAATTATAACCCATATTCAGAATATGGAGAAGCAAACAGCAATGCCCACCTCTTCCCCACCACAACCCCCCAGCACGATAGGTCTCTACAGATCCAAAGCTTTCAATGAAGGAACACCACAGAAACACAGAAACTTGTAAAAACTATCCTGTTCTGGAGAGCCTTTGAGAGGGTCTGACGGGTGAGTCTGACACTGTCTCTATGTTTGTTTTTTATTTTCTCTTTTTTAATTTTTATCTTGTGTTTTTTACTATTATCTCCCCATATTTGTACTCATATATATATACATGTAGGTTTCTTGGTTTGTTTGTATATATATGCTTATTGTATTTTATGTATTTTCATGAGGCTGGGAGGCAGTGACTGGCCCAAGGTCACCCAGTGAGCTTCAATGGCTGTGTGGGGATTCAAACCCTGGTCTCCCAGGTCATAGTCCAACACCTTAACCACTACACCACACTGGCTCTTTCATTTATTTTATTTATGTATTTTATGTAGTGGTTAAGGTGTTGGACTACGACCTGGGAGACCAGGGTTAGAATCCCCACATAGCCATGAAGTTCATTGGGTGACCTTGGGCCAGTCACTGCCTCTCAGCCTCATGAAAACCCCAGTCATAGGGTCACCATAAGTCGGAATTGACTTGAAGGCAGTACATCTATATCTCCATTTTAAATAATTGTCTAAATAACTATATTTATTACTTAAATAAAGAGCTTTGCGAATGCCATGGCCTGCAAAAAAGACAAATAACTGGGTGTTAGAACAAATTAAACCAGAACTATCGTTAGAAGCTAAAATGATGAAACTGAGGTTATCATACTTTGGACACATCATGAGAAGACATGATTCACTAGAAAAGATAATAATGTTGGGAAAAACAGAAGGGAGTAGAAAAAGAAGAAGACCAAACAAGATATGGATTGATTCCATAAAGGAACTTACAAGATCTGAACAGGGTGGTTCACAACAGATGCTATTGGAGGTCATTGATTCGTAGGGTCGCCATAATTCGTAATCGACTTGACGGCACATATCAACAAAGAATTGTATTTTATGTATTTTAACTTACTGTTTCGTCTTGTGTTTTTATTCTGTATAATTTCATTATGTGTGTGCGTGATTGTATTGTAATGCCACCCTGAGTGCCCCATTGTGGGGTAGCAGGGCGGGACAGAAATATTTTAAATAAATAAATAAAAACAAGCAGTGTCTATGGCAACGCCTGCAATGTCCACTGCCTTCAGACTTCTCACTCCTTCTCCCAAGCCTCCAGCAGTTGTGCAGAGAAGATTGACAGGACTGGGAAAGCTGAGCAGGAAAGATTCTTTCAGTAGAAAACTTTGGGGGAGTTTAGAGTTAGGCATGCTGACATTTGCCCATCAATCTCTTTCCTGCTAGCGCCAGGAACAGCAGCGATGGGCTGGCTGGAGAGGACACCTCAGAAGCAAGATGGATATTTGGGGCCTGTGTTAGATGACAAACTGTCAACAGGATGGAAATGCAGCACAAAAGGATGGCCAAGTGGGCATGGCACTGGGACAGAGCCTTCTGATTGATGTCATTGTGCACTCAAGGCTGGGAAAAGCAAATGACTGCCCTCATCACTTCAGCAGTGAGGGATGGCATAGGGAAGCGGACATCTCTCTTCCTGCTATCACTTCACATGTAAGCTGTCTACGCTTAGCTAGGAAGTGGGGAGAGGTGAATGCTTCCAAACTACGAGGAGGCCTGGTTTATACAGCCTCTCGGTGAGTACCATGCTTGCTGCCCTAAAGGAATCAGTTCAAAACAACGGTGAAGAAAGTTTATTTCTTCACAATAACCAGGGAGTGGGGTGTGCTCAGGGTAGGATTTGGGGACAGAAGTCCAGGGCCTCACTGAAGTAATACACCATAGCACCTAAGGAGCCCCTCATGTCAGACCAATAAGTCCAGAGGGCCACCTGCATTACACGATTAGCCAATAGCAGAAGGTGGGATGGGGTGGGGGGAGGCGAAGTGGTGCTCACCTGACCTCCTGACAGCTGAGTTGCTGATGCTTACTGGGAGGGAGAGGGGAGGAGCAGGGCAGAAGGGACCTCAGTACTGTGCGAACACACTGTATTGGCACTGCCCCGGCCTCCCCCCACTCCTTGCCCCTTCCCGGTAAGCAGAAGCAACTCTGGTGTCAGGAGGCCAAGTGTGCCCCACCATGCTGTCCCCTACTGCTATTAACTCCAGAGTCTAATGTTACCTAACTGCACCCACTGACCAGAGGAGAACAGTCCTTTCTTTCATGGTCTTTAAGGATAAGTCAGCAGCCAGTCTGCCCCCTGTAATTGAAGCACAGAATTTGAAACATACAAACACAAAGGGTGCAACTCAGTTGAATTTAGCACTCTGAACATTTAAATATCATGGATCTCAATGTGATGCTGCCCCCTCTTATCTTTTGCAGTGGCCCCCTTCGATACTGTTTTCGTAAGGCTAACGGGGAGTCCATGGGTTGGCTGAAACAGGAAATAGTGAGGGGATGGAGCTTGTGGATTTCATCCCCTTACACTGCCTCCCTTACATTTTCCTCCATCATTTGAGCACTAGCCCGATAAAATGGTACCATTTCAAAGAAGGCCAATAAAACTTCATAAGGTACAAAAATGTAGGAAGATCAACACCTGAGGTAACCTTGACCAAGTCATCCTGCTGCCAGAGACTTAGCCAAAGTCATATGTCCTTCTTCCTGCACTTGGCGACTATGTCTAATCCAACTAGTGCAGAAGGACAGCCCAGGAGAATAGCAGAGAGACAAGCAAAATCCTTACCAGGTGAGTTGTACCAAAAATCCAGAGGACAGTCATTTGCAGACAGGGCAGCTGACTGTAAAGGCAGGACTGATTTATTATTTAGCAGCCATTCTAAAAGCAGAAGTAAGGTTTTCATTTGGGGTCATTTGGGGTAAGAAGACACCACCAAGGCTACATCATTCTGACATCTGCTAAAGAGCAGATGCATTCTGCAGAGACATATTTGGTTGTATAAAGATGCTTCTAGTACCCATATTAGCTGGAAGGGAGAAAGAGGAAAGAAGCAGGACTTGAAGCTACCCACTGAGAGGAGGCCAGAGATTAGTAGTACAAGCTCCTCGGTTCAATCCTTTTTATCTCCAGTTGTTAACAGGGCTGGCAAACCTTTGCTTGAGAAACAACACTGGGCCACATGGTTTGACTCAATACGAGGACACTGAGATGACTTCATGCAGTGACACAAAGCTGCATTTCCTACCCTATTTATGAGGTGTGGGGAACCTCAGGGACCTCCTTTCCTCCCTATCCGGCCTTGGCAACTGCCCCCAGGCCACACACCCCACCGCCCCTGCTTTGCACCTTGAATGTTTTTGCCTGGCTGGAACGAATCCTTAAACGCTGATCATGCCTCTTGCTTGTCTGGGAAGAGGACCGAGAGGGGTGTGTGAGTGTGTGTAGATACCAGCCTACTGGACAAGGGTAAATGTTACATTCATTGCTCAACCCACTTTTGCCTCTGGCCCCATCCACCAGGGGTGCCAACAGGATTTCCTGGACCTGGCATACTGTATGTAGATTGGACCCAGGGCTGGCACCAGACTGCAGCGGGTCCTTGAAGGAGGCTTAAATAGGCACAGCCACACCAGCACATTAGCATCACTGAAGATGATGGCAAAGGCATGTTGATACCCCTGCCACCATCTTGCGTGGTGGCAAGCATGTGTGTGCTGATGTGGTGCTATGGGAAGTGGCACAGCCAGCCCATGCTGGCAGCAGGCAAGTGTTGCATGGGAGATTGGCTCCCACTCCACAGTCCATGCCAGCATCAGGTTGTAGGGCACACACTCCATGACCTGATACTAGCACAGATCGCAGAGCAGGAGCTACATCCAACAACCCCAGCAGCAGAGGACCCTCTCAACTACAGAGGCCCATGTCCAGTGCCCAACCTGGCTGCCTGCTGGGTCTGGGACTGGGTTTGATGGAGCGCCATACATTCCCACGACCCACTTCCCAGCAATCTTTCAGTTTGACAAGAGCTGCTGCTTATGTATATATATTACCAATATGACATCAGGAAGGAGTTTTCTCTGTATTCCTTTCAGCAGCTGCTTAAAACATTTTTGTTTAGGCAAGTCTGTCCAGGCACATAGATGTTGATCTGTTTTCATCTCTAGTTAGTAGCTGTTTTGTTTTAAATGTTTTTAATTACTTGTTTTTCACTGTTTAGTGCTAATTTTTATTTTTATTTTATAAACTGCATGGAGGTTTTTACAATCAAGCAGTATATAAATTTTGTTAAATGAAAAAAATGGACAGTTATTTTGAATTCAGTCTTGATTTAAGATATGTTTATTTAACAGATTTTAACCTGCCTTTCAGAGCTCCTGTCCTCAAAAAACATTTTACAACAGTTATAAATTATTCAAAAACCATAATCATATAATAGATAATTATTAAATAATATTTAAACATTAAAATAACATTAAAAGATAGCAGCTAAAAACATTTCAAACAGAGAAAATAAACAGTTCAAGCATCATAAGTATTACATGACATTTAAACATTAAAATATTAAAAGATAGCAGCAGCTAAAAAAATTCGAACAGATTTCAAGCATAGAAATGACAGTCTAAGTTTTTTATGAATTGGAACAGTGTTAAAAAATGCCCATATTTTTCTGAAAAAGAGTAATATCCAAGTGGCAGCACTAGATCAAATAGCATCCTATAATGAATAAATTACTTGGAACACGTTTTTCAATACCATCTTCTTGTTCCATTCACTTTCAGCCTACCCTACCTCACAGGGTTGTTGCAAAAATAAAAATGGGAGGGAGAACCCAGGAAGAAAAGCTAGGTGGAAATATATCATGTCATATTCAACCATGCAGAGAAGAGGGAAAACATGTGCAAGGGTAGCACTCTCATTGATTTAATAGCAACATTCCACAGTTCTGATATTTTACAATAAAATACCAATAAAAGAAAGCTTGCCAACACGCACACACTTGCACACACACACAGCTTCACTGAACCAATTCTAAGCCTAACCTGCCTCACAAGGTCATTGGAAAAACTCCATACACATATACACGGAGATGTAAAAATCATATACTCCATATAATAGTTTATTGTCAAAGCCAGTTGGTCATTGCAGAACTTTTTTTTAAAAAAACAGTGTTAGCTTCCTGCCAAATAATAGTAGTGAAACCTAAATAAACCCTGCCTAATTGCTAAATAATCCTAAATAGGATGGGGATGACGACGGGAGAGAAAGAGTAACAACACAATCCTGTTTATCTACTCTAAAGCCTTTTTCACAGAATCATAGAGTTGGAAGGGTCCTATATGGCCACTGAGTCCAAACCCTTGCTCAGTGCAAGAATCCAAGTTCAAGCATACCCAATAGGTGGCTGTCCAGCTGCCTCTTGAATGTCTCCAGTGCTGGAGAGCTCACCACCTCCCTAGGTCATTGGTTCCATCATTGAATTGCTCTAATAGTTAGGAAGGTTTTTCTGATGTTCACATGAAATCTGGCTTCCTGTAACTTGAGCCCATTATCCTGTGTCCTGCACTCTGGGATGATCGAGAAGAGGTCCTGGCCCTCTTCTATGTGACAACTTTTCAAGTACTTCCAAATGCTATTATATCTCCTCTCAGTCTTCTCTTCTCAAGGCTAAACATGCCCAGTTCTTCCAGTCTTTCCTCATAGGATGTTGTTTCCCCTCCCCTGATCATTCTTGTTGCCCTCCTCTGAACCCGTTCCAGTTTGTTTGCATCCTTCTTAAAATGCAGTGTCCTGAACTTGGCGCAGTACTCAAGACGAACCAGTGCCAAATAAAAGGGAACTAGTAATTCATGTGATTTGGAAACTATACTTCTGTTAATGCAGCCTAAAATAACATTTGCCTTTTTTGCAGCCACATGGCACTGTTGGCTCATATTCAGCTTGTGATCAACAATTCCAAGATCCTTCTCGCATGTAGTTTTGCTGAGCCAAGTATCTCTCATCTGATAACTGTGCATATGACTTCTTTTTCCTATGTGTAGAACTTTGCATTTATCCCTGTTAAATTCCATTAACTTACAGCACAATCCTAACCGTGCCTACTCATAAGTAAGGCCTATTGAATTCAGTGGGGTGATGAGACACTACAAATAAAACACAGACACAAAGCATCCACCTACCATGCTTTGATTGCTACATTGCATTTCTGATTTTGTATAACAAACAAGCCTCTTTGCAAAGTGTTCAGTTTGCATTTACCTTTTGTGTATGTGTGTGTGCAGGATTCTTTAACACTCACTCACGATTACTGTGTAGTAGAATCTCCAGAAAATAACTCTAGGGAGTACTTGATGATCAAATGGGGATTACAAAGAGACAAACCACTAGCCAGAGATGAGAAAACAGCAGCTTTTGATTTGGTGGTGCCCAATCGTCAATCACAGCTCTGACTTCACTCATTGGCTAAAACCTAAAGGTGAGGGACTTGGAGAAAAAGGCTAGCTCATTTTGCCCAAATTGCAGGGTTGGGAGCTCACATTTCAGTGTTTAGTTTTGGTTCTAGAGCAAAGACGTATTGACTACACCCTGGATCCACTTGGTCATACCCCCTCGGCAAGCTTTAATAAGCCAAGAAAGGCAAGGGTCAAGAGGATACATTGCTGGCTGCTTTGTCACAAGCACCTTGTCTGCATCATCAGGCCACATCAACTAAAACTGATCCCAAGGAGTTGCAGCAGACATTGCACTGAGCACCTCACTGGAGACTACAATCAGTGTGGATGGAGCATCTAGATTGCTACAGATGCAAGCAAGTTTACCATCAAAGTGCCTTGCAAACAATTCACAGTGGGCCTCTGAAGGGTCTAAAACTCTGTCTCCTGGAATTGATGTCAACAGAACCCTGATAATATGGAAAAGCTCCAATGGACAACTACTTGAGGATACAATGGAGGCAGGGAAGTGGGCCTTCTTCGCCACCCTGACCGCCACACAGTAGGCATGGTTATGATATTTTATTTATGCCAGATCAAGCCTCACAGCACATCTTTTGCCACTTGTGCTCTAGCCATCATCCAGCCTATTTCATTGCCCTTAGTTCACTGATGTACCAAGGTGCAAATTGGGCTCCATAATGCCAGAGAGGACACTCAGGGGCAAACATGTTAAGAGCCCGACACATCTTGTTGTTCCACAGCATGACAAGGGCTTCAACAGGATCACCTGCTCTATCTACTGGAAACTCCTCAGGGCATTCAGGAATCCAATGGATTCCATTAGTCTCCAGGGGTGGACCATTTAATCTATCCACCACCCCTGCAGAGGAGGACTGGAGATGTAAGTCTAAACTTCACCAGGAAGTGATCTGGCCATGACAATGGGGTGACATCCACCCCTCCATCTCCAGACCACCCCTTCCTCCATCTGGAGCAAAAACTGTTGAGAGCGTGCCCTACTCTATATGTCAGACCGGTGACAACTTGAGACAGCCCCATGGTTCATGGAGGCCATGAAGTCCTGAGCCAGAATAATAGAGGCAGCTTCAGCATGGACATTGAAATCATCCAGGACTATCGTTCTGGGCTCCTCCAAAACCACACCAGAGATGGTCTCCACCAGCTTGGTCAGAGAAGCTGCTGGGCAGCAGGGTGGATGGTACACCAAGAGCAAACCTTGCTTACCGTCTCCTTGGCTAGACATCAGGTGCAGGCCCTCACAGCCAGCTCCAAGACAGAGTGGTTTCCTGGTGACAGAGATGGAAATTCTATGGACTACAGCAACCCTTCCCCCCCCCATGTCACTGCAGGCTGTGCTGGTTTTGCATCAAGTATCCATGTGTGCACAGCTGGGTCAGATCAATCATGGATGAGTGTGGTCTTATTGTTTACTGATCTGTACACAACAGCACACACAGGCTAGTCAGCACAGTAGATGAGCAACCTGGAACCCACCCATGGGAGGAGTGGGACCGAGGAACAAGGTGTAGACTTGGCCGGAGACTAATAGAATTGCTTGGGATCACACTTTGATGATATCTCTTTTAAAGCACGTTAAAAAGAATCTTTTCCCCTCTAACACAGTTCTTCTGATTGAAATAAGCCGTGCTTTCACAGTTTCCTACATCCATTCACAACTCATCCTTTCCATTCTTAGCCCAGTTTGAGAATGGATGTAGTCAGCTGCTCCAAGAGCTGACCAGCCACAGCTGATGGAGGCTCTGCCTTCAGATTCCTACCCTGCTCCACTTCCAGGCACTAAACTAAGTACAACATAATTTCACATTTGTTACTTCACAGGCTCCTTCCCAGCCACCCTGATTTGTGATTTCTATTTCAGGAACTCTGCAAAGGAGCGATGCTGATTAATTCCCCCTCTAGGAACTAAAAGTAGCTCTAATCTCAGGGTGTAGAGAAGAAGGGGGAAGGAACCCTGAGCATCAACTGTGTAGCCAGTATTAATTCTGGCATAGAAACAGCACTTAGGCTGCCTGAAGAATGACTTAATTTGTTTCCTAATGGACACAATGCTTTGCTGATAAAAGCCCTAAAGTAAGTTTAAAAAAAAATGTTGTTCTTTCATTGCCCCAGAGGACTCCTTTGTAATCTTAATGCTCTAGTTTGGTTCTTTCCAAGCAGAAAGGTATAGGTACAGGAAACCAAGAGATTAAGCAATATATATGTAAACTCACCCAATTTGTTAAGTCTTGTTTATTTCTTCATAGACCTGGTTAGCAGGACACATTAAATCATGGTTTAAATAAACCTTAGTCAACCAAGTATGGCTTAGTGTAACATCTGAAGCAGTGCCTTAACTATGGTTGGTTAACTATGGTTTCCTTGCAAAATGAGCCATGGTTTGTTGTTGGCTTACTGACTTTAACTGTGGCTTAGAGTTACATGCAAATGTGGACACCTCCTTAACTCTGGTCAAAATTGGTTTGTTTTATCACCCAATCCAAATCTCCCACCAAGTAAGAGAGATGCTAGGCATGAGCAGCTGGAATATAAAGCTGCTTTCACCTCCTCTCATTTGTGCTTTCCCCAAATCTGCTAACTCTGCCTGGGGGCAGGATCCTTTTTACTACCCAATCCCACCCTGTCTCTGATTGAATTCACAGCAAAAGCTCAAAGTGGAGTTGAAAGTTAAAGGGAACTTTTCTGAATTATCACTTTGCAGGGTAAAGGCATGGAGGAGGTAGAGGTGGTGAACTGCTGATTTGAAACAAAAGTACTTTCTCCAAGCAGGTAGAGCTCATAGTATCAGCAACTTGATGCTTTGATAATGAGGCACAGAGATAAAATATAGATACGGAAGAGTGGGTGTTAAGGAAATGTTGGGGGCTCAAAATGGGGTTCTATTCCTGACAGTCATTACAACTAACAGATGAAACTACTTAAGAGTGCATTGGCAGTCTTTCAAACCCCACAGCAGCAGAGGGTGAGGAAAAAGGAAGGGAGCTGGTCCAACATAGGTGATGTTTACAAAACCCAAAGCATAAGTTCACAATAACCACCGATTGCTGGTTGAAGAAAGAAAAAAATAAAAAGCCCAGTTGCAGAGGGGATGTGTGGAAGAAGAGGGTTAAAAAGGCTACAAGCTGCTAAGGAGTTGGGGTGTTGTTTTTCTGGAAGGGGAGGGAAGGTGTTTCACAACAGCTGCTTGAGATTCCAGAGAGGATTTCCATACCTTCACTGTCACAGCCAGCCAAGGGAAAGGGAAATGGTGGTGCAGTGCAGCAATGCCAGCAGTTGGGCACCTCAAAGTATTAAGGACTGTCAAGTAGAGAGACAGCTGAGGGATGGAAGTAAGTAAAGTGGAAGGAGGACAGAGTATGATGAAACAAACCATAGTCACTTTGACAATCTGCCAAATGTCCTTTGGCTTAATAAACTGTGGTTTATGAATGATTTAACAACTACGTTTGCATGTCAAGCTAAGCTAAACCGTGGCTTAATGTGAATGTGCTGGTTCCCAAGGAGGAGACTGCAGCTTCTCAGCTCCTCCCCAGGCTTTTTAGATCAGTGTGGCTTAGCAGCTAAGCCAAGATTTGGCCTAGTGTGCGTCTGAACCCAGGATCATAGTTACAGTGCCACTCCTTAACCTCAAGATTTGTCCTACATTTGCAGGTTGTGGTTAAGAAGGAGAGACCCTAACCACAATCCTGAATTTGGATGACATGCTAAGCCAGCCTGCATAGACCTAAAAAGTCCGGAGAGGAACAAAGCGGGTGCAAGTTCTGGCTTACTGTGCTATGCAAATATCAGGCCAACATGATGTACAAACTGGGCCACTGCCCACTTTTCCCCCAAGTAACTTTAGCTTCATCTCCTCTATGATGTATGTCAGCATAAAAGCAAGTGACGTCCAACCTACTCAACAGGAATCTTTGTAGGCTGAACAGCACGTTTTTGTAGGTGAGCAACATATGCATTCATTGGTTTGTGAAGAGAAAAACTGAAAGGGAAGTAAATCAGGAATGCTGGCTGTCTTGCAAGCTGCACTACAGTGACCAGAAGAGAAATGAGAAAGAAAATATATCAGCTTCTTCTAACAATTCTTACAATTACTGTGATGTAATGTAGTGGATTCCTGCATTGAACAGGGGGCTGGACTTGATGGCCTTATAGGCCCCTTCCAGCTCTACTATTATATGTTTCTATGTTTCTATGTAAAAGGATTCCATGAAGGGATTCAGATGACCAGGTTGATGTCGGTTTCGTGTAGCCATGTGGGCCCAAAATCCAGAATGGGGCAATGATATTTGATTTCATTGATATCTGGACCAAGACCAGAGCTTGGAATGTTCATTTTTAGGTTCAAGTTCAACATGTCCAAAAAGAAACTAATCCCAGCTGCCATTCATCCCTTTACAAAATGAACTAATTTGATTCATATTTCATTCACAGTTCAATTCAAGTTCATCCAAATAATTATTGGCCATTTTTTTTCAACATTCAGAATGTGACAAGCTGCTGTGCCGAAGTCTACTTAAGAAGGCTAAGAATAAGCAGAAATATATTTAAGACTAAGAAAACATTAACCTACACACACACACACACACACACACACACACAGAGGAATGTGAATTGTTTAATTGATTTCCCCCAACAATTGTAATCTTTAAACTTAAAGGCATAAGAGTCTAAAGAGTAAAAAAGAGGCACATGTAAGAGAATGAACTTGAAGATGAACTAAAAATAATTCAAAGTTCTACCCCAGAAAGAACTTAAGTTCACCCTGCAATTATGGGAACTACTTTTAGGTATAGTTCAGAGATTTTTGAACTAATTCAGTAATTCGTTCCAAGCATTGACTAAATCTGAGATTGACCACATCCTGAAAAATGCTCTGCCAGGATGTAGTGGATTTATTTATTTATTTATTGCATTTGTATACCACCCCATAGCCGAAGCTCTCTGGGCGGTTTACAATAATTAAAAGCATTAAAAACAAATATACAAATTTAAAAATACATTTTTTAAAAAACAATTTAAAAACACATGCTAAAATGCCTGGGAGAAGAGGAAAGTCTTGACCTGGCGCTGAAAAGGTAACAGTGTTGGCGCCAGGCGCACTTCATCAGGAAAATCATTCCATAATTTTGGGGCCACCACTGAGAAGGCTCTCTCCCTTGTTGCCAGACTCCCAGCTTCCCTAAGAGTAGGCACCCGGAGGAGGGCCTTGGATGTTGAGCGTAGTGTATGGGTGGGGTTCATGTCGGCAGAGGTGTTCCATCAGGTATTGTGGTCCTAAGCCGTGTAAGGCTTTATAGGTTAAAACCAGCACCTTGAATCGAGCTTGGAAACATACAGGCAGCCAATGCAAGCAGACCACAATCGGTTTTATATGCTCGAATCGTCTGGTCTCTGTTACCAATCTGGTCGTCTCTGACACAACTAAGAATACAAGTGACTAATCAGCAAATGAATTTCTCCTAGTATTCCTCGATGCAGTGTCTATTTAGCTCTATCCAGGGCTTCAGGCTCTGCCCCTCATTGCTGAGAATGAAGTCCTCTTTTCCCCATCTCTAGTAAGAAAAACAACATGAGGCAAGTGGCAGGGAACAGCCATTTCTTGCAGCAGCTTCTTGAGAGAAACCAGGCATCGCCACATGACAACAGTGACGCCAATGTCTTTGGAACATGCCAAAGGCAGTGTTTAAGGACCTCCACTCCATCCAAATGTACTCTTTGCACAAAGGATGGTGACCAAAACACTTAATTTAGAACAAACTCAAACAAACATTAGGCATGAGGAAAAGGCCACCAGAAATCTGGCCTCAGGGCCTGTGGTCTCTAGAGTTTTTTTGTAAGACCTTGACTGGAATTACTCCAGACCTTGGTGAACTACAACACACCTAAACAAGAAAGCTGACATCTGTCCTTCCAAAGAGACTCCTTAACATTACATAGTGTGGAATCTAGGCTAATTTTCAGAACATATAAAATTAATATGATTTGTCGGGATTACTTTCAGAGCAGATTGGAGGGTGGGGGTCCCAAGTGCCCATTCATAATAATGAGTGACTCCAAGTGCCATTTTATAAATGCAAAAAAGTATGGTAGAAGTGATCCAAAGATTGCTTCTCCACTGCTCTCCAACTGAACAGGAAAAAAGAGCATGATATATGGCTCTCCAAGCATCAGGCATTTGTGTTCCACAGTGGTGCCATCTGGGAAAGACTTTGGAGCACAAGTCCAGGGCCCTTCTCAGGAGAAAGAGCAGGAGGGCCCCCAAACACTGCAGGGTTGTCTTTACTACATTTTGAAATAGGTGGTGCAATACTAATCTAAAGAAGGGTGGGGTAAAGATTAAGATAATTGAAATTATACACATTACCCTCTAAAGAGCAGGGCCCTGTAAGACCATTAAGTCCAGAGCAGGGGCATAAAGCCATTAAGTCCAGGGTCTAAAATTACCTTACTGCACCACTGATGTTCCACTTCAGAATATGAAGTAGGAGGATTACCTGACTGCCTCATGTCGAAACTCCCTGCCTATGGAAACTAAAAACCAGTGTGTTTGGGGCAAAGGCTGTCTCCTTGAAATGGGTAGCTATCTACATGCAAGGAAATTGTATATGTATTCCTTCAACATTTTTGTTTATTGCAGCTAGGATTAGAGATCTAATGCACAAGCACTATAAACTGTGCATTCATGCCACTCGTGTATTACCAGTTCTTATGCTGGCAAGAACACCTAGGATCCCAGATTAGAGCAGAAAGTATCATTCTGCAGAAAGGCAGAGATATAGGCATGAGCAAAGAAGATTTACAGCAGGGGTAGCCAACATGGTGCCCTCCAAACCTTTTGGATTACAATTCCCATCAGCCCTAACCAGCATGGCCAATGATGGGTGTTTATTTTATTTATTTATTTGTTTCATTTTTAAACCGCCCATAGCGAGTGGCTCTCTGGGCGGTGTACAAAAGATTAAAATACAGAATATCACAATAAAATCAACCTACCAACAGTAAACATAAACAGCAAACAAAAAAAGATTTAAAATTATAACATTAAACGCTTAAAATGCCTGGGAGCATAGCCAGGTCTTAACCTGGCGCCGAAAAGATAGAAGCGTTGGCACCAGGCGTACTTCTTCGGGGAGGCTGTTCCACAGTTCGGGGGCCACTACAGAAAAGGCCCTAGATCGAGTAACTGTCCTCCGGGCTTCCTGATGGGTTGGTACCTGGAGGAGGGCCTTAGATGCTGAGCGAAGTGACCGGGTCGGTTCATAGCGGGAGAGGCGTTCCACAAGATACTGCGGTCCCACGCCGTGTAAGGCTTTATAGGTCAAAACCAGCACCTTGAATCTGGCTTGGAAACAAATGGGTAGCCAGTGCAAACGGGTCAGAACAGGTGTTATATGCGCTGACCGGCTGGTCCTCGTCAGCAGTCTGGCTGCTGCGTTTTGCACTAGCTGAAGCTTCCGAACTGTCTTCAAGGGCAGCCCTACGTAGAGCGCATTACAGTAATCCAGCCTAGAAGTTACCAGAGCATGAACAACTGAGGCGAGGTCATCCCTGTCCAGATAGGGGCGTAGCTGGGCTACCAACCGAAGGTGGTAGAACGCATTCCTTGCCACCGAGGCCACTTGCGCCTCAAGAGACAAGGAAGGATCGAAAAGAACCCCAAGACTACGAACCTGTTCCTTCAAGGGGAGTGTAACCCCATCTAAAACAGGGTAAACATCCACCATCTGGGCAGGGAAGGCATTCACCAACAGTGTCGCGGTCTTGTCTGGATTGAGTCTCAGTTTATTAGCTCTCATCCAGTCCATTATCGCGGTCAGGCAATGATTCAGCACATCCACAGACTCACCTGTAGAAGATGAAAAGGAGAAATAGAGCTGTGTGTCATCAGCGTACTGGTGGCAACGCACTCCAAAACTCCTGATGACGGCACCCAGAGGCTGCATGTAGATGTTAAAAAGCATGGGGGACAAAACCGACCCCTGAGGGACTCCACAATGGAGAGTCCAAGGTGTCGAGCAATGTTCCCCAAGTACTACCTTCTGGCGACGATCCGCCAAGTAGGAGCGGAACCACTGCCAGGCAGTGCCTCCAACTTCCAACTCCGCGAGTCTCCCCAGAAGGATACCATGGTCGATGGTATCAAACGCCGCTGAGAGATCAAGGAGAATCAACAGAGTCACACTCCCTCTGTCCCTCTCCCGACAGAGGTAATCATACAGGGCGACCAAGGCTGTTTCAGTGCCAAAACCAGGCCTAAAACCGGATTGAAACGGATCCAGATAATCGGTCTCATCCAAGAGCACCTGGAGTTGACCGGCGACCACCCGCTCCAGAACCTTGCCCAAAAAGGGGACATTCGCCACCGGTCTATAATTGTTCAAGTTATCTGGGTCTAAGGAAGGTTTCTTTAAAAGAGGTCTCACTACTGCTTCCTTGAGACTACTAGGGACTACTCCCTCACTCAAGGAGGCATTTATCACTTCCTTGGCCCAGCCGGTGGTACTAGTCCTGCTAGCCTTCACTAGCCAAATGGACAAGGATCTAGAGCAGACGTGGTCGCCCGCACCAATCCAAGCACCTTGTCCACTTCCTCAAGCTGCACCAACTGAAACTCATCCAATAATGAAAGACAAGACCGTGTTCTGGACACTTCAATGGATTCATCTGTCATAACATCGGAGTCTAGGTCCCTACGGATGCATGCGATTTTATTTTGGAAGTGCCCTGCGATGTCGTTACAGCGAGCTTCAGATGTTTCAATGGTATCTCGAGGACCAGAATGTAAGAGTCCTCGTACAACCCTAAAAAGCTCTGCAGGGCGGCAGAGAGATGTCCTGATAGAGGCAGCGAAGTGGGACTTCTTCGCCGCCCTTACCTCTTTTATATACGACTTAGTGGAGGCACTTACCAAAGCATAACTGCATCCGTCTGGAGTTCGTCTCCATCTGCACTCCAGCCTCCTTCTCTCTTGCTGTGTTGTAATGCGCAACATCTGGAGGACACTGTGTCGGCTACCCCGGCTCTACAAATATGCTCCCCAGTTTGGAGAATGTGAATTAGATTAGGTCCAAATCTCTGTTATTCAACAACTCAAATTCTTGGAGAAGATCCCCTCTGCACTTATCCCCACGGAACCCTTTTCCTAACCCCTATCCCGAGTTTAGCTATCCCAGTGGTTGTGATGTCCATGGCTGTCATAAACAGTGTTTTAATTGTTAGGTAAGCAGAATGGCAAAGACTACAAGGGGAGAGACTCTGAGATTGCTCTCTCCAAATCTGGTTTAGATCTGGACATCTGCATCCCACCTCCACCCCAGACTTTTTTGTCAGACTTGGATCAGGCCAAGCTTACAAACTGAGGCCTCTGCTGGGCCTGGCACTAACATTCAAACTAATTCCGTTGGCAGGTTCCAGCCTCGCCAGCCACATGGTGAGATCGTTTCATCATTGCTCAGAGTGGGTGTTCTTGCTCCTTTCTTTGAAACACACAATACTGACCACTGCCAGGCAAGGGATACTGAATGAAGAACTCCTCTGATGTGAGATGACGGTTTCTGTGGTCTGTAATATTCAGTGAATATTAACGTCCAGGAGACTGCATGGCTGCTGTCCAGGCTGAGTGCTCATTCCCTGGTGCCTGGAAGGGTCAAGAGCTGCTGCCCACACACACTGAAGCAGTTGGCTAGCGGCCAACTAGCCGGTATATTTGTAGCTCGCAACAGCTTCCAAACATGCATTTTTCAAGGGCTGCATCTCTGAGGTTTTGTTGCCTCAGTTTTGCTCATACTTAAGTATTCCTGTCTAAGGCGATCAGAGCACTTTCTTCTGCCATTCTGTATTTTAAAATTCATGATTTATTCCCTCCCACCCTTTGCTGGAGTTTCTGTTTTTCCTGGCCTTTGCAATACAGCAAAAACATGAACAGAGGCACATTTTCTTCAACTTCCCATCTTCCTCATGTCACATACAATGAGAGAGACTGAGAGAACAAAAGGGACAGAAAAAGGAACTTAACAAGCCTGGATAACAAAAATCAAATAATCCAAGTGATTAAAAAAAATAAAAAATAAATAAACCTCACCCTAGTTTGAAAAAGAAATCTAAAGGCAGTACCAGGAAAATCTGGAGCATCTTCTGCAAGAAAATCAAAAATATCTAAAGAAGTTAAGGGCTTTTTCAGACACAGGGCCAGGCCTGCCACTAGGCAGGGTAGGCAGGCACCTCAGTCAGCTGATTTTGGGTGTCATAAAAGGACAGCAAATTATTAGCTATTTAAAAGGAAGCTCTGGGAACCCCATTCACTATAATGGGGAACTCTATAAATGATTCACCACCCCTTTTGACCAAACTGGATGACATCGACAGACATGGATGCCCCTCCACAGAGGGTCTTTTTGTGGAGAAGATAAAAGGGATACATTTTTCTGCCACCTTGGGCTCCTGCTGGGAGGAAGGGTGGTATATAAATCTTTTTCTTCTTCTTCTTCTTCTTCTTCTTCCCCATAATAGCTTCTGAGGGAGGGGGAGTTGGGGTTTGCCCTTAAAACAATTAAGAGGTGATCAAGGAGTGTGTATTCTTGCATGTTGATTTTTTTAAATTTTGCATCTTCACACCGTCATTTCTTTTCCACTACAGTAGGGCCCTGCTTTACGGCGCTTACCTTTACAGCGCTTCGCTAATGTGGCAGTCTCAATTAGATGCAATTAGATTAAAGCCCCAATCATACGGCGCTTGTTCCACTTTTACGGCGTTTTTCAGGCGTCATGCACCATTCTATTCAATGAGTTCCACTTTTCAAGCAGTTTTTGCTTTACTGCGGGGTCCGGAACATAATCCGCCATATGCGTGGGGCCCTACTGTACTTGTAATGTTCTCCAACAGGCCTTACAAGTCACCAATAGGCCTTACAATGTGAGGCAGTCCAAAATGTTGCCTGTAGAATTCTGAAGAGTTCTTGAGGTATGTTTCTTTGTTTTTTGTTAAAGCAGAGCAATAGAAATCTTCCAGTACTGTGATTTAACAAACATCTAGAGCTTTTCACTGCTCTGCAGGCAACATTTCATGTAATTATAGAGCAGTAGAGTTGGAAGGGGCCTATAAAGCTATCAAGTCCAATCCCCTGCTCAATGCAGGAATCCAAATCAAAGCATTCCCGACAGATGGCTGTCCAGCTGCTTCTTGAATGCCTCCAGTGTCAGAGAGCCCTCTACCTCTCTAGGTAATTGGTTCCATTGTCATATGGCTCTAACAGTTAGGAAGTTTTTCCTGATGTTCAGTTGAAATCTGGCTTCCTGCAACTTGAGCCCATTATTCCGTGTCCTGCACTCTGGAACGATCGAGAAGAGATCCCGGCCCTCCTCTGTGTGACAACCTTTCATGTACTAAAGAGTGCTATCATATCTCCTCCAGGCTAAACATGCCCAGTTCTTTCAGTCTCTCCTCGTAGGGTTTTGTTTCAAGTCCCCTGGTCATCCTTGTTGCCCTCCTCTGAACCTGTTCCAGTTTGTCTGCATCCTTCTTGAAGTGCGGTGTCCAGAACTGGACACATTACTCAAGATGAGGCCTAACAAGTGCTGAATAGAGGGGAACTAATACTTCAATCAATTTGGAATCTATATTTATTCATTTATTTACTCTATTTCTATGCCGCCTTTTGGCCAAAAGGTCCTCAAGGGGGCTCACAAAAAAAATAAACACAAATACAAAATACACATCAAAAAAGAATACAGTGCACAAAAATTTAAATAACAAAATATTAACATTGTTAAAAAAATACAAGGTTCTTTACAGGCCTAAAGATAATCTGTCCCAAAATGTAGTACTGACACTTCAAGAATTTTAGTCCTCAAACATTGAGCAGCTGTTGCAAAGGATTCGCTCACCAACATCATCGGATTCTTCCCCAAAATCATCATCCATAGACTTGAAGTAGAACCTGTAGTTGGACTGGTTGAGGAGCGCCTTGAAATAACTTCTGTTAATGCAACCTAATATAGCATTTGCCTTTTTTGCAGCCACATCACACTGTTGGCTCATATTCAGCTTGTGATCAATGACAATTCCAAAAACCTTCTCACATGTTGAATTGCTGAGCCAAGTATCCCCCATCTTATAACTGTGCATTTGGTTTCTTTTTTCTAAGTGTAGAACTTTGCACTTATCCCTGCTGAATTTCATTCTCTTGTTTTCAGCCCAATGCTCCAGCCTATCAAGGTCCCTTTGAATTTTGTTTCTGTCTTCCATGGTATTAGCTGTGCCCCCCAGTTTTGTATCATCTGCAAATTTGATAAGCATGCTCTGTACCTCCTCATCCAAGCTGTTAATAAAAATGTTGAAGAGCACTGGACCCAGAACTGAGCCCTGTAGTACCCCACTCGTTACTTCTGCACAGTTTGAGAAGGAACCATGGATAAGCACTCTTTGAGTACGATTCTGGAGCCAACTGTGGATCCACCTGATAGTTGTTCCATCCAGCCCACATTTAGCTAGCTTGCTAATCAGAATATCATGGGGCACTTTGTCAAAAGCTTTGCTGAAGTCAAGATATATTATGTCCACAGCATTCCCACAGTCTACAAGGGAGGTTACCCATTCAAAAAATGAGATAAGATGAGTTTGGCAGGATTTGTTCTTCATAAATCCATGTTGGCTTCTAGTAATCACTGCATTGTTTTCAAGATGCTTACAGATTGACTGCTTTATAATCTGCTCCAGAGTTTTTCCAGGGATTGAGGTTAGGCTGACTGGTCTGTACTTCCCTGGTTCCTCCTTTTGCCCTTTTTGAAGATAGGGACAACATTAGCTCTTCTCCGGTCAGCTGGCACTTCACCAGTCCATGATTTCGCAAAGATAATAGACAGTGGTTCTGAGAGTTCTTCAGCCAGTTCCTTCAATACTCTAGGATGCAGTTTATCAGGCCCTGCTGATTTGAACTTGTTCAAAGTGATTAGTTATTCCCTGACCATTTGTCTATCAATCTCAAGCTCCAATCCTGCCCCTTCTACTTCATGTTTCCTGGGAGAGTCACAGACCCTTTTTTTTGGAGAAGACTGAGCCAAAGTAGGAATTGAGGACTTCTGCCTTTTCTTTGTCATCTGTTGTCATTTTGCCATCCTCATTGAGTAGCTGTGCCACCATTTCTTCTCTCTGTCTTTTACTATGGATGTACTTGAAGAAAGCTTTTTTGTTGCTTTTAGCATCTCCTGCTAACCTCAGCTCATTCTCATCTTAAGCCTTCCTGATGCCATCCTGGCAATTCTGTGATACCTGCCTGTACTCTTCCTTTGTGGCCTGGCTTTCTTTCCACTTCCTGTATGTGCCCTTTTTGGCTTCTTCTGCTGTTTCCCCCCTTTTTTTCTTGTTGGAATTGCTTGCCATTGCGCTTTTAGAATATTCTTTTTTAGAAACTCCCACCCATCTTGGACTCCTTTTCTCATCAGGGTGGCTTGCCATGGAACCATACTTACAATTGTTCTGAGTTTATTAAAATCAGCTTTCCTGAAGTCCAGGGTGCGCGTATGGCTACTCTCAGCTTTTGCTTCTGTTAAAATCAAGAATTCAAGTATGGTGTGGTCACTTTCCCCCAGAGTTCCTGTAACTGCCACTTCATTCACCAAATCATCTCTGTTGGTTAGAATTTGGGATAGTCTCACTGCTTCCAAAGCCCATGGACCGAGATATAGGAAAACACAGGGCTATATGATACAGTAAAGTACAAAAACAACAGGACAACATGAGGCTTTGTGAGGGCCCTCATCCAGTTCAGTGAAGGGGGATTACTGACATCCCAGTTTGACTCAGGGGGTGAGGGGGAGAGACTCCAGGATCACCCAGCTCACCTTGTTATTCGGTCCATATACAGAGGCAAAGCACAAAACCACTTAGGGATTTTTGCCAAAAATGTTAAATAGATTAGGTAGACAAATTTTAAAAAACATATGGCAGCTGGTGCCAGGAGAAACTTGCTAGCTCTACTCCCATCTTCCTTCCTGTTGCACTTGATGAGTTGGACGGTGACCTTGTGAAGCAGGGAAATCAAGGTTCTTCCAAAACATGCTGAGAGTCTCCCTGAATGCACAAGGTTGCCCTCTAACTTGTGGGGGGCAACAGGAATAACAATGGGAGGGGGCAGAACTAGTGCACTCACCCCTTCACTGTGCACGCTGGTGGAACATCTGAAGAGGGCTACCCTGTACTCTGGGTGTATATGCACACACATTTTTTTACCCCTAAACCCATTTCCTAACTTTGGATTTGAAATTTCCAGGCACCCTGAGGCGGCCAACAGCACTTTCTGCTGAGCAGGCAGCAGAGAGCTTGGAGTGAGTTCCTGTCTCTATGCCTCAAACAATAAATAATGTTTACACTTGTACGTGGCAGACACTGAATCTCGGTTACTGACACCTAACTCATCCTCTCTCCCCAATCTATCTCTATAACAAAATGCCCAAACTGGCTGAACTGAAAGGCAGCAAAAACAGTGCTGAAAGACCCCTGCTGTTTTCAGACATCCTCCTTTAATGCATCCTCTCTGTGTCATTGTCCATGCTACGCTAGAATTTAGAGTGAGGCTTTTTGCCTTGACCTTTGGTAGCTTTAAGTTGGCAGCCTTAACGTTCATATGCACTCACTTGAGTGGAGACAATTGGGTTAAGGGTGAATGGGAAATAGTTCTGTCCTCCCTCATGCTGATTCACTGGCAGGATGAGAAATGATGTCTATTAATTCGTGGATGAGGCTGATATCTAGTAATGGATGTCACGTAATTCACTGATACAGGAAGTCTTAACTTGATTACTAGGGCTGGTCCTCTCCTAAGTATTGGTGCTCAAAGGTCACATTTTCAATACAATCTAGCCTCATAAGTACTCAGGTAAAGCAAGAAAATAGGGTGAAGGTGTCTTAAGTTGTCTAGGTCAGAGCTGGCTGTAGGGTTCAGCTGAGGGAGCATCCTGGGTTTGTAAAAACATTGGCCAGGGAGGAGTAAGGTTTACAGCAGAACCACATCCATTGCAGAGGCATCCGTTTTGGAATTATCAACATGAGGAGGCTGCGCATGGTCTGATCAGTATTTGCAGAGGTTGCTATCTAGGAACCACATGTTCAACTTTGGGTTCCATGATGGAACCAAGGTTGAATATAAATATTTTGTTGTTATATGCCTTCAATAGCATCTATTATAAACCACCCTGTTCAGATCTTGTAAATTCAGGTCTGTTGCTTCCTTTATGGAATCAATCCATCTCTTGTTTGGCCTTCCTCTTTTTCTACTCCCTTCTGTTTTTCCCAGCATTATCGTCTTTTCCAGTGAATCATGACTTCTCATTATGTGTCCAAAGTATGATAACCTCAGTTTCAGCATTTTAGCTTCTAATGATAGTTCTGGTTTAATTTGTTCTAACAACCAATTATTTGTCTTTTTCACAGTCCATGGTATGTGCAAAGCTCTCCTCCAACACCACATTTCAAATGAGTTGATTTTTCTCATGGATATAAATGTAAGGAAATAAAATAGCAACAAATAGTACAATCTCCCACGTGAGTGATTGGCACGGTCCGATTGCACTGGAGGAGAAGGAGGGGCTGATAATCAGCAACATCCTGCTTTTTTTTTTTGCATGCATTAATGGAAGTGAGGAGACTTGAAGCCAGGGTAGCAAAAGTTGAGCTGTCAGGTCAGCAGAGCAAAATCTGATCAACAGGGCATGGTATCTAGATCACAAGAAATAATCATTCCGCTCAGTTTTGAATTGGTCTGGCCATATCTGGCGTAGTGTGTCCAGTTCTGGCTGCCACAAACGAGAGTGCATCTAGAGGAGGGCAATCAGGGTGGAGAAAGATCTGGAAACCAAGTCCTATGAGGAACATTTGAAAGACCTGGGAATGCTTAGCCTGGAGAAGAGAAGACATGATCATGGTTGTAAAGTATCTGAATATGTCATTTAGAATATGGAACAGATTTGTTTTCTGTTGCTACAGCAGTCAGGACTAGGACAAACGGGTATAAATGGCAGGGGAGCAGATTTCAGCTAAACATTCTGAGAAACTTCTTTATGGAGAAAACTGTCTGACAGTGGAACAGGCAGCCTTGAGGGGTACAAGGCTGTCATTTGTCAGAGGTATTTAAGCAGAGGCTGGGCAGCCATCTGTCAGTGCTCATAAAAGTTGCAAGTGGGGTTGGACTAGGTGACCTCCAAGGTCCCCTTCAAATCTAGAATTCAATCATTCTATGTTCAAGGTTGATTTCTGAGAACGGTTCTCAGATCCTTTTACTACAAGTCCTCCCAACCCTGCCCTCAATATTATAAGCTTCTTACAAAATATTACAGAAAAGGAACTGGATGGCACAGCTTGCTCTTGTTGCAAGGAGCAAGAAGGAAGGCAAATGAGTGAAAAAGAAAGCAGTTGTGATGCTGTGCTTTAAAAGCTGGAGATTTGTCCCACTGCTTTCGCACGCCATGACTCTCCACAGCTAGTAGCCACAACTGAGTGAACCCTGCCCCCCCATACCTTGCCTAACACATTGCTCCGTAGCCTTGCCAAGGCTCTCTCAAGCAACAGCTAATGAGAAAATGCCAGACCGGCCCGGCTTTCCAGTTAGGGTGAGCAGTGAGGTGGCCAAGTTTGCTGATGATACTAAATTGTTCAGGGTTGTTAAAACAAAAAAGGATTGCGAAGAGCTTCAAAAGGATCTCTCCAAATTGAGTGAATGGGTGGTAAAGTGGCAAATGCAATTCAGTGTAAACAAGTGTAAAGTTATGCATATTGGAGGGGAAAAAAATCTTAATTTCACATATATGCTCACAGGGTCTGAACTGGTGGTGACTGACCAGGAATGGGACCTTGGGGTCATAGTGGTCATCTCGATGAAGATGTCAACCCAGTGTGCAGCAGCTATAAAAAAAGGCAAAATCCATTCTAAGGGTCCTTAGGAAAGATATTGAAAATAAAACTGCTGATATAATAATGCCATTATATAAATCTATGGTGCGGCCACATTTGGAATACTGTTTACAGTTCTTGTTGCCTCACCTCAAAAAGGATATTGTAGAGCTGGAAAAGGTTCAAACAAGGGCAACCGGAATGATCAAGGGGATGCAGTGACTCCCCTATGAGGCAAGGTTGCAACATTTGGGGCTTTTTAGTTTAGAGAAAAGGCGAGTAAGAGATGACATGAGAAGTGTATAAAGTTACGCATGGCATGGAGAAAGAGGATAAAGAAAAGATGTTCTCCCTCATGACACTAGAACTTGTGGACATCCAATGAAGCTGAATGCGGAAGATCCAGAACAGACAAAAGAAAGTACTTTACACAGTGCATAGTTAAACTATGGAATTTGCTCCCACAAAAGCAGTGATGGCCATCGACTTGGATGGCTTTAAAAGAGGATTAGACAAATTCATGGAGGAAAAGGTCATCAGTGGCTACTAGCTATGATAGCTATGCTCTGCCTCCATAGTTGGAGGCAGTATGCTTCCAAATACCAGTCGCTAGAAACCGCAGGAGGGGACAGTGCTCTTTGCACTCAGGTCCTGCTTGCGGGCTTCCCAAGGGCAACTGGTTGGGCACTGTGAAAACAGGATGCTGGACTAGATGGGCTATTGGCCTGATCCAGGAGGCTCTTCTTATGTTTCCAGGTTCACTGATTAACCAGTGGCCCAACCAATCAGGATACCTGAAGCCACACCTCCTTCCATAAGCAGCTCCATTCCAAAGTCCAGATCTCTGCTGAAGCAACACTAGAAGCTTGTGCCTTGGCTTGCCTATTTTTTTGCCACTGACTGCCACATTTTCTGCTCTTGGATCTGTGTTCTCATTGGCTCTCTTTGGTCTTGTTACCCTCACAGTTCTTCTACAGCAGAGCTTTGTCCAAATAGGTGCTTATGGTGGCCCTGATCCTCCTTAGGCTTATACCTCCTTGGCTTAGGTGTCCTGATTGGCTGAGCCACTGGTTAATTACTGAGAACTTGGAAAACTGGGCTAGTCTGGAGTTTTCTGTTAGCTGTTACTGACATTTAGAAGACATTATTATATTATCAGACATACCATGTCTCCTGATTAGTTGGATATATATGTGAAACATGAGGTTAGCCATGGTGGGTTTGGGAGAAAATCCTGCCTCCATGATGATCCGCCCACTTGATTTTGACAACTTTACCCACTATTCTACCCACAAAGCATTTATTTTAATAAGCAGCTAAAGAAATGTCATTTTTGTTGATAGAATGTGGTCAAACTCTGGTCATTCGCCAGCCTAAAAGCTGAGTAAAGTTCAGTGGTGCAAGCTGATTTACACTGGTATTGCTGAGATCAGAATCTAATCCCCTGTAATTACCCAACATGAGGGAAACGTTTCCCCCTCCTTCTGTTTTTCCAAGTGTCCTGTAATGTCATTTGCTAAACATATTAGATTGCTCTTTAACTTAGCCTGATCTTTCAAGACCTTTCAAAAAACTCCCTTGCATCTCCTCCTCTGTGGGAATTTCACAAATCACCGTTGATTAGCCTCACCTCAAACAGGACCGTGTATCATTATCTAAATACTTTTCTTGCCAAACTACCTTCTAGCCCAAGGACAAAAGAGAATTTCAGAAAATGAGGTTCCCCGAGGCCAGTCTGTTTCTCACTCCACCCAGTAGATCCACAGGGCAAAAACTCCAGATGCAGCATTATATTGATCTAAATTAAATACACTCAAACACTATCTAATTGAACTGACAGGGCACCAGTGTTTAAAGGCAGAAAATTAAGGCTGTTAATATAATAATGAACAGTTGTGCTCACTGCCTGTGCCTCTGACATTTCATATTGTCATCCCACCAGTTAATCGCTACCTCTTCCCCTTTTGTGGGAGTTAATGTGTTTTCATCTGTTCACCCAATGAGGTAGCTCTCCCGTGGTTTGACAGGTACTAATACATTCCACCTATTAATGAGCCAACAGGCTAAAGCAGCTCTAGTGACAGAGTAATAATAATGCTTGCCTCTAAAGGATTTGCACATGTGCTTCTAAAAGCCTTTTCTTCTTTTGCTTTCCCCATGGCTGCACTATGAATGGAAAGTTCACATTGGCTAGACAGGTGTGGGGCACCTTTGGTCCTTCAGATGTTGCTAAACTGCTTCTCCCACCATCCCAGGCAACATAGCCAATGGCAGGGATGGTGGGAGTTGCAGTCAGCACCATCTGGAAGGCCCAAGGATCCACACAGCTGGGCTAGGATGAACATCTGGTTTTAAAATGGTTGTCATTTGATTTCCGTCTCACACACATTATATGCATGCATATAAATAATGCAAGTGAGACTCACAGCGTAACCCTATGTATGCCACTACAGAGGTAAGCCCAACTGAGTTCAGTGTGGAGCATACTCCCAAGGAGATGGGTATAGGATTGCAGTCTCAAAAGCCTTGCAGTCCTCCAGAAGTTGTTCGATTCCTTCCAGGGGTGTCACTACCAGGGTGTGGAGGGTGCGGACCACACCCAGGTGACACCCTGAGGGGGGTGACACCCAGAGCCACCCTGCCCCATGCCGTTGGCCGGCAAAGGAGCCGAGAAGCGCTCCGGGCCGGCGCAGCCAACTCCTCCTCGGAGGCGGGCGGGCGGGCGAGACTGACAGCGGGCGCCCGCTCGCTGGCGGTGAAGCTGGGATGGGCCTTCCACCACCAGCCTGGAGTGTGTGGTGAGTGTGTGCGCGTGTGCATGCACGCGCACACACAATACCAACCACCCCCGTCCATGCATCTGGGAGGGCACGCGCCGGAGGTCCGCACCCCCCGCACTCCTGCTAGTGATGCCACTGATTCCTTCTCCCATTAGTTGCATGGTCAATGGTCAAGGATGATGGGATTTCAATTCCAACAATATCTGGAGGGCCACAGGTTCTCTATTCCTGCTAGGCATTTTCAGTATTGCAGCTCTGTAACAGTGCAATCCTATACAAGTTTTCTCAGATGTCAGCCCCATTGAGTTGAATAGGGCTTACTCCCATGAAAATGAATATATGATTGAAAGCTGTCACTGACCATGTTGGCTGGCACTGATGGGAGATGGATTTCAACAACTGGAGGCTACAGGTTCCCTATAATTATGCCACGCAATCCCTGCTGTATAATAACTTGCCTCTATGTTGCCTCATCTATTCAGCACTGGCAGATGTTTTGCTACATCACCATTATTATTATTATTATTATTATTATTATTAATCCCATCTTTCTGCCAAGGATCTAGAGGGGCTTGCAGATATCAAGAGACTGGGTGAAAAGGGCAAGTTATTCTGGAGGTTCTAAATTTTAGACCAGATTCCAGGTCTGTACTGTACACAAGTTCCTATATGTATGTTGGGGTCTGTTCTTATGATGTTTTAAAGTGTTTTTAGCGCTTCTGTTTGTCGCCCTGGGCTCCTGCTGGGAGGAAGGGTGGGATATAAATCTAATAATAATAATAATAATAATAATAATAATAATAATAATAATAATAATAATAATCTACATTATATTGAAAAGAAAAGCACAATAAATTGGTCACCCTCAGGAATACACAAATTTCAGTCACCTTTGTGGTGATGGAATCAGATATTCACAAAGATGGCCAACAAAATTTGCTCAAAAGTAAGATTTTTAAAAAATAAATTCTCATCCAAATTTTCCTCTCATTTGGGGGGTTCTGAATTATTGTTTGTCTATTTGGAAATTTATTTTACAAATCCTCCAAAGTGGGGCTGAAGGAGAGTGTACAAAATTATGCATGGCATGGAGAAAGTGGATAGAGAAAAACATTTCTCCCTCTCCCATAACACTAGAATTCACAGACATCCAATGAAGCCGAATGTTGAAAGATTCAGGACAGATAAAATAAAGAACTTCTTCACACAGCTCAGAATTAAACTATGGAAGAGACACAAGAGCCAGGCATGGCCACCAACTTGGATGGCTTTTAAAGAGGATTAGACAAATTCATGGAGGATAAGGCTATCAATGGCTACTTAATGCATACCCGAAAGATGGGTATCCAGCTGCCTCCTGAATGCCCCCAGTGTTGGAGAGCCCACAACCTCCCTAGGTAATTGGTTCCATCATTGTACAGTTAGGAGGTTTTTACTGAGGTACAGCCAAAATCTGGCTTCCTGTAACTTGAGCCCATTATTTCATGTCCTGCACTCTGGGATGATCGAGAAGAGATCCTGCCCTCCTCTTTGTGACAGCCTTTCAAGTACTTGAAGAGTGCTATCATATTCCCCTCAGTCTTATTTTCTCAAGGCTAAACATGCCCACTTCTTCCAGTCTCTCCATATAGGGTTTTGATTCCAGTCCCCTGGTCATCCTTGTTGCCCTCCTCTGAACCTGTTCCAGTTTGTCTGCATCCATCTCAAGATGAGGCCTAACCAGTGCCGAATAGAGGGGGACTAGTACTTCACACAATTTGGAAACTGTACTTCTGTTAATGCAGCTTAAAATAGCATTTGCTTTTTTTTTAGCCACATTGCACTGTTGGCTCACATTCAGGTTGTTATCAACAACAGCCTCCATTCAGCCTACATATAGCTAGCTTGCCAATCAGAATATCATAGGGCATTTTGTCAAAAGCTTTGCTGAAGTCAAGATATATTATGTCCACAGCATCTCCACAGTCTATCAGGGAGCTTACCCGATCAAAAAATGAGATAAGTTTAGCCTGGCAGCATTTGTTCTTGACAAATCCATGTTGGCTTCTAGTAATTCCTGTATTGTTTTCAAGTGCTTGCAGACTGACCACTTTATAATCTCCTCCAGAATTTTCCCAGGGATTGAAATCAACCTGACTGGTCTGTAGTTTCCAGGGTCCTGTTTTTGCCCTTTTTGAAGACAGGGACAACATTAGCCATCCTCCAGTCATCCAGCAGTTCACCTATTCTCCACGATTTCGCAAAGATAATAGACAGTCGTTCCAAGAGTTCTTCAGTCAGTTCCTGCAATACTCTAGGATGCAGTTCATTGGGCCCTGGAGATTTGAACTTGTTCAAAGTAATTCGGTATTCCTTGACCATTTGTCTATAATTCTCAGGCTGCAATCCTGCCCCTTCTACTTCATGTTCTTAAATTCTTAACAGGAGGCAAAACCAGCTCATGGAGCACCACCACAACAGCCTGAGGGACATCTGTTCATCCTAATTAAAAGTTGATCTAAAAGCCTGGTTTCATACCTGTTTCAATTGTTTGATGGATCTTGATTTAATGTAGTGGAAGGGGAGTGCAGCTCCGGGATATTTTTAAGAGTAGGAGTGATTACATCATCTACCCAAGCTCCTGGATTATTGACAAATGTTCTTTGTTCTGGGAAAGAAATGAGATGTTAATGAGTCTTTCAGGTTTGTTTGTGACAAATTAGCATAGAATAAGTCAGAGAATGAGAAAAATAATAAGGCAGAGGCTGGATACAGCTTTCATTTTCTTTGTTGGGGTTCCTACTTCACTCTGGCAGTTTAAATGGTAATACGTCTTGGCAAGATTGTTTACATTTCCAATTAAAACCTAAAGATTGCATTTAAGTTGACACAGGTTCTTCTGTTAAAGCTCAGTGTGTATCATGAGTTGAACATATGCAGTCAGAAGCACTGATGAGGTCCGTGGAGCTTTCTCCCAAGAAACCACAAACAGGACTACAGTTATGGTGATCCAAATAAATTGAGTATTATGATATATACTGCTGTTCTTTGGGGGGCTGTGAATACAGCTGTCTGCATTTTTGAACACTCTTTGGGGGTGTGGCTATGAACTCTTCTTGGGATGTAGCTGTTGGGGTTCCTTCACTTATCAGAAGTGTTAGTTCCTCCATTTTGAGAAGTCTCACCTTGAACTGCTAGCCAGTGAATCTTCCCTTGCCTAGTTGTAAATGTGCCTATAAGTCACAAGACAAGTACATGTAACCTTATGATATATACTCTAATATGAGGCTCAGCTTCTTTTCGTGTTTGCCCGCTATAATTTTCTGTAAACCCTCAGTTATGCGTTGTAACTGCTAGGAACACTAGCTTCTAAGGCAAACTTCTCTGAAACCAGCTACTTGCCACTTGCCTCAGCCCTAAAGACCAAATAAATCTTCTTCCTTTTTTTTCATCTCCTGAAAGGGGAGGGATATCAAGCGGGTGACATTGAGAGTCTGCTGTGACAAGGGTGGTGGCAGTGGAGAGATAATTGAACTCACTTTGCCAGCTGCCTTACAGCTTTCCCACCACTCACACTGGTAAGGCTTTGCTTGAGTTATTTGGGCTGATAAAATTCAGCGGACAGTCAGCAAAGTCCACTGAGCAAGCTGGGAGAACAGAAATAGTCTCTTGGAGAAGCAAACGTGAGGCAAAGAGGAGGAGGAGGTTCACCAGGGAGGACCACTGACTCAGCAACCCACCACAGAGAGTATTAGCTGTACACGCCAATCCCCAGGGAGTCACCATGGTCTAGAGAGATGTTCTCATAATGCTGTCATTCTGCTTAGCATCTGCTGCCACCAGGTACCTTCTCTCAGGGGCACTGTGGAATATAATAATAATAAATTTTATTTCTAGGCCGCCTATCTGGCCGCACAAGAGGCCACTCTAGGCGGCGTACAAGATCAAGTAAAAGGATTTACAACATACAAACAACATACAAACCCAAGAACTACAATATAAAACGAAACCGAACCCACCCATAGCTAAAACCAATAAAATTAGGCTACCCCAGGGATCTGTGGAGATCTGGGAGGCCAGAGGAAGAGAAAATGGAGGCTGCGAAAGGACAGGAACTTGAGGCACGATGACTTAGCTGTGTTGCCCATCATGCTCCTTGGTAGGGGTGTCCTATAAGAAAACCAGGAGGGCCATTCATCCTGTCCCTCCTCATATTTCACAAGCGATTTATTCCTTGGGAGCAGCTATTTTGCTGATTCTTAGGAGACATAAAGAGGGAACCACAACACATGCTCTTAAAAGTATCCAGCTTTTTGGCAATGTACTGTGCAAACCTGAGGTATATGTTTACTCAGAAGGAAGTCAGACTGAGTTCAGCGATCCCAGGGAACTGTAGCTACTGAATCATTGATACACAGTAAAAATGTAAGAGTGTCATCACAGCCCCCATGATATACTTTAATTTGGATTCCTGCATTGAGCAGGAGGGTTGGACTTGATGGCCTCATAGGCCCTCTCCAATTCTATGATTGGTGGTTCCTCATCACAATCATGGATTTGCATGAAGTCAGGGCAGGTCAGGGGAGCAAGAGAGAAGGCAGGTTGCACTACAGTGGTGGCCATGGCATGATGGGAGTGAGAACGGAGGGACACTGGCAGGGGGAAAGTGGTAGTTTCAAACAAGAGAGGTCTGAATAGATTGGGAAGGGACAAGGGAGAAACACTGAGGATTTTTTTTTTTTAGAAAGGTTTTAACAAGGAGAAATACCAGAGATGAGTACAACACAGAAGCTAACACAACAGAGCCTGTCCCAACTCCCTGCTCTCTGTACTCAAACCTCTTTCATTGTTTAAAACAGCCATTTTCCTCAGTGCCGTAGAGCTACTATCACTGCAGTAGGGATACAAATAGGTGAGTATGTAAATCGGAACCACATTGCTGTGTAACTGAATTGGAATATGTGTGTAAAATAAATATAACAAACACACAGAGATTTTAGCAAATCTTTTTTCAATTTGTAGGAAGCCGCACAGAGATCCAGTGGATTACTGACAATTTAGAGTTCTTCTTCCTGCACAAGATAATCAGTTTCATAGACAGTGCAGGCAAATATGTCAAGCAATTTCTTGGTTCACTCAGCTGTAGCTGTTGAGATTTAAGTATTAATGGTGTTGGACCAAATGTCGATTCGGTTTGGATAATTTGGGAGGAAGGGAGGAGAAGGGGGGGATATTTATTTTCTAGAGGAGCATGCACTGCAAGAGAGAACAGATTGAGCTATGTCATGCTTCCGCCTGCTATTTTGTCTCTAGACTAAATGCCTTAACTATTGAAAGGAGCAGTTTTATTGTAGTTGTTTCTTGTTTGTATGCATGAGTGTGCCAGGAAAAAATGAGGAGAAAAATGCACTCACAAAGAAGATTTGGAGAGGGATTCAATGGAGGCATGCAATTAACATTATAGGTGTTTATATTCTAATGCCAAAGGCCTCTAAGCCAAGGTGGAACTGGCATGCTTGGTATTAAAAACAACAACATGGATATAGTCTGCATATCAGAAACCTGGTGAAAACAGTGAGAAATGGTGGAAAACAGTAATCCATGGATATAAAATCTACAGAACAGGAAAGAAAGCATGTACTGGAACTGACATTACTTTAAGCACCAAGAAGGGTATCAAGTGCATTAAACTGGAAAACTTTATAGGAGGAATAAACTCCTCCATAGAATTGCTGTGAATGAAAATATCACTCCCACAAAGTAATATAGTACTGGGGACATAGCATTACCTCTCTGATTAAAAAAAAAAAGTCAGGGAGTAATCATGAGATGCAGGGCCCAGTACCATACCACTTTAAATAGTCCTGGCTTCCCCCAAAGAATCTTGGGAAATGTAGTTTGTTAAGGGATGGTGAGAGTAGTTAGGAGACCCCCTATTCCCTTCACAGAGCTACACAGAGTTCCCTGGGAAGAAGGATTTATTGTTAAACCACTGTGGAAATTGTAGCTCTGTGGGGAGAGTAAGGGTCTCTTAACAACTCACAGCACTTAACAAACTATAGGTTCTAGGATTTTTTTTTCAGGGAGGGAAGCCATGACTGTTTAAAATGCTATCATACTGCTTTAAATGTATAGTGCAGATGGGGCCTTCATCTCAAGATGGCAAGATCCACAAATGGTTTTATTATTTGTGATAATGTGTATAGCAGTACTCCTCAGTTCTTGTTTTGCCTTCCTTACTGTCAGCTTACATTTGTTTTGCTGGAAGTTTTATTTTCCTCATATGGGCAAGACTTCCACTTTTTAAATGAAACATTCCCTTTTTCTTAGCTTCCTTGAATCTTCTTGTTAACCATGCTGGCACTTTAAATTGTGGTGTACATTTTATCTGAGCTACTATTTTAATGGTTTAACTTTTAGAAAACCTCCAGCTGTCCTGAATATTTTTTATCTCCTCACTCTTCCTTTTAACTAAATTAAGCCCTCATTTGGAGAAGTTTCCTCTTTTGGCATTAGGTGTGAGTCTTGGGCAACTTTCCATTTTCATTTATGTTGAAATTGACCAGTCACTGTTTCCAAGCGGTGCAACAACATTGACATCTCATCCCAGATCTTGCATACTGCCCAGCATTAAGTCGTCAAACCCCTCTAGTCAACTCCCTGACTAACTATTTTAAGGTATAGTCATTTATTTTTGCCTTGTTGTGACTAGGATTGGGAAGAAATTCAGTTCAGTTTACATTTAAACTCGAATCTGTCAAATGTGCACTTTCTGAAACAATATGAGAACCAACCTCCTCTAGGATGCACACCTTAACATGGTGAGGGGGTTTGAGAGTGTCGAAGAAGCTGAGAGCAATGCCATCAGGAGTCTAGACCAAGAGGCTAGACTCCTAGCAGGGGCACCCAAGGCAACATGGTCAAAGCTGAAACACCAGACTAAGATGCATCCAAATTCAGAGGAAGGCAATGGTAAACCACCTCTGAATACCTCTTACCACGAAAACCCTATGAACAGAGTATCCACAAAGCAACACGAAACAGTGCTGGAAGATGAGATCCCCAGGTCAGAAGGCACTCACTGAGCTACTGGGGAAGAATAAAGGACAAGTACGAGTAGCGCTGTGACTAATGATGCAGCTGGGTCAAAGCCAATGGAAGCCCAGAGGCTAATGCGCCAAGATGTGAAAGGAGTGTCTGGAGTTGTACGACTTACACAATAGGAACATGGAATGTGAGAAGCATGAACCAGGAAAAGTTAGAAATTGTCAAGCAAGAAATGGAATGCATCAACATTACAATACTTGGCATAAGTGAATTAAAATGGATGGGAATGGGGCATTTTCAATCAGGCAATTACAAAATATTTTATGCAGGAAATGAGAAATTAAGAAGAAAAGGGGTTGCTTTAATAGTGAGAAGTGATGTAGCAAAATCAATTAGCGAGCAACAAGAGGTAAAAAGCCAGGATGCTGAAAGGGTCTTTATTATGTACAAAAGTACTATATTAAAAATAGGTAGGAATTATAGTTGAAAATACAACAGAAATCTTGTGAAAAATTAATATCCAAAAGATGCTTGGAAATATATGATAGAAATTCAAAGCCCAACGCGTTTCAGCTTGTACAACCAAGCCTTCATCAGGGGACATATAAATTCTTCGTCCAACTTTCATAAATAACAAAACTATTTATGAAAGTTGGATGAAGAATTTATATGTCCCCTGATGAAGGCTTGGTTGTACAAGCTGAAACGCGTTGGGCTTTGAATTTCTATCATATATTTCCAAGCATCTTTTGGATATTAATTTTTCACAAGATTTCTGTTGTATTTTCAGCTATAATTCCTACCTATTTTTAATATAGTACTTTTGTACATAATAAAGACCCTTTCAGCATCCTGGTTTTTTACCTCTTGTTGCTCGCTTTTGTGGATGCTACAGACTCTACTTTTTGCAAAATCAATTAGGACTATAACACAAGGTCTGGGAGAGTGATATCAATGAGATTAAATGGGAAACGTATTAATATCACCATCATTAAAGTCTATGCTCCGATAACAAACACAGAAGTAGAGGAATTGGAGAGATTTTATGCAGAAGTACGGGAAGAAATTGATCACACACCAAAACAAGATGTGCTGATAATCATGGGAGACTGGAATGCAAAAGTAGGGAACAGAGAAGAACTAGAAATTGTGGGGAAATGGGGCTTAGGAGATAGAAATGAAGCAGGAGAAAGACTTATTGAATTCTGTGAAGCCAATAATTTGTTTCTGGAGAACACGTTTTTGGAGCAATCAAAATGATGACTGTACACATGGACATCATCAAATGGTCAGTATAGGAATCAAATTGATTATATAATTGGTAGCAAGAGATGGAGAAGTTCCATTCTTTCTGCGAAAACAAGACCAGGAGCAGCCTGCGGTACAGATCATGAACTGGTAATATCGAAAATCAGAGTAGAGCTAAATAACAAAGCAATCATAATGCCAAACTACAATTTAAATAACATCTCAGAACAATATAAAGATCAAATAAGGAACAGGTTTGAGGCTTTAAACTTAGTTGATAGAGATCCAGAAGAACTATGGATTGACGTCAGAGACATTATCAGGGAAGTATGCAAAAAGAAAATGGAAATGGAAATGTACTGCCTTCAAGTCGATCCCAATTTATGGCTACCCTATGAATAGGGTTTCATGGTAAGCGGTATTCGAGGGGGTTTACCATTGTCTCCCTCTACTCAGCTTGCCACAGCTGCACAAGCCAGCCCCTTGTCTGCAACTGCCAGCTGGGGGCAACTGGGCTCCTTGGGACTATGCAGCTTGCCCACGGCTGCACAAGTGGCAGGGCATGTAACACCTGAGCCACTCACTGTGGTGGTGATCTTTAGCTGACCCTTTATACCCAGGAGGCATGAATGGGGATTTGAACTCACAGACTCTGGACTCTCAGCCAGGCTCTCCTCCCCACTGTGCTATAAAAAGAGAGAAAGACCTTAATGGATGACTAATGAAATGCTCAAAATGGTTAAAGAAAAAAGGAAAGCAAAAACAAAAGGTGATATAAACATGGTCAGAATCCTAAATGCAATAATACAGCCACTAGTACGTAGGGACAAAGAGAACTATTACAACAGTTACTGTATAGAAATAGAAGAGGACTACAAAAAAGGTAGAACAAGAGCTCTATTCCAAAAGATTAGAGAAATTAAAGGGAAATTTAAACCAAGAGTAGGGATGCTGATTAATCACCAGGGGAACACACTGACTGACCGAGATGAAATAAAAGGAAGATGGAAGCAATACACTGAAGAACTCTATAAAAGAGATGCAAGGACAGCAGATTCATTCATGGAAGAACCGTATGATGAAGAACCAGGAATTGTAGAATGTGAGGTGAAAGCTGCTCTTAAAATACTGGGAAGAAACATCACCAGGAACAGATGGCATACCAATAGAGTTGCTACAAGTTACTGAGACTGAATCTGTCCAAATTTTGACAAAAAATTGTCAATAAATAACAACTACACAATGGCCCACAGACTGGAAGCATTAATATACATCCCAATTCCAGAGAAAGGGGATCCCAGGGAATGCAGTAATTATTGAACGATTGCCTAAATACCCCATGCAAGTAAAGTTATGCTCAAGATTCTACAACAGGGCATACTCTAGACTTGGTTTTTGCAACTGGACATAGAGATGGTGATCTGAATGTGGGGGGCCTTACATCAGTCCCTCTGTCATGGACAGATCACTGCTTGCTGAAGTTTAGACTTACAGTGGCTTTTCCCCTCTGCAGGGGTGGGGGACCTATTAAGTTGAATCCGGATGGTTTCCAAAGGGCTCTGAGGAGTTTTCCAGCTGACAGGGCTGGCTCTCCTGTCGAAACCCTGGTTGAACTGTGGAATACAGAAGTGACCCAGGCGGTTGACATGATTGCTCCTCAGCGCCCTCTTCTGTGTAGAGCTCATAAGGCTCCATGGTATACCCCAGAGCTGAGAGCGATGAAACAATATCGGAGACGGCTTGAGTACAGATGGAGATGAACTCCTAGTGGATGCAATTATACACTGGTAAGTGCCTATGGTAAGCTGTACTTAGGGGCAGTGAAGGCAGCAAAAAAAGTTATTTTGCTGCCACTATGAAATTATCAGTCTGCCACCCAGCGGAGCTCTTCAGAATTGTCCAGGGCCTATTACACGCTGGTCCCAAGGACATGGTAGAACCATCTGAGGCCTTCTGTAATGAGTTTGCTAGGCACTTCCAGGATAAAATCTTTAGCATCCACCACTACTTAGACTCCAGTGTTATAGCAGGTGAATCCAGAGCACAGCCTTGTCCTGATTTCTTGGATGAGTTTCAGTTGGTACAGCTTGAGGACGTTGACAAGGTGCTTGGACAGGTTTGTGCAACCACTTCTGTGCTGGATCCTTGCCCTTCTTGGCTAATAAAAGCTAGTAGGGATGGAGCAGCCGGCTGGGCCAGGGAAGTGATTAGTGCCTCTCTGCGAGAGGGGCTGGTCCCTGGCTATCTGAAAGAGGCGGTAGTGAGACCACTCCTGAAGAAACCCTCCCTGGACCCAGAAAATCTTAATAACTATAGGCTGATGGCAAATGTTCCATTCCTGGGCAAGGTCTTTGAATGAGTGGTTGCAGGCCAGCTCCAGACACTCTTGGATGAGACCAATTATCTGGATCAATTTCAGTCAGGTTTCAGGCCTGGTTTTGGCACGGAAACAGCCTTGGTTGCCCTGTATGATGACCTCTGTCTGGAGAGAGACAGGGGGAGTGTGACTCTGTTGATTCTTCTTGACCTCTCAGTGGCTTTCGATACCATCGACCATGGTATCCTTCTGGGAAGACTGGCTGAGTTGGGAGTGGGAGGGACTGCATGGCAGTGGTTCTGCTCCTACTTGGCGGGTTGGCTCCAGAAGATGGTGCTTGGGGAACATTGTTCAGCACCCTGGACCCTCCAGTTTGGGGTTCCACAAGGGTCAGTTCTGTCCCCCATGCTGTTCAACATCTACATGAAACTGTTGGGTGCGGTCATCCAGAGTTTTGGAGTGCATTGCCATCAGTATGCTGATGACATGCAGCTCTATTTCTCCTTTTCATGTTCTTCAGATGAGGCTGTCAATGCGCTGAACCGGTGCCTGGCTGCGACAATGGACTGGATGAGGGCTAATAAACTGAGGTTCAATCCAGACAAGACTGAGATGCCATTAGTGGGTGGTTCTTCTGACCAGATGGTGGGTGTCCAACCTGTCCTGGATGGGTTGCACTCCCCTGAAGGAGCAGGTTCATAGCTTGGGGGTTCTCCTAGAACCATCTCTGTCACTTGAGGCTCAGGTAGCTTCAGTGGCATGGAGTGCCTTCTACCAACTTCGGTTGGTGGCCCAGCTACGCCCCTATCTGGATAAGGATAACCTGGCTTCAGTTGTCCATGCTCTGGTAACCTCCAAGTTATATTACTGCAATGCGCTCTATGTGGGGCTGCCTTTGAAGATGGTTTGGAAGCTGCAGCTTGTGCAAAATGCAGAGGCCAGATTGGTAATAGGGACCAGACAGTTCAAACTTATAAAACCGATTCTGGCCTGCTTGCATTGGCTGCCTGTATGTTTCCGAGCTCGATTCAAGGTGCTGGTTTTAACCTATAAAGCCTTACATGGCTTGGGACCACAATGCCTGATGGAACGCCTCTCCCGACTTGAACCCACCCATACACTACGCTCAACATCCAAGGCCCTCCTCTGGGTGCCTAATTGGAGGGAAGCTGGGAGTCTGTCAACAAGGGAGAGGGCCTTCTCAGTGGTGGCCCCAAAATTATGGAATGATCTCCTTGACGAGGTGCACCTGGCACCAACACTGTTATCTTTTCAGCAGCAGGTCAAGCATGTGTTTTTAAATTGTTTTTTAAAAAATGTGTTTTTAAATTTGTATATTTGTTTTTAATGTTTTTAATTGCTGTAAACCACCAAGAGCTTCGGCTATAGGGCGGTATATAAATGTAATAAATAAACAAATAAATAAATAAAGGCTCTTACCATATATGGAGGAAGAAATGCCAGAAGTCCAAGCTGGATTTAATAAAGGAAAAGGTACCAGAGATCATATTGCAAGCATATATTGGATAATGGAATGGACAGAGGAATTTCAGAAGAAAATCACCCTGTGCTTTATAGATTGCAGGAAAGCCTTTGATTGTGTAGATCATAAGGAACTATGGAATGCTTTAAAAGAAATGGGGGTGCCACAGCATCTGATTGTCCTGATGCACAACCTATACTCTGGACAAAAGGCTACTGTAAGGACAGAATATGGAGAAACTGATCGGTTCCCAATAGAAAAGGGTGTGAGATGGGGTGTATTTTATCACCCTATTTGTTTAATGTATATGCTGGACATATCATATAGAAAGTGAGATTGGACCAAGACGAAGGAGGTGTGAAAATTGGAGGAAGAAATACCAATCATTTAAGATATGCAGACGATACCATACTACTAGCAGAAACCAGTAATGATTTGAAACGAATGCTGATGAAAGTTAAAGAAGAAAGCACAAAAGCAGGACTACAGCTGAACATCAAGAAGACTGAAGTAATGACAACAGAAGATTTATGTAACTTTAAAGTTGACAAGGACATTGAACTTGCAAGGATTATCAATACCTTAGCACAGTCCTTAACCAAAGTGAAGACAATAGTCAAGAAATCAGAAGAAGGCTAGGAGTGGGGAGGGAAGCTATGAGAGAACTAGAAAAGGTCCTCAAATGCAAAGATGTATCACTGAACATTCAAGTCAGGATCATTCAGACCATGGTATTCCCAATCTCTATGTATGGATGTGAAAGTGGGACAGTGTAAACAGTGGACAAGAAAAAATCCACTCATTTGAAATGTGGTGTTGGAAGAGAGCTTTGTGCATACCATGGACCACAAAAAAGACAAATAATTGGGTGTTAGAACAAATTAAACCAGAACTATCATTAGAAGCTAAAATGATGAAACTGAGGTTGCACAATTTTTTGCTGCTGCTATGGATCTCCGTAAAATATTTGTAAACTAGGGATGGTTACATTTTATGTTATCTGTTAAATTATTTTATATTTGCCCCTTTTAAATATTGTCTGTATAGCCAATTATATATTTTAGATATGTAATATATATGTTATTTTTATGTTTTTCTCTTCTGGTCACTGATCGTAATAAACCGTTGTTGTTGTTGTTGTTGTTGTTGTATCATTAGAAGCTGAAATGATGAAACTGAGGTTATCATACTTTGGACACATAATAAGAAGATATGATACACTAGAAAAGGCCATAATGCTGGGAAAAACAGAGGGGAGTAGAAAAAGAGGAAGGCCAAACAAGAGATGGATTGATTCAATAAAGCCACAGACCTGAACTTACAAGAACTGAACAGGGTGGTTTATAACAGATACTATTGGAGGTCGCTGATTCATAGGGTCGCCATAAAAGGCATAATCTACTTGAAGGCACATAGCAACAACAACAACATGAGAACCAAAACACAGCCCTCCTTTGAAATTCATATTTATCCATATGTTGTGCTGCAGTTCTCCAACCAAACAATTTTTACAAAAATGCATATATTAGGGGAAAGTGTGCTCCTTCTGGGAGGAAGGGTGGGTTAGAAATTTAATAAATAAATATGTCAGTGAAACTAACAAACAAAATGCATTATGTTAGGAGAATTTGCTTGCAAAATGTGTATATTAATCAATTTAATTTGATAATTTGCATACAAAATGTGTTTATTGGAGAAATTTTTCACTTAAGTGCTGATGGATTTTCATGAGGATTTAAAAAACACATACACAAATTGCTGTAGGAAACTGGAGAGCTGAATTTAAGATTGGAAAAATGAGAAACTGAGAGAAACTGAAATGTACAGATTCATCCCTCCCTAGCTGCCAGGATAAAGGAATTGGAAGTGGTGGTGGTACCACTGACAGAGGAGAAAAGGCAGCGGTAAAGAGGCTTTGCTGGCCATTGGCCACCTAGTGTCATGTTGCTTGGTGCTGCCAGGCTAATATTAGAATAGGGTAGCCAACATTATGCCCTTAACAACATCTGGAACGCTATTACTCTTGTAGTAGACTTTAAGCTCACTCAAGGAAATGGATTGGCAGTAGAGTCAGGACAGACAAAACAATTTCCACACAAAGCTTTGGTCAGATATGGGAAACCTTTGGCTTCCTCAGATGTTGCTGAACTATGACTCCCATCAGCCCTGGTCAGCAGGGCCAATGGCCAGGGATGATGGGATTTGTAGTCCAGCAACATCTGGAGGCCCAAAGGCTCCCCACACCTGAGTTAGATGGCTTAGACAAATTACAGAAAGAATTGGCCATGATCATTAAACAGAATGTCCATCTTCAGAAATAGAATACCTCTGAAAACTAGTTGTTCCTAGGCGTAAACAGCAAGTGACCCTGCTTGTGGATTTCCCAAAAGGACATGGCTAGGCACTGTCTTAAAGAGGATGCTAGTCTCAGTGAACCCCTGGCCTGATTCAGTAAGACTCTTTTGATGTCCTGGCATTTACACACTGGAACAGACTGACACTCTCCTCCAGCCTCCTGCCTGACACCTATGGAGAAGAAATAGCTCCAGCTCTTTTGCTTTTAATAGGTAATTGATGCACCAAGCGCCCCAGCAGATCTTTTGCAACGGGACTTCCCGTGTGGCACACAAGGCATATTTACAGACCCTACGTTATTAGTGTCTCCCCCCACTCTCTCTCCAGTTTCACTGTCTCTCAGTTTACCTGTCAATCAGCTGCCCTCTTTTCTGCAGCAAACATGAAATATAAATATGGATGGGAGGCAGCACATGCTGCTACTTCCCTGATTTGCAAGTGGCAGAAGTGGATCCACAAGCCCAATATGCCTATGCTGAGCGGAGGTGAAGTCCCTTGGTCCCAAGCATATCATGAAGAACTGACATCTTTGAAGGCAGACCCAGACAGGTGATCCCAGCGATGGTGGTAGGAGACTGTTTATAAGGCACCATATGGGAGAGAAGAGGGAAATGTTTGAAGAGACTGACTTCTGCTATGTCCATTATTTGGCCAGGACCACTGGGTATTTTTGAAATGCAATCACAGGCTTTCTTTTTCTTTTTGACTGAATATGGGAACTAGTGCAGAATTTCCTGTACTCAAAGAATGCTTCTGCCCAGACAAGACAAAGTGGCAAGACCTCAAACACGTGTGGGGCACAATGAAAAAAGTCCAGCACAAACCCCAGAGACTCAAACAAGTCCTCCTGGTTGAAGAGGCTAAAATTGGCTAACATACTGATAATTTCTCTCTGTCTCTCTCAGGGAACGCTGGTGAGACTCAGAGGCAAAGGCTAGAGCCTAACCCCAGAAACAGGCACATGAACATACACAATATACATCAAGATGCCTTACACCAGTCAGACCATTAGTCCCTCTGTCTACTCTGAAGTGCAGCTGCTTGCCTTAGTCTTGAGTAGGGGTCTTTCCCAGGCTTGCTGGTTGCTGCTTGATATCTTTTTCCCCCCTTTCCTTTTTTCGTTGGAGGGATTGAACCTAGAACCTTCAGCATGTGAAGCATCTGCACTGCTACTGAGCTGTGATCCCTCCTCTAGACTCCCTCCTAAACCAGGATGAGTGCTCCAAGACACATTTAGAGGTTTCCCATTCCAGCCCTCTGGGTTAAAAAGTGTAGGAACTGACAGGTGATCATGCCGGTCAGATGGGTTGAACAGATAGACAGGTTGAGTAGGCAAGCAGGAAGTCGTCAGATGAGAACTCATGAATCAGGGCAGCCTGGAAGCTAAATATCCCACCACCTGGTTGTCATTGTTGTTACATTTATATTCCACCTTAACTCCAAGGAGCTCAAGGTGGCGTACAAGGTTTTCCTCCCTGTTCATTTTATTCTTACAACAACCCTGTGAGGTAGGTTCGGCTGAGAGACTGTGAGCGGCCCAAGCTTCGTGGCTGAGTGTGCATTTGAACCCTGGTCTCCCAGGTCCTAGCCCAACACTCAAACCACTATGCCAGACTGGCAATGCTTGATGTTTACTCCTAACAGCCAATCACAAATGACAGGTGGGGCTAAAGGCATTAACAAGGACTGAATAGACTGTTGATCTATCCTGACAAATTGTCATAATGCTGGCTAACCCTCTGCATCACCCCCACACTGAACGACAATGTCTTCTCAATACCATTTACTTTTCAATTACCAAAGTTGATGCAACTTGTGCAATCAGATTTATGCAAGTTACACACACACAGTTTCTTTTATATGCGTAACTCATTCATGTTGTGCAATTTCAGTTTATCTGCTGGAACAGTTTATCTGCTCCAACTAGCCATGATAGCTGTATATCACTTTCAGTATCGGAGGTCGGATGCCTTTGAATACCAGTTGCTGGGGAACACAAGCAGGAGAGGGCTATTGCCTTCATGTCATAGGCATCTGGTTAGCCACTGTGAGAACAGAGTGCTGGAATAGATGGGCCTTTGGTCTCATCTGGTTGCTCTTCTTATGTTCTTAACATTTGGATTTTTTCTGATATGGAATTGACAAAGATCTGCATGCTAACATCTTGTTTCAACCATCCTTCACTTTATAATTCTGTTTTTCCTGCTGCCTACTGTCCTGTCTCTCATACGTAGAAATCAGGATTCAGTCCTATGCACATTTATTTGAATACAGTGGGGCTTACTTCAGAGTAGGGATGGATGGGAAATTCAATTCAATTTGCATTTCAAATGGAATCTATCAAATTCACCTTTTCCAAAACAATATGAGAACCGAAACACAGCCATCCTTTGAATTTTGTACTTATTTGAATTTTGCAAAGCAGTTCGCCAACCAAACAATGTTTACACAAATGCATATATTAGGGGATAGTGTGCAGAAGAATGAATATATAAGTGAAAGTAACATACAAAATGCATTATACAGTCTGTGTCTGTGTTGGAATTGCTTTTTTAAAAACCTTTTTTTAAAAACAATATGTTTTTAACCTTTTTTAAAGATGTCTTGAAAGCTTTTTTTAAAAAATGTTTTTAAAGATGTTTTGTTTTAATGTATTTTAAAGTCTGGGTTTATGATGTTTTAAAGTGTTTTTAGTGCTTTTGTTTGTCACCCTGGGCTCCTGCTGGAAGAAAGGGCGGGATTTAAAATAAATAAATAAATAAATAAATAAATAAATGATATTATATTATCAGAAATTGCTTGCAAAAATGTGTACATTAATCAAAACTGCCTACAAAAATGTGTTTATTAGGCAAATTCACACTAAAATGCTGGAGAATTTGAATGAGGATTTTTTTTAAAAAAATAGCAAAATTGCTGTAGAAATGTGGATAACTGGATTTAAGATTGGGAAAATGAGAAACTGAGAGAACTGAAATTGACAGAACTTCCCATCCCTGCTTTAGATTAAGGATGCCTAGAATCAGGCTTGTTAAACAATGAAAAGAGTCTGCCGAACAGCAGAAGCAAATGTTTGCACTTATACTATTCTGTTCCATTTGGAATTGTCTTATTTGTTATATAAATCTGTTTTTATAATGGCATATTATATTGTTTTAACCTGTCCTGGGACCTTATGGTGAAGAAATGTTATAAATACATAAATTAAAAAAAATCTCCCACCTAAAGCTTAGCACTCTCATGATATGAATGTATTTTCTGTTGCTAAAGTTAGCATCCACTAATGGGTATCACAATATATTTCCAAAGGAATGATCTAGTTCTATTCACATAAACCAGTTGAGATACATTCCTCAGTTTTCCTGCCTTATATGCAAAAGTATTCTGGAGTTTATTTGCACTGCTAATTTAAGAATAAGTTCAGTTATAATGTTCAAAGGATTTTTCCTGGGATGTTCCATCATTAAATTATTTGAATCTGAAGTAGAAACACTATTTCTCAGTCCTATATCCACTTACTTGTAAGCCCAGTGGGATTTATATGTGCATACCTGCATTTATGATTAAAAAATAACCTGGATTTCAAAGATTTGGACTTCCTGTAGAGCAGGGAGCTAACCTGTGGCTCCTCAGATGTTGTTGGCCGCCACTTCCCATCAGCCTCAGCCAGAATAACCAGTGGTCAGGAATAATGGGTTGTAGTCCAGCAACATCTGGAGATCCTCAGGATAGCCATTTCTGTTGTAGAGCATCTTCAGCAAGCAACTATGCTTCCTGTGTTCTTGCTATACCTTGACTCTTCCACAACCCTATCAATTCAGAGTCAGTGACTCAATGGATAAAGTATATCCAGTTGTACAGGAGGAAGTGCCAGCTGTACTTTAACTGTGAAGTAATCCAAGGCATTATCTATACCTGCAAGGTGCCAGGCCATATATGAAATTGTTTAATTTCACATAAGATTGCCATGGACATCAGCATTCAGAGTCAGGTCTGTAAAGATTCCCTAGGACCTAGGTACTCAGCTGCCTGGGCTAGGGCAGACTGCTCTCTGTGACATCACAACAGAAAAGCCAATGGCAGCCAGAGGCACAATTTATTTATTTATTTATTTATTAAATTTATTAGTCGCCCATCTGGCTGGCTGTCCAGCCACTCTGGGCGACGCAGAACATAAAAACATACAATTCACATTAGAACCTTAAAATTCCAACAACAACAATAAAATCTAACCCATCCCAAAGGCCTGCCTGAAGAGCCAGGTTTTCAGGGCCCGGCGGAAGCTCATCATGGAGGAGGCATGGTGGATGTCATTGGGAGGGAATTCCATAGAGTGGGTGCCACGATTGAAAAAACCCTCTCCCTAGTTCTCACCAGTCTAGCTGTTTTAACTGGTGGGACAGAGAGAAGGTCTTTTGAGGCTGATCTTGTTGGGCGGCAATATTGATGATGCTGGAGGCACTCTTTCAGATAGACTGGGCCGAAACCGTACAGGGTTTTAAAGGTCAAAACCAACACCTTGAATTGGGCTTGGAAAGCAACTGGTAACCAGTGCAACTCCTTCAGCGCTGGAGTAATATGTTCTCACTGGCAGCTACCCTTAATCAGGCGAGCCGCCGCATTCTGTACCAGTTGCAGCTTCCAGACCATTTTCAAGGGTAACCCCACGTAGAGCGCATTACAGTAGTCTAGGTGAGAGGAGACCAGGGCATGTACCACCAATGGGAGCAGATGGTTTGGAAGGTAGGGGCGCAACCTCCGTATCAGATGGAGTTGATACAATGCCGCCCGGCTCACAGCAGAGACCTGAGCTTCCATGGACAGCTGGGAGTCAAGAATGACCCCCAGGCTGCAGACTTGGTCTTTCCGGGGCAGTTGTACCCCATTAAGCACCAAGTTAACATCCCCCAGCCTTCTCTTGTCTCCCACGAACAGTACCTCGGTTTTGTCAGGGTTCAGCTTCAGCTTATTCCTTCCCATCCAGCCACTCACCGACTCCAGGCACTTGGACAGGGTTTCCACAGCCAACCCCGGTGAAGACTTGAACAAGAGATAGAGCTGCATGTCATCCGCATACTGATGACATTGCAGCCCACATCTCCTGATGATAGCTCCCAGCAGCTTTATATAGATGTTAAACAGCATCGGGGAGAGGATGGAACCCTGTGGTACCCCACAAGTGAGAGGCCATGGGACCGAGTCCTTGTCCCCCAGTGCCACCCTCTGGTACCTATCAGAGAGGAAGAAATGGAACCACTCCATTACAGTGCCCTTTATACCCAGCCTCTCCAGGCGGTCCAGAAGGATACTGTGGTCAAAGGTATCAAAAGCCTCTGAGAGATCCAGGAGGACGAGGAAGGTGCATTCGCCCCTATCCAACGCCCTCCTCATATCACCCACCAAGGCGACCAAGGCCGTTTCAGTCCCATGTCCAGGCCTGAAGCCGGATTGAAATGGATCAAGGTAATCTGCTTCCTCCAAGTGCACTTGCAACTGCTTTGCCACCACCCGCTCCACCACCTTGCCCAGAAATGGTAGATTTGAGACTGGGTGAAAGTTGTTCAAATCTTGGGGATCGAAGGAGGGCTTCTTTAGAATTGGTTTTATTATTGCCTCCTTGAGGGCTGATGGCATTATTCCCTCTTCCAGTGACATGTTTACCACCACCTTGATTCCCTTGCTCAGTCTATCTTTATAGCTCATAATGAGCCATGATGGGCAAGGGTCAAGTAAGCAGGTGGTAGGCTTTAAGGTTGAAAGCACCTTGTCCACTTCCTGAGATGGAAGAAGCTGGAACCAATCCCAACCCGCCAAGATGCCCCTGGCCGACTCTGGCTTACTCACTGTATCCACAGCGCACTGAATAGCACTCTGTATACGATCAATTTTATCTGCAAAGTGCCTTGCCAATGTATCACAGGAGGTCTTAGACTGTTCCATCAGATCCGGGGCAACTGGACCAACCAGGCTCCAGACCACTTGGAACAACCTCCTGGGACAGCACTTTGAAGTAGACAGCAATAGAGGCAGCATAAAAATTCTTTTTTGCTGCCCCTATTGCCACATGGTAGGCTGCTGCCGCCACTCTAACCTATGTTCGATCATCCTCAGAGCGAGATTTCCGCCACTGACGCTCTGGCCGTCTCACCTCCCACCTCAGAGTTCGCAGCCATGGAGTGTACCACGGTGCCGTCTGAGCTCTATTCAGGGGGAGAGGGCGTTTCGGAGCCACCCAGTCTATTGCCCCGATGATTGCAGTGTTCCACCTCTCCACCAAGGTCTCAATCGAGTACTTGTGTACATGCTCCAAGGACTCCCCAAGCACATTAATGAATCCATCTGGATTCATCAGACGCCTGGGGTGGACTATCCTAGTGGGTCCTCTACCCCCACGAGGGCTTGTGGCATCGAGAGGTTTACTCTTACCAAGTAATGATCTGACCATGACAAGGGGGTGACGGATGTAACCCCCACTTTCAGATCATTCCCCTCCTCTCCCGAGACGTAGACAAGGTCGAGTGCATGACCGGCTACATGGGTGGGCCCAGTTGGAATAAGTTGCAGCTCCCAGGAAGCCATAACTTCCAAGAAGTCCTGAGGCGCCCCTGTGAGAGTGGCCTCCAAACGTACATTGAAGTCTCCCAGCACCACCAGATTTGGGGACTGCACACGCACATCAGAGACCACCTCCAGCACCTCGGCCAGGGAGTCCGTCGCACAGCGGGGTGGACGCTACACAAGCAGAATCCCTAGACTGCCGTTCGGGCCCAACCACCAGTACATGCAGTCGATGATCTTGGTCTACCAGAGAGGGGGTCTAGCCAGAATCAGGGACCCTCAGTAGATGGCTGACACTCCCCCTCCCCAAACACCAGCGCTCAGCTGCTGTGCATACAAATACCCAACTGGACACATGGCCTCAAGAAGTGGAGCCAAGGCCTCAACCAGTCAGGTTTCTGTAATGCATGCCAGGTCCGCACCCTCATCCACTATCATGTCATGGATGAGAGAGGTTTTTTGGGCAACAGACCTGGCATTGCACAGCAGCAATCGAAGGCCAGAGTATGGAGCCATGCACCCCCCAGCTATCTTTCAGCTCTGGACAGGCCGGGAGCAAGGGACAGATATTACGTATCTCTCCCTAGTTTTTCTTACCCAACATGGCCTGCCCCAGCACCCCACCAGCATCTGCCTCCCAGCCTCATTATATATTGGCCCCTCTCCTGTTCCCCAATACTCCCCTCACTCTCCTGCCAACACAAGTCTCCTGTCCTGAGACATAAAACCAGCCAAGCCAATGGCATCAAGGGAGCAAAGGCAATCAAAGAGGGTAGAGACCAGTCTTGTCAGATGAAAGTTGAAATGTATGTAGGATAAACAGCAGGGGGGTTGAAGGGCAGTTTATTTCCCTCATTTTTTCCCTCAATTTGTTAGATGTTGAGGCAACAGATGTCCCTGGTATCATTGCTATCTGCTATGAAAGGGGAAATCACAGAGGGTAGTGGCAGCCATTCTGCTCCCAGGCACTTCCTGAAGTGATATGGCTAATGGGGAGGCTGTGAGAGGAAAAATAAGGGAGTGCTAGAGGAGGCCATGGATTTCTCCCCCCCTAAACAAATTTTGAGGTGCAGAGTTGAAAATGTTAGTTTGGCAGCACTGATGAAACTAGAGGAGGAGCAAACCAAAGTGAGAAAAGGACTGGCTGCCCCAACACATTTTGCTGCCTGAGGCTGAGGACAAGATGGTGCTCCCGCCTGCCATGTACTGAAGCCAACCGGATGGGTAGTTGAATCTTAGTTCCACACTAGTGACGGGGCAGCATCCCCCATTGCACTGGAGGGCAGCAGGCTAGCTTAAGGGGTGCAGGGCAGGACATGGGGCATAGCACACCCAGCTCTGTTCCCCAACATCTCAACACTGTTGCCTGCCTCCTAGCTTGCATCTGATATCTGAGGGGGCTGCCATGTTACCTCTCTTTTCTGAAAACTGAGGCACATGATGCTTGTCATACTCTACCCCTTTTTACTGTAAAACCTGATGGGATCAGCTCAACTGTATTTTTTTTTTAAAAAAAATGCTTCCAAGAGGTTTTTGCAACTGATCGGCAGATCAACCCATTCCCCCTCCAGGTGTGGCCAATGTCAGCACTTTGCTGTATGTAACCAGTGTGGTCACAGTCTCATTCCCTGAGCCATGAGAACTCCAGGTGTGCAGCATGTACTCTAGTGCTGTTTCCATGAAGTCTATGTTTTCCCTCGACTGTTAGAGGCATTAAGCCTCTGAATGCCAGTTGCTGGGAATCACCAGTGGGGAGAATGCTGTTGCACTCAGATCTTGCTTTGGGGTTTCCCATGGGCATCCGGTTGGCCACTGTGAGAACAGAGTGCTGGACCAGATGGGCTTTTGGCTTGATCCAACAGGACTCTTCCTATGCTGTTATAAATTACTCTGCCCCAAAAAGGACTGGATGGAAACAGATTTTGCCTGGTCCAGTAGACTCTTCTTAAGTCCTTGAAATTAGGTTACTACTACTGACTGGTGGTTTGTGATAAATGCTTTATTCACACACACACATACACACACACACACACACACACAAAGTAAAATATAGGTGGAAGTCCAGCTGAACTCCAACAACTCCAACTCTTTCTAGGGAAAGGGCCAGCATCCTAACAGAGATCCTAACTACTGAACCCTCTGTGTCCTTTTCTCAGTCTGAACTGCTTGAATTTTTTTTTTAATTGCAGAGTCTCTTCTATTTCCTGCTTACACAGACAGCATATTAGCATATTATACAGCTTATACATATTATGCATTACCATGTTGTACAGATGGGAGGGAGAATCTAAGCCCTGATTTCCAAATGACTCGCTCCTTCCAGAACAGCCCATCTATTGAGAGCCATCTTCTTACCAAAGGAAGAATACTTGGCCACTCTACCAGAGCCATCTCCAGCAGTCTTACTGGCTTGAACAGTTTGGCAAAGCCCAGCATTACAGTCAAGAATCACAAGGCTGGCAGAGCTCTTGAGGTCATCCAACGCCACTGTCAATCCCATGACAATATAACAAGAGAGACAGAGGTCATCTAGTCCAAACTTTCTGTCCAGACACTGAATCTGTTTCACATTAGCTCACATTTATAAAACACGTCAAACCTTCAACATATTGTTATCATGACTGGACAGCCTCCTTTGTAAGGGAGATTCCTTGCAAATGGCACAGAATGTCGGGTAGGAGTTTCCTTAACAGAGGGTCATTGTTGGGAGATTCATGGACATACCTGTGGGATGTGTGGAAGAGGAAACCCATCAGAGTTTGGGGAAGGTGGCATATGCCTTCTCCCCCAGCCAAAGTGAGAGGGCTGATGAAGGTATGAGTGTTTGTGCATGTCTCTCGGTGTGTGCATGAGACGGAGAGAGAGGAGACAGGGCAGTTTGGGAGGGAAAGGTGGAAGCAAACAGCACCTTCTGGATGTAGGTATCTCTGATATGATGGATCTTCAGCATGGTGGGAGTAAACGTGCTGCTTTCCTCTTGTATTCTTGTAAATGAAGCAAATAATACAAAAAACCCCATAGTGATCTCTCTTCCAACGGGATATCCAAACTGCCATAGAGCTTCTCCTTGCTTGGCGAAGGGTGAAGCATGCAGCAACAAATATTAACCCTGGTTATTCATCTGTTGATGAGAATGTGCTGGATGGTTGGAGAAATAGCATGTTTTCTTTGCTTTACAGGCCAGTTACTTGGGTGTTTGCCATATCATGTAGTCCCCTCCCAGCATATCACAGACATTATTGAACATGGTACATCAGGCCATTGACACCAGAGAATAAAGTCAGCATTCTAGATCCTGATCTTGAATGGGAAAAAGATGAGCTGTCCATGATCCCTTGTCCATTAACATATTTCTTCCCCAGCTTAGCAATTCTCTTTCTAGGCTCCAAGCCTGGCCCAGACTATTTCCCAAGTCATACCCGACTAGTTCAACATTTTATCTCCTAGAGCCATAAATTACCATGACAGCTTGTAGTGAAACTCAGCCCTTTTGTCTCCTGCTCATTTCCTTTCCATCCCTTGCCATTGATCAAACCTGCAGAGTTTTAGGCTTTTCAAAAGCAAGGATAAAGAGAATTCTGGGCCTTGTCTAACTGAGATATGAATAATATTTAGAGGAATTTTCCATTCATGAATGCTCCATAATAAACCCAGCAGCTTGATACTCCTCATCACTTTGCTGTCCTGTTGTTGTTTTTTGTAGGGTGTTTTGGGGGGAAGGGAGCATTATGCTAAACGCCCACAGTGATTTGCTGCCATTTCAGCTTTGCAATTCTTGATAGCCCCCTTTAGAACATCAGGGCTTAAGTTTCTGCTTATGAGGAGCAAGGAGACCACCAGTTGTACTATTAATCAATGTGTAATTCAGTCTGCCTTTGGGGAGATATCAGAGCCTGGCTTTCTCTAAAAATGATATTCCCCATGGAACGTAATAAATATTTTTATTGCATGTGCTTTGTTGCTGAGAGCAGGGAAGCTGAGCTGGAGGGGAATGCAAGCTTTAAAACTATTGCTGTATTGCCTGAAGGTCATTAAGTATGTCTGGGTGAGGAAGAAAAGGCAGTATAAGCCAATGCTTTTCCAATGTGTGGATCGAGGGCTCTAACAAGCACTAAAAAGCTGATGCTGAAGAGTAAGAGTCGAGTTTCTACCCATTAAGGCCTGGCATGACTTACAAAGTCAAAGAGGAGATGGATCAGGTATTGACTAGCAACAGACATTCTTGAAACAAAGTCTCTGAACCCTTTAGGTGAGCTTTAAAGGGGAAGGAATTAGGGGCAAGACAAAATCAAGGTTTTCCCTCCAAAATAACAAAAGCATCCTTACATTTCCAAAGGACACCAAGACACTGTCGAAATTTAAGAAGAAGAAATACAGTGTTGAAAGCTAAAGAGCCATGATTCCACATCCAAAAATGTGGTCCAATAACCTGGCCCCATGCTCCTGTGGACCAACTTACATTGTAGGAACAAGTGTAGTGATATTTGCTACTTAAGTTGAAACTTCATCCTGTGTCCATGTGGCAGGTAAGAGCTGGCAGTCACTGAACTGAAACTCCTATCCTCTCTCTTACCTGGTACAGGTATTTGATGAGTTCCTTCCTCAATCTCATCAAAGCAGTGCAAAGGCCTTTACATAGCATAGCAGAGGCATAGGTGGCAGAAGCACCAAACATATCCATGCATATCTAAATGGCTAAGATCCAACATGCCCCAGCTAGGCTCTGAGCTCCCAGAGGAGTCCAGGTGGCATAAGCACAGATATGGTAGAGTCACATTCATCAAGGTCAGTTTGAGTAGATCGCACATGGGGAACATGTGGCCCTCCAAATGTTGTTGAACTGCAGCTCTCATCATCCCTGACCATTGACCATGGTGGCCAGGGCTAATGGGTGTTGGAATCCAAGAGTATCTGGATACCCATAAGTTCTTCATCCTTGTAGCAGATCAACTGAAGGCAAGCTTGGACAAAGTGACATCTTGTTCAGTAAGGTCTGGACTTTGCAGGAAGAACAGAATCAGGCTAGAATGGGTGAGGACCTTGGACAGAACACTGGCTTGAAGTTTGCTCACCTGTAGCAAGGGGATCTGTTACTTCGAAATCTTCTGACATGCCTTCTGAATGATCTATTTCATTCTTGAAACATACCAGTCCAAAATAACAAACAAATTTCCCCTTTCTCCTCAGAAAACTGCACAACAAATGACGTTATGAAATATTGACTCCACTGTAATATCTTCTTATTTTCTTCTGAGACCTTGCAAAGACTAGTAGTTGTCAGTCCTGCCCCCACTGGGAAGTTACCTGGGATCTTAAAGGGCCACTGCTTTATTTAATAGTCATGTTCAGAAAAGACAGTACTGAGCTAGATGGTCTGTCTCAGTACATGGCAGCTTTCTGTATTCCTATATTGGCTCTTATGATGAAGGGATGATGTGAGCTGCCCCAGGACCAAATCTTCTGAATTCAATGAGTCAGGAAAAGCCATGTCTATTTATCTGCAATGACCTATTCATCCAAAGACTACTCATCCAGGTCATTTTCTGAACTTGAGGGTGGGGTCAAAGCTGTCAAACATGACCCAATGTATCTTAGAGATCATAGCTTCCCATTTGCTCTATGAGAACTCATGAAGGCCTTCTCTTAATGTTATTACTATCGATGCACCAGGTTCATACCACAAGGGCATAAAGAAAGGTGTTAGAGTTAGAGGTTAGAATGTTAGAGTTAGAGGTTTTGTAAGATTTACTTCTTTGAACTGGCCTTTGGAGGTCAGGGGAAAGTGACTTTGACTGAATTTGTCAAATTCAGTGGGAAGTGACTTTCAGTGAATTTGACTGAATTTTATTCTGCTGTTCTGTTACCCACCCTGAGCCTTCACACCGGGTCATGAGAGAAATGTAAATCAGTTAATTATGGTCTTGATTTTGGCTCAGTGTGGATCCATAGAACACTGTGTTGAACCTGAGGGGTACTTCTTCTGGTTTACATTTAAACTACCTTATAGTTAAAAGTTACAGAAAGTCCTGTGGAACATTTAAGATGCACAAATTAATTTTCAGAAGCTAAATCCCAGCTTCATAAAATTTAGGATATTAATGCTAATGTAACTTAAGGAATTGACCTTCCATCAGCTGCTTGTAAGACCTGTATCATGCCCAGGGATTCTCTCCCACATGTCTTCCTATGCATAGAGCATTATGTGTCAATCTGCTACATGCTCATATACTGCCCAGAATAGGTTTTGTCAATACTGGCATCCAAAAAAGCTTAGGTTGTGGGATTCCTTTCTAACTTTCTTGAAACCCCTACTTCTTTATGACTAACCGGTGTATTATAAAACCAACAACAATTTAAGTAGCTATGTGAAATGTAAATAAGATCCATGCTTTTCTATGTGTGATTCTCAGCCATCTCTTTCTTCAAATTTCTGAAGGGCAATCATTTTGTGGAAGGTGGGACTGAACATCGGAACACAGAAAACTGCCTTATACTGATTCAGACCATTGGTCCATCTAGCTCCATATTGTCTACACTGACTGGCAACAGCACTCCTGGGTTTCAGGTAGTGGACATTTCCAGCCCTACCTGGAGATGCTGAGGATTGAATCTGGGATCTTCTGCATGCAAAGCAGCTGTTCTGCCACTGAGCTATGACCCTTCCCCTAAAAATTCACCTTAAAATGTTTGCAAGATCTAGGAACAAAGCTACAATACACTGAGTCAGGCCATTCGTCCATCAAGCTCAGTATTGTCTACACTGACAGGTAGTGGCTGCCCAGGGTTTCAGGCAGGAAACTTTCCTAGGCCTACCTGGAGATGCTGGGGATTGAACCTGAGACCTTCTGCATGCAAAGCAACTGCTCTCCCACAGAGCTGTGGCCTCCCCATGCCCTGTTGTTCCAGAGGATGGGACTAGAATGAATGGGTGGAAATGGCAAGGAAACAGATGTTGGCTAAACGTTAGGAGCTGCTTGATAATGGAACAGACCACTTCAGGAGGTGGTGGGTTCTACTTTATAGGAGGCATTGAAGCAGAGGCTGGGTGACTGTCTGTGATGGCTGCCATAGTTGCAAGACTCCTGCACTGAGCAGGGTGTTGGACTAGATGACTTTCAAGGTTCTTTTCTGTTTCAAAATTCTGTGATTCTATCTTTACTATGGGGAATCAGGATGCCACAAGTCAGAATAGGGTACTGGGTAGCATGAAGTTGTCAAAAAAAACCCCACCCTTTCTTAATTGATCTTGCTCATGCAAGATCAAGATGTTAGTGACTTGGAAAGAATTTTCATCCAGTTTCGACTATCAGGGATCCTTGGCAGTGTTACCTTCCCTTGCTGAAGTACTTTTTTTCCATGAGCTACACAATAATTTGCTTTTGAAAAACTTAAGAACATAAGAACATAAGAAGAGCCTGCTGGATCAGGCCAGTGGCCCATCTAGTCCAGCATCCTGTTCTCACAGTGGCCAAGCAGGTGCCTGGGGGAAGCCTGCAAGCAGGACCCGAGTGCAAGAACTCTCTCCCCTCCTGAGGCTTCCAGCAACTGGTTTTCAGAAGCATGCTGCCTCTGACTAGGGTGGCAGAGCACAGCCATCACAGCTAGTAGCCATTGATAGCCCTGTCCTCCATGAATTTGTCTAATCTTCTTTTAAAGCCATCCAAGCTGGTGGCCATTACTGCATCTTGTGGGAGCAAATTCCATAGTTTAACTATGCGCTGAGTAAAGAAGTACTTCCTTTTGTCTGTCCTGAATCTTCCAACATTCAGCTTCTTTGAATGTCCACGAGTTCTAGTATTATGAGAGAGGGAGAAGAACTTTTCTCTATCCACTTTCTCAATGCCATGCATAATTTTATACACTTCTATCATGTCTCCTCTGACCCGCCTTTTCTCTAAACTAAAAAGCCCCAAATGCTGCAACCTTTCCTCGTAAGGGAGTCGCTCCATCCCCTTGATCATTCTGGTTGCCCTCTTCTGAACCTTTTCCAACTCTAGAATATCCTTTTTGAGATGAGGCGACCAGAACTGTACACAGTATTCCAAATGCGGCCGCACCATAGATTTATACAACGGCATTATGATATCGGCTGTTTTATTTTCAATACCTTTCCTAATTATCGCTAGCATGGAATTTGCCTTTTTCACAGCTGCCGCACACTGGGTCGACATTTTCATCGTGCTGTCCACTACAACCCCAAGGTCTCTCTCCTGGTCGGTCACCGCCAGTTCGGACCCCATGAGCGTATATGTGAAATTAAGATTTTTTGCTCCAATATGCATAATTTTACACTTGTTTATATTGAATTGCATTTGCCATTTTTCTGTCCATTCACTCAGTTTGGAGAGGTCTTTTTGGAGCTCTTAGCAATCCCTTTTTGTTTTAACCCTGAACAATTTAGTGTCGTCAGCAAACTTGGCCACTTCACTGCTCACTCCTAATTCTAGGTCATTAATGAACAAGTTGAAAAGTACAGGTCCCAATACCGATCCTTGAGGGACTCCACTTTCTACAGCCCTCCATTGGGAGAACTGTCCGTTTATTCCTACTCTCTGCTTTCTGCTTCTTAACCAATTCCTTATCCACAAGAGGACCTCTCCTCTTATTCCATGACTGCTAAGCTTCCTCAGAAGCCTTTGGTGAGGTACCTTGTCAAACACTTTTTGAAAGTCTAAGTACACTATGTCCACTGGATCATCTCTATCTATATGCTTGTTGACACTCTCAAAGAATTCTAATAGGTTACTGAGACAGGACTTTCCCTTGCAGAAGCCATGCTGGCTCTGCTTCAGCAAGGCTTGTTCTTCTATGTGCTTAGTTAATCTAGCTTTAATAATACTTTCTACCAGTTTTCCAGGGACAGAAGTTAAGCTAACTGGCCTGTAATTTCCAGGATCCCCTCTGGATCCCTTTTTGAAGATTGGCGTTACATTTGCCACTTTCCAGTCCTCAGGCACGGAGGAGGACCCAAGGGACAAGTTACATATTTTAGTTAGCAGATCAGCAATTTCACCTTTGAGTTCTTTGAGAACTCTCAGGTGGATGCCATCCGGGCCCGGTGATTTGTCAGTTTTTATATTGTCCATTAAGCTTAGAACTTCCTCTCTCGTTACCACTATTTGTCTCAGTTCCTCAGAATCCCTTCCTGCAAATGTTAGTTCAGGTTCAGGGATCTGCCCTTTATCTTCCACTGTGAAGACAGATGCAAAGAATTCATTTAGCTTCTCTGCAATCTCCTTATCGTTCTTTAGTACACCTTTGACTCCCTTATCATCCAAGGGTCCAATCGTCTCCCTAGATGGTCTCCTGCTTTGAATGTATTTATAGAATTTTTTGTTGTTGGTTTTTATGTTCTTAGCAATGTGCTCCTCAAATTCTTTTTTAGCATCCCTTATTGTCTTCTTGCATTTCTTTTGCCAGAGTTTGTGTTCTTTTTTATTTTCTTCATTCGGACAAGACTTCCAGTTTTTGAAGGAAGACTTTTTGCCTCTAAGAGCTTCCTTGACTTTGCTTGTTAACCATGCTGGCATCTTCTTGGCCCTGGCGGTACCTTTTCTGATCTGCGGTATGCACTCCAGTTGAGCTTCTAATATAGTGTTTTTAAACAACTTCCAAGCATTTTCGAGTGATGTGACCCTCTGGACTTTGTTTTTCAGCTTTCTTTTTACCAATCCCCTCATTTTTGTGAAGTTTCCTCTTTTGAAGTCAAATGTGACCGTGTTGGATTTTCTTGGCAATTGGCCATTTACATGTATGTTTAATTTAATAGCACTGTGGTCACTGCTCCCAATCGGTTCAACAACACTTACATCTCGCACCAGGTCCCGGTCCCCACTGAGGATTAAGTCCAGGGTTGCCGTCCCTCTGGTCGGTTCCATGACCAACTGGTCTAGGGAATAGTCATTTAGAATATCTAGAAACTTTGCTTCTTTGTCATGACTGGAACACATATGCAGCCAGTCTATGTCCGGGTAGTTGAAGTCACCCATTACTACCACATTTCCTAGTTTGGATGCTTCCTCAATTTCATATCTCATCTCAAGGTCTCCCTGAGCAATTTGATCAGGGGGACGATAGATCGTTCCCAGTATTAAGTCCCTCCTGGGGCATGGTATCACCACCCACAACGATTCTGTGGAGGAGTCTGCCTCTTTTGGGGTTTCGAGCTTGCTGGATTCAATGCCTTCTTTCACGTATAGAGCGACTCTGCCACCAATACGTCCTTCCCTGTCCTTCCGATATAGTTTATATCCAGGGATAACCGTATCCCACTGGTTTTCTCCATTCCACCAGGTCTCCGTTATGCTCACTATATCAATGCTCTCCTCTAAGACCAAGCACTCCAGTTCTCCCATCTTGGTTCGCAGGCTCCTAGCATTAACTTCCTATGGTATATGTGCTCTCTGCTTGAAGCATGCTATGGCCTGGACTGCAGTGGTATTTGGGTGGATGGGTGGAGAAAGGATAATTCTTTGGCACTGCCTGACTTGGGCTAGACACAGCCCTTTGGCCTTTTCCAACTCTGTTTGCTTTTGTGTGGTCACTGGAGAGATATTGAAAAGAACTTCAGTTGAAGATCCAAGTACAATATTAAATAGATATTTACTGATGACGCTCAGCAATATTTCTGTGTAACATATGAATCCAGAGAGGCCCTGCAGATCCTGGACTGGTGCCTGGATGAAGTGGTGGGCTGGATGAGGGGAAATAAATTTAGCTTGAATCCCAGCAAGACAAAGACTCTTTCAAGGTTTTGCTACTAATATATAAAGCCCTTAACAGCTTGGGACCATTTTTGCTTGAGAGATTGCCATGCCCCATATGTACCTGCTTGACCACTTCAATCTGCGGAGTGTGCACCTTTGATATTTTTGTCCTGCATCTATGAGGATTCAATCTTTCTGTGTGGCAGCACCTATACTGTGGAACTCCCTGACTATTAACATTAGGCAGCACCATTGTTATATTGCTTTAGACACCTGCTAAAAACATTTTTATTTCAGCCAAGTCTATCCAGACCTATCATTGAGTTATATATGCTTGTTTTAAATTTTTACTGATTTTATCTCTGCATTATTTTATGTTGTTTTATGTACACTGCTTAGGAATTTCTTTGATTAAGCAGGTTATAAATCCTTCAAAATAAATAACTAAGTTTATTACTACATTTACTTTCCTTCAAGGAGCTCAAGGTGATTCTCCTTCCCACTCCCATTTTTTACTTTTATGTATATAGATTTGCATACACCATTATGCAAATATTGCATGCTTATTAATGTCACATTCTGGCTGTAGGTGCCTATGAGGCATTTCAGATGGCACCAGTGATGCTGAGGGCAGTGTACAGGTATGTGGGCATATAGGAGCAGTCCCATTTTTAATATAAAAAGAGAAAAATAGCAGAGAGAAAAATGCTGAAGAAAGAGTTATTTATTTAATTATTTGTTTATTTTTATTTGATTTATATTCCGCCCTTTCTCCAAATAGGAGCTCAGGGCAGCTGTAAGATCCAAGAGAACTGGGACTGAGAAAAAAATGAATTAGGTTTCTATATTGAGCTTGCAGCATTTGGTGGATTCCACCACCAGCTAATGATAATGCTTTCTATTTTTCCCTGTAGGGGTTATGCAGTCCTTTTGTGATTTTGCAATGACAGCCACAGAGCTTGGCATGCTTCTGTAAGGAAAATGTTCTCAGTCTGTGGCATTAATAGCAGCTGCTCTGCAAAAGGTGGCATTGGGTAAAGAGTCCAAGTTAGTGGGGCATACATGCAAAGAGCAGAGTCGTCTGGTCCCTGACCTCCTGCCTTCATGGATCAGCACCATAGACCGATGGACAGCATCCCATGCAGCCTGTACCTGCCTGTTGAAGGACCTGGAGGTTTTTCTGTCAGCTGCTTAGTCTGTAATTAGGAGGCTGAACCAACCAGGCAGAAGGTGTGGCTTGGATCTTAAAGGCTCCTCCTGTTTATGGACTGGGGTCAGATCCTATGAAGGATCCTGCCAGCAGAAGGATATTTCCCCCCACCATCTCCTGTGCTGCTTTTCATGCTGTTCCAAAGGATCCTCCAATGCTCTGGAGCAAATTTGGGGAGACATACAAGATTGCAGTGGGGAAGGGAACTTGGTAGAAGTCGCCAGCCCCTTTCTGCTGACAGGAGCATCATGTGAGCAGAACTCTGTTCAGACAATGCTCTCCCCAATGGAAACCTAGTTACCAACTATGCCCATGATCTTCTTTGCTGTTTTTTTTTTTTTTTAAGCTACCATAATACCTACCATCAGGGGTATTTCTTAGTACCAAGTATGTACTCTAATTTAGTCCAGCAGTTAAACTGCATAAGAAAGGTAAAAGAACAACCAGGACCATGAATGCCAATGAAGTATAGGCAGAATATAAACACCTGCCCTTTGCTGGGGACAAGCCGAAGAAAGAAAAGTGGCAAGTCCTCTCCTTCCTGGCACTTAGAGATTTCTATGTGTCCTTTAAATCCTCTCCCCAGAAAGCCCCAGTCCTCCTCCAAGGCTGGCTTCCATCTGGAGCCACGACAGTCATGCTGTGTTGACACAGCCTCGATAAAAGCCCTGAGATCTATAATAGACTTTCCCTGTGACATTTACTAAATCTCTTTTAAGTTTTCCCTCTTTCTACACTAAATATCAGTTGCTTAAGATAATCTGTGAACCTGTAGCCTGGCCATTAAGCACTCCCTTGTGACCAGGTTAATTTGCAGCAAATTATAGTCACTGCCAAAGAGACTATGGAAGTGGCAGGCAGCAAAGCGCTGTAACATTTACCCAAGAATGGGAGAAAATAAAACAGGACAATAGCCACATTCTCTCTCAAGGGACAAAGGGGCCAGGTATCTGAAGGGGACTGGAAATATGGCCATTAACAAGCTTATAAACATTGGGATCAGTGTTGTGTGGGTTTGCAAATGACAAACCTGACTTACCACAACCAGAAAAGATGTAAGCCTCAGCCTACAACCCACTTCTGCTTCCCTCCCCTTTTCTGAATCTGGTTACTGTCTGCTCTTCCAATTCCTGTTATTGTCTTGTTTGGAGAAGGGTCATAAATCAATGGCAGAGCAAGCCAAAGTCCCAGGTTCATTCCCTGACATCTCTAGGCAAGGCAGGGAAAGTCTCCTTTCTGAATCCCTGGATAGCTGCTGCCAGTCAGTGTAGACAATACAGAGTTAGGTGGACCAACTGGTAGCTTCTTGTGTTCTTTTTTTCCTATTGATACCATGATATTTCCAAGGGTAGAAATAAATGATCAGTGGCAACTAGCAATAATGAATATGTTCAACCCTGAAAGCACAGGACTTTCAAGAAGGTTCAGTGGCACTCATGGCCAATTCTCCTAGCAAGCCCTTTGCTGGCAAACAGAGTGCTATACATATCTCAGTCTCTGAGCACTGAGAATGCCAAGCCTGACCTCATAGCTCACAGCTCTGCAGTGTGTTTAGATTTTGTAAAACTCTTAGCACTTTCAGCCCGTTGTCCTTCTTTGTTTTGAGTTACAAGTGTCTTAAAGTTTAAGTCTTTGAACCTTTCAATGAATTTTAAAAAGCGTTTTAGAGGGACTGCTTAATTAGCCATTCTAAGCTGTGAATGAGTTACGTTTGGCTCCTAGCCTTGGTGGCTTTTGTTTTTATCGCTTTATTGCGTTCCTTCACTGAGTTGCAATGTACAAAGCCAGTTCAAAACTTGCTCAAGGTTTGTTCAAGGATTGTTTACACTGTTTCTGTTGTCACCTGGAGATTCTGCATAACCATAGACAAATATAATGCCAGCTGGGTGGAGAACTTCGAGAGGCTTCAGGCAGCACAACAACTGAAGGTACTAGAGATACATAACCCTCTACAGGATAGAGACTGGCATTGAGATATACAATGTCCCGACAAGCTTTGAGAAGGGTACAAGAAGAACAAGCCACTGAAAGAACTGAGGGTGTTTGAAAGAATCCTGTCAGCTGTTGTGAGTGTTTGCTGCTATCTCCTGGCCATACGAAGGGCAAGCTGTGAAGCTGTGAAGCTTGGTGGTGTTTTGAGAGGACTGTGCTGCTGGTGGTACTTGTTAAAACAATTCATTTAAATTCCTTCTGCTGTTCAGCATTGAGAAAGCTTGGGCCATTTAAAGAGACTCCGCAGCAAGAAAAGTCAAGTGAACTTGGAACCAAAACTTTGTTCAACATGCACTGCTTCCCTTTGGGGGCTGATTAGAATTCTTGATTATGAAACAAAGGAAAGGTCCAGCTCTTTAATTGATTTAACTTTTGAACCACAATCTAAGTAATGTAAAATGGATTATTATTTGGGCTCTGAAAACAGTTCCCACAGGATGAATTGGTATTTTTTATTCTAGTGGCACATAGATTTTATGTACTCACTGCTAATGATGATGAGCCATCATTTAGGGCTGAAAAGGCCCCTCCTCTATCTTCACAAGATATTATCACTTTGGAGCCCATTTGTTTGGATACATCTTTTGTAGAACATTTGGCAAAACAAAATGTTTTGGTGGCCACTATGACACAGAACATCTATTCTCCATTAGGAGATATAGTGAATATCTTAAACCATATAGTTTCCCTTGTCTCAAATGAAAACGTAACTTCTGGAAATCAAACTATACATAACCAACCCTCTGCTCTAGCAACACAGAAGGTCATTTCCTCAGTTGATTCTTCTCAGTTTAAACTTCAATGTAAGCATCTTGCAAGTGACAACACCAAAGATTGCAGGAGCAGTTTAACAAAGATGCTTGTTATCGGCTAGTTCTACAGGCATATGAGGTTGCCTTAAATATATTTCCCTTTAATGGTGGTATTCCTCAGTGGAACTCTATTTCAAGAGTTAAACACCACTTAAGGCACCTTCTGGGGCTTAGATTTGCAGATGTAATAGCAGCTGAATCATTGTTTTCCTCACCTGGTCAAGTTAGAGTTCTTAGTTTTAATAAATCAGATATTCCTACATTTTTTAACATGGAAAAGAGCATTTCTTAATTCATTTGGTATTTTCACTTTTAGTAAATCTTTTAGTAAAGATTTTTCACTAAACCCTCTTTTTCCAGTTTTGCAAAACAAGAGGGCCAGTTTACTGGCCAAATGTGTTTATACCAAACCTCAGTCTGGGCGGTGGGGTTTCCCTCACATCTATACGTTGATGCCTTTCAATTAAGATAGATCCTTCCTATGGCCTCTCAGGATGACTAAAACTTGGGTGGGGTTGGAGACAATGGATCAACTAATGGAGCCTTTATGGGCACTCCCATCCGCTCAGAGAACATGGAAGAACATGACAAACCACTTCCTCCAGTGTTCCCTGCCAGTTTATTATAAATGGCACAAGGAATTAGCTCCCTTTGTTTCTCCTGTTATCCTTCTCCTTTTTCATCCATCATTTCAAGTGCCTGGTAAGTGCACTTTTAGTGCCATAATGCACAGTGGTTCTACCCTACTTGCATTACTTTTTTATCAATCTATCTGTTTATCAGAACAACTGACAGACAAGTTTAAGGGTACTACAATTATCTGGTTAAGAATTTGTCAGATTATTTATTTATTTAAAATATTTCTATCCCGCCCTTCTACTCTATAATAGGGCACGCAGGGTGGCTTACAAAAATAAAATCAAACATGTACATAACAAAATTGTAAACAGTAAAATCACAAAAACATTAAAACAAATTAAAATACATAAAATACAATTAAAATACATAAAATACAACACACACACATATATAGGGATTGGTACTAAAGGGACTACAAAGGTAAAATTTAACGTAGAAGGCATAAAATCAGTGTCAGGCTCTACTTTCACTCCATCCCAAAGGCTCTCTGGAACAAGATCATTTTCAGAAGTCTCCAGAAAACCAACAGGGAGGGAACAGAGCAAACTTCTTGGGGTAGAGTATTCCAAAGCTTGGGGGACTACAGCTGAAACTCCAGGCATGCAGAGGAGACCAGAGGCAGATGATCTTAAATCCCGGGCAGGTACATATGGGCGTAAGTGGTCCCTCAGGTACATTGGTCCAAAGCCGTTTAGGCCTTTAAAGGTCAGAACCAGCACTTTGAATTAGCTCCCTTTTGTAGGAGTCCACTGTTAAGAGAACAGCTACGAGCTTATGAACATCTTATTGCCACCTCTGCAAGGTGTAAGGGGGCTTGGTGTTTGTAATGTTCTGCTGGGGACTACATTTTCTTCTTTTTCTGGCATTCAGGCCCTTTGGGAGAGAGATACTGGAGAGGATTTGGATCCTGGTCTTTGGAACAAGTTTTGGACCACTAAGCCCTTCTGTTCTGTAGCCAATATTCATGAGAATTCACAGAAGACTGTTCGCTACTGATATTATATGCCAATGCTGCTCGCCTGGATCTAAGGGTCAGGCAATGTCATGTGTTGGCGAATCTGCAATAGGAAGAGGACTTACTGGCACCTCTAGTGGACTTGTCTCGGAGTGTGCCCCTTTTGGGAAGAGAAGGGGAGATAAATCGGGGTAATTATTTTTATACCCCAAACTGTGTTTATTGTCAATGTTTGAAGGAAGTAATGCAACTATTGTGCGGAAAGAGCTAGTGATTTATTGGTCCGATTGGTCATTTAACAGGGCTGGAAAGATTCCTCATGTGTTACTTTGGACACATAGTATTCAAAGGTGTTGTTTATTGCCATTTAGGAGAAGATAACCTATCACTCAAGGACTCTTAGAGGCCAGGCAGACCCATAGGATTTTGGTGCAATTTGGTGGAACTATATTGTTGCGCGCCACCCCAATCTCTGAGCTGTGAGAGATGTCCAGGGGTCCCTGCGCTTGCCCAGGGTTTGGTTTCCTTGGAAAGAAGGTTAGCGAAGACTGTGGTGTCTTTATGAAATATGGTTTGTTGATTTACACACATTCCAACCTGAACTTAAAATGGAGGGGTTCAAAGCATCAGCAGTCCAATAGATCTTGCTTTTCCATCAGGCTTACAGGAGGCATCCTAAAGCCAGGTGCAAGGAGGCATCCTAAAGCCAGGTGCAGGGAGCCAGCCTCTCTGCCTGTCTAGTTCCCAGCCTTTCCTCAGACTCCACTAAAAAACTCATGCCTCTCTTTTGGCCCCAGGATTGGGGGCTCTCCTGAAGAGTTCCAATAACAACAAGATCTCCCTGGCCCATTCATCAATTAATGGGCACTTGATGGACCCATTAGCCCACCTGGCCACTCTATTAGACTAACAAAGGAGACTCATCTGACCAACAGAGCAGGCCTCTCAGCTGCAGAGCCCACCTCCAGGTGCAGGGTTCCAAATCAGAGGCTGGAAGGGGACTCATAGAAATCTCAACCCCAAAACACATAACAACATTTAGCACATGAACAAACAACTGTTTCAAACTTTCATTCCATCTATGAGTTTATGAGTTTATTTGGAAGAATTTCTAATTCTCTGTATATTGTCTTTTTGGTTCCAGTATCAGTTAACTGAATGGATGTCCCTGGCATTTCTAGAGGTATTGGAAGCACATGTAATGGTTACTGTATTGGTCATTTACTTGAATTTACGTTTATTATTTGGTTGATGTACATGATATCCTTGTTTTTTAAAATCATTTTAAAAAAATAACTACAGGTGTGCAGCATGTACTCTGGTTCTGTTTCCATGATGGCTGTTTTCCCTCGACTGTTAGAGGCATTAAGCCTCTGAATGCCAGTTGCTGGGAATCACCAGTGGGGAGAATGCTGTTGCACTCGGGTCTTGCTTTGGGGTTTCCCATGGGCATCCGGTTGGCCACTGTGAGAACAGAGTGCTGGACCAGATGGGCTTTTGGCTTGATCCAACAGGGCTCTTCTTATGCTCTTATGAATTACTCTGCTCAGAAAAGGACAGGATGGAAACAAATTCTTCATCTGGATACCTCTCCTCACCCCCATTCTGTTTGAGTTCAAGCCATTCTATCTCTTAATCCTTTGTTAATAGCCATGCCATGATCTAGAAAGATAATGGTAGCATACATTCTGCCTTCTTACGCTTCCAATGGAATGAATAAAATAGAATATCTCATAGTGGAAAGCAGTCTTATGTCTTTCTGTATACTGCTCTACATCAGGAGTGGAGAACCTCAGGCCTGCAGGCACAATAAAGCCCCCCAGGAATCTTTATCTGGTCCTCAGGACACTCCCTAGTGCTTCCTACGTCTTCTGGAGGAGAAGCTTATTTTATTTATTTCTTTTAACTTATATCCTACTCTTTTTTTTACTTCAGAAAAAGAACTTGAGGTGGCTTACAGCAAGAAAATATCAAGCAATATCAAAACAAGACCACAAAGTTAATTAAACCACCATCATAATGAAATGCAATTAACACAGAGAGCAAAATATTCCAGCAATCATCAAGTTCTGTTCTTTTCTTCATTAGGAAACTTCATTAGGACGAAAATTACTAGTTACCATTGTGGTAAGACTGCTGTTACAAAACTGCTTCTCTATGGACAGCTCCCACAATGTATTGGTTATGCACGAACATTTCAGTATTATAGGTTTCCCAGACAGTATTCCCAGGAACACCGCATGGTATATGGGTGTCCATTTTCTGAGGTGGAGAAAGGGTCGGGCAGATTAGGCTAGGTAGAAATTGGTACAATGCTTAGGGAGGGGGGGGAGAAATTTGGTTTGGTTCACATTTTAATGTGCCCCTACCTAATTTGCACTTCCTGAAACAATACACAAACTGAAACACAACTGTCCTTCAAAATTAACACTTCTCTGAAATGTGTGATGCAGCTCTCTAACCCCCCCCAAAAGGTACAAAAATGTGTGCACTAGGTGAAAGTGTGCGTAATATGCATATATTAAAATGACTTACAAATATGCACTACAGCCAATGACTAGTAAAAGGATTTATTAAGAAAAATGCATATGAAAATGTGTATATTAGGAGAAATGCACATTAACATGCTGATGGATTTCAATGAGGACTTTTAAAAATAATTCACAAAGTAATACAGAAATGTGGTGAACTGAACTTAAGATGAGAAGAAACTAAGTGAAACTGAAACTGACAGATTCATATGTCCATAATCATGCTTGCGGTTCAGATAAATATGAAGCCTCAAATATGTTTCCCAATATAGCTACAGTGACCTTCAATCTTACCTGGTACCTATCATAAATCTTTTGAGATCATTAAAAAATATTAGTCTGCTCATTATCTATCATAGAATAGTAGAGTGAAAGGGGCTTGTAAGGCCATAGAATCAAACCTCCTGCTCAACACAGGAATCCAAATTAAAGCATACTCGACAGGTGACTGTCCAGCTGCCTCTTGAATGTCTCCAGTGTTGGAGAGCCCACCATGTCCCCATGTCATTGGTTCCATCACTGTATTGCTCTAACAGAAAGTTTTTTCTGATGTTCAGATAAAATCTGGCTTCCTGTAACTTAAGCCCATTATTCTGTGTCCTGCACTCTGGGATGATCAAGAAGAGATCCTTGCCCTCCTCTGTGTGACAACCTTTCAAGTACTTGAACAGTGCTATCACATTATTTCCAGTTTGTCTGCATCCTTCTTGAAAAGCACTGGGCCCAGGACTGAGCCCTTGCTCGTTGTCTCCCCCCAGTTTGAGGAGGAACCATTGGTAAATTGTTCCATCCAGCCCATATTCCATATTTTGCTAGCTCGCTAATCAGAATATCATGGGGCACTTTGTCAAAAGCTTTGCTGAAGTCGAGATATATGTCCACAGCATTCCCACAGTCTACCAGGGAGGTTACCCGATCAAAAAATTAGAAATGATTAGTCTGGCAGCATTTGTTCTTGATAAATCTATGTTGGCTTCTAATAATCACTGCATTGTTTTCAAGGTGTTTACAGATTGATTGCTTTATAATCTGCTCCAGAATTTTCCCAGGGATTGATGTCAGCCTGACTGGTCTATAGTTTCTAGGTTCCTCCTTTTTGCCCTTTTTGAACATTAGCCTACCTCCAGTCATCCGGCACTTCATCTACACTTCACCCATCCTCCACGATTTCGCAAAGATAAACGACAGTGGTTCTGAGAGTTCTTCAGCCCTTGCTTATGGGTGACTCTGAAGGTTCAGGTTAAAATACACACACACCCAACTTTTCTAACACAAACTAAAAATATACAGTAAAGAAAAGTTCAGCAGCATTAAACTGTGTAACAGGCCAAATATATATGTGCCAGATTAGTGTATCCTCCAAGGTAGGCTTATATTAGAGTTAATGCTGTCTGCTTAATTGTGAATGAACATGTATTCATGGTTATATCAAGCAGAGATAATTTTTCTGCCTTTGGAAAATAACACAAGAACAAATGGAAAAGTTGATTAAAATGGATGATTTAAATCGTAGCTCCACTTGGTGATTTAAGTCACTAATTTTAAATCAATCTACTCTGATTGGGACATACGGCATTTCAGCTGGTTCCACTAATAAGTCCCTTTGTGGCAATTAGGAGGTTTCCTATATGCATAAAGTCACAGCTCATCCGCTGAAGATGGGAACAACTGTGATCAAGCAACAGTTTTAGTAGACAACCTATCAGAGAAAATAAATATGAGGCAACTAGGATCTGCCATGCCATCGGGTACTAAATTGTGTTAATATGAACTTTCATTTCTGTAGCTCCCAAATTTTAATGGCAGCAAAAATCTAATTTGTGTATCTTTGTCTTCTTCTTGGAAATATACATATTAACCTGTTGGGACAGCTCCACTTTTTCTGCCAACCAGTTGCCAACAATCAATCAGAATATGTCAACATAACAATTGTATCATTTTGAGCTCTGGTACCAAGCTGGTTGCCATGGGAACCACAAGACTGTGGAATTGCTGCCTTAGCTACAACACTCTTCCCCCCATAATGTGCTGATATGCAGTTTGCAATTGTAGCAGAAAACTTCCGTAAACATTACCAGAAATTAAAAGAGGAAAACCTAGTGTTTATTAAAGTGACTCCTCTGGAGAAAAGGGGATCTTTTGAAGCTTTGCAAAGTTTTACACTTGTTGTGCTTGCTTCGTTGTGCTTAGAAGCCGAAAAGGAGCCAAATTGCTCCTCACTTTGGGTTTACTTATTTCCTATATAGCACATAGTTATGGATGTTCATGTCCTGTCCACAAAAAGCAGCCTTTTGTTTCCTGTCTGATCACTAGATTGAGACATCTAAATGCTGTGGGGGGACTGCCAGCAGCAAAGCAATGAAAGGAAACCTTCAAAACCAGCCCAGAATTTGGTTTGACTATTATCTTTTCTCGGCAGTGCATACCAGAAATGATGGATGGCACGATAGATGGCACGATAGATAACCTCTACTCAAATATGCTGCACATGACCGAAGAGAGGAGAAATCTGTCTTTCAGTATAGTTCATGGTCACCTTACTCTCTAACTTAGGCAAGCATTGGAGTCAAAGCAAGTATTTCTTCTCCTCTCCTCCTACAATCTCCAGGTGGCAGAATATACATTAATTACAAAAATAGCTTCCCCTGGTCCCCAGCCTCCATTCTCCCTCTCTCGTAAAAAATAAATAATTTTATATGTCAAAATGTACGCAGGATCTCAGGATGGTACTTTCATCAGTGCTAGGTGATCATGATCTTTTCTGCAGGCAGAAGAGATGCCTATTTAACACTCAGGCCTCCTTCTCATGGTGGACACTTACATCATCACAAAAAAAAGGAGGTATACCCCACTGAAAAATGGTGGGGGAAGCAAAAATAGGTGGGGGAGATGCAAATTTGGAAATGATTACTAGCATTCACAATTCATAGAAGGCAAATCACCCCCAAATAAATTCTTCAATTAATTTGCACCCTGTCCCAAATCACCCAAAATGTTTCTTCCTAATTAATTTACCCCTGATTAATTCCCCAGTCAGATCCTACTACAAATCTTCAGTTAATTACCCAAGTTTCAATTAATTACCAACATTCATCATTACCCTCACAAAATTAAATTCAACATAAACAGGGTGCACAAATGTGTCTTTTTTGGGGGGGGTGATTGTGTGAATTATGGCTTGACTTTGGAGGGAGAAAGCTTGAGCCTCCCAACTCATCTGGAGTTGAAGGTATGTGTTTGAGGTATCCTTCGAGCTAGCACCACTACCATCCTCAGTGTCTTCAGTGGGATTTACTGCATGGTATTCCGTTGGAATCGAGCTCACGGCCGGAGTTCGATTCCAACGGAAGGAGGAAGTTGAATCTCCGGTAAAAGGGGTCGAGGTCCACTCAGCCTTCCATCCATCCGTGGTCGGTAAAATGAGTACCCGGCATATGCTGGGGGGTAAAGAAAGGCCGGGGAAGGAACTGGCAATCCCACCCCATATATACGGTCTGCCTAGTAAACGTTGCAAGACGTCACCCTAAGAATCAGAAACAACTCGCACAACAAGTGCGGGGACACCTTTACCTTTTTTATAAACTAAGTTTAGGATTGCAGCTTTAGCAGTAACTCTAAAAAAGGAAAGAGGGCTCTTGAGGGGGATTCTTCAATGCCCCATTGGCCCAAGGCTTCTCCCTGAAATATCCAGCAAAGATTAGAAGAGAGGGGGCTTAGTATGATATGAGGTAGCTTTTCTTTCTTTCTTTCTTTCTTTCTTTCTTTCTTTCTTTCTTTCTTTCTTTCTTTCTTTCTTTCTTTCTTTCTTAATCCAAAGACAAGCCAGAATCTCAGCTGTTGGTATGTCACTAGTGGAGGCCTCTGTGTTCCTCTGAAATCCAAGCCATATTTGTACCTCTTCTCTTTCTCTTCCATCTTTCACCCTTCAGCTAAGCTCTGAATGTGTGCAGTTGCTTTGCCACCACCAATTTTTTAAAAAGCAGCCAGCAGCAGCAGCAACAGGTTGTGATTGGCCAGAATGCTCTTCCTGCCAAAACTAACAACTAGCAACCTCCCCCAAACAAACCACAGCCGCGAGTGCAGCATCCCTCTGGAATCCCAGAGTTTTAGAGGCCATTTTTGGAACCCCGGTGTGACTAGAGATGTGAAGACCTGGAAAAAATGGGAGGGGAGGAAACCATCTCCCCACAATTTTTTGGAGAAAAAAGGGGGAGTTTTTCCCAGTTTTTTTCTGGGCCTTCACATCTCTAGATGTGACCTTAAAATATCACACTGCCTGGGACAGTTGAAGACTCCAGGCCAGCCTACTCTTACTTCCAGATTGCACTGAATGATATTCAGCTAAGCACAGTGCTTGAATTGTTGTGGGATGCGTGCAATGCCTTCCTGCTTTTTCAGGAGGCTTATAAGCATTCTACATGTTTTTAGGCAGGCATAACTGAGCCTGGTCTAATCATCCCACTTCCATTTTTCTCATACTTTGGGCACTGGCTATGGTACAGAAGCAAAGAAATAAAGAGACAGATAGAAACTTCTAGATCCCTTAGGTTCAACTTCCGTCACTCTTAACAAGACTCACTGGCTTTAAATTATGAATGTTTGCTGCACCGTCTTCTTAGAAGCCTTCAGAGAACACAATCCCTTCCATTTCTTTTGATAAATTGTTCCACTGACCTTTTATAAAAAAAACAGCACAATTGGCCTTGGTATGTGACACAGGCAGCTCCTGGGGCCATAGCTACAAATGCCTTCTGTGGGTATCCTTTTTTTTCCCATTTGCCACTAGGCAGCTCGTTCTGAGAACCATCATTTTAAGTTTCCTCTAATGCCATGGAGCAACACTCGATTGAGGGCATTGTGATGCCCAGCATTACAACACTGCTAGGTAAGCCCACCAAGACTCATCCACACCTGGATCTGTGAATGGATCTATGATGAATGGATCCAACCTGGAGCTATGTGGTAGTGGGGGGGGCAGGAGAGATTAAACCTGTGGCACTTATTGGCTAAGCTGATGTGATATTGTGAAATGTTCACAAACGGTTATCTGCTGGGGGAAGTTGTTAGAATTATTAGAATGTTTGCAATAGTCCAGCTTTGTGAGCTGTAGCAAAAGGTTGACTTGACTTGGGGCCTGGGACACTTGGAATATATGCCACTATATTCAGATGCATGGATAGACAGAGCTATGTGGGCAAAGGAGGCCTGAAAGGTTCAGTCAGTGGGACCTAGGAGTTATGGAATCTGAAAGGCAGGGAGACCAGAGGCAAGACTGCTGAAGAATGGCAAAGGGGGCATTTTTCTTCAAACCTCTGCTTAGTATCCTTCCTTTTTCTAAGTTCATTAACACAGCACATAAATTGAGAGGTAAAGAGAGTAATGAAAGAGGGACCCTGGGACAAATCACCCAGGGCCTGAAGATAGTGGGGATTTACGCTCTTGTGACGGGAGGGAAACAATGGGTGTCGAGCAGGTGGAGAGGCTGACCGAAGATCAGGGCAACTAAAGAAAAGAGGGGCCCATGTGAGCTGAAGAAATGATTGTGGGCCTGGGAGCCAAGCACCACCCCTCACAATTCTCTTGTAATTTAACCCACTGAAATGCCCTCCAGTATGCAACCATGGGGATAAAAAGACCCCTGCCCTGCTTTACATGGGGTTGCCCTGTCTACTTCACCATGGCTCTCCCACCAATCAATCGGTCTGGAGCTGCTGCCTACAACGCTATATTGGCTCTCACTTCAGCAGTTTCATTCCATCCTCCTGGAAACCTCCCGTTTTCATGATGCATAGCAAATCCTCTTTTCCTCTGCCCAATTGATTAATCTGAAATGAATTAGAATTGCAGATCTCTGCTGAATTTCCAGTTCTATTCATAGCAGGGGCAGCCAATGGGAAGGGCACTTCCATGGACCTGGCCTCCCAGCAGCTGCATTGCTGCCATGTTCCAGAACAAGGCAGGGTTGGGGCAAGGCGGCAGTGAGGTTGGGATGGAACAGGTGTACTCATAGGTGCACTAGATTGGCTCCTCTGTGGTGCCTGCACCCACCCTATCCCACCACCACCCTGCCCTGCCTCTCCACTGTCCCAGTAAACAGCAGCAATGCTGCTGCCAGGACCCCAGGTCAGTAGTTCTGGCACTGACCCTCCCCTCCAGCTGCTCCTGATTCATAGAATTGTAGAATTGGGACCTCAAAGTCCAACCTCCTGCAGGAAGATCACTGCTGGTTCAGGAAGACCACTAATCCATCATCCCTGGTACATGACCATGACTGCTTAAAACTATCTCACACAGGATAAAGGGGATAGAGATAAGGTTTTCTCCCTTTCTCACAATACTAAAACTGGACATCAAATGAGGATGAATGTTTAGAAGATTTAGGACAGAAAAAAAGAAAGTACTTCTTCACAAAATACATAGTTACACTATGGAATTCAGTCCCACAATAGGTTGTTGTGATGGCCACCAACTTGGATGGCTTTAAAAGAAGATTAGACATATTCATAGAGAATGAAGCTATCAATGGCTACTAGCCATGATGGCTATATTCTACCTTCACTGTTGGAGACAGTATGCCTGAATACTATTTGCTAGGAATTGGTTAGCCATTGTGAGAACAGGACAGTGGACTAGCTGGGCCTTTGGCCTGATCCAACTGAGCTCTTCTTATGATGAGTCCACCCACTTCCAAAGGAGTATGCATGGTTCCATACATCCAGAGCAGTAGTAGTATATGTCTGTTTCCTGTAGTTGTGCTACTTGTTTTCAGTATTGTCCTCCATACAAGGGGTAGTTTTTTTGGGGGGGTTAACTGAAAATGCAAACCATTACAGCATCAAATAATAGCTCTTGTGGCAAAATAAGATTATGTACATTTTAATATCATTATTAGCCTTTCCTAGTTTCTAAAGCGATACATGCTGCTGTCCCAGATTCCTATTTCTCAGAATTAAAATCAACTCAAATCAGCAACCAGTGTATAGTTGCTCAGATATCCTCATCTGCTGATGAGGCAACTGAGACTGTCTCTGGCAACACCACAGGTAGTGGCCAAAAATCAATGGCCTACTCTAATGGATTTTCACTGCAAATATAGGGAGAAAAACAACAATATCCATGACCTTCACTCCAAGAGATTTTGCTTGTGGTAATGAGTTGCCTTGAAAGATTTGCAGTATAATGTTATTCTGGAAAGCTCAAATTTCTAAGCTCCTTACAAACTAAAAACATTGGAAGACTTTTATGGGGTGGCATGCAGTTGTGCACCATGCAGTACTGCTACCCTTACCAAGAATATGAATTTTCAGAGAGGTGTCTGTAGGGTAGTCTGTTGTTACAAAGCAGCAGAGGCTTGTGGCACCATAAAGACTAGGGCTGTGCACAGCCCCCCCTATTCGCCCCACGGCCCTGAGTCAGTGGGTGTCTTCAGGCCAACCCGCCCTGGGTTGTACTCGGGACCACTCCCTGCCCTGCCTCAGATTTGCTCCCAAATAAGTTCAGGAACAGGGCTACAGTTTAATTAGGGTTTTAAAACCCTAATTAAACATGTAGCAGGGAGAGCAGTAGGGAAAGGAGACCTATTTATTTATTATTATTTATTATTATTTATTATTTGACCTAGCGTCTCCTCCTCCTCCCCATAACCTGGATGGGGGTCAATTCTGCCAGGTGCTACAATGCCTCCCCCCACCATCAGTGTCTCAGTGGATGCATTGGGGAGGAGGCATTGCAGCATCCTGCAGAATTGCCCCCTCCGCTGAACAACTGATCAGCAGAGGGATGATCCTGTACTGGTGATGCTCCGCAAATGGCTTTCCACCCCTGCTCTGAACAGCTGATCAGTGGGGGTGGGGATTCTGCACTGGTGATGCTGAGCAAACGATTTTCCTTTTGGAAGGCGGCAAGCAAGCTATAAATTAGGCCTACCTTCTCCAGGAAGACCCAGCCGGGGATCGGAGGTAGATCTTGGCTTTGTTCTTCCACTCTGCCTGTCTCTTCTTCCAGTCCTTTGCCCTGCCCCTTGACAGCCACAGATTGCTCTGGGTCATCCAGCCCGACTCATAGCAATCCATGTCTTCCAAACCTGACTTGGCCAAGCTGAAATGCCTCCGAAGAGCTCCAATTCTCCTCGACCAAACATGGAGCACAGCCCTAGTAAAGACTAACAAATTTTATTTCATGGACCACTGCATGGAGGATGGTTTTCAGTTACCACTGAATGGCTTGTATATATAAAGTATAAAACTAATTACAATATATATATATAAACACACATAATTAAAATAAAGCCATTCCATCAAAACATTAAAATAACCATCCACAGTTAAAATGTGCAATAAAGCAAGCCCATTAAAACAGTGTGACAATTAAAACAGCATGTTCTGTTCATATGAATCAAGATTGTGTGGCCACTTACACACTGCCAGAACAGAGAGAATGCAGAATAAATAAAAAAGACAAGAGAGAGCACAGATTTACATACATTTGCATATGCTAATTTAGATGTATAGCTACAAATTTGGATATAATTAATATAATTTAAATAGAAGTACAATCTCACCATAGTGGGAAAGACTGTGACTTGAGTGCCTGCTCACTCTGTTACCTAGGTGCTCACTGCTAATGGGCAACTTCAAGGCCTCCTCTTCTCCCTTCATAGAATACTTTTATCTTTAAACCAGACTTGGGCTGGACAGCCTTTCCAATAGAAGACTGCCCTCTGGGAAGTAGGGCACGTAACAATCGTAAATCACAGGTATATACCCAGAAGTCCTGAGCTCCTACATGTATGAAGTAACCTCAAAAGTTTAAGTTTCAAAAACTTTAGAATGAGCTTGGAAAGAAACCATCCTGCCCAAATTATATTTCATTTTGTGCTATCTGTATACTGTCATGCTATCCACCAAAATATGCTTCTTGGGCTCGACAGGCAAAGGCTGCCTTCAAGGCCTTAATTGCTCAGAATTGATGGTGGTAGATTTACTTTTTCAATATTATTTCCCCAGAGCCATCAAACATAGGGGAGGGAGATTCGCATATAGATATTGTAAGAGATGTAACACTGTCCCAAAGCCTTCAGATACTACAGGCTGATGGTAAAACATGTTGAACTTATTTTACAATAAAGGAAAAACAAAAGAAAATGGGCAGGCACCCAATGGAGGGAAAAGAAGAGAAGGATTGTCTCCCAGTGGAAAGAAAGAAGTTTATTCCCCAACCCATTTCAAAATATTCTTTAGGGGATAGGGAGAGACAGATCCGTCTTGCAGGTGCTCCCCCATAAGCCCATTCCATCCTGTTTCCTCATTCATCTACAATTTCTTTTAATCCGCATGAAAAGTCATATTTAAATGTTATTATTATGTGCCTTCAAGTCGACTACGACTTATGGCAACCCTATGAATCAAAATGAATGCATTTTCTCATAAAACATGCATTTCTAAACATATTTTCTCAAAGCACACATTTCTTTAAAAGTAATTCCTGAAGTACACACTTTAAATGAATTCTTGACCCAAAAACTGGATCAGAGAGGTGCAAAATCTGAAGAATAAGTGTTTTTATGTACATATAAGTTCACCAGGTGTGGATCAGGTCAGTTCATATTGGAATTCACAAAGAGCTAATTACTCAAGGATTACTATTCAGGGGCACTCTTGGGCACAACCAACTTGTGTCCTTGGCCTCCAACTCTATTGCAAAAGATAAGCACACAAGTATAGAGAAAAATGGGCCCAAATGGCCATGAAGTGAAACAACAATAGACTTTGACCATTTCCCATATATAGTGACCATAAACCTAAGTAGTCATGAATAAAAACAAAATCACTCAACCTATGTTAATTAACACCTGTAGTGGATAGGAAAACATTATCACAATCCATGCCTAAACAAACAGAATCAAATTTGTAAAATGGTTCTAATTTAGGAATTCCATGTTAGAGTCCTCCTATGAAATCCCTTTGTTGGAGAACGGCAATTTTCAGTTTAGCAATTGAGGCTATTGGTATGAGCCGCAGTTATTCTAATATGTTCCTGTGTTCTCTGTGCAAAGTTAATCCTTTTGGAATAGATGGCATAATGTTTAAAAAGTGTGATTTGTTAACATTATGTAATTTATTTCAAAATATTAACTTTGCATAGAGAACACAGGATCTACTCTATGCCTAATTTAACAATGACAAATCACAGCAGGGAATAAGGACATGGTGGCTTAAAATGGAAAACGTTTGAGTTGGGCAAGGATCTGTACTCCTCTGCCGCATTTCTTAAGTTAGGGACCTGATTTCAAATTTTAATTAAGGTATTCAAAGAGAAAGGCAAACAAAGTAGTCTCTTAACTGACTAACAGGGAGATGGTCATGACAGTCTTAAAGAATAGCCTGCAGCACTGAGCCATGGAGAAATCAATGACACAGGTAAAAATAGATTGGAAGCTCTGTAGACTAAAGGTGTGAAGACTTAGGAAGTTAGTGTGGCCGCATGGGAAGTTTTCCCAAGTGTTCTTAGTAAAACATAAGCAGCTGCAGGTCAGCTGCAGGAACTGAACCTGGCAAGTCAAATACCAAGTGGGAGTATATTGTGCATTTGAACAGAAGAGCTAATCTACACGAGGGTTTACTGTGTGTCTGGTGCTATTCACAGCCCCTTTTTATTCTCATGGTTCACATGACGTTACTGGCAAACAGAAGCTATCACGCAGTTTCCCCCCTGTAAATCTGTACTAACCCAATCCTTTGATAATCCTAAAAGGGAAGGAAGGGTTGCCAGCCAGCCAGGAGGACAGGAGAGAGTTCAGATTTGAAATATATGTTGTATAGGGAAAGAACAAATGTGTAAACATATGAATGATAAGGAAGGGAGAAAACCCAACTATGCAATTAATCTGAGGAAACAGAGGGAATTGCTGGAGATTTAAAAAGACCCAAATATCCCGCGAAATCAAGTGGAAGAAGGGATCTTGATGTAGTAGAGCAACTGCAGCCATCAAGTCAGTGTAGCAGGGCTGGCGAACTCATGGTCCTCCAGATATTGTTGGGCTCCAACTCCCATCAGTCCCAGCCAGCATGGCCAATGACCAGGGATGATGGGAGTTGTAGTCCAGCATCATCTACAAGCTCCACATATCTGCCATACAGGGTAAAATTATTTTCAGTTTCAAGAACCACCTCTAAAATGAAGCTACATTTCCTAGTGTGAGGGTCTCTATTTTTATTTATCTATTTATAAATGTTCATACAATATAGCATGGTGGTATACAGCAATATATACAATAAAATACAAATCAGCATAAAACAGTACAAAATGATTAAAATGATTGGCTGGTCCAAAAATGTAAACTGTTGTATAAGTGTAACTACATAAAAAGGTCTTCAGGAGACTTACTGCCATTAATATCATCAGCCTCATATACAATACAGTAAAATAACCAACCTGAGGCAAGCTAGTTGGTACTAAAAGCCAGAGAAGACCTGGGAGAAAAGATACATTTTCAGCAGGTGCCTAAATGACAGCAGTGTCAACATCTACCTCAATTCAGAGAGGAAATGATTGCATTTGTTCGGATTTGGCAAGTTTTTTAAACAAAGTCGAAGCACAGAGCCAGCTGTTTCACTTACTCAATTCATCCAGCTTTAACTTAGATTTCATGAAAATCTACTCTTTAAATCCATATAAAATGTCATGGATCCAAGGAGTATTGAATGCATTGTTGCAGGGCTGGTTCCAGAGAGCAGCCAAGCCAGGCCCTGGCCAAGGGCCCCTAAAGGGCCCCTCTTAGGGTGGGAGGGTAGCTCTCCCATTCTGCGATCTGTGCAGAGTTGACTCCTGTCCCTGCTGCAGATCACAGAGAGGGAGCTCCCAGTCCTCCGATACAGACTGCGCAGGCCAGCAACATGTAGTGCATATGCATGCCATTAATCAAGATGGCAGCAGGGGCATCAGCCCCTTAGAGAAGCCTCCACCACCATCTTGGTTGATGGCAGGTATGTGTGAGCAGTGCACGCAGCATTCACGGCAACAGGAAAGGTAGGTGGGGCATATGGATGGGTGCTGTGGCAGCAGGGGCATCAGACCCTTAGGGAAGCCCCCACCACTATCCTGCAGCACACAGGGCATTCTTATGAAATGACGGAGAGGCAAGTGGGGCGTGTGGGTGGGTCCAGGCAGGCTGATGCCCAGGGGCTCAGTCATACCTGGTGCCAGCTCTGCATTGTTGTGTGAGGAGGTGGTGCCTGCTACCTTAAAAGAGGTGGTAGTGCAACTGCTCCTTGAATGCTAGACACAGAGATGTACACCCTTCCTAAGGAAAATGCTTGAAAGGGTGATGGCAACCCAAGGCACACTTGGAGAAAACTGTTATCTAGAACAGAAGTGGGGAATCTCAGGCCTGGGTGCCAAATGCGTCCCTTGAAGCCTCTCTATCTGGCCATTAAAACTCTCTGTAGGCCACCCCCCCTCTCCCCAGGCCACCCCCATCACTTGCCCTTGCTTTGCACCTTGAGTGTTTGTGCATGGCTGGAATGTTACAGGAAGTTACTGGAAGCCAGATTTCAGCTGAACATCAGAAAAAACTTCCTGTTAGAGTGGTATGACAATTGAACCAATTACCTAGGAAGGTGGTGGGCTCTGCAACACTGGAGGCATTCAAGAGGCATCTGGACAGCCACCTGTCGGGTATGCTTTAAGTTGGATTCCTGCATTGAGCAGGGGGAATGGACTCAAAGGCCTTATAGGCCCCTTCCAACTCTACTGTTCTGTGATTCTATGATAATACCCCTGCTTGTTTGGATGGAGGATAGAGATGGGTGTTTGAGTAATAATAATAATAATAAATTTTATTTCTAAGCCGCCTATCTGGCCGCACAAGCAGCCACTCTAGGCGGCGTACAAGATAAAGTAAAATACAACATACAAACTACATAAAAACCCAAGAACTACAATATAAAACGAAACCGAACCCACCCATAGCTAAAACCAATGGCACCCAAAAGAAAACAAAAGACAAAACCCCAGGCCACCTCAGCCAGCCGGCTTATGTATCCCTCCAAAGAGGGACAGGTGATGGAAATTAGTCACAGCTGGCTGAGTACCAGGGACGTGGTCCTGCAGGAGGCACGTCTGCCAGGCAGCAGTCCCACTGGGAAGGGTGGTGGAGGTGGTGTTCCAACAGCAGCAGCAACAGCAGGCTCTCCTTCCCTGGGTGGCGATGTCCTCCTTCTTCCTGCAGGCACTGGGTCTCCCAGGCCACCTCAGCCAGCCGGCTTATGTATCCCTCCAAAGAGGGACAGGTGATGGAAATTAGTCACAGCTGGCTGGGTGCCTGGGACCTGGTCCTGCAGGAGGCACGTCTGCCAGGCAGCAGTCCCACTGGGAAGGGTGGTGGAGGTGGTGTTCCAACAGCAGCAGCAACAGCAGGCTCTCCTTCCCTGGGTGGCAATGTTCTCCTTCTTCCTGCAGGCACTGGGTCTCCCAGGCCACCTCAGCCAGCCGGCTTATGTATCCCTCCAAAGAGGGACAGGTGATGGAAATTAGTCACAGCTGGCTGGGTACCTGGGACCTGGTCCTGCAGGAGGCACGTCTGCCAGGCAGCAGTCCCACTGGGAAGGGTGGTGGAGGTGGTGTTCCAACAGCAGCAGCAACAGCAGGCTCTCCTTCCCTGGGTGGCAATGTTCTCCTTCTTCCTGCAGGCACTGGGTCTCCCAGGCCACCTCAGCCAGCCGGCTTATGTATCCCTCCAAAGAGGGACAGGTGATGGAAATTAGTCACAGCTGGCTGGGTGCCTGGGACCTGGTCCTGCAGGAGGCACGTCTGCCAGGCAGCAGTCCCACTGGGAAGGGGGGTGGAGGTGGTGTTTATTTATTTATTTATTAAATTTATATACCGCCCGACTAGCAATAGCTCTCTGGGCGGTGAACATAAAATAGCATAAAAATACAATGAATAACAAAATAATACTAAAATACAATCATCAATCCAATACAATAAACATTTTAAAAAGTAAATCAGTGTAACTTAAAATGCTTCAGAGAATAGGAAGGTTTTGACCTGGCGCCGGAAGGAGAGCAGAGTCGGTGCCAGGCGTACTTTCTCGGGGAGACTGTTCCATAGTTCGGGGGCCACCACTGAGAAGGCCCTAGATCTTGTCATCACCCTCCGGGCCTCCCTGTGAGTTGGAACCCGGAGGAGGGCCTTCGTAGCAGAACGTAGTGCACGGGCCGGTTCATATCGGAAGAGGCGTTCCACAAGGTATCGTGGTCCCGCATCGTATAAGGCTTTATAGGTTAATACCAATACTTTGAATCCAACAGCAGCAGCAGCAACAGCAGGCTCTCCTTCCCTGGGTGGCGATGTCCTCCTTCTTCCTGCAGGCGCTGGGTCTCCCAGGCCACCTCAGCCAGCCGGCTTATGTATCCCTCCAAAGAGGGACAGGTGATGGAAATTAGTCACAGCTGGCTGGGTGCCTGGGACCTGGTCCTGCAGGAGGCACGTCTGCCAGGCAGCAGTCCCACTGGGAAGGGTGGTGGAGGTGGTGTTCCAACAGCAGCAGCAACAGTAGGCTCTCCTTCCCTGGGTGGCGATGTCCTCCTTCTTCCTGCAGGCACTGGGTCTCCCAGGCCACCTCAGCCAGCCGGCTTATGTATCCCTCCAAAGAGGGACAGGTGATGGAAATTAGTCACAGCTGGCTGGGTACCTGGGACCTGGTCCTGCAGGAGGCACGTCTGCCAGGCAGCAGTCCCACTGGGAAGGGTGGTGGAGGTGGTGTTCCAACAGCAGCAGCAACAGCAGGCTCTCCTTCCCTGGGTGGCAATGTCCTCCTTCTTCCTGCAGGCACTGGGTCTCCCAGGCCACCTCAGCCAGCCGGCTTATGTATCCCTCCAAAGAGGGACAGGTGATGGAAATTAGTCACAGCTGGCTGGGTGCCTGGGACCTGGTCCTGCAGGAGGCACGTCTGCCAGGCAGCAGTCCCACTGGGAAGGGTGGTGGAGGTGGTGTTCCAACAGCAGCAGCAACAGCAGGCTCTCCTTCCCTGGGTGGCGATGTTCTCCTTCTTCCTGCAGGCACTGGGTCTCCCAGGCCACCTCAGCCAGCCGGCTTATGTATCCCTCCAAAGAGGGACAGGTGATGGAAATTAGTCACAGCTGGCTGGGTGCCTGGGACCTGGTCCTGCAGGAGGCACGTCTGCCAGGCAGCAGTCCCACTGGGAAGGGTGGTGGAGGTGGTGTTCCAACAGCAGCAGCAACAGTAGGCTCTCCTTCCCTGGGTGGCGATGTCCTCCTTCTTCCTGCAGGCACTGGGTCTCCCAGGCCACCTCAGCCAGCCGGCTTATGTATCCCTCCAAAGAGGGACAGGTGATGGAAATTAGTCACAGCTGGCTGGGTACCTGGGACCTGGTCCTGCAGGAGGCACGTCTGCCAGGCAGCAGTCCCACTGGGAAGGGTGGTGGAGGTGGTGTTCCAACAGCAGCAGCAACAGCAGGCTCTCCTTCCCTGGGTGGCAATGTCCTCCTTCTTCCTGCAGGCACTGGGTCTCCCAGGCCACCTCAGCCAGCCGGCTTATGTATCCCTCCAAAGAGGGACAGGTGATGGAAATTAGTCACAGCTGGCTGGGTGCCTGGGACCTGGTCCTGCAGGAGGCACGTCTGCCAGGCAGCAGTCCCACTGGGAAGGGTGGTGGAGGTGGTGTTCCAACAGCAGCAGCAACAGCAGGCTCTCCTTCCCTGGGTGGCGATGTTCTCCTTCTTCCTGCAGGCACTGGGTCTCCCAGGCCACCTCAGCCAGCCGGCTTATGTATCCCTCCAAAGAGGGACAGGTGATGGAAATTAGTCACAGCTGGCTGGGTACCTGGGACCTGGTCCTGCAGGAGGCACGTCTGCCAGGCAGCAGTCCCACTGGGAAGGGTGGTGGAGGTGGTGTTCCAACAGCAGCAGCAACAGCAGGCTCTCCTTCCCTGGGTGGCGATGTTCTCCTTCTTCCTGCAGGCACTGGGTCTATACTGAGTGTGTATAGAAACCAGCCTCCTGTACAATGGTAAACATTTCATTAAGTTGTGCCCCCTGACAGTTGTGCTGTGGGTGCCACAAGGAACCATCTTGTCCCCAACGCTGTTTAACATCTATATGAAGTCCTTGGGGAGCGGTCATCAGGAGATTTGGGGTGAGGTGTCAGCAGTACGCTGATGATACCCAGCTTTATTTTGCTGTAACATGTGAATTAGGAGAGGCTGTGCAAGCCCTGGACCAGTGCCTGGACTCCGTGGTGGGATGGATGAGGGCCAATAAACTGAGTCTGAATCCTAGTAAGATGGAGGCGCTGTGGGTTGGTGGTTCCCGAGTTGAGATAATTGGTCAGTTGTCTGCTTTGGATGGGGTTGTACTCCCTCTGAAAGAGCAGGTTTGTGGTATGGGGATGCTCCTGGACCCATCTTTGTCACTAGAGGCCCAGGTGACCTCAGTGGCTAGAAGTGCCTTTTACCAGCTTCAGCTGGTAAGACAGCTGAGGCCGTTTCTGGACTGGGATAGCCTGATCACTGTTGTCCATGCACTGGTAGCCTCCAGGCTGGATTATTGTAATGTGCTCTATGTAAGGCTGCCCTTGAGATTCGTCCAGAAGGTGCAGCTGGTGCAAAATGCAGCCGCGCAACTGCTCACTGGGGTAGGGTATCGGCAACATGTTGCCCCGCTGCTGAAAGAATGTCACTGGCTACCTATTAGCTACTGGGCTAATTTCAAGGTTCTAGTTTTGGTATACAAAGCCCTATGCAGCTTGCGACCCGGATACCTAAAAGATCATCTTACCCCTTATATAGCCAGTTGCTCACTACCGTCTGCAGGTGGGGGCCTCTTGCAGATACCATCTTATCAGGAGGTCCATTCTGCAAACCATAGGAAGCGAACCTTTAGTGTTGTGGCACCTACCTTTTGGAATTCCCTCCCCTTAAATATTAGATAGGCACCATCTCTGTTATCTTTTCGGTGCCTATTGAAGACCTTCGTCTTTGGACAAGCCTTTTAAGTAGAGACCTTATCCCAGTCTGTGTCTGCATTGGAATTGCTTTTTAAGATGTTTTTAGAGCTTTTTTTACAAAGATGATTTTAAAAATGTTTTGTTTCAATGTTTTTAAAGATATTTGATTTTCATATATTTTAAAGTCTGTTTTTATGATGTTTTAGAGTGTTTTTAGTTTCTTTGTTTGCTGCCCTGGGCTCCTACTAGGAGGAAGGGTGGGATATAAATAAATAAATAAATAAATAAATCTAATCATGGGCCAATGTCACGCAATACACAATTATGCCATTATGTGCTGATTTCAGCACCAGAACTCTCAATCCTATTTTAAGATAGTATGAATAAATATTCTATTCATCCTCTGACAAACAGTGAACACAAATTTAAAAAAGGTGAATAATTTTAGTTCAGCAGTAGGTATTAATTCTGATTCATACTTTCATTTTTGGGCAGTGTTATGTTTCTAACTTTCATCATTACAGAGAAAAGATGAAAAGTTGAGGAAGAAGCATCTATTGCCTTTCTGAGATGAAGGCTAAAATATCTCTTCTAAAGGAACATTATCTGAGGGATCTGAAATTGTATGATGCCTAGCCTGTCTCAGCCTCACAAACTCTGAAGACTTCTGCTTCCTTCAAGTAAGAGTGGAAGGATTGTGCTCTGAACAGGGTATAGAAGCAGAGGCTTCAGTAAAGGGGTGCTGCCCACAAGTATATGTCCTATATGCACAAATTCACCCACACCAATATTAGCACATGTTGAAGGGATTCAACAATGTTGATAAATTGAATCAAAACCAAAGGCTAGCTCTTATTGATTTCCATGAGATGGTAATATGCTTCTTTTGGGGAAAGGTTTTTTTAAAATCTGTCCTTTGATTCCATGTCATGCTGGATCATTAAGGAAAAGGGTGGCAGTGTTGTACTCCAGATGCAGTTTCCAATTAGGTTTTTAGCTGTAGTGCATTAGGGAGGCCTAAATTATTATTGGCTCCAGGGCCAAGAATAATTAAAACCATCAACTCATAGAAGGCTTGGCAATTTTTCAGGAAAAAAAGTTGTAGACAGAGAAAGGGTACATACTTCGGTGATTTTTATTGGAAGGGGGCAGGGAGTACATAGAGCCACATAATGCTTTGCAGAACTAGTGATGCAATTGGAATGCACTAGTTCCCTACTTTGATGTACTTTTTAAAAATGTTGGATATATCCATGGCGGTTATGATGTTTTACTCGTGCCTGATCAGCCTCACAGCATGTCTTTTGCCACTTGCTCTCTAGCCATAGTCCAGCCTGTTTCATTGCCCTTAGTTTACTGGTGTACCAAGGTGCAAACCGGGCTCCATAATGCTGGAGAGGGCACTCAGGGGCAACCATGTTAATAGCTTGACATACCTTGTTCCACATCATGACAAGGGCTTCAACAGGGTCACCTGCTCTATCTACTGGGAACTCCCCCAGGGCATTCAGAAATCCAGTGGATTCCATTCGTCTCCGGGGGCGGACCATCTTAATCTGTCCAACACTGCTGTATGGGAAAATCAGAGTCGTAAGTCTAAATTTGACCATGACAATGGGATGACATCCACCACCACCCTATCTCCAGAACACCCCTTCCTCCATCTGGAGCAAAAACCAAGTTGAGAATGTGCCTGCCCTGTGTGTCAAAGCAGTGACAACTTGAGACAGCCCCATGGTTGTCATGGAGGCCATAAAGTCCTGAGCCAGAACACTAGAGGCAGCCTCAGTATCAGCACTGAAATCACCCAGGACTATTGTTCTGGACTCTTCCAATACCAGAGCCGGCATGGCCTCTGCCAGCTTGGTCAGAGAATCTGCCAGGTAGCAGGGTGGACAGTACACCAACAGTAACCCTCGTTTCCTGTCTCCTTGGCCCAACACCAGATGCAGGCCCTCACAGCCAGCTCCAAGACAGAGTGGTTTCCTGGTGACAGAGATGGAACTCCTGTAGACCACAGCAACCCCTCCCCCCATCCCTGCAGCCTGTGCTGGTGTTGCACCGAGTATCTATGTGGGCAAAGCTGGGTCAGATCAACTCCCTCCAGCTCACCCACCCAGGTCTCGGTAATGCGCACCAAATAGGCACCCTTATTCTTGATCAAATTATGGATTAGTGTGGTCTTATTATATACCGATGTGGCATTAAACAACAGCACCCACAGGCCAGTGGGCACGGCAGATGAGCAATGAGGAGCCCGTCCATGGGAGGAGTGGGAACAAGGAACAAGGCATAGATAGCCTTACCTTCATCTTCTATGGTAGCTCACCACCTCCCCATTGCTATACCTCCCTCTACATGACCTATATGACTTTAATAACACATGCAGTCACATGACTGCATCATGTGTGTCAGTGGATAATGCCACTACAGTCCTGTGGTCTTATTGGATGCACAATGTGGAGAACCTAGAGCACTGTGGGGATTGCTGTTCAAGAAAGAGCAACAACTATTTGTTAAAATAGTTTCCCCCCCCCAAAGGTCCTCCAAGCATCTGAAAACAAATTTAGCTCTTACAAAAAGGGGATCCCCTGACTGAAGATGAACTTTACCATCATTTGGTACATCCTTAGAGCATTCATGCTTTCCCTCCATTATGTTACAGACAAGGTAACTATGTTGGCTTGCTTCCTTTGGTTGCAAGCAACCCTCATGGCTTGCTCATTCAGACTATTAATCTCTCTTATGCATGTCTTTTTTATTTAGGGAATTTACATCCTACCCTTCAGCAAATGATCTTTGGGCAGGTTCAAATAAAACCAAGGTCCAAAACAAGGATACAAATTACTGTACACAAATTTAAAATTTCAGTTAAAAAAATCACACCATACAAACTCCTTTATCTGATAAACAACGTATCACTGCTGCTATTCGAGGCCTGAAGAAAAAGCAATTTTCTTTACATGATATGTAAAGTCCAGCATTGGTTCCTGTCTGACTCAAGGAGAAGAGCATTCCAGAGCTGTGGTGCCACCATCAAAAAGACCCTATTCTGGGTTCCAGTCAGATGGATCTTGTAAAAGATGGTACTACCAACAGGGTTTCCCAAACAGATCTCAACAAACCTTTTCAGGTAATTGGGTCCCCTTTATACATCAAGATCAACACTCTCAGTTGGGCTTGGTGATATATATTATTTATTTATTTATAAATATATTTGTATACCGCTTTCATTTAAAAACATCAAAGCAGTTTAAAAATAAAAAACCTTGTACAGAAAAAACAAAGTCAACTATTGCAAAAAACACATCTTCTTAATTGCCTGCATAATCCTGGTGGAACAGAAAGGTTTTCAGCAGACATTTAAAGGTCAAAACAGAAGGCTCCTGGTGAATCTCTGTTAGCAGAGCATTCCAGAGAACTGGATCGATGACACTGAATGCTCGATTTCGAGTTGATGTTAAATCCAGCGCCCCTCCTGCAGATGATCTCAGTGAATGAGCTGGGATATAAGGCTTCAGATGGTCCCTAAGATATCCTGGAGCTAAGTTGTTCAGGGCTTTCTACAAGAATTTTGAACCTGGCTCAGTCATGGATGGGCAGCCAGTGCAGATATTATAAGAGTGGTGTCACATATTGTCAGCCATGTGCCGCCATCAGCAGGCAGTTCAGATGCTTCAAATTGGTGTCGCATGTGCCTGGGTCACCTACCTTTACAACATTCTTTCTCCCTGTTTGAAGTCATACTGGGGATGCCGGCCTGCAAGGGAAATGAACAGGACAGGGAGAAAAAGCATACATACTTTTAAAGTCAAAAAGGTTAGTCATGTTTCTCTAGACATAACTATATTCTCTAGACATTTCAAGAGAAATTCTTGCTAATTTTTTTATCATTGCAATGTTATTGTTGTTATGTGCCTTCAAGTCAACTACGATTTATGGCGACCCTATGAATCAGCGACCTCCAAGAGCATCTGTTGTGAACCACCCTGTTCAGTTCTTGTAAGTTCAGGTCTGTTGCTTCCTTTATGGAATCAATCCATCTCTTGTTTGGTCTTCCTCTTTTTCTACTCCCTTCTGTTTTTCCCAGCATTATTGTCTTTTCTAGTGAATCATGTCTTCTCATTATGTGTCCAAAATATGATAACCTCAGTTTCATCATTTTAGCTTCTAATGATAGTTCTTGTTTAATTTGTTCTAACACCCAAGTATTTGTCTTTTTCGCAGTCCATGGTATGTGCAAAGCTCTCCTCCAACACCATATTTCAAATGAGCTGATTTTTCTCTTACCGCCTTTTTCACTGTCCAACTTTCACATCCATACCTAGAGATCGGGAATACCATGATCTGAATGATCCTGACTTTAGTGTTCAGTGATACATCTTTGCATTTGAGGACCTTTTCTAGTTCTCTCACAGCTGCCCTCCCCACTCCTATCCTTCTTCTGATTTCTTCTGTAATTCTGTAATCAAAATATTGGGAACAATTGTCAGAGCTGCCACTCAGCAGCTGCAAAAAAAAAAAAAAGGCGGGAGGTGGGAAGAAAAGAAAAGCCTTTTCATTTATATAGGGAGGTGTAGAGGAGCCTTTTGAAGTTGGGAAAATGGTTGATTCTACAAGATAATAAAAGGCAGCAATCTATTAAAGGTGGTTGTACACAGTGCTCTGATTTGTCTCTCCTGTGTGCACATCTATTAAAAGCAGTCTTCATGAGAGCACAGAGACAATAGTGGCACCATCCTAGCTAGATGGCAATTTCGGTAGCATTAGAAGTGAGCCAAAGCAGGCTTGTTTGCTTTTTAAGTTGTTTTGTTGAAAAGCAGCTCTGTTAAAGGGTTGCTTTGGACTGCCCACACACACACACACATAAAGTGTCTTTTTCATCCAAATTCTGGACATCTGAAGGAAGAGTGCAAAACCCTGGAGGACGAGGGATATCTGAAAATATTGGTAAATACTAAACATCACTAGACATTAACAGTAGCACAGTAACAGACATCATTAGACAGAAACAGTAACAGACAGTAAAGGCCTCTCCAGGCAGCCTTTTTATATTCAGGATGATTTGTGCTCACGATGCTATTGGGGCGATCAAACCTTCCACATTTTTGAGGTGGTCATATTGCTTCATTTCTAGTCAGTGCATATCCTGTAATTTCCTGCTGAAATCCCATAATTTTCATACCACAAATATTCTTGGGTTGGGGGTGGGGTTAGGGGTGGTTGTCCCATTTATTTTGCTCTAAAGCCCCTCTGGACAGTAATAATGTGGTAGCATTGGGGAAGCATTGCAGAACAACATATAAAGCAGAATAACCCCACCATTATTGTATCAAGAACATGTTGCAGAATACATCCACAATAAAACACCGTTCTGAAGGGGCCCTCATAGTATGACCTGTGAACTGTCGAGTTCCTTTGGAAAGTTGTGGTTCAAGAATTTATTCACCTGTACTGTTTATTCTATCATTAAAGAAATGGAAGAAACATCAGATATCTATAAGATGCAACACAATCATAATCAAGGGCAGGGCAATATATAGTTCTATTCATCCTCCCTTGTCACTCCACCCTTATTGTACCATTGGGGACCAAACATTAGTCTTCTGTTTTTAGGATGTTTTAAAGTGCTTTTAGTGTTTTTGTTTGTTGTCCTGGGCTCCTTTTGGGAAGAAGGGTGGGATATAAATTTAATAAATAAAAAATAAATAATGGCTTGGATGCTCAGCTACCAGTGGAAAGTTCTACTTCCAAGGGCAGTTTTCACCCATTTTCCATCTTCCCCCAGCACCACCTCCCAATACCCCCTTCCAGCAAAGAATTGCATAAACCAGAGGTTCCCAAACCATGAACCACCAGTTGTCCATAAGTTTCATTCAGGTGGATCACAGTGTGTCTGTTGATTTGTGCTTGAAGATGGGAGATGGTACCTCCATCACATTATATATTCAATCTAATTATTTTTAATTGTGTTTTTGTTTCTTTTGCTTCTTATATTGTGTTTTATTGTATTATCATTTGAATTTTATGAAATGCAAATAGTAATACAATAAAATACAATATATAAGAAATAAAAATAGCAGTAAAATATAGTTAAAAAGCATACAGCATATGCACAATGCATTACAGTTGCTACAATAGGCAGAAAAATCATTAAGTGTTCCATCAAGATCCTCAGCAAAAAATCTGGAAACTACACTGACAGAGACAATGGAATTTTTGTGTGTGTTTGGAGTGGAAACTGAAAACACACAAGTAGGGCTAGACAAATCTGTCAAATTCAGTTTCTCAGTCTTCAGTTTGGGTCTCCACATTTCTGCATCAATTTCCTTTTTTTAAAAAAAAGTCCTCATGAGAATTCATCAGGACTTTAGTGCACATTTCTCCTAACAAACAGATTTTAATGCATTTTTCCTAATATATACATTTTTGTAAGCCTTTTTTCCTAATATTATGCATTTTATGTTACTTTCACTAATTTAAGTATTTGTATGCACACTTTCCCCTAATTTTTGTATATACACTCTTTGATTGAAAATGTGCAAATTTGGAGAAGTTCAAATTTCAAAGAATAGCTGCAGTTTGGTTTGCACATTGCTTCAGGAAGTGTAAATTAAGTAGTTTTGCATTTAAAAATGAACCAAACAGAATGGATTTTCACTCATCTGTACATGTAAGTAAAGCTGGTGGAGAATGAGTGCTGGAAATGAACAGATCTTGCCAGAACGTCTCAGGCTTCAACGGCTTATGGAGTAGCAATCAGCAGGGCATTGCTCACCTGGCTTCCCAGTGCTGTGCCAGGAGAGGTGGAGGGGCCAGGCAGCAAAGAGCACAGCATGAGCATTGTGGCGGAGACAATCTGACCCTCCTGCCACTGCACCTCACTACGCTGAGCTCCCCACTGCCCTGGCCCTTCCCTTCTTAGTAACCTCTCCACTGCCTTACCCCTTTCCCACTCACCGTGCCCTGCCAGCAGGTACTGGTCTTATGCATTCTTAAGGGGCTAAAACAGATAAGTAACTTTCCATAGTCTTATATAGGTTCATCCTTAATTAGTCATTTATCAGCCCATTCCAGCAGATCAGGCACTCTGGCTGTCTTCTCACTAAGTGTTCCTGGGCTGTCGGGTTTCCGATCTCAAGTAAGCTCCCTGGACCACAGAAGCAGGGAGTTCTTTTATTCCCTGAAGGGTCTCCTCGTAGAGCAAAGCTGGCACAGAAAATGCTTGCTCTACCTCAGTCTCTTGGCCTATGAAGGTCAGCACTACAAACTTGAGATTTCACCACTTTAATTAGATTTTTCAGTTTTTGCCACCAGCCATGACGAAGGTGGATGTGACTGTTTTGCAAGATAGGGTTGATTTTTGCTTATTTAAATTCCCAAGCGAGTCATGCCTTTAATGAAGTAGAATAACTGTAGCAACTGAAACCTGTCAGGTATTGTTTGATTCTGCTGGGATTAGGGTCATGCTTAGTACACTTCACGTTTATTTACTTTATTGCCATTTGGCCCATGAATCACCCCATACCCACATGTCTCTGTAGCCATGTATTTCTGTATTTCAGCTGAAGTGTGCTTTTTAAATTAAAATTGTATTGGCTTTTCTATAAAAATGGGAATATCTGCAGTACATGAACCCAGTGCTGAAGAAATAGTAGGCCATTTGTTTAGTTATCTTGCAGAAGATTATTTCTGTTATCATTAGTATGTTGATTATTGTAATTATTGAAAGAGAGAGGGTTGAGAGAAAAGTAGTGCAAAAGGGAAATGAGGGAATTAAAAGATAATAGTAAAAGATAATAATAGTCTCCTTTGTTCTTATTTTTCTCTCTTGACAACCTTCCGTACATACTAAATTTCAGCTTAATACTAGAGTCAATTCCTCCTTTTGCTAACACGCCCCCGCCAATAGAAATAAGTCTTTATGCTCTGGAAGCCAGCAATTAGCTACAATGCTAAAAAAGAAAATCCAAGAATTGTTACAACTCTATACGTGTTTCCTTTCCCATAGCCATTTTTCAAAGATCCAGATAGTCCATTTTTCAAAGATCTAATGAAAACATGCAACTTATATGTATACAGGTGTGCTCAAAGAAGAATGAGAGAGGATAAAACTCCATGCCACACAGGTAAGTTGTGTGCATATAGAACCACTTGGAGAATTGGAACCTGTGAATCCTGATAAGAACTAATCCTATCCACACGTCCTTGACCATGGGTCGGTGGACTTCAGGCTTGTCAGATCTAGTTCACTGTTTACTAGAATCCTAAGATCTACCAGTCAGGACCAGGTGCAAAAGACATTCCACTAGAATTAAAGAACAGAGTGCCTCTGAGCACCTTCTGAGCTTAGGAATTTCTTTTCAGCACCAAAACTGAAGTAAACTCACAGTCCTTTCACAAAACTTCACTCCTAGTTAACTCAAACGTTCATTTCAGCAGCCTAATTTAAGGTGTGTGTGTGTGTGTGCCTTTTTGCTGTTGCCCTTGTTAAACAATTAGGAATTAGAAACCCTTGCCAATCTACTGCAAACTACTGCAAAATACTCAGAGATCTAATAGTAGATTCTCATCTTCCTTCTGCCCATCCCTGTCCTAAAATAAAATACAGATTGAAATATAGTTATCCTTTGGATTTTGCATTTCTCTGATTTTGCAATGCAGTTCTTGGCTCAAAATAAATTCCCAAATGTGCTTTAAAATGTATATTTTAAGATAAAATACATTAGGAAATGTGTGCTTTGACAAAAATATGTTTATGGAGAAACCGATTGGTTCCCAATTGGAAAGGGTGTGAGACAGGTGTGTATTTTATCACCCTATTTATTTAATCTGTAAGCAGAACATATCATACGGAAAGCGGGATTGGACCAAGATGAAGGAGGTGTGAAAATTGGAAGGAGAAATATCAATAATTTATGATATGCAGACGATACCATACTACTAGCAGAAACCAGTAACAATTTGAAACGATTACAGATGAAAGTTAAAGAAGAAAACACAAAAGCAGGACTACAGCTGAAAGTCAAAAAGACTAAAGTAATGACAACAGAAGATTTATGTAATGTTAAAGTTGACAATGAGGATATTGAACATGTCCAGTCAATACCTTGGCACGGTCATTAACCAAACTGGAGACAATAGTCAAGAAATCAGAAGAAGGCTAGGACTGAGGAGGGCAGCTATGAGAGAACTAGAAAAGGTCTTCAAATGCAAAGATGTCTCACTGAACACTAAAGTCAGGATCATTCAGACCATGGTATTCCCCATCTCTATGTATGGATGTGAAAGTTGGACAGTGAAAAAACAGATAAAAGAAAAATCAACTCATTTGAAATGTGGTGTTGGAGGAGAGCTTTGCGCATACCATAGACTGTGAAAAAGACCAAGAATTGCGTGTTAGAAAAAATTAAACCAGAACTATCATTAGAAGCTAAATGAAACTGAGGTTATCATACTTTGGACACATCATGAGAAGACATGATTCACTAGAAAAGACAAGAATGCTGGGAAAAACAGAAGGGACTAGAAAAAGAAGAAGGCCAAACAAGAGATTATGATTATGATTATTTATGAAATTTATTAGTCGCCCATCTGGCTGGCTGTCCAGCCACTCTGGGCGATGTACAAAATAAAAGCATACAAATACATTAAAACATTAAAAATCTCAATAATAATAAAACCTAATCCACCCCAAAAGCCTTCCTGAAGAGCCAGGTCTTCAAGGCCCAGCAGGAGCTCATCATAAAGGGGGCATTGTGGAGATCATTTGGGAGAGAATTCCACAAAGTGGGGGCCACAATTGAAAAAGCCCTCTCCCTAGTTCTCACCAGTCTAGCTGGTGGGATAGAGAGAAGGCCTTTTGAGGCTGATTTTGTTGAGCGGCATCCCTGATGATGTTGGAGGCGCTCCTTCAGATAGACTGGGCCGAAACCGTATAGGGTTTTAAAGGTCAGAACCAACACCTTGAATTGGGCCCGAAAAACAACCAGTAACCAGTGCAACTCCTTCAGCACTGGAGTGATGTGATCTCGCCGGTGGCTGCCTTTAATCAGGTGAGCCATCGCATTCTGTACCAGTTGCAGCTTCCGGACCATTTTCAAGGGTAACCCCACGTAGACCGCATTACGATAGTTTAGGCAAGAGGAGACCAGGGCATGTACCACAGATGGGAGCAGATGGTTGGGAAGGTAGGGGCGCAGCCTCCATATCAGATGGAGTTGATACAGCACCGCCCGGCTCACAGCCGAGACCTGAGCCTCCATGGACAGCTGGGAGTCAAGAATGACCCCCAGGCTGCAGGTCTGGTCTTTCAGGGGCAATTGTACCCCATTGAGCACCAGGTCAACATCCCCCAACCTTCCCTTGTCTCCCACAAACAGTACCTCGGTTTTGTCAGGGTTCAGCTTCAGCTTATTCCTTCCCATCCAGCCACTCACCGACTCCAGGCACTGGGACAGGGTTTCTACAGCCAACCTCGGTGAAGATTTGAATGTGAGATAGAGCTGTGTGTCATCCGCATACTGGTGACACTGCAGCCCACATCTCCTGATGATAGCTCCCAGCGGCTTTATATAGATGTTGAACAGCATCGGGGAGAGGATGGAGCTCTGTGGCATCCCACAAGTGAGAGGCCAAGGATCCAAAACCTCATCCCCCAATGCCACTCTCTCGTACGTACCAGAGAGGAAGTAACAGAACCACTGCAATACAGTGCCCCCTATGCCTAACCTCTTCAGGCGGTCCAGAAGGATACCATGGTCAACAGTATCAAAAGCCGCTAAGGGATCTAGGAGGACAAGGAAGGTGCATTCGCCCCATCCAACGCCCTCCTCATATCATCCACCAAGGCGACCAAGGCCGTTTCAGTCCCATGTCCAGGACTGAAGCCTGATTGAAATGGATCCAGATAATCTGCTTCCTCCAAATGCACTTGCAACTGCTTCGCCACCACCTGCTCAACCGCCTTGCCCAGGAATGGCAGATTTGAGACTGGGCGAAAGTTGTTCAAATCTTGGGGATCGAAGGAGGGCTTCTTTAGAATTGGTTTTATTACTGCCTCCTTGACAGCTGATGGCATTACTCCCTCTTCCAGGGACATATTTACCAACATCTTGATCCCCTCGCCCAGTCTGTCCTTGCAGCTCATAATGAGCCACGATGGGCAAGGATCGAGTAAGCAAGTAGTTGGCTTTAAGGTTGAAAGCACCTTGTCCACTTCATCAGAAGGAAGAAGCTGGAACCGATCCCACACCACCGGAGCACCACTGGCCGTCTCTGGCTCGCTCACTGTGTCCACAGCTCACGGAATAACACTCTTAATACAATTGATTTTCTCTGTAAAGTGCTTTGCAAACTCATCACAGGAGGCCTTAGCATGTTCCATCGGTTCCAGGGCAACTGGACCGACCAGGCTCTGGACCACTTGGAAAAGCCTCCTGGGACAGCACTTTGCGGACGCAATAGAGGCAGCATAAAAATCCTTTTTTGCTGCTCTCATCGCCACATGGTAGGCTGCCGCAGCCACTCTAACCCATGTCCGATCTTCGTCAGAGCGAGATTTCTGCCACTGGCGCTCTAGCTGTCTCATCTCCCGCCTGAGAGTTCACAACCGTGGAGTATACCACGGTGCCATCTGAGCTCTATTCAGGGGGAGATGGTGTTTCTGAACCACACGGTCTAATGCCCTGGTGATTGCAGCATTCCACCCCTCCACCAGGTTCTCAACCGAGTGCCCGTGAGCGTGCTCCAAAGAATCCCCAAGCGCATTCAGGAATCCATCTGGATCCATCAGACATCTGGGGTGGACCATCCTAATGGGTCCTCCACCCCCACGGAGGGTTTGTGGCACCAAGAAGTCCACCCTCACCAAGTAGTGATCTGACCGTGAGAAGGGGGTGATGGATGTACCCCCAATTTTCAGATCACTCCCCTGCTCTCCCGAGACAAACACAAGGTCGAGTGCATGACCAGCTACATGGGTGGGCCCCGTTGAAATAAGGTGCAGCTCCCAGGAAGCCATAGCTTCCATGAAGTCCTGAGGCGCCCCTGTGAGGATGGCCTCTGAATGTACATTAAAGTCTCCCAATACTAACAAGTTTGGGGACTGTGCACACACATCTGAGACCACCTCCAGTACCTCGGCCAGGGAGTCTGTCATGCAGCAGGGTGGATGGTACAAGAGCAGAATCCCTAGACTGCCCTTTGGGCCCAACCTCCAATACATGCAGTCAACAAACTTGGTCTCACGGAGAGGAGGCCTGGTGAGAACCAGGGACCTTTGGTAAATAACCACCACTCCCCCTCCCCGACTACCGACCCTCGGCTGCTGTGCATACAAGAACCCAGCTGGACACATGGCCGTGAGGATAGGAGCAGCAGCCTCATCCAGCCAGGTTTCCATAATACATGCCAGGTCCGTGCCCTCATCCAATATCATATCATGGATGAGAGTTTTTTTGGGCAACAGACCTGGCATTGCACAGCAGCAATCGAAGGCCAGAGTATGGAGTCAAGCATCCCCCAGCTATCTTTTGGCTCTGGACAGGCCCGGAATAGGGGACAGATATTATGCATCTCTCCTTAGTTCCTCTTACCTGACGTGGCCTGCCCCTAGCACTCCATCAGCATCTGCCTCCCAGACTCGTTATATATTGGCCTCCCACCTTCCCCCCATCACTCCCCTCCGATTGACACATGCCCCTGACACTGGCTTCCACAACTCAGGCAGGCCACCCACCCTTAAAACCACCAAACAACAACCCAAAAAACCCAGATACACAAAACCCTTCCCCCCACCAATAATTAATTTAAAATCATTCCTTATCGACCAGGCCCCCACTGCTCTGTGGTTCTGCACCCTCCTCCTCTTCTGGGCAGCAGGACAAGCCCTTGCCCTTGTGTTCCCCTGAAGTGGCTCCCCCAAAGGGGTGATCCCCTATGGTGTCACCCCCTTTGGCGGTGACCCCACTGGCAGCAGACCCGCCCCCACAGGAGTCCAGCTTTTATCTGCCAGCCCCTCAACTGCTACAGCTGGGGTAGGTGGTACTTGCTGGCAGAAACTGCTGAGTTACAGCTGATGGGGCCTGGGTCTGCAAAGAGGTAGATCTCTCACAGAAGTCCCACAGGTGGAGTCAACCCGGCAAGAGCAGCAACAGCAGCTAGATGGTACACTGGCCTGGCATCGTTTCTCCTGTAGAGATGTTTGGGGGGCACTTCCTCTCCCTGTAGAGTATGCTGGAAATGATGGATTGATTCCATAAAGGAAGCCACAGACCTGAACTTACAAGATCTGAACAGGGTGGTTCACGACAGATGCTACTGGAGGTCGCTGATTCATAGGGTCGCCATAAGTCGTAGTCTACTTGAGGGCACATAACAACAAGTTTGTGAAATAATATGTTCAAACACATATTTTGGTCCACATTTTTCAATCAATCACAGACTGATGCAGAAACAGGGTGGAATGGACTTATGAAAGTGGCACAAACAGGAAACAAACCTGCCCGTCCCTAATTGTGTGCCACACTCTTTTCATAGTTACCTGATCTCAGTAAGTGAAGCACCCCTGAATTGTTATTCTAGCATTCATCTCACCCACTGGAGTCAAGATTCCCAGGGTCAATGCTTCACAAATTATTAGTATCACCTTGTGGCTCTGTGTCTGATATGCTATGTGTGGGATGTTTGTACTCAAGGTGTCTGAGCCTTCCTGGTCTAATTAACAACTTATCTCATGATCACTGGTCATGTCAGCATCTGCCCAGAAATATGTGGGCTGATTCAAATGAGTGGATCATATAAACATCCACTATGCAATTGACAATTTGTGCAACTGTGAATGAAGATCACAGGTTTGCTATTGCCTGAGGAGTCAAGTTGTCAGCCATCCTGGGCAGGGTGGGGGAACACAGAACTAATTCATTGAAGTGCATGAAGATAAATTTCCTGTCTTCTTTTGCAATATGAAAAAACTGGAAACTGGATGTGGATCTTTCGCTTGTATATTTGAGATGCTCACCTTCCTGTATGTGTGTTTAATATTAATATATGAAATTTTAGTGGAAGAAGAAAGAATGACCTAGCTCAGCAGTTGTATCTATTGTGAAAAACAACTTTTCCTTAGCATGGGGTGTATAACATTGTGTGTTAGATGCTGATAAGAGTCCATATGGAGTTAGTTCTGTACCTGCACTATACATTCCTGGGAGATCCCACAAGCTCCAATACAACTGTTTTATGCTGGTTGTAAAGCTGCTGTGTTTTTACCTGAAAAGTTCTTAGCATTTTTATTATAACTATATTCTTGTTTTGTATAAGTCACCTTGATAACTGGAGTTATGAATAATATGAAGCTAATAAATAAATTATTATGATTGTGCCATCTCTTTAATACTTGTAGATCTGCTGTCATTAAGCAATATATCACTATAGAGATGGAAGATAATTATAACCAGGTAGAACTCGGGACAGATGAATTAAGAGGGTCTACCTTCAAGGAACTCCTCCAGGAGTTTAACAGCCAAGAGAATCTTAGATACTGCACCTTTTAGTAGCTGGTATGGGCCCAGAGTAAGTACTGATGTCTGTCCAAGGACCTGCATGGGTAAAATCAACTGGACTTGTTCTGGTCAGCCACTGTCAGTTCCAATGGCTCACAGTGTCAGGCTGCCCATTCATTCACATGGCTTTGGAATGAAGAACTTAACATGAAGCCTGTTTTACTCAGAACTTAAAGTGTAGAACATCCCCACCAAATCTGTTGAAAGTGAAATGTAAAGAATCTTTTCAAAAATGGTTTACAAATACTTCCCTATAAAGAAGTATTGGCTAACATGTTTTAGCTAAAATGTCAAAACCACATTCTTTTCCAATAAAAAGTAGGATTTGCTTTTATTTCCCTACACATTTGCTCTTTCTTCACAATGTTTGTCAGTTTCATTCCATTCCAGATATTGTATTGAGATAATAGCCTCTGCAAGTATTGTACTAGAATCCTTGAGAGATCCACTACAGCGGATGTGCGAGACTTCAGATATTGCTGAACTACAACTCCCATCATCTCTGGCCATTGGCTATACCTGTCACCTTGATAACTGAGGTTATGAATAATATGAAGCTAATAAATACATTCTTATGATTGTGCCATCGCTTTAATACTTGTAGATCTTGTAACACTTGTAACGGGAGCTGTAGTTCAGCAACATCTGGAGAGCCAAAGGTTCCCTACTTCTGTGCTAGGGAATGTGGAAAGGCAGCAAACGGCAGCCCACCAAGAAGGTGCCCATATCACATAGTTTGAAGCTGAGACGTCCTTGGGAAAGGTTTATTACAGTTCATTCCTGAGTAGAAGCAAGGCAGCTGCATACTCAGAATCAGGCACAAATTTTTCCTGCATCATTTTCTGATGGAATATCCATTATAGTCTCTGGCCATTTGAACTTATTTTCCTTTGTCTCTGCAAAATATAAGCAAAAGATGATGGGGAGGAGGGGAATCCAACTCCTTTTCTACAATCAGAACACTGCAAAACCTAAAAGAACAAATCTAACTTGCAGTCAGATTTTATTTTTCTGGGCTGATTTGCTTGCAGTTGCCTTTGCCATTTTAATATTTTGTCCATGGAGATACTGAAAAATGAAAACAAAGAAGAATGAAATTTAGGAAGTTTTCTTGCAGGAAACTTGCTCATGACACTGTTAAGATCTGTGTTGTCCCCACGGCAAGCGTGTCAGCTTCATGTTACATTCAGTCACTGCATTACAGTTTTATGATTGCAATTTATAGTGTTATAAGTTTAATATAGTAGTGTATTGCAAAAGGACTTTTTTAATTAATATTTTAGGCCCTGGAGAACACCACGGCGCCACACAGCAGAATCAGAAAGAGAATTTATAAGATATTTAGTTAGGTCCTAGTCTGGAGAGTTCCCAGTATGGATGCCAAGGATAATTAGGAGGGCATAGACTCATTTTCTGCCTGCTGATAATTTTCTGGAAAAATTGACTACTGAAAAAGTGAGTGATCATTTGCAGATAAAGAAGGGAAACCTAAAATGTCAGGTAGACCCATCCGAAAAAAGGTAAGGAGGAGGGTTGGAAGGAGGCATTGTACTGCTGCCAATTGCTGTCAGCAGACAGCAAGAGATGTAGAGTACTTGCTGGGAAAAGATGCGAACAGAGGGACCCACCAAAAGTGCTTCCAATTTGATAGTACCACTATATTCATGAAGTATCTACATAAACCAGCTGTGGGGAACCTGGGGTCCTCCAGATGTGGTTGGGCTCCAGCTCCCATCAGCCTCATTCGGTATGGCCAACAGCCTGGGATTATGGGTCCAGCAGCTTTATTTATTTATTTATTACATCCCCCCTAAAAAAGGAGCACAGGGTGGCAAACAAATGACAAAACACTAAAAACATCTTAACGTATCTCAAAAACAAACTTCTTAAAAACATCTTTAAAATGAAACATCTTTTTAAAAAAGCTTTAAAACATAGTAAAAAGCAATTCCAACTCAGACGCAGACTGGGATAAGGTCTCTACTTAACAGGTTTGTTGAAAGAGGAATGTCTTCAGTAGAAGCCGAAAAGATAACAGAGATGGCGCCTGTCTAATATTTAAGGGGAGGGAATTCCAAAGGGTAGGCGCCGCAACACTAAAGGTCCACTTCCTATGTCATGCGAAACAGACCTCCTGATAAGACAGTATCTGCAGGAGCTCCCCACATGCAGAGCATAGTGATCGACTGGGTATATAAAGGATAAGATGATCTTTCAGGTATCCGGGTCCCATGCTGTATAGGGCTTTGTACACCAAAGCCAGCACCTTGAACTTGCCAGCCTACAACTCCCATAATCCCTGACCAGGGCTGATGGGAATTTGAGTCCAACCACATCCGGAGGGCCACAGGTTCCCCAGCCCTTCATAGTCTTGTGACACGGTGAGTGCAAGCCACTCTGTACATAAGTCTGCTCCTCTGACTGCCTTATGGAGAGATGAAAGCTAAGGGAGTTTTGCCTAACTAAAAATTGGAGAGGACCCCAATCAAGCAGACAAGAAAGTAGAAGTCACTCACTTTCCAGCAAACACTAACAACCAACTTGGCTCCACATAATACTATCAACTGCCCATCCTCTGGATTCAGCCTGAGGGACTGAGAGAAGACTGAGATGTAGGGAAGGCTTGAGTCTCTATTGCTTTTGAGACTGACCATAAAGAGGTCATTTTGACTTTGGTCTCACCCATTGAAACCACTGGAATCTAAGTAAGGAAGAAGATTGCTGACAAGTCACAAATGGAAATCAGCTGAAACAATGTCTCTGGAATCACCCTCTTCAGCAGATAATTCCCAAGTCAAATGTACCATGAGATTTTATCTGGCTTTCTTTGCAATGCCCTTTGTGCTCTTGTATAATTGTCATGTGTCATGGGGAGAGGAGCCACAGAAAACCCTTCCTGATAGCAGTATGGAGGGGAGCATGGAGATGTGTCCAGCCCTTTTCCTTCTCTAGCTCCTGTTTTCTCCCATTGTGGGAGGCAGATGTAAAGGTTAAGAAGTTTGTATTCTGGTTTACTTCAGGATCTTCTGTACCTTATTTAACCTCAGCCCATTCCCTGTTCCCCTTATGCATTATATATTTTGGGGCAGCCCTTTCAAATGGTTTTTGGGGTTTTATATCCCCTCTATTGGTCTCTGAGGCTCAAAGGCCAAGTATCCTGGCCTGAACTTGAATACTAACTCAGCAAATGGCATGCTGGTAGAATGTGGTGCAAGCAAACATCAACCTGGGAGCTCTCCCATATAATGCTTTTTAGACCTGTAGACACTGAATAAAAAAAAGGCACTTACACTTTGCCCCTCTCTCTCCTTCATGAGCACAGCATATGAAAGGGAACGCTTGGGGACATGTGTTGTGCATATATTAGAAGGCGCCTGTGGCTAATTGCAAGCCTAGAGGGGATGCAAATCATATTAGGAAAAAATGTGATATGGAAAATACATAAACAGTACATTAACCTTAAAGATCTAATTTATACCGACAGAAGCACGTTACCCTGCCCATAATTCTTTTGATTTGCCTGGGCACGGAGGGAGCTTCCAGGTCTCCACAGTGCCTAGGCACATAAGGGTGTCAGTTGGCTTGTGTCTATGCAGCATTGCCCTCTGCTGGCTGCAATATATCAGACCAGCTCGCATGTACACTGCACTTTGTATATACTGAGCAGCTTCCTGTGCTTGCAGCCAGAGCAAGCAGCAAGAACTCCTGGGTGTTTTATACCTTAATGTCTCTTCCTTGCAGACATGCCCTGATGTGAGCAATCCAACTTAGGAGCTAAGTTATACTCAGAGTTGAAATTAATGGACCTATTATGTCTACTATTTCCAATAGGTCTATTCTGAGTTAGACTGCCACCGGATACAACTCAATAATAATAATAATAATAATAATAATAATAATAATAATAATAATAATAATAATAATAATAATGATATGTCTATATTCCCACCCTTCCTCCCAGTAGGAGCCCAGGGTAACTGGATGATGAGAGTTGTAGTCTAACAACAACATGAGGACCACTCTGAAATGATCCCAAACTAAAGTAACTTACTCCTTGCATGGGGATATGCATGAATCACATTTGTTATCTCTGCTGGCTTACTAACTGAGCAAACAAATGCAAGGGCCTGAGTCCTAGTCTTCATGCGATTGTTGTCAATTTGGGTAGTACATAACTGCAGCAAAGCCAGAAATGAACAGAATGGATCCATGCCAAACATTTCAAGGAATTCTACCCTGCTTCCAGACAAAGGGGGGCTCCAGCAACACATTTGTAATTTTTAAAGTATTATTTCACTTATTTAATGGTCTGCTGACTCTAGTAAAATTTGATTTGATTCGAACTTGGGTAATAGTAACTAGGGAGGATTCATCTCTGACCTGCCACTCTAGGATTCAAGGACTAATCCTAGGATCTATGGAAGTAAGGAAGGAGGCAGAAGCTGTCTCTCTAGCCCTGCAGTCAGAATAATCTTGCTAACAATGTGTAGCTGATTGTAACCTGTAAGCATCAGGCGAGAAGCACCTAGTAATGGCAAGTGTGTTAGGGTGGAGCTGCCATGTTGACACTGGTGTCACTGCAGCTTATCTGGACATGGCTGGGGTAGGTCAAGTAAGTCAGGGTGGTAGTGAGGTCAGGGCACCTGATTTTGGAGGATGACTGGCTCTCGATCTCTTTTCCACAAGGGACAGCCTGCAACAAGCAATTAGATGGGAAGGGTTATGTTCCCTTTTTACTCAAAAGAGAAAATATTTTATTTCTCTCTAGTGACTGTAAGACATATCTGCTTTGGCAAAAACGTCTGGGCTAATTGTACACTGGCTCCATGAGATCTGCCTGCAACACAGCAAGTTGTCCAGTGGAAGGAGTATGAGGCTGTGTACACACTGTGTGTTAATGTGTATTCAATGCAAAATGCAGGAGCATTTTGGGGGTGCTGTATATGTGACGCCATTGTAGGGATGGGGGAGAATATCCATTAAATTGTTCTTTAACATGCTTTTAAACTTTTTTTAAAAAAACAATATGTTTTTTAACTTTTTAAAAAATGTCTTCAAAGCTTTTTAAAAAAATGTTTTTAAAGTTGTTTTGTTTTAATGTATTTTAAAGTCTGTTTTTATGATGTTTTAAAGTGTTTTTAGTGCTTTTGTTTGTCGCCCTGGGCACGATATAAATAAAAAAATAAATCAAATAATAAAATAAATAAATCAGACTTAGTACCTGATTCTGACTGAATTTGTCAGTCCACTATCTTTTCAGACCAGCACTGATTTCTTGCAGCAGGCTGTGGCTGTAATTGGCATGGAGTTTTTGCAGCAGGCCGCAGCTGTAATCAGCACAGGCTTTTTTTTAATTCTCCCCCCCAATTTTACATAATTATCTTTGTAATTTCATCTAAGTTGATGCATTCATAACAGTGTGTAGGTGTGGTGAATAGGAAAAATAAACCACTGTGATAATTTACATAGGCATTTCCGTTTAAAATTACACAATTTTTTCACAACCAAAAATAAATCCAGTAGATCAAATCGGCAAGCACCAAAGCAAGCGGGAACAAAAAGAGGGCGGACCAGGCTGGAACAATGGATTATTGGAGTACAAGCAAATCAGAACTAGGCAGTGAACCCCAACCCTACACCATCACCATGTCATCCTTGTCCCACACTACTAAATGATCTAAACTTTTGTCTGGAATGGTTACCATCTATTATGTTCTGAGAATGCACTTCTCAAGTGCTTTGTGTTGTGACCCAGGTTTGGGGGGGAGGTTTCAAAGCACCAGGACACTGAGGACTGTGGAGATGAGCTGGGGTAGGGGACAAGCAGTGGGGATAGATCACAGAGCATGAAAAGCCCAGTCACTGACACCTCGACTTCCCCCGATCCTGGCCCTCCCGCTGAAGTGCAACCAGAAATGTCAGAGACTGTCCCTTTAAAGACTGCTATGTTAGACACACTTCCCCCACCTGCACCCACAGAGGAGGCATTGCCTGTTACACCTGATGTTTCCCAGCCGGGTGCCCATCAGGTTCCCACAGTTGAGCAAGTTGACTGCCCATCGCTCTCGAAGGGGGAAGATGAGTGCCAGCCCCCTTCGCCCCACTCGTGAAGGAGACAGAAATGGGAGATCCAACAGGTTTTAAGGAGGAGCCAACAGCTTCACACAAAAGCCAAGCCTTCTTAAGGGGCACGGGGGGGGTTCACTGCTGAGTCAGCATAATAGTGCTGCGGAGTCATGCTTAGTCAGAGGTAGTCAGGGCAAGGTTCCTAGAAAGTGAAGTTAGGGTAATGAGGCACACTGCTTTTGATGTAACTGTAACTTTAATAAAAAGAGAAAAAAATCACAGCCATGTCTGGATCTCTCGACTTCGGGCAGGACATTTTGCTGCCTGAATGTGTACACAAAGTGCTTCCTCAGGTGACCTCCTTTTGGGCTGGACTTTCTGATGTCACAGGGCTGTACCACTCCTCCTCATTTCTGTGCCCATTCTTCTGGGAGTTATCTTTTCCATTTTGCAGAAAAGCTGAGGGTTGCTCCTTTTGCAATGGAGGATGATGGTATCTTGGTCAATGGGAAGGGAAGAGGCATTTCATTGAAAACAAAAGAAATCCTCGATCTTCTTGATATTTGGGGAGAAGGAAAAATTCAAGAAAAGTTTAGAAGCAGCCACCGCAATTATGATACATCTGAGCATATCACTCGAGAGATGGAAAAGCAGGGAACAAGCTATCTATAAGTATATCAATATATCAATACACCAATGTCCAGCCCCTCTCTTTCCAGATATCCTGTCTTCAAAAGACATGTGAAAAATAAAAAAAAAGTTAAAAGTTGGTGATATTGCAAGTGTAGAATAAGAGAGCATCACATCATTTCTGGCAGCGCTCAGGGGGCATGAAAACACTAATGGGGTAGGGGAGCAGAGAAAATCAACACATTCTAGTTGGTAAACCAGCCCACCAGTGTGTACTGATGGCACAGATAGCATTATGGTGGGAAGGTATGTACAACTACAAAGTGCCGTGTACAAAGGCATTCTAGGGAAAAACAACCCACATACATTTCAAAGCCTACATGTGTACAAGCCCTTAGACTTAACTGTGGGAGGCATGTGTAAAAGTCCCATTGCAACCATAGACTCATTGTATAGCCTTAGAGCAGTCAAGTGCTCAGTCTTGGCTTTCCATCTGCAAATCAGGACTCATAATTACCTGCCTAATGGTGTTGTAAAATGTTCAGGTGTTACTGCAGTGTAAACTTTGATGTTAAAGCTTCACAGAAGCAGCCTTGAGTATATGCAATCAGCACTGCTGCTCCAGCACTTCATGCTGCAGATGGAGATGCATGCTTATGTCCTCTCCCATAAAAATGTATTTGCATATAGAAAACTAGCACCTCAGGGAGGGTGCTTGACCTGACCTTTTCCCCTGAGATGCTTTTTTCCCACATGCATGAGCAATGTTTCCATGAGAGAAGCATTCAAACTCACATATACATTTATAGCTTGAAATGGTACAGTCTAAGAAAAGTTTTACCAATTAGTTCTGATTACATAAACTGTCCTTCATGTGAATATTCATTCGACAGATATGAGGAAACTCAGAATTTAAGGCTTGAAATAAACTAAAACCTATTCAGAATTTGGATTCAGCTGAATAAAGGACTGATCCAGAGATTTCCAATATTTTCCAATTCTGCTCAAGAAGCATAATATGTCAGAATTATCTGCCTAGCAACAGATGAAGTGGTGGGCAGCAGCTGCATCACTGCTGCTTACTGGGAGATAGAGGTGCTCCCCACTGGTGCATTTGCACCGTATCAATCTGGCTGACCTCTCTGCTGCCACCTCCCTCCCCCTCTACCTCCTGGTAAGCAGCAGCAATGCAACCCAGTGGAATCAGGAGAGCACCACTTGCCCCACTACCATGCCATCCGCTACTGGCTCTGTCATACATTTCTCACCAGAACCTTGCACAGGAATACTATGGTGCAATTAGGAAAGCAGGAGCAGACACAAATGGGAGCAGAAGATATCAATTTCTTGGAAAGCTGTGTTGCATCCTATTGTATTAAGAACATAAGAAGAGCCTGCTGGATCAGCCAATGGCCCATCTAGTCCAGCACTCTCTTCTCACAACAGCCCACCAAATGCCTGTGGAAAGCGTGAAAGCAGAACCTGAGTGCAACAGCAGTCTCCCTTCCTGTGGTTTCCAGGAATTGGTATTCAGAGGCATGCTGTCTCCGACAGTGGAGGTAGAATACAGTCATCATGGTTAGTAGCCACTGATAGCCTCATCCTCCATGAATTTCAGAAACATCGAACTAGTATCACTAAAACATAGAGTTGGGGGATTCCAGGATCATTGCACCATAAAGTTGGAGGGGCCTTGCAAGCCATATAGTCCAACCCCCTGCTTGATTCAGGAAATTCAGAGCTGAAGCATCGCCAATAGGTGTCTGTCCAAGATCTCCTTAAAAATCTCCAGCAAGGGAGAAAACATGCACAAAGGCAATTAGTTCCATTGTTGAACAGCTCTTACCATCAAGATGCTTCCCCTAGCATTCTGGTGAAATCCATCCTCCTGTAATTTATACCAGTTACATCTACTCCATCCCTCTATTTAGGTCCAGACAACAGTGAACAACCCTTCAGGTATTTGAAGAATGCTACCATGTCCTCTGTCAGTCTCCTCTTAAATAATTCTCTCTAGGCATCCTCAGAAATCTCTCATTCATAAGGCTACCTTGGCTGGAATCCAAACTTGGTGCTTGGTTTTTAGACAGTGCAAAGAAGAACTGTTTTGCTAAGAGAGATTTTGGTTATGGCTGCTGGGTGGCCACCCTTGGAATGATCGCCAATATCAGGGAACATTGGCTGATGGAAGCAAATAACTGGAGATCCTTGTCATGCTTAGTGACTTCTAGGTTCTTTCCTGTACTGCTGCCGCCTAACCAGATACCCTTTTTGTGTCATAATTGTGTCTTGCAGCACAGAGCAGGAGTGAACAAAAAAGACCAATCAGCCTCTCACACTGGGGCTCTGTTCCGTCTCATCAGTTCCCATGCTTCTCTGTTTTTGACTACAGCAAGGCTAACTGTGGCTTTGTTTGCAATCTATGTTTTTTAAAAAATACCCTCTTATTTATTTATTTGACGTATTTAGAAGATTTATGAACTGCTTGAGCAAGAAGCTCCCCAAGCAGTGTACAAATAAAATAGTAGATGAAGCACCATTAAAATCCACAAACCAATTTAAAAAACAAATGTGCATAAAACGATTATCAGATACAATCAATAACACTTTCAAACCCAAATAAAAGTAACTACATCATAAGTCTCTGGATAGTCTTGCCAAAACGAAAGAGGTTTCAGCAGGTGCCTACAACAATATAGTGAGGACAGCTGCCTAATATCGATAGGCAAGGAGTTATGGAGGACAGGGCCTGCCACACTGAAGGATCAACTTCTTGCAAATGCGGAACTGATATTATAGGGCATTTATGAAAGTGCAAGATCCACAGGTCAAAGTGATCAAACAGGCATGTTTGGGTAAGGCAATCCCTTAAGGAACCTGGTAGCCCAAGGACTTTATATACCAATAGGAAAACCTTGAACCTGGACTTGGAACAAATCAGCAACAAATATAATACACCTGAGCACAGGTGTAATATGCTGACGGAATCTCATTCCTTAATACTTCCTTTATGGAGAGATGGGCAAGGTAAGTATCTGACAAGGGACAGAAACCATTATCTTATATTGGGGTGGCCCCATTTCACTTCCAAACTGATAGGCACTCAACCACCCAAGTTCAGTATTAGAAGGAATGATTAAAATGACACCCAAAGCCTCCAGTGCGCTCTCACTGAGAGGAAACAAAACCTCTTCAAGCTGCTCCCAGACTTTTCACCATCAGAGGAAGTGAAGAATATATGACACAACAAAAGGAATCAGCAAGATTTTCTATCCAGTGAATAATGTCACTCCTGGAGTGTGTCTGATGTTAGTAATAAGCACAGTGTCAGTACATTAACAATAAGTAAGTTTGGACATAGAGCTTTATCTTAGCATAAAACCAGCTATTGTCTTGCAAATGTACTGTGAAAGAATGTAAATGGGGAAACATAAGAAACTGCCTAGGCTGTCCATGGAATTCTGCCTTCTTCAACAAATAAGAAGATAGTATCAGGGAGAGACCTGTGTCACAACTACTCACTCTATTTCAGAGGCTTTTCAGCAGTGTTGAAAAGTGCCTCGTTCATTTGACAACTTCTTGGTGAGACCAGTGAACATCTTCTGTTCATTGATGTTGCCCTTAATATCTGGGTTTCCTTTGTTTCCCCTTTGTGACGTTGTTGCTTAGCCAAATCTGATTTGCTATGTTACATAGGAACATAGGAAGCTGTCTTAGTCAGACCGTTGGTCAAACTAGTTCAGTACTGTCTATGCTGACTGGTAGCAGCTCTCCAAGGTTTCAGACATTCCCAGACAAATCTCAAGATGCCAGACGTTGATCCTGGGATCTCCAACATGTAAGGCAGATGATAGACTGCCACTTAGCTTTGGCTCTTCCCTTTATATATACTATCATATGTAATCCCATTTACTCTGTGATCTCCAACTGGCCGGTATCTATGTGACTGATACAAGAAGTATTACTCTCATTCTCAATTGCCTTTTGTTGGCCTCATTTGGCCATCATCAAGTAGCCAGATCTTATTGGCTACATAGTGTAATGATGTCATCTCATTTACTACATAGTCCCTGATTGGCTAGGATTGCTTTAATGACTAATCCCAGAAGAAAGGGGGTGGGGTTTTCCCCAGTGCTGCCTCCCATATTATTGAAATGGGAGAATATTTAGTAATGTTTAATATTATTAAGAATACATTTGTACTTCTTGACTCCATGAAGACACCTGGGATTGCTGCATCATTCTCGGTCACAACTGACCCCTGGAACATCTCCTGGAAAACTAATCTGAGACATACCTGGAAAGCCCTATTATGTACGACAATACTTCCAGTGTTTTCAGTGTGTCTTATTTCCCAGTCAATCATTTCTCAGCAGAGAATGTAACAATCCTGCTCTCAGAACCCCAGTTCAGCTCATACATGAATGATATCACATGAGCACAAACTGAAAGGCAACATCAGGAAAGTGAATGTATACAGAAAAATAGTTCTCTGCTCCTCAGATCTTTATCCATCAGTAATCCATCTGACCCCCCTCACTAGTCTTTGCTATTGTAGTGAAAACCTTTTTTTTTTTTTTTTGCTGGAGCTTATACATTTAGAAAGTTAAAAAAAAAAAAAGACCATCAGTGGATTATTGTACCAGTCTCCAGCACAGAACTCTAAAGAAGATAATGAAAACCAGTTGCTCCAGCAACAATGAAAAATAGCCTGCTATTTAGAAAGGGAAAGCTGGGCAGCAGACATGCTCTCTCTAAGTAGAGCAGTTTCAGTGGCAATAGGTATTGCATTTCTTTGGGCATGGAGGCAAATATTTCCCTTGTCAAGGGTCCTTATTCCACTTCTTCTTATTACTGGAACATTTATTCCATCACAAGTTTGTGACATTGCATCCATCGAACAAATTCACCAAAGTGTCTACTATTTATTGACCAGAAAGTAAACCTAGCTGCTTCACAACTGTGTGGCAAGTGCTATCTCTCTTTTCCAGCAAATTGCATACAGCCATGTTTGGGTGCAACTCACTGCTTATTAAGAATAAAAAGTTCCTTTTCCAAAAGTTCATATATGCGAGAAATCATCATAGATTAAATGGGACAATGAGTGACAAAAGTGAAATAAACTGAAATGAAATGCAGCAAGGATTCCAGCCAGGGTGCACACTGAAATGAACAATTTCAAATATTGGGATGAGCCAATATTGCTGGCATTGAAGACTGCATCTCTATTCTCAATGCTCTCGAGCACTGAGTCCGTCTCAGAGGCTTCCCATTAATGTCGTAGAATTCATTTGAGAAAACCGGCTTTCTGCTTTTGATAAAAATAGCTAGATCTGTGTCTCTCCTTTAGATAAATTGTCAGTTGAAAACCTTTTAAGAAACCATCTTGCTGTGAAATACGCTTTTATTATCTAAAATAAAGGGCCCGGGCAAATGCCAAAGCTGATAATACAAAGTGCCCACTCAGTTCTATGTCAACACAGATCATTTTTACACCACAATAACAGACAACACAGAGCTTTGTGAGTGGGGGGGGGAGATGGGGAGGGCCTACAGAGAGAAACAAACTGTTGATGAGCAATATGAATCTTGGAAACTAGAACATTGGAGAGACGGGTTTTTTCCCCCTCCCTTGAGCCCTCCTCTCCCAGTTACACAATAAATACAAAACCTGGGGCTGGAGGTGTAGGAAGACTAATAGATTTTGGTACATACTACAGAAACAGTTGGCTAGTAGGAAAAGCTCATTTCAAACAGAGAAAAGTGCTTGAGGACTGTGGTGTGTTGGGAATCAAGACAACTGTAAATAATACAGAATAGCATAGTATATGAAATCTAAAATTTGAGATCATTTACATTAGATCAAAAACCACAGGAACACAATTATTTTCCCTGTAAAAACTGAGGGCACACATCGGTGAATGGTTTAGCACTGTCTCATTGAATTCAAAGGGAGAGCACATGCTTACATTTTTCCCATTGGAACCAATGAGACTTCACCATGTTTAACCATTGGCTGGATTGTGTCCTCAGTCTTTATAGGGAAAGCAATTCTGTTCCTGATCTGCTAGCTGTGTCCTTTACCAGATGGGAGCCATTCAAGCAAAGCTAGGAAGAGTTAACACATTCTATAAAAGGACCCCCTCCTCACCATCAGCTGCACAGTCCCATGCCAGGGACAACTGAACTCCCATAATGGCATCCTCTTAATTGTGTTAGAATGAAGCCAGTAGAAAAACAAGGAGACAATCATACATATGATGCAGATGGCATACAGCATCCTATAAGAAACAGAACAATAGTGTTGTTATGCAAAATGGTAGCCTTGCCAGCTAAGGACTTTATTAGAAGAGATCTTAATATAGTTCAAGATAACAGACCATAAATCAATGTCACCTTGGGTTTGATACCAAAAGAGGAGGTCAACAATAAATGGCTCAAGGCCATCTGAGTGGGAATATGCCGAAAATATCCTAGAAGTATTCCTGTGGGCAATAATTACTCTGCAGTAACAATTTTGATAAACAAACCCTTAGGATTGGTTTGTACATAAACACCGTCACTTGATGACTGCAACATAAAGTGATAGTCTCTGACAGCTCCTTTACACATACAGTGTATAGCAGGGTCACTCATACCTAGCCCAGTGGACTGCTCATCAGGTGCCCATACTTTTATCCTGGCTCTGGTTGACTGTGCCACACATTCCCAGAAGCCATAATTTTATGGAACATTACTGTTAAGATCATGACAAGGCAATTGTTGAAACTATTCAACTTGTCCACCATGATGTGTTGAGAGATCAAGATGCTTCCTTGATGTTATATGTCTATTCAGTTGTTGTTAATACATTCAAAATTACTAAGAGAATACAAAATGTTACACACTAACATAAAACAGAAAGACATATAATTATCTAGATCATTATTTAAACAACTTATTCCCTTAATGAAACACAATATTGTATACCAGGACTGGGGAACTGTGGCTGTCCAGATGTTGCTGGACTACAACTCCCCTCAGCCGTGACCAATGGCTGTGCTAGCTGGGGCTGATGGGAGTTGGAGTTCAACATCTGGAGGGACACAAGCTCCCTGTTCCTGTTCTATACAATGCACAATAACTTGATATAGTAGACAATATCCTCCCTTTGCTATATATTCAACATCATATGTAAACTTTTAAAACCAATTATTGACCAGGTTTTGTTAATTCAATAATATGCTGATGGTAGGGTTTTAGATCACAACTGATTTCCCCTCCCCCAGGAACAGAAAGAGCTTGGATCCAGTATAGCAGCCTTTCCCAACCAGTGTGCCTCCAGATGTTGTTGGACCACAACTCCCATCAGCCTCAGCCAGCATTGCCAATGGTCAGGAAAGATTGGAGTTGTGGTCCAACAACATCTGGAGGCACACTGGTTGGGAAAGGCTGTAGTATAGGCTTCCATAAATTGAAATGCAGGGAGACAATTTTCACCAAGTCCTCCTGCGCTACCTCCTATGCTATTCTGGAGGGTCTCCCATCCCCACAGCATAATGGGGAAGCAGAAGGCTTCAGGGGGATTGGGGTCAGAGAAGAAGACACCCATTCCATGAGTTGGACTCCTCACCTCATATAATAGAACATATGGCAACATAACTTGGGACTTTTCAAAGCAGCACATAAAATATTTGGCATATTTATTCCTAAATCCGCATAACTGTAAAGGATTCTTATACAGGCATTCGATGACTGGAGGAAGATAAACACCAAGGGATGCATGAAGGTCTAAAGGTGTTTGGTTTTGTTTTAAAGTGCCCCCATTGTTCTAGAGCTTCTCCGTGGACTTGTGCAGCAATCCCACATTGTCAAACCGCAAACTTCAAGAGGAGGTTTGTACATTGTACTATGTTAATACAAAGCCTGGTTTGAGATTCTACATCCAAAAGCTAGATTGTTTCACTGAAATTCTTCGGTCCAGAAGTAGGACAGAGAATCTCATGAGGACAATTTCACTCATGAAATATTCACCACCATCTTGTTTCCATTGCCTACTAATAGAGCAGCTTCCTTAAGATCTCCCCCACCCTCGCCACATGCACACAAGAGACCTACTGCAGAGAGACTGGAGCTAGCAGTGGGACAGCAAGCAGGGAAGGCATCAGCATCCTTCAGAATTTTTTGCCACAACTTGCCTATTTAACAAACTTTAAATGGCTCAGTGAGGCACCCCTGTCCTATAACCCAGCTACCTTTGCAACAAATAATGACGTACAGTCATAGGACAAGCAGCTGCCATGATGAGTTCACATCTAACCTGTGCAGCAAACAACTTAAATCTTCTGAAATAGATCCTTGCACAACACATTCCAGCTTAGGGCAGCTATAGTCACCGTCACCATCATCATTGCATTTGTACTGGATATGGACTCAGAAGCAACTTCTTCAATAGTTCTGTTTTAGAACTACACATGTAATGGGTGGTTTCTACCAAGGCACTGTGACTGTAGTTTGGGGGAAATTCTGAGACCTCTCTCTTGGAAAACATTGCATCCAACTATACCATTGAACATTGATTCCACTTTGCAAAGCAGTCATGCCTTTTGAAAGACCTACATGGTAGGCTATTCATTCTCCACACAGTCACATAGATTACCAGGTAATAAAAGCCACCATCTGCTTTCTGGTTACTCAAGAAAAGCCAAGGAGAAAAGAGGAGCCACAAATGGGACTAAAGCCCAAATGTTTGTGTGCGTCCTGCCAAGCAGAGTATCACAGGTCTGGGCTGGCAGGCAACCCTAATTTGAACTCAAAGTGACAGCAATGAGCTGGAAAGCTGCCAGCTGCTACCATAAGGAACCAAATGCAAAGCAAATACACAGCACCTTGGGGCAATGGAGCAATCGCTTATCCTGATGTCATACAGGCCTTCTAGTAGGCATGGGGCTGAGCAGATTCTAGAGGGTTTGCAATGACATGGTAGTAAAGGCTAGGCAAGGAACAGTATCAAGGACTGAACTGGATGAAAAGTCAGGGGATCCACAAGGGGGCTGAAATGGATCAAAAACAAGAAACAAGGCAAGAAAAAACAAAGGGTCTTGCGGGACCTTAAAGCAAGCAACCTCCGTGTTTTGGACCACAACTCGCATCAGCCCCAGCCAGCATTGCCAAAGATCAGGAATGATGGGATTTGTAGTCCAACAATATCTGGCAGGTCCCACATTGTCTACCTTTGCATTCAAGGCTAACAAATTTATTATGGCATCAGTTTTCATGGACTACAGTCCACTTCATCAGCTGGATGAGGTGTTATCCTGAGCACAGATACATAGATATATGGTTGCCTATACGAAGGCAAGAAAAGAAAGCACTGATGGGGGTCAGCATTTGAAAAGGAGGGGGGAAATGCTTGAAAGAAAAGGTGAGACCCATTTCTCCTTGTCCAGATACATATCAATCTGACCAGGCTTCCCCAATCTTCCCTTTAAAAACCCTTACCAAGATAATTAGCACCCTGAAAGGTCTGCTTCTTGGCAATTCACCAACTAACTGCCATCATGAAAAACAGTCCCAAGCAACCTCCCTGAGGAAAGACATCAACTTGATCCAGCTCTGGGAGAGGGTGTCGCACATAACAAACAGGAAGCAGGCAGTCAATGGAAGATATTTATGTATATATTACATTCCTGTCCTGCCTTTCCTTCAAGGAATTCAATGCAACCTTGTAAGGTAGGTTAGGCTAAGATGGGAACTGAAGTCCAGCAACATCTGGAGGACTATATGTTCCCCATTCCTGCTCTGAGAAAGACAGGAGTGAGCAAAATGAGTGAGCAAAAGTGAGATGACTAGTGTCTTTTGAGCCCTCTGAAAGCTCTGTAGAGGAGGAACAGCTTGAAGAATCAGGGAACGGGGGGTTATGGATGGCATTATCATGCCAGGATAGCTCTGGCCTCTGGGACTAGATCTACTAGATCCCCTATCTAGGAGCAAGCCAGAGAGCCAATCAGTGAGGAAGGTCCTCACTTGTAGACCTCCTCTCCCCCCCCCTTATCAATTTTCTCCTTATTGAAAGCAAGATACATGTATTGCCTTGTGGGGGACCCCAAATGCCAGGGTAAAGGCTCTTACAGAATTGCTGTTCCTGAAAAAATCTGGGTTCACTCCCTATGTTCTTTCTAATACTCAAGGGTCTGCTGTCTAAGCCACCAATAACACTATATCTCACCACAATCATAGGATAGGCTAGCTCAGGGATGAGGAACCTGTGTCCCTCAAAATGTTGCTGAACTGCAACTCCCATCATCCCTGACCATTAGCTGTGCTGGCAGGGGCTGATGGGAGTTGGATTCCAACAACATTAGGAGGATCACTGGTTCCCCATCCCTGGGCTATATCAAATGAAATAAGCACACTGGAAGCATCTTGAAAGAAGAGTGATGTAAATGTGATAAATTAAGAAAACAAAACTAAGCAGAATGAAATTTATATGTTTGTTTTTGCAAAAAATATCCATGTAATTCTAGGGTCTGAGAAGACAATACTGGATACCACAGGAAATTAACTCTCATCTGGCTTTAAAGGAAAGGTGGCTTTGAAATCACGTTAGCTGTTTGTTTAAGGTTTAACCCATTTAGCAATGATAAAACCTAACTATAATATCATGTTGCTTGTCCACAAAATCATATTAGACTGCAGCAGTGGGATCTATGATCTACTTTTTCCTTGCTGTTTCTGCTTCTTAAGGTTTGGCTTTTTTTTTTTCTTAAGCATACTTTGTCAGGGGTTACCAGCAGTTCTAATTTTAGGCTCTTCATTTGTCTTGGACTGGTCAAGAAATTTCTTGGAAGGGATGACAAGGAGCCCAAAGGTCAGAATTTTTACTGCAGCCCATTATGGACAGTCAACAGGCTAACACTAAAGAAACAGACTCAAAATGTATAAGAATGGAAAAATCTTGAGTTTCAGTCTCTCTTATGTCTGGTAATTTAGTTTACTGTGGCAGCACCTAGAGCCTTCAAGTGTAGAAGCAAAATGTACAAGCTTTTGTGCCACAATGGCATTTTATGTAAAAGTGTATATGCACTCATGGTAAAAGAGTATTTCCAGTTTTTTGGAGAATAAAAGGGGTCAGGGGGTAAAACAGCTCCCTCACTTGTATTTAGATTTCAGAACCATCCTATCCCCAAAGACACAGGGAGGATAACATGATTTTTATAAAAGAATAAAAATAAGGCTTGGATCCATTGCTGTCCCTCTACTGACAGAAGGCTCTTTGATCCAGCAGAGAGTCCCTTCCACAGAACAGGGAGGGAGGCTGTTTTCATTGATGCACCCTCCCACACAGATTCCTCCCCCCCCCACCTGCCCCATGACACTCCTGGCTCCCTACCAGAGAAGTAGACTCAGGACCTGGAGACTGAGTTTTTCTGCATAAAGCTTTATTCCAGAAATTAGAACAGGGAACTAGCATCTCATGCCAGGCCTAAACCGGGATTCAAACAGGAACAGGCATATTAGACGTTGAAAGGAACAGCAGATGAGTTGTCGCAGCAGCAAATGCAAGCAGTGCTACTTCCTATATACAGAGAAAGGGGGAACACTTAACACTAAGAAATAATGCAGGCTCTTTTCAGCATGAGCTGCAAGGTGGGGGCTACGATGGGGGGTGGATGAAATTGGGCTACTTGTAACTGTCTCTTCTCTATTCTCTGTGACCTTGGAGACATGCCAGTTTCTGACTCCACTATGTCACTTTCATTTTCCTCTGCCTGAGAAGTTCCAATGTTTTTGTTAGCGCTTATTGCTTCTGCCGTTACTCTTGGCCTTGGTGCCTGTAGAGAGTCCTCACCAGCCAGTTGAGACAAAGAAAGGCTGTCTGAGCCTTCCTCAGTAACTCTAGCATCTGACTTCAAGGCTTCTGAAGACACATCCTCTGTAAACCCCTCCACCCTATTTCCTTCATCAGTGCTGGCAATGTCCTCCTCAATATCGGTAACCCCTTCTCAATTCTCCCAGCCTTGCCAGAGATGCTCCTTGGGGCCCATGACAGCACCTTCCATACTCTTCCAAAGGGTCTCCCAACCCACTGGAGCAGATTTGGGGGAAGATGGCAGCTGCAGGTGGGGTGAGGTGAATATGTGAGCGTTGGCTTCCTTCTCTGTTCTACTGAAGGTTGCTGGATCAAAGAGAGACACCACTGGATACAACCCAAGGCTGCATTAAAAACAGATAACATTTTTTAGAAAATCCTGCTCACACCAACAGCTAATGCTGACCAAAAAGAAAGATCTTGCTTTCAATCCCCCCAGCTCAGGTGTAAGCACTCAAGCTCACAGAGAATTCAGCCCTTTTTCATCCAAGCCAAAAGAGGACTATTCACATGTTCAAACATATGTAAGGCCAACATGTGTTAAACACACAGGATCACAGGAGCAAGCTCCGCCCATCCATCATACATTTATTAGGATATCTGTACACACATCTGTGTAAAAGTTTAATACAGATTCTGTGTAAAAGCCTACAAGCATACAGCATGTGTGTGCGTTCATTCATTGTAAACATGCGAATAAACAGAAACAAAGTAGTGCAGGGCATGCGACTGCTATTCTGTTCCCCCTTATGGGTGCTTCAACCATGTGAATAATGCTACGGAAACCAACCACATCAGTAAAGAAGCCTTTTGAACAGCAAGAGGCCAGAGCAGGTCATGTGTTTAAGCATGGATACTATAAAAGCATCTAGGTCAAGCAGGATTACTCTCCAGTCTAAGCAACAAAGAGGTCTCATTGCCATCAGGACCTTATCCTATTGCAGTTCCAAAGTTGGGAAACAGCTGCCTGCTGAAAACACCTACTGAAATCATTGCCATTCTAACATACCTTTGTGTCACTTCTATACACTGAGTGACGGGATTCCTGGTGGGTTGTGCCCTTATCCAAATTCTTCATGAATTTCACCTGGCCTTCATAACAAAAGAAAATCATATAATGAAGCCCAACATATGGTCCTTAAGATGGCCCATTAAGAATTATCTGATGTTCCAATAGATAAAATTGGGAAGTGTGCCCTTAGCCAGGAAAAAAAAGCTTCCTAAATTTTTTGGGGGGGGAGGACTGGCATTGAAACTCTTGCTTGCCAGCTGTTAATGGATGAGTTTGAATTACACTATGCATGTTAATGAACCTATTATGAAGCACACTTCATCATGTGACAGAGGTGTATTTAATAGTGTTGAAAGGTTTCCAGAGTAAATTTTAAAAGACCCTAATAGTGCAATGAAGACTCCATTAGAGTGTTTATTAATTGCAATGTATCTAGCCTGGCAGCTTTAGGAATGAGTTATCCAGAGTTCCCAACAAAAGGATGCAGAAAACATTAGGTAACAATTATGTAGTAGGTGTTTATCACACACACCCTAACAAGCAGTGATCTAGTGGTAAATTTTGAAGGGCATGAGGTCATCATGACAACACCTACAGCCATCCCCTTAAGAAAAGTCCAAAATGCAGAGCAGTACAGCTGTGTACATAAACACTGATGGTCAGCGAGGTGGGGTCATAGTGCTTACCTGACAACAACAACCCCCGATTACCTGAGCCACTGCAGCTTACAGGGAGGGCAAGGGGGCTGCAAGTTCTGTGTGGTGCAAATGCACTGGTGGAGCCAATCTGGCACCCATGCTGGTGTGTTTGCACCACACTGACTTTATTGCCATCTCACCCCTTCCCCTCTCCCTCCCAGAAAGCTGCAGTGATGCTGATGACAGGAGGTTAGGTAAGCACCACCACTGCTGACTGCTAATATATATTCACAGATCAAGAGTACATAGTATAATACCTAATTTATTAGCATCAGCTAGCGGTAATAGAATGTGACTTCCTTTATGCTAATCTGTCACAAACAAAACTTATTTTTAAAAATAGTATTTTTGATATTAATAATAATTTGGATGATAATTATCTGCACACTGGAATCATTAAGGCAGCAATCCTAACTCCATTTTCCCAGGATTAAACCCCGCTGAATGCTATAGGACTGGAGCTGGAGCTGCTCTTCCCCACTTTCCCCCTCCACCACACCACTGTTCATCATATGATGTGGTCTACCAACACCCCAAACATCCCACTTGGTCTTCGCACCCTTCATGGGGAATTCAAAATGTTGATATTATGTTTGTAATGTGTTGCGGTTTCTACAATGCTTACTGATTTTACTTGTGCATTGCTGTTATTGTTTCTTTATGCTGTATGTTGCAAGCCACCTTGAACGCAATGCCCTTTATAGAAAGGTGCTTTATTATATACTAAAGCCTAATCTAATCTAATTGAGAATTACAGATAAGATTCCACTGTCTAAGAGCCACATAGATTATGCTTGAAATTGAACCACAAGGAAGCTGCTTCATAGTAGGCGCTTAATCTAGTTGGGATACTTCTCAACTAAGGCCATATACGCATGCCATACATTTAAAGCACATTTAAAGTACACGCACGCACACACACGCACAGAAAGAGAGAGAATCCTGGGAACTTTAATTTGTTAAGGGTGCTGGGAATTGTGGCTCTGTGAGGGGTAAACTTCATTTGAAATGTGGTGTTGGAGGAGAGCTTTGCACATACCATGGACTGTGAAAAAGACAAATAATTGGGTGTTAGAACAAATTAAAACAGAACTGTCCCTAGAAGATAAAATGATGAAACTGAGGTTATCATACTTTGGACACATAATGAGAAGAGTCTCTAGAAAAGACCATAATGCTGGGGAAAACAGAAGGGAGTAGAAAAAGAGGAAGGCCAAACAAGAGATGGATTGATTCCATAAAGGAAGCCATGGACCTGAGAGCTTGGAAAAGTTACTTTTTTGAACTACAACTCCCATCAGCCCAATCCAGTGGCCATGCTGGCTGGGGCTGATGGGAGTTGTAGTTCAAAAAAGTAACTTTTCCAAGCTCTGATCCTGAACTTACAAGATCTGAACAGGGTGGTTCATGACAGATGCTTTTGGAGGTCGCTGATTCATAGGGTTGCCATAAGTCGTAATCAGCTTGAAGGCACATAACAACAACAACAACGAGGGGCAAACTACAGTTCCCAATATACTTTTGGCAGGATGTGTTTTAAATGTATAGTCTGTATGCAGCCAAATTATTTTCTGTTTTGAGTTCGCTGCTAAAAGCCAGAGCAAATACCACTGCTCCACTGACATGGAGCTACCAGCTGCCATTGAGCTGAAGTCCTATACATTGCGGGGCGGGGAGGATGGTTATCGGAAATCTGCAGGCACCTGCACAGGGAGGCCAGCCAGCTGCAATGCACCTGTTTTATGTACCTTTCCTGATGTAAATCATGAGAATTTTGACAGGTTTCATGGGGGGAATGATAAGCTTCCTGTTGTTTGTCAGGTGTGACTAGAGAAGCACATAAGCCCACAAATAAAGCCATTTGTATTGCTAAATGAGTCTTGAGCATGGTGGGTTTTCAACATAATATAAATAATAGAAATTAATTTGTCAGCCTAGGTTTGGGACTCAGCCTGCTCTGTGCTGAACTGCTGAGGGAAGCTGGTTGAAATAATTATTCCAGACTTAAGCAATCATTCTTTTTATTTCTGAAGGCTAATGGAGTGAAAACATAGCTTTTCATACCTTTGGTAATGACAGAGTCAGAAATAATGATTGGGGACCCTTATGTTCCTCTCATAATGAGGAAAGCAACATGAAATGATAGGGATTTGAGTCCTGAACAACTGCTTGCTCTTTATTTCAAAGGCAAATGGAGCATTCAGACCAGTTCTTTAGGTTAATGGAGCTACAAATGGGGTTTGGAGACATGGATTTTTCATAGATAATGTGGAAGGGGCAATATCCTCTCTGGTTGGAGAAAGAAATATTTACAGATGCTGAGCCTTCAGTGGATTGGAGAGCTCAGGTAATATAACTTGAGGAATCAGGAAAGACCCATAATGTATTCCTCACTTTCTTAGCTTGTACACTACCACCATAATATTGTTCAAATTTACTGTTAAGTAGGATAAATGATACCAATTATTGCTGATTATGCAAAATCTTTTAAATTAGTTTCATCAAATATATCTATCAAAATGATTTATTGCAAACTTCATTTAGTATTTTTAGAAGTAGTACTTATTCAGTTCCCCACATATTTATTGAATATATTTTTTAAAAAATAGCAACAACATTTGTACCCCATTTCTAAACTGAACTATCCAAAACAATTTCCAAAGCACCATAACAAAAATTTTAGTATCCATAAAAATCCAAAGTAAAATGAGCAGCAAAGAGCAGAGACTAAAATACCATGAGGTAGCAACACTTAAAACACTGGATTAAGAGCCAAAAAGTCTAGTGTGTTATCTAAATCTAAACTTCACCAAGCTGGGGTCCTTCATGTGTTTTGGACTATATCCCCCATCGGTTGTGCTGGATGGGGCTGTTAGGAGTTGTAGTCTAACCCTTCTGGAGGATACCAGCTCGGCAAAAGCTGATCTGAGCAGACTAGATGCTAGCAGGCAACCCTTGGGAGAGCATACTATTATGAGAGTGCCACCACTGAAGAGGCCCTTTCCCTGTCCATCACCCACCTCACCTCTTCTTAATAAATGGGCAGGTTCATGTAGGAGGAGGCAGACTTTCAAGTGGTCATAGTCAACTTATATATATACCAGAGCTTGGAAAAGTTACTTTTTTAAACTACAACTCCCATCAGCCCCACCCAGCATGGCCACTGGATTGGGCTGATGGGAGTTGTAGTCCAAAAAAGTAACTTTTCCAAGCTCTGATATATACCACATTTTGCCCAGATACATTTCTGCTTAAAGGGGTTCACTGGAACTAAGAGGTCTCCAATAATCAACTATATATTTTGGAAAGTTGTTTGTCTCTCTCTGTTCTCCATTCATTTGGACCTCTTAAAATATCATAACCAAATTTTGCATGATGGTTCCTGAGAATAAAGAGTGTAGATTTTTATCTGTGTTTGGATACAACTGGATGCTATTTTGAATCAAGGTGGTGGCAGACTACATTGATTTTAACCACAGATTTGAAAGCTTCACTGATTTCTTTTTTTGTTTCTTAGAATTTTTGTTCAAAGCCAGACACTTTCCACTAATAGTACATAATTATACAGCCGTGAGAGTGGCTGTATACTATAGTCAGCATGGATGTTTTGCTTTCCGCAATGTTACATTGAAAATGCCTCCATGCCATTTTGATGCTTCCCATAAGCGCATTTAAAAACAAAACCTTACAAAATTTATAGTTCTGAACTCAGAAACACTTGCTTAACAACCCTCTAAATTTTCATGGTGATACACAAAACAGAGAGAATCAAGAGTTTAAAGTGTAAAAAGAGAGAGAGAGAAACCAAACCCTTTCGGACTTTTTTCTCTCACAGTTCTCATAATCTGTTGAAATTAATTAAAAATCAGCCATGTTCACAGAGTACCTGTAATCCTATTACTGACCTTGCCCAATACTCTGACCTTCATCTTCTGAAGTTAAAAAGTTAAAAAATGCCTAGCTGATTTTTAATTAATTTAAGAAATTTTGGCTGGAACTCAATGATAATGTCGAGCAAGCTCAGTAAGAACCAACTGTCAGTGTCCTAAACGCCAGACTCACAGCTGTTGGGTTTGCCTAATCAGGAGGCCACACCCATGCCAGAACTTTGTTTCACTTGAAACAGTCATGGCTTCCCCCAGAGAATCCTGGGAAGTGTGGTTTGTGAAGAGTGCTGACAGGAGACTTCTATTCCCCTGACAGAGCTCCAGTGGCCAGAGTGGTTTAACAGTCAGCCACTCTGACTGAAGCTCTGTGAGGGGAACAGGGCATCTCCTAGCAACTCTAAGTACCCTTCACTAACTATAGTTTCCAGGATTCTTTGGAAGAAGCTATGACTGCCTAAAGTGAAATAAAGGTCTGGTGTGGATGTGGCCTGGGACAGCTTTGGTTTAAAATTTGGGTGGGACGCTACATGTGCCTACTGTAGAATAAAAAGGTGGGGGAAACAGTGAAAAAGAATGATACTGTTCACAATGTTTCCTTTTGAAAAGGAAAGGGGATTCCCCTTTGGCCAGTGCCCACCCACCCAAACTCCTCCCCTCCTCTCCCTGCCCTCCTCTTCCCCTCCTGCCCTTCCCCCAGGTCAGTTTCACCTATCCTAAGCATGATTGCACAGGGGTAAATCCCACTGAACTCAAAAAGCATGCAAATAATCAAACCTGCCCTCCCCTCCTCCCTCCTATCCCTTCCCTCTTGCCCCTTCCCTCTCCCTTCCTTCACACTCCTTCCCTTCCCCATCCCCTTCCAATCCCCTCCTTCTCCTCCTCCTCCTCCTCCTTCCTTCCCTCTACTGTCCTTCTCCTCCTCCCCCATGGTCAATTTTACCTATCCTAGCCACCACTCACCATATGCTCAGAGGCATGTTACCAAATTCTTCCAAGCTACACAGCAAGTGGATTGGACTGTGAAAGACCAACCCAAATGGTGTTTGCATTTTGACAAATTTGTAGGGCAGTACAATATCTCAGAGTGGAGCTCAGGTCTCCTGCTCCCCTGGTGCATTCACTATAGCTGCCCAAATTCCCTGCTTTTTAAAGGTTGATAGAAATATGTTGGCTATAGGTACATTCTTAAACCACAAGGTTTTTTGCCTATTAGTGAATTTAATTTTGAAAGTGGTGGAAAGAATATCACTCAGAAGCTACCTAGCTCCGATCTGCTTGTATTCTGATAGTCCGTCATTCAATCCCAATCTGCCTTTTTTTGTTCCAGTTTACTTTTGTACTTGCCAATTCGATCTGCTGTTTGTTTGTTTTTGGTGGCAAAGAAATTATGTAATTTTTAACATAAATGCTTATGTAAATCCATGGAAGTTAATGGATAATAGTGACTGTAATTACAAAGATAATTACGTAAAATCAGGGGGAAATTCTGGGGGAAGGCATGTTAATTACAGCCGCAGCCGCAGGAAATCAGTGCTGGTCCAAAAAGACAGCAGACTGTCAGATTCAGTCAAAATCCAGTATTCTCCCCCATCCCTAATGGCCACTTGATAGCAATGCACTGCAGTTATAACATCTGCCCTCCCAGCCTGGATATATACCTCATATGTTATTAGCTGAAAACAGTGCTTTTTTGCATGTGGCTATCTCTGGATTGACCTCATAACATTCGACTATTAATGCTGTACCTTGCACAATGAGAACCAGAAACTTTTTTATAAATGAAAGTGAGGATTCTCAGGCAATTAATAGACGCAACACATACAGCTCTGGCAAGTCAAATTCTGAAATTTGCAGTGCAGTCATAGTACAGGGGCCAGGAATGTATCCATGAAATCACTGTGCAAATGGTCATGTGCACTTCAAAGGGCACACAGGACTCTGAACTGAGAATGTGTACAAGACCTCATGTGTACTTCAGAGGGCATACAGGGCTCTGACTGGAGAACATGTGCACCATATATTGAGATTTAGTTTAATTTCTTCATCTTCTTTATGGAGCCCTACCCCACACTGAAAGAGTTATTAAAGTACTTTTCAATTAAGTGGCAGATTTTTTAAAAAATCAAATCTTAATTACATCAATGTGCAGTGCAATGCTATACATGCTTGCTCAGAAGTAAGTTCCATTATGTTCAATAGGACTTACTCCCAGATCTAGAAAAGTGTAAATAGGTTTGTAGCCTTATTGATTATTCTGAAGTATAAGACAGTAAATAATCCATTTAGCGAATTCTAAAAGAGATATAATTAACACTATTAACAATGGCAGGTAATACATTACACCATTCAATACTAGATTCAGGCGGAAAGTAGAGAAGAAAGGAACCTTTAAACAATCAGTGGAATATTTAAAACTCATTATGGATCATGTTTTAGTTTCCTGGAAATAATCTCTTGTTCGCTTGACCTGGATATAAAGTTCCATTCCAACAAAGCCATAACACGGAAGTGTTAAAAGTGTCACTTCAGGGTTGGTCTTTGGTATTGAAAATAAAACAGCTGATATCATAATGCCGTTGTATAAATCTATGGTGCGGCCGCATTTGGAATACTGTGTACAGTTCTGGTCACCTCATCTCAAAAAGGATATTATAGAGTTGGAAAAGGTTCAGAAGAGGGCAATGGATGGAGCGACTCCCTTACGAGGAAAGGTTGCAGCATTTGGGGCTTTTTAGTTTAGAGAAAAGGCGGGTCACAGGAGACATGATAGAAGTGTATAAAATTATGCATGGCATTGAGAAAGTGGATAGAGAAAAGTTCTTCTCCCTCTCTCATAATACTAGAACTTGTGGACTTTCAAAGAAGCTGAATGTTGGAAGATTCAGGACAGACAAAAGGAAGTACTTCTTTACTCAGCGCATAGTTAAACTATGGAATTTGCTCCCACAAGATGCAGTAATGGCCACCAGCTTGGACGGCTTTAAAAGAAGATTAGACAAATTCATGGAGGACAGGGCTATCAATGGCTACTAGCCATGATGGCTGTGCTCTGCCACCCTAGTCAGAGGCAGCATGCTTCTGAAAACCAGTTGCCGGAAGCCTCAGGAGGGGAGAGTGTTCTTGCACTCAGGTCCTGCTTGCGGGCTTCCCCCAGGCACCTGCTTGGCCACTGTGAGAACAGGATGCTGGACTAGATGGGCCACTGGCCTGATCCAGCAGGCTCTTCTTATGTTCTTATGTTCTTATGTCCATGCAATTAAGTTTTGCAACAATGTGGAAAGTTACCTCTATGGATGGTGGCTCACAGGAACTGAAAAATTCCACCTTCAACTTCATGCTGTTTTAATGTCAGAAGAGCACAACCACAGACCTGGATGAACCGTGAAGCAGATGTCTTTGGCAAAATAAGCAGTCCTCCTCCATCATGTTGAGATCATAGATTTGCAGTAGATATTTGCTCTGCCCAGCAAAGGAGAAACTAATCCTTCATCCACTCCCAGAGCATGTCTGCTTCTCCTGTCCAATGAATGGGTCGTGTGTGTGTGTGTCAATTGTAACATGGATTCCATAGCCGCCATTCTTTTACATTACTCTGTTTCATGATGATTGCTTATATTTCAATTGTTTTGTTCCTTTCATTTTGTAACTGTAAGTCCTTGCAACAGAAAAGTGGGTGGAAAACATGCATCTAATCTAATAAAAATCTAACCTTTCAGTGACCAAAAACATCAGCCAGTGGGGTGTTGATGAAGTCCACAGAATCAAGTTCTAGAAAGGTACAGGTTCATACCAGTTGCAGCAGTTACACAATGGTGTGGTTGGTGACCAGATGGGACCCGATCATTTGGATTGTAGTCACCCACTGTTTTAATTTGCCAGAGGCATCTATCTATATAAGCAAGCATATGACAATTTTATGCAAATTTGTTTCATAGACCTGTGCCCTGCAAGTGCCTAGTAAAATCCCTACTTTGCTTGAGACAATTGGCAGTTATTAAAGGCCATATTCTCCACAACAAAGTAATCTGTCGGTGGTGGGGAATGTCTAATAATATAGGAAAAGATTTTTAACACTGCAGTCACTTATCAGGGAGCATCCCTGTTGAATACAATGGAATTCACTTGCATGTCCCTGTCTGAAACCCTTGGAGCCACTGCCAGTCAGTGCAGACAGTACTAAGCTAAATGGATCGATGGTCTGCTTCAGGCAACTTCCTACATTTCTAATGTCTTATCCTGTTAGGGTTGTGATTGAAATGTTGCTTACTTATTTAGAAACAAGTGCCACTGTATTCCTGTGCACAGAACTGCAATCTTAGTTAAAAATAAATAAATTATGGAATATGTATGGTTTTTCTCCACCCTCACAACAACACTGGTTATGTTCAAAAACAGCCTTATTATTTTGATTTTCAAGGGAGAAAACATGGATTAGGATGAGCAACAAAATAGCTAGCAATGTTCTCTCTCTCTCTCTTTTCAAATTAAGTGTAAAACTAAGACACTGGTGACTTCCGTACATAATTTATTTATGACTCTAACTCTGACAGATGTTTAAGTTAATGAGATAGTGTCAACTTAAAATTGTGAAATGTATTTACGTAGTATATTATTACATGTCACACCCACACAATTTATCTCAAAAGATTTCAGAAGGTAAAATAAAAATGCTTCTTATAACCCAATAGCTCCAGTTTTATCAATTTCACATAAGGCCAGTTTTTCTTGAATAGCCTTTTTCTGTTGCAGTCTGTATGTACCCTGATCTAGAGAGGATCTTCTGGATCAGGTACTGCATGTGCAAAGTGGTAAGCAGATGGAGATCCTCTGGCCAGATCCCCACATCCTGTAGTGGGAGCCATGCAAAGAGTTTCTATTGCTAGATTAGAGGCCACACCAAAAACACTGAACAGATTGTTCCTTCAGACCCCTTTGACAGGCCATAGTCCCGTTTGTGAATGTTGGGGGGAGGGGATGGAATCCAAGGCCCCCTCTTTCTCTGTCCAACAAGGTATAATCAGCACTGCCAAAGCCCATGGCTTCACATAGGAATCTTTGGATGAGGGCCAGCATTTTTTGAACACCTAACCTTTAAGCAAAACCCCACAAAACTCTAATTTTAAAGCCATAAAAACTGGCAGAGAGACTCAAGGACTGACATATCAACCAAACAACATAATTTTCTTTTTGAAACTGTCTGAATTGTAAATTAGCTAGGTCCCATTTTAGAGGGATTTTTTATTCCCAGCTGGTTTAATTATGGGACAGTGACAGCTAAAGGAAAGAGCAAGGACAAGCTCATGTTCACTTTAGAATTGAGCGAGAACATATTCCAGAGACAGATTGCCATTCTTCCTTAGCAGTGCACACAGACCTGCCAGTCTTCTTCAAGACACACACACTCCATTGTTATGCCGCCAATGGTATATGTCATTGGCACCATGCTACCATGCACAGTTTTATTGTTCCACTCTTTGCATCTCTGTAATCACCTTACGCCTGCTTTAATCAATTGCTTTCCAACTATTCTGGATATTGCATTTTAGTAACGGTATTCCAATGCTGCAATCTGACTTAACATTGTGTCTAGTTGCTGATGTGTTAAATTGTTTTGTGCTGCCTATAATTTTGGGGTTAAATGTATTGTTGCTGATTTTTATTTTCTTAGCCACCTTGAGTATTTCAATGAAATAGAAAAGCAGAGCAAAAATACTTTTGAAATGAAGGATTATGCCACTTTTGTTAATTTTCATACGTTGCCCTAAAAAAAAGTTTTCATTAGTCACACATACAAACACTCATCCAGTTAATGTGCTTTTGTTGTCAGCTAGGTACTGAGAGCCTAGGCACACATTCAGACAAACCAAGATGGGAATTTCCAAAGGCACACACCACTGTCATTAATCCCTAGACATCTAGATCAGCCTCCTCCAACCTGATACCTTCCAGATGTTTTGGACCATAATTCCCATCAGCCGCAGCCAGCAGAGTTATTAGGGAAGGCTGGTCTACTCATTTTAGAACAGATATGGTGAACCTCTGGCTCATGGGCCAAACTAGACCACCGGGGATTCTAATGTGGCAGACAAGGCCATTTTCCCTCAGCTATGCTTACCTGCCCCACACCTGTCATCATACAAGGAACAATAGTGAGCCTTACAATGCAGGGCTTGCATTCAGTGCCTTTTCAGTTTGGTGCCAAATGTAAGCCCTGTTTTGATTGGTTTCACTATAAGAAACTCCCAAGTGGAGTTGATCCCTGCCCAAAGTGGAGCTTGCAGTCAGTGTTGAATTTGAAACCCTAATTTTGGCAGGGATCTTTGCAGCCATGGTTTGAGTTCAGGAGTCTTCCTTTGCAGCCCCAGGTCAGATTAAAGCTTCCTTTGAATCACCTTCAATTTCCACTGACGTTAAATCACCTGACATCATATTATGTCAAGTGACTGATAGCCCCTGCCATCCAGCAGACTTCTCAAAAGGTGACCGCAGAGGGTGGGCAGAACCTGTTCCCCACTTCTGTTTTAGAGGGATTAGGGGGAAATGGCAGGAACAGAAGACTTGACGCAAACAGTCCCATTTTACCCCTCTTGATTGCTTAACATCCAGCTTGATGAAAAGTTCTGGAGAGCTTTAAAAATAGCTCCCTGTTTTGGGGACTTTTGGGGGGACTTATTAATTGTATTGCCTCAGTGTGGGTTTTGGCTTTCCATCCCCCTCAGACAAACGAACATGGCTTCCTTTGCTTTTTAAGAAGCAGGAAGTTAGGGATGAGACAGCAATAAAGTCTCCCCAGAGAAAAGGATACTGTATTAGAATGGGAGGGGGAAAGGTAATACCATGCACTTGGTTTTGCAGTGCACCAGAGAGGGAGGTGATTCTCATTCATAGGTCCTCCTCCCACCCTCACCCTCATCTGAGAAGGCACCAGGGATTGCTAGGCAGCCATCAGGTCTGCAGCTTCTAATCATTCTCCTGTATATGAGAGCCTGAAGCTCCCTTTTAGCAAAGGGAAATTAATTTCAGCATTGGCTTTCCAGTTCTGATGCCTTCCACTTATTTGGCACTTGATTTGATTATATTTTTATCTAAGGGGCACACACCTGAGCTATTTCACTCAGTTTATTCATCTGTCCGTCACTCACCATTGCATCTCCAGCAAATACCCCAACAGCTCTTGGAGAACAACTGAACCGTATTTGGGGTGGGGACCTTTTGAATTACTCATCAACTCGTTCTCATCCATCCAACCTCTTCAAAACCCCAAGGATTTTCAAATGACAGAGCTAGTGACAGCAGATTGCAAACAGAGTTGAGAAATCAATTGATTTACATGAGTGGGTTTTTGCCTCCTCTCCCACCACCCCTCCCATGAGTTGTCTTGTCAGTCAGCAGCACTTATCAGACACGGACATGCTTCCCAGTCATATGGATGGTTCAATGCATGTTCAAAAGCTTTGCGTTTCTCGTTCTCGACAAACGTAGCATGCCTACAGAGGGATATCTGTGCCACCAAGCTTCATCACCATTAATAATAGCACTCTCCCAGCAAGAATAATGATGAAGAGTTCGTGATTAACAAACATTTAGAAATGTGTGCATGATCAAATGATATCAGTGATGTTCATTTACAGTGATGCCACTTGGTCATGTTTTTACTTGCTTACATCTTTTAGACCCATTATTACTTTCCTTTCCCTTTAAAAATTAAAAAAAGTACAGATATAAAATGATGCATAAAAAGCAGACAGCCCTGAAGGCCTGATTAAAGTATATTAAAATCATCCCTGGGAAATCTCCTATTCAGTTTCTTAAAGTCTGGATGAGGCTCTGATATGTTAAGTGGCACATACTTCTACTTCTTTTATTCATCCTGCGTTGTATAGAGTTATGCAAAGAATCAATCCCCCTTTACACATATATTTATTTTCCCTTTTTAATGTAAAATATTCTACCTTTCCAGTACCACACATTAAAGGCAGCTAAGAAAATGTTCTAAAATCCCAACACAAATGCCAATAAAATAATAAAAGCAGTAAAACAGCAATGGCAGAAAGTATAATTAATTACCCACTCAAAGCTGAGAAAAATAAAAACACCTTCAGCTGGCATCTACAAAATAGCAAAGATGCCCTGCTTGGACCCGAGCAGCTGCCCAAGCATGCCAAATGCTGGTGCCAGGACTGACCTCCTCCACGCATTTATTTGTGTGTGGATTAAATGGTTCATAGGTAATGCAGAAATGGAAGATCAATTCAAACAAGAGAAAGGATTGACATAGCCTCTCCTCAAGGCAGGGATGAGGAACCCGTGGGCTCTCCAGGGGTTGTTGAACTACAACTTCCAGCATCCTTTATCATTGGCTGGCAGAGGCTGATGGGAGCTGGAGTCCAAGAACATCTGGAGGGCTACAAGTTCTTTGAGTTCTTCAAAGAGAAATCAGAGACTTATGTGATGACAGAGCAAGGAGAGGTGCTTTGCATGCTAGCTTCAGAGATTTTTTTCCCATGAAACAGTCAGGGAGAGTATACGGTTGCTGTGCTGTCCAGTATTAAATCCATAGAGTATACAAATATGAGGGTCTCTGTATGTATACCATGCATATTTTCGAGTTTGCATCTACCCTCACTTCTTAGCACAGGGCTGATGTAAAGTATGATCCAAATAGCATCTGTCTGGTCCACATTGCATTGTGCACCTCTTTGGTATCTAGACATTCTTCCACATGATCTGTATAATGAGAATGTATCCTCATTTGTTTGCACAAAATTTGCGCAGAGGTTTAACAAGGCCACTGTTTATTGAGCATTCTGATTTGAGGTTACATGATGTTGCCATGATCCCACATTTTCCAGTGCATTTTCCCATTTTGCCTATGGGGAGGAGTGGGTTTGTTGTGCAACAGCACCACATTTTTGCTGCCCTGGGCTCCTGCTGGGAGGAAGGGTGGGATATAAATAAATAAATAAATAAATTTTACAACCTAAATTTGCTGGTATACAATTGAATCCCACCCTCAAAATAGTGACAGTCTGGAAGTTGTCATCACGTCAACGTATTATGGAGCCATAACACTTTGTTGTTGTTGTTGTTGTTGTTATGTGCCTTCAAGTCAATTACAACTTATGGCGACCCTATGAATCAGTGACCTCCAAGAGCATCTGCCATGAACCACCCTGTTCAGATCTTGTACGTTCAGGTCTGTGGCTTCCTTTATGAAATCAATCCATCTCTTGTTTGGCCTTCCTCTTTTTCTACTCCCTTCTGTTTTCCCCAGCATTATGGTCTTTTCTAGTGAATCATGTCTTCTCATGATGTGTCCAAAGTATGATAACCTCAGTTTCATCATTTTAGCTTCTAGTGACAGTTCTGTTTTAATTTGTTCTAACACCCAATTATTTGTCTTTTTCACAGTCCATGGTATGCGCAAAGCTCTCCTCCAGCACCACATTTCAAATGAGCTGATTTTTCTCTTATCCGCCTTTTTCACTGTCCAACTTTCACATCCATACCTAGAGATCGGGAATACCATGGTCTGAATGATCCTGACTTTGGTGTTCAGTGATACATCTTTGCATTTGAGAACACTTTATTACCATAATGCTATAGCATTTTGATGTGTTCACACTATACTTCTCTCTGATTTTTTAAAAATATATATAACCTGAAAAGCATTTTAGTGATAATTAAAAGAATGATTAAAAGAACAAGAATGGGGTCATAAAATGGCACTCATGAAAAATATTATAATGAATGTGTGCTAAGCAGTGATGGGTTCACTTTCCCAGCACGTTCCTGCCCACAGCAAAGCCCCACCTTTTAAGCAAAGATGAAAGAGTGCCGCTAAAGGTATTTACACCATTGCAGATTGTACTATTCATCTGTTCTTCTGGGGAAAAAGGTAAACTTCCTGGGATCCAAGGCCACCGTTAAGAGTTTTGCAGAAGGAATTCTATGGCAGTCCAGCAATTCAGGTTTGTGCAATTAGAATAAAGGGCTCTGGCACAACAAATCCACTTTAACACACACACACACACACACACACACACATTTTATGGTTAATAAATTGTCAGGGAAAAGCATTAAAAATGTGGGATAAAATGACTACAACTCCCATTATCCTTGGACAGTGCTGGGGTTGATGGGAGTTGTAGTCCAACAACATCCGGGGACCCAAGTTTGAAGAACAGTGGGATAAATGACTGATTGATGGGAAGATGTATAACATCAATGAGCACGATGAATGTGACCTCCATGTGAGCTTTGTGAAACAAATCAGAATAAATGCTCAATAAACAAGCCATCTGGATGATCTCTGAGAAAAAGTGGGAGAACTGCAAGGAAAATTTAGGATGACAGTGATTGGATGACAACATTATGTGGATGTCCCATAAAAAATAAGTGTATGAAGCATGGCAATTGCATACTAAGTATGTAAGGTGGAAGCATCCCAAGAAATATTGACCACACTTAAGCACGAGGGGATCTGAATGTCAACATGGGGAATCCCACACAGGACATTTGAGGTGAGAGATCAAGAACACTCCATCATCCCCATAAACTGCAGGAGCTCTGGCTGAGCCCATTCTGATTCCCAATCCATTTTCATGAGCACGAGGGGAACAGAGAGTGACCAGAGCAGGATGCAACATCTGCACAGCATTAAATGTTACCATTGGGTTTTACCACATTACTTCATACTTATTTTTCTAGGCGGAACTTCTCAGAAAACCTAGTTAGTGCTAAGGACCTGAAACAAGAGACATATCTGTGTAGACAAGTTGTATCTGCTTGAGAAAAGCAAAATACATTTTCCCATTTCCATTTCTCCTACCCTGTCTTCTCCTTTTTCTACCAACTCATTCCTAATGGACACCTAAGCATTTGCAATTACAACTTTTGCCACTCATTAGTGATTTCATTTTTGGGTTTTTTAAAACTTCAACTGTTTTGCAAGAGTGCCAGATTTTGTCTGCACCAGGCATGCTGATTGCTGCTCCACGAGTTAGAGGGATCCCCCAGCTGGCAAAGCATCAAGGCCCCAGCTGACAAAGCGTTATGGTGAGTTAAGCAACAGAGCGAAAAGAGGGTAAGTAGCACCCATTTATTTCATTATTTAATTGAATTAAAACAGCTCAGAGTAATAAGTAATAAGGGCAGCCTAGGGTCACCCTGAAGATCCTCCATGGCGCAGAGTGGTAAGCAGTGGTAACGCAGCCGAAGCTCTGCTCATGGCTGGAGTTCAATTACAAGGGAAGGAGGAAGTCGAATCTCCAGTAAAAGGGGTTGAGGTCCACTCAGCCTTCCATCCATCCGTGGTCGGTAAAATGAGTACCCGGCATACGCTGGGGGGTAAAGAAAGACAGGGGAAGGAACTGGCAAACCCACCCCATATATACGGTCTGCCTAGTAAATGTCACAAGATGTCTCCCTAAGAGTCAGAAATGACTCGCACTATAAGTGGGGGGACACCTTTACCTTTAGGGTCACCCTGAGCTAGGAGCCAAATCCTGAAAGAACCTATATCTTAGGAGACAGATCCTAGGTGTAGGAAGCCTATAGAAAGCTAGTTTTCAACACCACCCTAGCAGGAAAGCTTCAGGGGACACTGTAAACAAGGCTAAATTCCAGTTGGAGAAAAGGGGAAAAAGGAAACTCCACCAATACATACAAGGAGAGAGTCAGCTCAGTCTTTGCTAAAAAGGGCAGCTTTAGCCTTCCTTAAACACAACCACAAGCTCTGTTTCCCTAGGTTAAAGAAAGGTCAGGCTGTTCTAGGTGGGAAAACAAAAAACAAAAAAGACTCGCCTGGAAGTTGCAGCCCCTTGCTTAGATTAAAAGCAGCCAAAAGCTAGTCTAGTTTGTCCAGGCCAGAGTGCAACTACAGGGGAACTTGCACTGATAAAAGTGGTTGTTGTCAGCAAATAAAATAAAAATAGAGTAAAAGCTAGTTAACCTTTCTTAGTACCACTACTCAAAGTCCTTAAACAGCCTCCCCTCACTAAGCAAGGAAGCCTGCCTTCCTGCCTTCAAAGGAAGGAAGCCTGAGATAATCCTAAGGAGTTAAGCTCCAGCTGATAGTTGAGGCATCAGCCTCAATTAACACATAATTGGCTGGCAGCAGTAGCTGGGAGGGACCAGCCACACATATAAATTCAGAGCACCCAAGCGAGGGAGCCTGTTCCACAAGCTAGAGGGAGCCCCCAGCTGACGAAGCGTCAAGGCCCCAGCTGACGAAGCGTCAAGGCCCCAGCTGACGAAGCGTCAAGGCCCCAGCTGACGAAGCGTCAAGGCCCCAGCTGACGAAGCGTCAAGGCCCCAGCTGACGAAGCGTCAAGGCCCCAGCTGACGAAGCGTCAAGGCCCCAGCTGACAAAGCGCAACATGTACAACTATCTGCCTGTTGGACAGAAGTCGTGGGTGTGCTGTCAGTGCAATGAGCTCCTGGCTCTCCGGGAATGACTTCATTTCCTTGAGGCCAAGGTGGCTGACCTGGAAAAACTGAGAGAGGCACAGAGGTGTGTGGATGAGGCCTTCAGGGACTCTATAGCTGTGTCCCACTCCAAGGATGATAGCTCTCCTGCTATCATGGAGAACGATGGTCTCGGGGAAGGAGAGCATCCAGCCAAGGAAAAGGGAAATGATCCTTGGGGGATGAGCAGCTATCCTCTCGTGCCGAGGATATATCTCCGGAGGGTGGAGGGATCCTTCTAGTGGGCGATTTGATCATTAGGAATATAGACAGTGGGGTGTGTGATGGGCGTGTAGACCGCAAGGTGATTTGCCTGACTGGTGCGAAGGTTGCGGATATCGCCCGTCGTTTAGATAGTTTGGTAGACAGTGCTGGGAAGGAGTCAGTGGTCGTGGTGCACGTTGGCACCAATGACATGGGGAAATGCAGCCGTGAGGTCCTGGAAGCAAAATTTAGGTTGCTAGGTAGGTGGCTTTCTCTGAAATGCTACTGGTTCCATGCGCAGGACCAGCCAGCCAGGCACAGCTTTGTAGTCTCAATGCGTGGATGAGATGATGGTGTCGGGAGGAGGGGTTTGGATCTGTTAGGCACTGGGGAACATTTTGGGACAAGCCGGGCTTGTACAAAAGGGACGGGCTCCACTTGAACCAGAATGGAACCAGACTGCTGGCACTTAAAATTAAAAAGGTGGCAGAGCAGCTTTTAAACTGACTGAGGGGGAAAACCCGACAGGAGCTGAGGAAGGTCCGGTTCAGAATAAACCTCCCCCCTGGGATAAAGACCAAAGAAATTAGGAAATTTTAAAAGGGGTAGGCCTAGAAGTAGGCATTGTGAGAGCAGGGGCACAGGATATAAATTCAGAAGGGCAAAATTACCACAGGCCAAACCAAAAGTGCCAAAGACACTTGAAGAGAGATACTGCTTACAAGTGCCTGTACGCTAATGCTAGAAGCCGCTGACCCAAGATGGGAGAACTGGAGTGCTTGGTCTTAGAGGAGAGCATTGATATAGTGAGCATAACCGAGACCTGGTGGAATGGAGAAAACCAGTGGGATATGGTTATCCCTGGATATAAACTATATCGGAAGGACAGGGAAGGACGTATTGGTGGCGGTGGCGGTCTATACATGACAGAAGGCATTGAATCCAGCAAGCTCAAAACCCCAAAAGAGGTGGACTCCTCCACAGAATCGTTGTGGGTGGTGATACCATGCCCCAGGAGGGATTTAATACCGGGAACGATCTATCGTCCCCCTGATCAAAATGCTCAGGGAGACCTGGAGATGAGATATGAAATTGAGGAAGCATCCAAACTAGGAAATGTGGTAGTAATGGGTGAATTCAACTACCCAGACATAGATTGGCCACATATGTGTTCCAGTCACAACAAAGAAGCAAAATTTCTAGATATTCTAAATGACTATTCCCTAGACCAGTTGGTCATGGAACCGACCAGAGGGATGGCAACCCTGGACTTAATCCTCAGTGGGGACCGGGACCTGGTGCAAGATGTAAGTGTTGTCGAACCAATTGGGAGCAGTGACCATAGTGCTATTAAATTAAACATACATGTAAATGGCCAATTGCCAAGAAAATCCAATATGGTCACATTTGACTTCAAAAGAGGAAACTTCACAAAAATGAGGGGATTGGTAAAAAGAAAGCTGAAAAACAAAGTCCAGAGGGTCACATCACTCGAAAATGCTTCGAAGTTGTTTAAAAACACTATATTAGAAGCCCAACTGGAGTGCATACCGCAGATCAGAAAAGGTACCACCAGGGCCAAGAAGATGCCAGCATGGTTAACGAGCAAAGTCAAGGAAGCTCTTAGAGGCAAGAAGTCTTCATTCAGAAAATGGAAGTCTTGTCCAAATGAAGAAAATAAAAAGGAACACAAACTCTGGCAAAAGAAATGCAAGAAGACAATAAGTGATCCCAAAAAAGAATTTGAGGAGCACATTGCTAAAAACATAAAAACCAACAACAAAAAATTCTATAAATACATTCAAAGCAGGAGACCATCTAGGGAGGCGATTGGACCTTTGGATGATAAGGGAGTCAAAGGTGTACTAAAGAACGATAAGGAGATTGCAGAGAAGCTAAATGATTTTTTTGCATCTGTCTTCACAGTGGAAGATATAGGGCAGATCCCTGAACCTGAACTAACATTTGCAGGAAGGGATTCTGAGGAACTGAGACAAATGGTGGTAACGAGAGAGGAAGTTCTAGGCTTAATAGACAATATAAAAACTGACAAATCACTGGGCCCGGATGGCATCCACCTGAGAGTTCTCAAAGAACTCAAAGGTGAAATTGCTGATCTGCTAACTAAAATATGTAACTTGTCCCTCAGGTCCTCCTCCATGCCTGAGGACTGGAAAGTGGCAAATGTAACGCCAATCTTCAAAAAGGGATCCAGGGGAGATCCCGGAAATTACAGGCCAGTTAGCTTAACTTCTGTCCCTAGAAATCTGGTAGAATGTATTATTAAAGCTAGATTAACTAAGCACATAGAAGAACAAGCCTTACTGAAGCAGAGCCAGCATGGCTTCTGCAAGGGAAAGTCCTGTCTCAGTAACCTATTAGAATTCTTTGAGAGCGTCAACAAGCATATAGATAGAGGTGATCCAGTGGACATAGTGTCCTTAGACTTTCAAAAAGCGTTTGACAAGGTACCTCACCAAAGACTTTTAAGGAAGCTTAGCAGTCATGGAATAAGGGGAGAGGTCCTCTTGTGGATAAGGAATTGGTTAAGAAGCAGAGAGCAGAGAGTAGGAATAAATGGACAGTTCTCCCAATAGAGGGCTGTAGAAAGTGGAGTCCCTCAAGGATTGGTATTGGGACCTGTACTTTTCAACTTGTTCATTAATGACCTAGAATTAGGAGTGAGCAGTGAAGTGGCCAAGTTTGCTGACGATACTAAATTGTTCAGGGTTGTTAAAGCAAAAAGGGATTGTGAAGAGCTCCAAAAAGACCTATCCAAACTGAGTGAATGGGTGGGAAAATGGCAAATGCAATTCAATATAAACAAGTGTAAAATTATCCCTATTGGAGCAAAAATATATTAATTTCACATATACGCTCATGGGGTCTGAACTGGCGGTGACTGACCAGGAGAGAGACCTCGGGGTTGTAGTGGACAGCATGATGAAAATGTCGACCCAGTGTGTGGCAGCTGTGAAAAAGGCAAATTCCATGCAAGGGATAATTAGGAAAGGTATTGAAAATAGAACAGCCGATAGCATAATGCCGTTGTATAAATCTATGGTGCGGCCGCATTTGGAATATTGTGTACAGTTCTGGTCGCCTCATCTCAAAAAGGATATTATAGAGTTGGAAAAGGTTCAGAAGAGGGCAAACAGAATGATCAAGGGGATGGAGCGACTCCCTTATCAGGAAAGGTTGCAGCATTTGGGGCTTTTTAGTTTAGAGAAAAGGCAGGTCAAAGGAGACATGATAGAAGTGTATAAAATTATGCATGGCATTGAGAAAGTGGATAAAGAAATTTTTTTCTCCCTCTCTCATAATACTAGAACTTGTGGATATTCAAAGAAGCTGAATGTTGGAAGATTCAGGACAGACAAAAGGAAGTACTTCTTTACTCAGGGCATAATTAAACTATGGAATTTGCTCCCACAAGATGCAGTAATGGCCACCAGCTTGGATGGCTTTAAAAGAAGATTAGACAAATTCATGGAGGACAGGGCTATCAATGGCTACTAACCATGATGGCTGTGCTCTGCCACCCTAGTCAGAGGCAGTATGCTTCTGAAAACCAGTTGCCAGAAGCCTCAGGATGGGAGAGTGTTCTTGCACTCAGGTCCTGCTTGCGGACTTCCCCCAGGCACCTGGTTGGCCACTGTGAGAACAGGATGCTGGACTAGATGGGCCACTGGCCTGATCCAGCAGGCTCTTCTTATGTTCTTATGTTCATGCAACTACTTGCAGCATGGCAAGCAATGCATCTGTGATCTACTTTTGGAGCATGCAAAGTTGATTCATGTGTCAATTATTCATTCCTTCTGTTATCAGCAGGGGCTCAGAGACATCAGGGGTTTCCCATCTGCTGTTTGTACTAAAAATGCAACGTACGAATTGGTACCCCGGATACCCTTTCTATCACTCAGTCTTTATTCCAGACTGCCTGGCCTCTCTAATCTTCACTTCTACAGTCTCATTCAAATGAAAAGCTTTCCAGTACTGAGGATAAATATCTGAGATGTGGAAAAGCTTGTTACAGTAATAGCACATTCACTGCACACTTGCTACATCCTAATAACTTGAGACATACAGAGAAATCCTCTTAAACCAAAAAAAGGGGGGACGTGTGGAAATAGCACAAGGAATAATGAAAATGTTCAACAAAACCATCTGAAGCAAAGAGAGAAATGGAAAAGATTACTTGACCTTTAAATGCTGAAAATATATCCACAAAGCCCAAAGAACTGTTGTATCTCAGAGTTTCCTGAACAAATACATGATTCCCACCACTATCACTAATACAGATTTTTCTCTGTATGCCTCCAAACTGCACCCATTTACTTCCTAGCCAATGGCCACTGATGTGTGAGAGCAAGCTTTTGGGGCAATTCATTAAGGGTGCAAGTCCTATACACACTTACCTGGAAACCAGTTGCATTGAACTCAGTGGGGCACACATCTGAGTAGACATACACAGAATTGCACTACAAGGCTCCAAAGAAACAAACAATGTGTGATTTCTACTTCTGCAAATCCTTTGCCTGAAAATACAAACTAAACGTTTTTCAAGCATGTGGTTCTTCGTGTATTTTTTGTGTTGTATATTCTTAGCCACTCTGAGGTCTCTAGTCAAAAAGGGAGATATAAACTTACTAAGTAAATAATAAATAATAACAAGTAGTTCAGCATTATAATCCCAATATTGCAGAAGAGATGTGCAATGGAGAAACATGTATTTGGATACCCTTGTTGTTTTATGCCTTCAAGTTGATTACAACTTATGGCGACCCTATGAATCACCAATGTGGTGTAGTAGTTAAGGTTCTGGACTACAACCTGGGAGACCAGGGTTCAAATCCCCACACAGCCATGAAGCTCACTGGGTGACCTTGGGCCAGTCACTGCCTCTCAGCTTCAGAGGGAGGCAATGGTAAACCCCCTCTGAATACCGCTTACCATGAAAACCCTATTCATAGGGTCTCCATAATTCGGGATCAACTTGAAGGCAGTCCATTTCCATTTTCCGTAGGGTTTTCATGGTAAGAGGTATTCAGAGGTGGTTTACTATTGCTTTCCTCTAAGCCTATGGCACCCGGTATTCCCAGGTGGTCTCCCATCCAAGTACTAACCAGGCCTGACCCTGCTTAGCTTCCGAGATCAGACTAGATCAGGCATGTCCAGGGTAGTGAGATCGGGCGTGTCCAGGGTAGTATGGCCATAGGCTTGGATACCCTAGAGATCTATAATTTAGAAAATAGCCCTGACATTCCCATGAGAGCAGAATTGTGACATTTTTCTTTCAGGAAAGAGCCAGTGAACCCCAGGGAGTTTCTTGTCACCCAGTGGAAGCTGGCCTGTTAGGGCAAGTGGAACACTGCTCCGCCAACCTTAGTCTGTCCTCATCCAGCCCCACCTGCCTGCCTTCTTACTTGCAACCAGTCCAGGGCATGGTAGCACTACCCATCAGCTTCCTCTTCCTTAGTCTCAGTGTTGCCCTTGCAGAACTGTCATTGGCTCTGGCTCTGGCTCTGGCTCCACCTACTGTTTGGGTTCCCTGCAATTCTGCCCCACAAGTCTCAATGGGCACCAGATACTAGTATTCTCGCCCATTTTCTCTTCCAGCATTATACATTTTTAATAATGTATCTTAAATTGTTGTGACCCATCCTGAGACCCACTGGTGAAGGGTGGGTAATAAACTTGATGATGATGATATGCTGCCCACATAGCAGGGTTAAGCTAATAGGCAAAAGACCCCTTGCAGTTTAAGAATGTACCTATAGCCAACAGATATTAAAAAGCAGGGAAATTGGGCAGCTATAGTGAATGCACCAGAGGCACATGTTACCAAATTCTTCCAAGCTACACAGCAAGTGGATTGGACTGTGAAAGGCCAACCCAAATTGTGTTTGCATTTTTACAAATTTGTTGGGCAGTACAGTATCTCAGAGAGGAGGTCAGGTCTCCTGCTCCCCTGGTGCATTCACTATAGCTGCCCAATTTCCCTGCTTTTTAAAGTTTGATAGAAATATCTGTTGGCAATAAGTACATTCTTAAACCTCAAGGTTTTTTTGCCTATTAGTGAATTTTTTTATGTCCTTGTGGGATAAATTACTTAAAATCATTTTGATGCAGTTCTCCTTACACATTCTGCAGCAACAATGTAGAGAACTAGGAGTATGGTTATGTGATTGAGTTCTCAGACTGCATGGTAAGATTAAAAAGCCCCCTCCCTGAGAAAATAAACAGTTTAGAGAAAGCAGCTTCCCTGCAGATATGAGTGTAAACTCAACTGCCAAACAGTTTGGGTAGTGATTTCACTGCATCCTGTTGCAAACAATCCAAGCTTTTGGGGGTGTCTTGTTTCCAGTCCTGTATCTGAAAGATAATGGCATTAGCAAACTGTGCTAAGCTTTGTGTCCACCCAGATAAGTGTGTTGCGGGAGTTTTATGAGCTATTTTGTGTTAAAATTAAAGCCACATCATGTTGTGCATTACTGTATCATAACCAGAGTCCTCACTTCATCAGTCATCTCTACTTGATGGAAAATGAAAAAAGGAGGTGTCATTTTTTTTAAAAAAGTCAAGCAAAGATTTGAACAATGGTGTAGGCCTTTTACTTCAAAGAGAATATACTTCATCAGCAGAATAAAATATATGCAGGTGAGAGTCCCTTAAATAAATTTCTTTCAATTTTAATTGTACTAGATAATCAGAAATGTGGTGTGCAATTAGTGAAGACGTTGAAGGAACACTATCCAGGCTTGGGATCCAGATAGGACGGCTGTGGGGAACCTTTGGCTCTCCAGATGTTGCTGAACTACAGCTCCCATCTGCCCCAGCAAGCATGGTCAATGACCAGGGATGATGGGAGTTGTAGTTCAGCAACATCTGGATGATCAAAAGTTTCCCACACCTTGATATAGGAGGAGAAACAGAGGGCAGAACCACCCATGACATACAGGTCTGTGATTCTCATCACAGACTTTGGCTTTTGTTTTATAAAAGTTTAATTATTTATTGTTTGTATTTATAAACCACCCCTCATCCCTAGAAGTAAAAGAGCATAAAATAACATTAATTTGAATATCATTAAAGCCACATTAGCCCAAGAATACATTCAAAACAGTTCAGCAGCAGCAGCATCTAACATGGCCATAATCATTCACAAACCTCTTCCAAATGCCTGTGTCAACGCATGTGTTTAGTGCTGTCATCCAAAAATCATCAAGTGACGCTCCAATTTGAAGGGGGAGATCTTCCTCTTTGGCTCGCGATGCCCACCCCATCCTCCTGTTGCTATGGTGTGATCTTGGTCACTTCGGGGCCGAGTAGGAATTTTTATCCTGCCCACCCTCGTTGGCAGCCAGGTTTTTTGCCTACTCCACACTGTGGTGGCTGGATGGAACCAGGTTAGGGGGTGCCAGGGTTAATAGGTTGTTTTGGCTAATTTGGCAATGTTAAGGTTAATTCCCCTGAGTGTGGTTTTAGGTTGTCTGGTCACTTGTGCTGGAAGGTGCAGGAAGGGAAGTAGGTAAGGACAACTAAGTGACCACCTTAGGCACTTTTGGAGGTGATTGGTGGCTCTGGAGGCCTGCAAGTCAGGGCTGTAGGGCCTGGAACCAGGATATGGGCTGCCTTTGGGCCCAACTTACCTCATCAGCCCGGCGTTGTAGGGCCCCAGGAAATGGTGATGTGGGAAGGCACCTCTGCTCACTTCTAGGGTGTGGCAGGGGTAAGGGGTAAGCAGAATGGCTCCCCCTTGCCCCCATAGGGGCTGGTCGGCCTATAGGTGTAGTTCATCTGCTTGCTTATAGCCAGCTCCTACACCTATGTTTCCCCTCTGCAGGTTTAGTTTAAAGGGATTGTTTGAAGTTTTTAATAAAGTGGCCCTTTTTTCAACCCAGCTTGCTGTGTCCATGTATTATTTCAACCCTTGCCCACAAATGCCAGATGAGGCAGCTGCAGCTGTCTCCATCTTAATTGACCGAGAGTTCCTCTGGGCTCTACAGAGACGTCCTGGGAAATCAAGATGGAGGTAGCTTTTGCAGCCACTTCATCCTGCACTTTTCAGCTCCAGATTGCCCACTATGACAGTGATGCCCACTTTCCTGCCCCCTGATAAGGTTGTGGGGAGAGACCACCTGTGTGACACTGTACGCTAGAAGACAGTCCTGGGGGTAATGAAAGGCACCTTGCCCAGGGCTCCCTCAGACCTGAATTTGGCACTAAATTTCAGTTTGGGCAGTAATTTTTAGTCTCAGGAGGATTATTATATTGCAGTCATTGCTCCAGGAGTGCACAAGCTGTCCCCATTTGCTTTTTCCAAAGCAGTGTAAAAAATTGATGAACATAGAAATATATTTTACTCAACCAGCCTCATCAGGCACCATCTCTGCTATCTTTTCAGTGCCTGATCAATTTATCTGCTTTGAGGACCTCGAAAGAAAAAATAAGGGAACAAAGTCATTTATCTCTCATGTCACAATTACTGATGGAGACTGAAAGGAAGCCTCACACGAGACATCGGACTCAGCCCTAGTAAATGCACAGTATGAACAGAGGTCAAAATCTGGACCTCTGGCCATGGTCCTTCAAACCAAACCAAATGTGCAGACAGACAGGGATATGTTTGATCCCCATTCCTTGCACATTTGGGGCTTGACTCATGCATTTGTGGATTCTGCATAGCCTATGCTGGGTTGCATTTCCTCTCTCTCACACACACACAAACACCAGTAATTGATTGGCAATGCTTTTAACTACTCTTTTTGCACATATTAATTTTATACAGATTGGATCTGTTTTGATGGTGCTGGAAACCTGAAACTGCCCCTGGCATCTCTTGGATACTTTTAGAATATATAACTGCTTTAATGCCTCTAAACGAATATACTGCAGTGTCACTGGTAGCTGACTAGCAAGAGCAGGCACAGAAGATGTCACAGAGGAGACAGGGGATCAGTAGTCACCTACCCATTTCCAAAAAACCATTCGTAAGTGATTGCTTGCCTCCATCATCCTTTCTAGTACACATTGTCCCCCCCTTCCCTCCCTACCCCCCAGTAAAACAAGCATTTCAATCAGGCCAGAATGGTGGCAGATATTAAATGCACTCAGGGAAAATATGATCAAATGTTTGACGTGACTATGTTAGCTGCCCTCCCTAGTAGGCTTATGGAAAGCTGTTGTATTTTGCTGAACAAGAGAGAGATGCTGGAATGTCAGGCAAGAAAATGCAGTTTTATAGACAATGTTGTGCAGGCCTTTTTAAAGGACAGTTCTAAAAGACAGGAAATGTTTCTTCTGGAGACACTGCACTAGTCTCTCTACTTCAGACTTTCTCTTTTACATTTTAAACCCTCCTGCCTTATCCCTACAGAGAAGAGTAGGAACTGCCATTCACAGTGACCCTTTATTAGTCGAGACCAAAGATTTTTGCTTCCTGCTCACTCACAGCATAAATTTATAAATCACAGTGTTTATTTATTAGTTTATTAGGTCAAAATCAGCTGTGGTGACTTGGTCCCATCAGGACAAGCCTTTGGGGGAGAACCCCATCAAACAGAATGAGCAGGAAGGCCCCCAAATGCAGGAGGGCTGGCTTACCATCATTTGAAAGAAATGAAGTAATGCAGTTACTATCTAAAGTCCAGTATGCACCACCAAAAGCATGGCATGACCTAAACTGGAGAGCTAATTGGAACTCCGTGTGCTCAAGACCTAGAGCCCTCTTCAGGTAAAGAAGGGAACAGCAACATGTAACATCAGTCTTTGCGATCGGAAGGCAGTATTAAGCTCCTGGATTGGCCAGGCCTCATCTGAATTCTAAAATCTGGCCTTCTGCTTTTGCCTGGTCAATAGGGCAGTGCATCATGGGGACTGTGAGCTAAAGAACAGGCTCTTCAAGGATGACTGACTGCTCATGGCCCTGGTCTGACAGGAGCATACTGCCAATAACAATGATTAAGGTTTTAGAAAGCAATAATGTGACTATTGAATTGGAAGGAATTTTACTCATTTGCCACTTTTGACAAGAAGAAATCCTATGAAAGGGCGGGGAAACTTTTTCAGTCTTCTGGGCAACCTTCTGGAGGCCACATGCCAGTGGTGGGCAGGGCCAGAGGCTGCAGTAGGCTAGTTTCTACACACACTCATACTGCCCTCTCTATTCTCCATCCAGGCAAGGAAGAGCTGTTAAGAGAGTTCAATGACATATTCCACTCAGGCAAAAACACTAAAGGGGGCACAAAGCAAAGCTGATGAAGGATGTGGCCTAGGAAGAGTCCCAAGGACCAGACAGAGGGGAGGAGGACTGCATTTGGCCCCTAAGCCTGAGGTTCTCCCCCCGTACTATGATGTAACTCAGGGCTGGGGAGCTGATGGACCTCCAGATGTTGTTGGACCATGTGATGTTCCTGTATTAGTGTAAATAGGGTAAGTGCTGTTTGTATAGGAGATACATGGTAAGTAGAATGAAAGAGGAAGGGGGAGTGAATGGGCAGTAGAATGCTGGATGATTGGCTGAATGTTTAAAATGGCTGACAGTATAAAAGGAAGAATGACAGGTAAATCTGGGTGGACGGTGGTGAATGTTAGTGGGTTGTTTTGGTGGGTTTTGAGAGGAGATTGGGTGGAGTTCGGATTAGTATTAGATAAAACCATATGCTTATGTGCCTTACGAAGTAATCTTGTTATCTGTGTTATTTAATAAATACTTAATTTGGTTTACCAAAGGCCTGATCCTTGGCTGGGGTTTCACAGACCAGAAGGGAGGGTGAGGTAAATAACCAAGGCTGAAAGGAAAGTGTAACAATTGGTGGCAGCGGTGAAGGGAAATATAACACCACAAGTATTCAGAGCAAACCAGAATTATAAGCAGTCTGAGTAAATCAAAGGGATTGGGACAGCTTAAGCACGCAGTCACAGAGGTAACCTAATTGAGGGAGACTCAGGCAGAGTCTCTGGGAATACTGGTTATAGGACGTGACTGGTGGTGCTGCCTAGCAGGGGGATCTGTTGAGATCTATGCTAGAGCAGAGAGGGAAACCATAAAAAAGGACAGTCCGGACTGGTGGAGTCCCTGGTGGTGCCTAGTGGCAGGCAGTAGCCACGAGCAGGTAGGAACCTGACAGGGAGAGCCAGGGAAGGGCGTCACATGTGGTGGCAGTAGCGGTGGGATACAAACCAAAGAGAGTCCCAAAGACACGTGGTGACAAAGGAGACTACGTCACAGGTGTTGGCTGTAGCAGTGGTACGAATACTAGAGAATCCCTAACAGTGGTGTGGCAAACAGAAATAACAAAACAAGATTATTTGTGAGAGTGACTGGCAAAGAGTGTGTGGCAAAGAGTGAGTGAACTCAAACACCATTGCTGAATATATAAAAATGAAAAGAGAGGAGCTGGTGGAGAAGTGCATAACATTCAATTTACCTCACGAGGGTAAAGGGGTAGATGAATTGAGGGTAGCACTTATAGGATTTGCAACTGCCCAGCAAAAACAACCTGTCAGGGAAGAGACCCCAAAAGGATACTTAAGCAATCCCGCTTATATAGAGTACTTGAGAGAGAAGTTAAGATGGGAGCATGAGTTGGAAACTGAGAGATTGAGGAGGGAGGCTGATGAGAAAGAAAAGCAGCGGGTCTTTGAGGCTGAGGAAAAAGACAAGCAGAGGGAGTTGGAAACTGAGAGATTGAGGAGGGAAGCTGATGGGAAAGATAAACAGCGAGAGTTAGAAACTGAGAAGTTGAAGATGGAAACTGAGAGATTGAGGATGGAAACTGAGAGAATGAGAGTGGATGCGGAATTACAGGCAAAAAAAATCAAAATTGGATAGAGAGAAATTTCACTCTGAGGAGACAAGGAAAGACAGAGATGGAGCAAAAATAAAAATTACTCCAAAGGACTTTGCTGTCTATGAGCCTGGTCAAGATCCTCAAATTTATCTCACAACCTTTGAAAAGGCAGCTCAGTTGTGGGGGCTACCTGAAGATAAATACATGCAGTATTTATCAAACCTGATCAAAGGGGAATTGGCAGAGGTATACCAATATTTCCCCTCAGACAGGCCCGTCACCTATGCTGAGTTTAAAGAGGCAGTATACAAAAGGTTCAGACTGGGACCTGACTACTTTAGAAAGTTATTCCGAAACTGTCAGATCCAAGCAGGGAGGTCTTTTGTTGAACTGGGAGCAAAGCTGATGGATATATTTGGGAAGTGGATGAGTAGTGCCAAAGCTCAGTCAGTGGAAGAGGTGAAAAGCCTCATGATACTGGATCAATTATACCATCAGTTACCACCAGAAATAAGGCTCCTGGTCAAAGACCGTTCCCCTACATTAGTGCAGGAGGCCGCAGAGATGGCGGATCACTTTGCCTCCAACAGAACTGGCTGGGTGGGGAAAACATCAAGAGAGTTTAAACCCAGACCATATAATGGTGGCAGAAAGGATGTGGTGCCACAGCGAGTGAGTCCTCCAGTAAAATCTGAAGGGCACAGGACACCCCAGAGTGGATCTGTGTACCCTAAAACAGAGGAGAAATTATGCTACAAATGTGGTAGACCGGGGCACCTACGTTTTCAATGTGAGGTTGCCAACCCCATTAGTAATCCTGCTCAGGCAAGGGCAGTAAAAATAGAACCAAAAGATTTAACCACAAAAAAGGTTCAGTTCTGCCAGATAAACTGGACAGAAGTAACAGACCTTGATTCAAGTCTGAGAGAGGAAGTGAGTGTACAAGGGGCAAATTATTGGGCATTGCTTGACACTGGTGCCGCTCAGACGTTACTGAGGCCAGATTTAATAAAATCTGAGGAAATATTACCTCAGGAAACGGTGAATATCCAAGGAGTGAGGGGTCAACCAGAAAGCTTGCCTGTGGCCCTGGTGAAAATGGCGTGGGGAGGCCGAGAGGGCAGATATAAAGTAGGCATTAATGCCCAACAACAAGAACCAGTGATGTCATGAATCCCTACCGTCAAGGCACAGGGATCATGCGTCAGACTCAGACACCCACCCTTAGGGAAATGAGACTGGAACCAAAAGACTATTACTTCACCCTTGCCAAGGCTGTGTACGCTCACAACAACCCTGCAAGGTTGAAGGTAGGCTGCCACCATCCCTGTTTACTGGTCCACTCAGAGCCAGGGGATCTCTGAGCCCAGAAGATAGGTAAAACCAAGGTCCTATGGGGCAAGAGTCACAGTTACACTCCTTGCCTGGCACCTCTGGTTCTTACTTCAAATTCAAGCTTTAACTTCTTAACCCTGTTTGGTAGTTAGTGACTGAGAATGGTCAAGGTACTGAATCCAGAACCACCCTCTCTCTCAATGAACACACCAGGTTAAATAGAAGTAGCTTTATTCAAATATATAAGTGCACAAAAAATATATAGCAGCAAGTAATCCTTTAAGACCATACACCCAAACAGGGGTTTAGGTACATACAAGAGAATTCATACACACAACAAGAAAATAACAAACTAGCTTACCTAACTACTTACACATGAGGTAGTTGGTTGCAGTGGCATCTCTCCTAAGAGAGATGGATGTTAAACATAAAGCAGTGGAACCGGCATAGGTTACCTCCCATAGGCAACCCCCTGGAACCATAAGGCAGAAAGGTTTGGAACTCTGGTGCCAAGTCAGCATAGGACAGAGAACAGAGAACAAAGGCTATCGGTCTCTAGCCCTATACTTAAAGGAAAAGGATCCTAACGGTCCAAGATTAATTGACCAATCAGGAATTGGCTGATGTAACTTTCTTCTCGATGTTTCTCACATTTTCGCACCTTGCAGGCCCCCCTCCCAACTGTATGTTCAAACTGTACAGGCCAAGGATGACCTTGGGTGCCAGGCACTTGGTAATCAGCAGAGATAACCAGGTGCAGCTTGTTAAGGCTTCTTCTAACCGTCTTCAGCTGGGAAGTGAAACTCAGGATTGTAAATTGGCAGAGGCTTGTCTTTTTTAACTGTAAAATCTCCCAGAGTCCCTTGCTTGAGCCAAGGTATTACTTATGAGATTTTTAATAACTCATGAACAGATACAGGTTCATGACAAGTGATACTGGGAAGAGATGTTATGGGGGCACAAGGGAAAATATATGTGGTGACCAGACAGCAACTTGGCAGAGAAACAGAAGCCATGTTAAGGGGGGCTGAAACAAACAGGGTGGAATCTGTTTGCGAGCCTCAGGTCCCCATAGCAACCCTTGGCAGGCCTGCTGAAGGAGACAAACTGTATCAACTGGTCTCTGGGGAAGAGACAGAGCATTTCAGAGAAGAACTGAATAAGGATACCAGTTTGAATCAAATAAAGGAACAAGCCCTGACCCAACAGATTCCTTTCACTGACAAACTGAGGAATCAAGTTGTGTGTGGGAATGGGATTTTATATAGACTGTGGATGCCTGCTGAGAGAAAGGATGAATGTGAACCAGTGAAGCAATTGATAGTACCTAGCAAATACAGAACCAGATTGCTAGAGGTAGCCCACGATGTCCCATGTGCAGGACATCTGGGAATAAAAAAGACCAAGAGGAGATTGGCTGCACACTATTATTGGTCAAACATCTCCAAAGATGTAAAACAACATTGTATATCTTGTGGTATATGCCAAAAGGTGGGGAAAAGTGGAGTAAAGACTAAGGCACCCTTAAAGCCCCTATAATTGGGCAACCCTTTTATAGAGTGGGAATAGATTTGGTGGGCCCTTTTTCCAAACCCACAAGGCATGGCAAGAAATATCTAGTGGTGGTGATGGATTTTGCCACCAGGTACCCAGACGCAGAAGCACTAAGATCTGTAGAAGCCCCTGTAGTGGCAGAGGCTTTATTAAAAATCTTTATGAGGCTGGGTTTCCCTCATGAAGTGCTGACGGATCAAGGCAGTGTATTCATGGGAGAAGTGATGCAATGTATGTGGAAATGTTGTGGTCTAAAACATCTAAAGACCACTACTTACCATCCCGCCACTAATGGGCTAACAGAGAGATTCAATGGCGTTTTGAAGGGCATGATAAGAAGCTATGTTCAAGATCACCCACAAGACTGGGATGAACATTTGGGATGCTTCTTATTTGCATACAGAGAAGTCCCTCAGGAGTCAACAGGCTTCTCACCCTTTGAACTCATTTTCACTAGAAAAGTGAGGGGACCTTTGGAACTGTTAAAAAATTCATGGGAAAGAACCCTGGGAGAGTACAAAACATCTGTAGTAGATTTTGTATTGGAATTTCGCAATAAATTAACATCAATGATGGAGGTGGTGAAAAAGAATTTGAGTCAAGCACAGCAGAAGCAAAGTTACTGGTATGACAGAACAGCCAGGGAACGTGTGTATGATGTGGGAGATATGGTTATGGCGTTCATACCCAGGAAACATGACAAATTACAGGCTAACTGGGAAGAACCATATACCATCAGATAAAGGCTTGACACAGTGACGTATGTAATCACCACAGACCAATTAAACAAAAGCAAAGTGGTTCATGTAAATATGTTAAAGCCTTACCATACCAGGGATGCACAGGTGTTGCAAGTTACCTTATTCCCTGAGGGAAGTGGGCCTGAACTTCCGGATTTGGTACAGGAAAGCAAAGACAAAGGAGGGGTAGATCAAGTGGAATGGTCAGAAGAGGTGAAGGAGGAAGTAAAAGAAGAGATTCTGAGAGTTTTGAAAAACTATGGGAATCTCTTTAGTAATAAACCTGGCCGAACCAGTATAGCCAAACATTCCATTGATACTGGAGAGCATGCCCCAGTCAAATCTGTACCGTGCTGTGTGAATGGGAAAGTTGTGAGTGAAGTAATCTGTGTAGGACATGGGGTGGGGAGTGGGAAAGTCACCCCCTTATGGAGCAAGGTGGAGGCAATACAAGCGTGGCCTATCCCCTTAACCAAAAAACAAGTAAGGGCATTTCTAGGTGTGGCTGGCTTTTATAGGAAGTTTGTGAGAAATTTTGGGGAAATAGCAACCCCCTTGCATGAATTAACAAAGAAGAAGTGTTCTGAGCGTGTGGTATGGACGGATGAATGTCAGAAGGCTTTTGATCTGCTGAAGCAAGCCTTGTGCCAAGGACCCATATTAATAGCACCAGACTATGAGCAACCATTCATCGTGGCTACAGATGCGTCAGACCTCGCGCTGGGAGTCGTCTTGCTGCAGGAGAGAGAAGGCACCAGACATCCAGTGGCATATCTGAGTCGCAAGCTGACGCCGAGGGAGAAAAACTATTCGTCGGTCTAAAAGGAGTGCCTAGCGGTCGTGTGGGGACTGAACAAGTTGCGCCCATACGTGTGGGGACGAAGATTCACGGTAACAACGGATCATCAGGCCTTGTTATGGTTGCAGACTATGAAAAACCATAACACTATGCTGCAGAGGTGGTCCTGGGCCCTACAAGACTATCAAGTGGACTTCCAGTTCATAAAAGGCAAAGACAATGTACTGGCCAATGGACTTTCCAGGCAGGTGGCTGGGACTGCAGTGACGTGACCAGACGGAGGAACAAAGAAAGACATTTTCCCCATAGAGACTTGTTATATTGTGAACGCGACGTATAAATCCTGGAACAGGAATAATACTCTGCCGTTGTTTTAAGGGGGGGGGAATGTGATGTTCCTGTATTAGTGTAAATAGGGTAAGTGCTGTTTGTATAGGAGATACATGGTAAGTAGAATGAAAGAGGAAGGGGGAGTGAATGGGCAGTAGAATGCTGGATGATTGGCTGAATGTTTAAAATGGCTGACAGTATAAAAGGAAGAATGACAGGTAAATCTGGGTGGACGGTGGTGAATGTTAGTGGGTTGTTTTGGTGGGTTTTGAGAGGAGATTGTGTGGAGAGTTGGTGGATGTGAGGAGAGGGTGGAGTTCGGATTAGTATTAGATAAAACCATATGCTTATGTCCCTTATGAAGTAATCTTGTTATCTGTGTTATTTAATAAATACTTAATTTGGTTTACCAAAGGCCTGATCCTTGGCTGGGGTTTCACAGACCAGAAGGGAGGGTGAGGTAAATAACCAAGGCTGAAAGGAAACTGTAACAATTGGTGGCAGCGGTGAAGGGAAATATAACACCACAAGTATTCAGAGCAAACCAGAATTATAAGCAGTCTGAGTAAATCAAAAGGATTGGGACAGCTTAAGCATGCAGTCACAGAGGTAACCTAATTGAGGGAGACTCAGGCAGAGTCTCTGGGAATACTGGTTATAGGACGTGACTGGTGGTGCTGCCTAGCAGGGGGATCTGTTGAGATCTATGCTAGAGCGGAGAGGGAAACCATAAAAAAGGACAGTCCGGACTGGTGGAGTCCCTGGTGGTGCCTAGTGACAGGCAGTAGCCACGAGCAGGTAGGAACCTGACAGGGAGAGCCAGGGAAGGGCGTCACAGACCACAACTCCCATCATCCTTGATCATTGGCCATGCTGGCTAGGGCTGATGGGAGTTGGAGTCCAACAACATCTGGAGGGCCACAGGTTCCCCACTCCTGGTGTAACTGAATATTTCCTGTACAGCTGTAAAATCTACAAGCATTTACCTCTCCTGTGTGTTCACTGTGGAAAAATAAGCCATTGCAATGGATTTCTGCAGAACATTGACCTATCAAGCTCTCAGTCTTTGGAGAGCTGCATGTGCTGAAGTCCAGAGGCCCACGTTTCAGCTGAGCTCCGGGATTCCTCAGCTTCTATTTCCCAGGGCTGTCAGACCTGCATAATGTCTATTTCACAACATCCCCTGCCTGTCTGCCTTGCTGCTCTGGTTACCACATCCTCATAAATGTTCCTCGTGTGTGATTCTTGAGGTTCTGTTGGCATGGGGAGAAATAAGTATTTATTATTTATTTATTTATTTATTTTATTCGATTTATTAGTCGCTCGTCTGGCTGGAAACCCAGCCACTCTGAGCGACGTACAAAATAAAGGCATATAAACATCAGACATAAAAGTATATAAACATCAAAAAAGAAGCAATAAAACTAAACAACAAAGTAGAAGCTATCCCCCAACCCACACAGCCCAACCCAAAGATCAGAAAGTCCTCCTAAAGAAGCTCCCTTTTGAAGGCTGGAGGGTGGGGCAAGGCAGGTGGAAGCAGCCTCCCCTGATGGCAACAGAGTCTCTCTCCCCTTATTTAATATTTAATAGTGACACACTAAGAGAAAGTGAGAGCTTGATGGAAATAATCTCTTTCCTTGGAGAAAAGACATATCATTGGCTCTGTTGAAGTGGGGGGAAAACCAGGCCTCTGTGGTTTAGACTGGGAACAGTTAATGGTGTTTAATAGAGCTAGTGGTGTGCAAGAGTCATTGCTTCCTATGGTGTACACATATATTTCTTTTGCCTTACTGTTGGTTGAGGTCAAAGAGGCTTTGGAGGCTTTTGAAACAAATACAAAACTTGTATGTCAGAGGCAAAAGCAGGATGAGCATACACACCACAAGCCTTGAACTCTCTTTCAAAGGCTTGCTGTTTTCAGCTTTCTAGAAAAAAAATGCATACTTCTCCAGCCTGTCTCACTACAGCCTTTCTCTTGCTTCAGCTTGCCTTGTCTGTTTACCAGCTCTTTGGTGCATTTTTTTGTGTACACAGTTATTTACTTCGTAACTACTTTACATTACTAAAACAGTGCAAAGGCCTCAACCTTTGGTGTCAATATAATTGATTCTTGCTTTATACATTTTATATTTTCTGGACTGTTATAATTTATTGCCTACTGCAAGTGGATTTAATAATTTTCAATGAGATCAATCAGTTAGGTTTCTGCAAGGCCTGACATGGATTCAGTTGTTGAGGTATGTGATTAGAAACACGTTCGGATAACCTCACTGGAGATTGGAAACAAAGCCCTATGAGGAGAGACTGAAAGAACTGGGCATGTTTAGCCTAGAGAAGAGAAGACTGAGGGGAGATATGATACCACTCTTCAAGTACTTGAAAGGTTGCCACACGAGGAGGGCCAGGATCTCTTGATCATCCCAGAGTGCAGGACACGGAATAATGGGCTCAAGTTACCGGAAGCCAGATTTCGACTGAACATCAGGAAAAACGTCCTAACTGTTAGAGTGGTACAACAATGGAACCAATTACCTTAGGAGGTGGTGGGCTTTCCAACACTGGAGGCATTCAAGAGGCAGCTGGACAGCCACCTGTCGGGTATGCTTTAATTTGGATTCCTGTGTTGAGCTGTGGGTCAAACTCGATAGCCTTATAGACCCCTACCAACTCTATGATTCTATGGGCAATTTGTGCTCTTATCTGTGCCACAAAAACTAGGTGCCTGGCAAGAATAGAGCCCATATGTGTTCAGGTAAGATTCTGGTGTGTATGATTTTTTGTTATCTGTTGTGATGTTTAAATTGAAACACTGGAATTAAGTTGATTTACCTCACAATCATATTGACTTTCAATGGAATTTACTCCCAAGTAAGTATTTAAGGATTGCACTGTTAACTTCATTGACTTTGATAGCATTACTTATGCTTTAACCTAAGCTGTTTACAACAAGCTGTTGGTTACAATAAGCTATGGGCCACAGTTTTTGTTAGCTGTGATGAAGCCAACAATTCAACACCTCCAGCTATGCTTATTTATCTAGTATAATACTCCTTTCCCAAATTTTTGTACCAGTTGCCAATTTATAATTTAGATGTATTATTGAGGGGAGGGATAGCCTCCAATATGTCCCCATTTGGCTAACAGAATATCACATGAATACCATTGTTCTGCTTGGTTTTGGATCTAACGATTTGCTAATATATGACATAGGCTGAAGTTCTAAAAATTTGTAGTGTTAGGGAGTTAGATTTGTATGATACATGGGGAAAATATACCAAGATGTGGTGTCTACATATCAATTGTGTTTTCTTGGTGGTTGTGAAGCATTCATTCATTCATTGGCGATCACTCGTGGCTGAGTAAGATTGTCTTCCAAGATAAGGTCTTTAACGGTGGGTCCATAAGTGACTGTGGAGGCCAATTCTGAATCCACACAGCCTCCCACAGTGAGGACATAGGTTTCCAGATGGAAGATGGTCACGATGAGGATTTGCTTGATGTGCCTTCTGCTTAGCTTGTTTGTCCCTTTTGCCCTGTACTCGTGCTTCTTCAAAGTCCATAGCACCTTTGATAATGGCCAACCTCCAATTGGGACACTCATGGGCCAAGGCTTCCCAGTTCTCGATGCTTATGTTACATTTTTTTTAGATTAGCTTTGAGAACATCTTTAAACCTGTTTTGCTGTCCACCGATATTCCGTTTTCCATCCTTAAGTAGGGAGTAAAGTAGCTGCTTTGGAAGACGGTGATCAGGCATTTGAACAACATGGCTGGTCCAACGAAGTTGATGTTGGAGGATCATTGTTTCAACACTGGTGCACTTTGCTTCTTCCAATATTCTAACATTAGTCCGCCTATCTTCCCAAGTAATTTGCAGAATTTTCCGGAGGCAGCATTGGTGGAATCAAGAAGTTGGGAGTGGCGTTTATAGATGGTCCATGTTTCACAGGCGTACAGTAAGGTCGGTAGTACAATGGCTTTGTAAATAAGCATTTCGGTCTCCCTGCGAATATCCCGATCCTCAAACACTCTACGCTTCATTTGGGAGAATGCGGCACTCGCAGAGCTCAGACGATGCTGAATTTTCATAGTTAAATGTTGCCATCAGATGCCACTGACGTTTATGAATGCCAGTTGTTCTGTACCCCAGTTGGATGAGAAACCCATTCACCAACTTTCAGCATTCATCAAACCAATAGATTGCCTCAGAAGGTAGTGCTGTCTCTTGACAGGGCATTGGACTAGATGAGGTCCCTTCCAGCTCTATGATTGTGAGTTGCTCTATGATTGTGAGTTGAAGCATGATCTACAGTATGATTTTGTTGAGTTAGCATCACTTATTTATTTCCCATTTGGTCTGTCTTCCTTGTACTCACTATCTGTGTATTCAGTTTACCAAGATCTGGTGATTTTAATATATAGAACTTATGGAGACTGAACATATGCCAGTAAATTTGTATGCATCATGATCCATCCTGAGCATATATAAAATAAAGAGCTGCAAACAGAGTTGAGCATGTACTGTTATTCCAAATACCTGTCACAATTGAATCAGAGTTCTTCCAAAGCGAAATGATTCAAATGTGAGAGTCAAGCATCTTTCCCCTTGAAATCAATGGGTCTTGGTTTGATCTTCTCTATTCTTCATATAAGGGTGCTTTGTTGGATTAATCCATTGACTCACTTTACTTTTAGTGACCTACTTTCATGTAATAATCTGTCATTATATAAATTTAAACTCTGTACAATGGGAATCCTGTTTTGACCACCTCGTCTAATCAACAAGATGCCCTGAAGCATAATGTTTGATTTCTCTATAGAAGATTTGTTTCAAAACTTGGTTCTTGGCACTAACAAAACTGCAGATATCAGAGGACCCAACCTGGCTGGCATGCTAAATTTGATTAATTAGCTATTTATGCTGAAGGTAAATGATTAGCAAAGATGCCAGTCAGTTATCAGCTACTGTCCTTAGAGTTTGAGTATGTGCTACAGAAGGACTGTAGCTCAACGGGAAAGCATATGCTTTGCATGCAGAAGGGCCCAGGTTCAATCTCCAGTATCTCCAGAACCTAGTCTGAAAACCTGGAGAGCTGCTGCCAGTCAGTGTAGACAATACTGAACTAGATGGACCAGTGGTCTCACTCAGTATAAGGCAGCTTCCTATGTTCATAGCTAATCACCATCTTTATTTATTTATTTATTTATTTATTTATTTATTTATTTATTTATTACATTTATATACCGCCCCATAGCCGAAGCTCTCTGGGCAGTTTACAGCATCCTTTTGATATCTAAACATTTTGGAAGAATGATCAAACAGAGTAAAGCATATAGATACGATCTACACACAACAACAACTTTGGTAGTTCACTTCATATCAGAAAACATGTTGATACAAGACAAGAATTTGCATTAGATAGGAATTTGTCAAGCCTTTTAGGGGCCTGTTAGTGTCCCCCTTTAACTGGTGAGATCATGATGTAAATGGAGAGCTAATCTATTGATTCCTGATTGATGAACAGCATGTAGTATAGGAGGAAAGTTTTCCCCACAACAGCTCAAGATACACTATTTCCTTGACACAAAACACAGCTGCTTTCTCTTTCTTTCCACTTCACTGTATCCTCCATGCTTCTATCAAGGGATGCTCACTTGAGATATACTTGCCTTCTGATCAGGGATGTAGTCATCCAGGATTGTGGGGGGTCATAGACACCTTACTGTTTTGGGAGCAGGGTTCCAGCCAGGTCCTTATGTATGAGCCAATCTGCATGAAAAGGGAGTGTGTTAACCACTGAGAAGAGTCCTTATCTTTTTGTGTTGATTGGAGCCAATCAGAGTGAAAGGAGGTGAGGCAGCCACTGAGAAGACTCTTCTCAGTAGCTAACACACAGCATTCCCCCCCTTGCATGCTGACTGGCTCCTAGGGATGTCTGTTGCAGTGAAGTGTGGTTTTACAGGGCAAGGGGGAGAGCAAGGGAGACAAGAGAAAGTGGAAAGGGGCATGGCTGTGAGTGGGAGTAGCATGGCTATCGTGAAGGGGTCCTGCACTTCTAAATTTGCCTCTCCCCTGCTGTTCCTGATCACCCCTACCTCCCTGCTTCTCCATCTTATAAAACAAATTTGTAAATCTGACTCCACTCTGCATCTCTGTGTTGCTCCCCAGGCCACTGGCTCCATCTCAAATTTCATGACAGGGCATGACACGTGCCTTCCTTTCTTCCTCTGAGACAAACTAAAATTACTTTGCAAATACATGCAACAAAAGCAAAATGCAGCTGGTTTTGGAGCAGATAATTAGCATGGGGAATGTAACAGAGAAAAGCTGCTCTCCTCTCTCCCCCCTCCTCCCCCCTCAAGTTTCAAATGAACATTTGCCTCTCCAAATATGAGTCTGGAACTGCACAGGGAAAAAGCAGCTGCGGGGAAAGTGAAGAAGGGATGGGGCTAGGAAAGGATTAAGCCTCCCCTCCCTTCTGCCTGTTCTTTGCTTCAAATGCTCTTCCAAATTCCCTGCAATATGCATGTGAATTGACATTCTGCCCTTCATGCCCTGCTCCATATCCAGTACAGTGACCTCAACATTCATGCAGACAGCTAGTCTAACCCAGCTCCCCCTTTGGACTAACTGACTGACTCCACCCTACATCTTGCCAAGGGCACTGTGTTGATTTTGTTTTCACAAGGTACAACAGGGTTGCTATTAAACCAGCCTGGCCTGCTGTCATGCTTTTAAGAGTAACTTGATAGACAGATTTGAAGCTGCTGTTAAAGATGCAGGCTGTGAACACACTAGTCCCGTAGAACAAAGCGTTTCCATTGGCCACACCTGGAGGGAGAACAGGTTGATCTGCTGATCAGTTGTGTAATCTCTTTGAAGCTGAATCTTTAAAAAATGCCGTCAAGCTGACCCCACCAGGTTTTACACTAAAAAGAGGCGGAGTTTGACTAGCGTCGTGTGCCCTCATTTTCAGAATAGAAAGGTGCAGATGCACTGGAAGTGGCAAAACAGTGAGTGAGTTTCTACCCACAGGTAGAGAAGCCTGTTGAAAAATTGGCAAGCCCTGTAGGTAGGTGTGGAAACTCATCTTTTCCAGCCTGTATTTACATAAGCAGCACTGGGCACTTAATGGTTACTCAGGAATGCGTTTTATGTATTGCATGAATATATTTCTCATGGTTCATGTTGGGCACATAGGAAGCAGCCTTATACTGAGTCAGACTATTAATCCAATTAGCTCAGTATTTTCTACATGGACTGGCAGCCACTTTCCAGGGTTTCAGACAGGAGTTACTTCCCAGCTCTACCTGGAGATGCCGGGGACTGAAACCTGCAAAGCATGCGCTCTACCGCTGGGCTACAGCCCTTCCATAATGTTATACCCTGGAGGTCACCCCTGTTGTGCTTTCTAGAGAGTTACAGTTGCTGTCTCTGTGGTCAAAAGCTCCCCCTTTCAAGGAAGGGCTGTGGTTCAGTGGTGGAGCATCTTCTTTGCATGCAGAAGGTCCTAGGTTCAATATCTGACATCTCCAGGTAAGGCTGGAAACACCGCCTGCCTGAAAGCTTCTGCCAGCCAGTGTTGATAATACTGAGAAAGATGGACCAACAGTAAGGCAGGTTCCTATGTTCCTCTCCTGGAAGGGGTGGAACAGTCCTTACTCCCTGCAATCTTCACAGGAACAAACAGTTCAGGAATCAGAGTGTGCCACCCCTCTTTAAAGAGAAGACTACACATTTGCTCCTTCCTTACTCCTTTTTCTCATGAGAGTCAGGGGCAAGCTAGATGTGCATGTGTGTGCACATTTTTTTAAAAATGCTAATAGCTTATAGTGGATTTCCTCACAATGCAAATAGCAGCTTCAAAGGAGTGACTTTTATCAGGACTGCAGCAGGAGGGAAAGGGTTAAATTTCCCCTTCCCAACCTGCTGTGATCCTTCTAATTATTAACCCTGCCACAGACTGCTATTTGCATTTTTTTTTAAAAAAACAGTATGTGTTTAATGCAATGAGGCACTTACCTTTATGTTTAATTTAGCCCTAATACAAGAAGTTAAAATGTACTAGTAAGTGTTTCTTTAAATATAATTGTTCCTCTTACTATGTCTGTTTGAAGGTTTGGTTCATTACACTGTTGGCCAAATTCCTGTTCTAAATGGTTATGCAGCTAGTACTAGCCTTGGTTAAATAGTGGCTCAGCCCATCCCCGAGGAGTCTGTGCCTCAAGGCAACTTGAACTGATTCTTATATATTGAATAGTTTATAAAAATGTATGAAGCACTTTCCAGAGGAAAACTAATTTTGGAAATGCAGGCTATTATTCATAAAAGGCACCTTTTCAGTAAACAACAAATGTCCTCTTCTAGAAAGATTTGAAAATTTCCCCCACTTAAAACTGACCTTTATATATATGGTTGATTTGTGTTTTATGAAATAGCTCAGAAGGAGCTGAGGGGGTCGCTTTTCAAAAGAGGTGAATGGTTTTCTTAAGCCAATATTATGGTGCCAAGTGCAATCTCTCCAAGAGCCTAGCAATGACTTTCCTTGGCTGTAAGCCACAGACCATCCCATCCCCCCCCCCGAGTTGCTCTGTCAATGAGAATGGTCAGGTCTGGAGCAAATGGATTATAGCCTTTATATTCTAGCAACCTTGACTGGACCCGAGCTTTTCCTACCAGTCTTAAAACAGAAAAGAAATACACATAATACTTACCTTCAAAGGGTACATTCTTGTTCTCTCTCTCTCTCTCTCTCTCTCTCTCTGCCCTTTTAATACTTTTCACTTAGATTTTCATCATCAGTTTCTATATTGCCTTTTTTGTACATGCAAAGTCAGACTTGTTTTGCAAATGAGGATGCCTGCACCAGTACCTATACGTATTATTTATGTATAGTCATACACATAACACATATGCATATGTGTACATATCAGTTATGTATAGATGCAGGGTTAGCTTTCTAGTGCTTGTATCAGAATGAAAAATACACTGGAATGGCTATTCCTATGCTACAAACTACAAATGATTTTTGCCCAGGAGTAGGTGTATGGAATGATAATGTAGGAATTGACTCAGTCCATGATTTTAACTCTGGGTTTTGCTTGTCTTAAAAACCATATTATTTTGATTAAAAGATTGTTTTATTGATTGTTATGTAAACCACTTTATGACCATCTATGGTAAAAAAGTTGTTTATAAATATTAGATGATGATGATGATGATGATATCCCTAACAGTCACATCTGAAATTGAGTAAAACAGATTACTCATTAAATAATATTGAATATCAATATTTTTAAAGGAAATATCAATACTTTTAAAGACAATATTGATATTTTGAAAGTAAATATCAATAAATGAAAGGAAATATTGAAAAAAATCATTCTTAACATCGATATTTTAGAGGTGGGTTTTTTTTTAAAAAAAAAACTGTTTTCAGAAATAGCCATGGAAAATTGTTGCATAAAAATCCAGTCTGCAACAATAGAAAATAAGCTAATTAACAGAAAATTCAGTACCAAATCCAAATTGGGCGGAATTCTAGCACATCCCTAATCAAGACTAACCACAGTTTGTCTGGAGTCAGATAAAATGGAAGTGAAAGTTTCTGATCTCTTTGCAGCAATCACCAGAGGAGGAGAAGGGGAAATTGTGAACACAAAGCTCTCCTAAGCTTGTTCACAAAATAATAAACCATAGTTTATCATGACGTCTGAATGCAGCCCATGTGTGTGCTGAACAGCAGCTGAGTGAGTGGAGCAGATGAAAAGACTGTGGAAGGAATGTGCAGGAACAGCCATGGAAAACTAGCCACAGTTGCCTTTTCTCTTGCTTGAATTGGATATATTATTTATTTATTTATTTGATTTATATCCCACTCTTTCTCCCAGTAGGAGCCCAGGGTGGCAGATATAATAAACAAAAGTGCATGTCCAGGATTAAAAGTGGCAATTCTAAATTGTGTCATTTTTTGTGACCTTGGGAAATCTGGAAGAAATGCAGTATTTGGAGCAGTAAAATACTCCACGGCAGAATACCAAAGTCACAACTGTTTCAACAGAAATTGGGCAAAGGAAACATTGATTCAAGGTGAAGGCACAGCACCACAGCCACCAATAAACTCATTACGTGCCAACTGCTCAAGACATACAGAGTCCTGCTGCTCTGCTCATGCCAGAAAATGAGAGTGACAATAGGTAAGGGTAACCTATCAGGAAACCCATTTCAGAGTAGAGAAAATCTCCGTTTTCAGATTTCCTACAGCTTTTCCTGATGTCTAAATGTCTCTCCAATTCTCCCAGAACAAGTGCTCAAGAGCTTCAATATTTATCATCACTGACACTGATTTAATAAAAAGTATCACATTACCTGATTTATCTGTCCCTGGCAGCACAAAACAGCTGCAGGTACTGGTGGTTCTATAAAGCAAAACAATACAAGGATTTCTACCTGGATGGTTGTCAGCCAGACTAACTGGTTTTGTTTTGTCATATGGTTCTTTGTTCATTTTAGCTCAGGACTGCCTCAGTGTGAATCAATTTCAAATTTGCATTATTATCATTAGTAGAAGCCTGCAGTCAAAGAACGGGCAAGCTAGTTCAAATCAATACATGAAATTCAGACACCCCCCATTGTTTCTTGATCACTGTTGCCCCCTTAGAGTTGTCAGTCAAATGATTAAGTAACAATAGAAGCCATATCTGGCATATTTCCCCTTCTGTGCTATTCAGACCCCTTTCTCCTCTACGTTCTTTCCCCGCAGGTTCCTGTTTTTCATCCCATTGCCTGCTTTGCATTATTCTTTCTTCCTTGCCATTTAGCTTCCCTGTTTTTGAGGATCTCTTAGCTAGCCCCACAAATCTACTGCTGTCCCTAGAATCTGTGTGAATTTTCAGTCCAAGCCAAACTGACAGCATTCCCTTCGCTCACATAAGTTGAACTGCAAAACTTCTGGCAGCTTTATGCCCTGAGCCATTGGGATACTCGTGAACCATTTTGTGCCTTCACGCCAGTTGGTGCCAAAGGCTTCACTGCCACAATAATAATAAAATGTAATAAAATATTATTATTTATTTACATTGCAACTGCAAATGTATTGAGCAATGTCACAATTTAAAATGGCTATGCCAGTGAACAATATAGCATTTCCCCCTCCACCTGAAAGAAGCAGCAATTTTAAGCAATAGGGTAAAACCAATCCACTCGTACAATTAATCTCTTTTCAGTCATTTGCTGTAATTATATTGGCATTAGGAGACCACAAAACAGCCTGACAAAAAGGGGGGCATTTGAAACTTGATCATAAAGACCCTTTCCCCCACTTTCCACCTTATTCTTTGCTATACAAGACTATATATTACAGTCACAGCATCTGTTGTCATCTACATGCTTCTCACTCCCTCAAACTAGGCCTTAAGTACAAAAGAGAGTTATGGACTACATCACTGAAATGTGAACTATCAGAAGTGAGAATATAGGAAGCTGTTGTAGTCCTAGGTCTGTTTTACTTTAGCTGACATGATATTTAACTATGCCATACTATATAACAGAAGCATATTTAAGTTTATTTTTAACCTTCTGGCTGATTTTAAGTTTTTGCTTGCCTCCTTGGAGAGATTAATGTGATGTGTGCATATGTGAAACCCACAATCCATTCCACTAGCAAGTGGATCTGGATCCAATCCGAATCCACAGAGAAAATGGTTTAATCCCATCCAGAGTTTTCTGTAGTCTGACTTCAGCTCTGATTTTAAAACACACTAACATTAAAATTATACACAGGGATGAGTAGGTAGATATTCTTACATAGGAACTCAGGAAGCTGCCTTGTACAGAGTCAGTCAGACCATTGGTCCATCCAGGTCAGTACTGTCTACACTGACTGGCAGTGGGTCGCCAGGGTTTCATGCAAGAGTTTCCCCCCCCCCAAGCCTATCTGGAGATGCCAAGGATTGAACCTGAGACCTTCTGCATGCAAAGCAGCTGCTCTATGACTGTGCTACAGCCCTTCTTGTTCCTTTGACTTTTTAATTTAGCTTAAACTAACTAGCTTACTAGGAGTAAGTTTCAGAAAATTAAAATAAAAAATGGTTGAGTATGAACTAGAGCAGATGATTATGAGAAGACTTTGGTCTAATCCCTTAAATGAAAACAACATCACATGAAATACCAAATACCAATTATGGCAACTGATCTAATTCATATTTTTCCTCCTAAGTCTGTATCAAAATTCTAGGTTGCTCCAAGCTTTTATTAAATTACTAGCACATATGAGCGGATCTGGGAGCCTAGGTAGCTCTTTTGACTAAGCAAGAGGCAGTGATGGCCACCAACTTGGATGGCTTTAAAAGAGGGTTAAACAAATTCATGGAGGATAACAGTATCAAAGGCTACTAGCCACAATGGCTGCGCTCTACCTCCATGCTCGGAGACAGTATGCTTCTGAATACCAGTTGCTGGAAACTGTAGGAAGGGAGAGTGCTCTTGCGCTCATATCCTTTTTGTATGCTTCCTATAAGCATCTGGTTGGCCACTCTGAGAATAGGATGCTGGAATAGATAGGCCATTGTTCTGATCTGGCAGGCTCTTTATGTTCTTAAGCTCATCTGTTATAAAAAGTATAAAGAAGGACGTTCATCCAATACATTGATCAAGAATTGGCGTTAATTCATAAATCACTGGAATACAAAGTATGAAAACAATATACAACCTTATGTACAGCCTTACACATGACAGAGCCTTTTCTGTGGCAGCACTCCATTGTGGAATGCCCTCCCCTTGCAGGCACATGAGGTCCCTACACTGTTGTCATTTCAGCATCAATTCAAGACGTACCTGTTTTCTCAGGCTTTTTAGTTTTTTAATGAGTGGTGTTTTAAAAATATTCTGCTCTGTGTGTAACGTTTTAGCCACCTCTGTGTGTGTGTGTTTAGGAATTTGTTGATTGTTTTATTGATGTTGTTATAATGTATTTTATGTTGTATCCCAACCTGGTATTGACATCCATGAAGGGCAGCCTAGAAATCTCTTAAATAAATGTATTATTTTGGCTTATATAACTTGGCTGGCAAGACATAAGCAATTTTCTGATTCTTTATTTTTATTGTGTCTTTACCTAATTTTGTGTTCTAATGTTGTCTTTTGCTATTTAAGCATGGCATGTTTTATCTTTTCTCTGTGTGTGTGTGTTTTAAAAACCTAGGTTTGCTCCATCTGTTAACAACTGGAAAAGATTTTGTTTCTTTGATGCTCCTTTCTTGTTTTCATGAGCTTTTGCCCCTACCTGCTGGACTGCCCAAGAAATCAGAAGCACAAGGTCTGCCTGGGGACATCTGCAAGGTTAGAGAAGACACTTTCCATTTTAATGAATAAATGGTCTCTGTCTGCTTAGCATCACTCTCATGTGTCTGTAACAAATACAGGCAGAATCAATTTTCTTCCCTTCTGAGCTGCTAATTAAAGGCCTTTTGTGATGTGACGTTAACAGTGAAATGGCTGCTTGGATCATTTCTGCTTTCCTATAGTGCTATGTAGGTTCTTCTTTTTTTCACTGTGGAGAAGTTAATTTCTGAGAGCAATTTCTGAGAAAACCAAGAAGGGATACAAAAACAGGGCAAATGGTTAATGCGTCTGAATAGAGATAACTGTCTTAAGAGCTTGCATACATATATCATGAGTGATAAGATAGTCAATACAATCCGAAAGATTGTGACTAATGCAGGCTCATACTCCTAGTGAGTGAGTGCGTGCCTATCCTAGGTATTCATTGTTTGAACATCTGTAATGTTCATCTAGCCTGTGTCATCATTTTCGTTGTCATCACTGTATTCAGTGCCTTTTACTGTCTGCCCTGACAACTTAAGTTCCTTTGCTGAACCTTTTACTGGGTTGAAGGACAAGTTTCTGTAAAATGGGGAATCTTAGGAACTGACTGCCAAGAACATCTTGCTCATTCACTCCACCTTGCATAGTGCAGTCCGGTCTTCTATTCTGTTCCTAAGGCTCTTCTTTTTAAAAACATTTCTGGGCATAATGATTTTGGAGATCATCTTTGGATCATGTTGTATAAAATCCTGAGTAAAATAACCAAAGGATAAATAATAGTCAGAGGCCTACCTGTCCTTTGTATTAGATATCTAAATGTCAACTCTTCCAAAGCAGTTGAAGATAATTTTGCACATTTAGGATATTAATAAATAATAATAGTAACCCCAGTTGTTGGAAGATGCTGTAGCTATCAAGATATATCTTTTTCACCACATCTATGGCAACTACGTGCTTATATAAAGACCAAGTACAGTCCTCCAGCTCATTATGTTTCTAGTGAGAGGCCATTGATGGTCAACATATAGGTATGCAGTATACCACATATAGGTATGCAGAACTAAAATCATATATAGAAAGAGCCAGTATTACAGTGGCAAGCAGGGAGAGGGGAGGCATAGCTCTGTGATACCTCACATGCTTTGTATGTACAATGACCTACAACGAATTTGGGTTTCTCTGGTTAAAAATAGGGCTGGCTCTAACATTAGGCAGAGTTAAGTGACTAATGCTGGGGGGGCAGGTAGTGGTGACAAGGTGTTTGAGAACATTGCTTACTGTGTGTGCCACAGAGTTTGCTGTGCACCACCCAAACTAGCTACTGCTCCTGGGGCAGTGGGAGATGTGATCTTTGTTACCAGTGTTGAAAAAATAATATACTACCAATACATCTAGCATTTGTACAAGAAATAAGAGGGGTGCTAACTTGTGCTTCTCCTCACAAGTTGGGCCATCCCTGGTTTTTAAAAAAATCTTAAATTGTATGTCTAAGGATAGACCTCTACCCCAAACTCTTGAAAGTGTGGACAGTTCTGACCTGGTGAACTATTAATCTGATTTGTTATCAGGCTAATCTTTTATTTTTATATAATTTGTGGTGAAGTTACAAGTGCAGCAATTCTCAAGGTCAGCCCCAGGGGGGTATGTAAAAAAAATTAAAATGATAACTTTCAAAGAATATATAATATGCACAGTAATACCTTGCTCCAGATTAAAGTATGTGTTTACCTATTTTGCAGTGTTAAATGACCTGAAACTATTCTGATATCTCTGTTGCTCAAATGATACCTCAACTGTGCTCATCTTTCCTAAACTAGGACTCAGTTTAGACAGTAAGAAATGAGAGCCTGAAAAAAACCTAACCATTTTGAATTTGACCTTTTAGTTTGTCCTGCTGTTTAAAATAAATAAATAAATCCTGAGCCATCTTGGCCACTGTGAGAGACAAGATTCTGGGATTGCGGCCTATCGCCGAAATAAAACACAGACACCATTCCTTGGGTTAAATAACGGGCCACTTTATTTAAACAGAATCAATTGAATAATAAACCTGCAGAAGGGAGATTAAGTGCGGGAGCGTTCTGGTGATCCAGGCAAAGCCTGTTTGCAGCTATCGGGCGACCATACCCTGCCTGAGCTAGGGGGGTAAAGGTGGAGTAAGTGTTGGAGCTCAGTGATTTTAATTGGGCTGGGGCCCCTTTCCCTGAGCTGCGCCTGCAGCTCCTGGCTTTCTTGCGCCAGCTGAATCCCTGTTTCCACCCCTGAAGGGGCGGCCTCTGGGGCAGCTAGTGCAGGCATGGGGGCCCCCACATATGGCACATTCATGTCTAAACCTGCACAGGCTCCGACCGCAGAGGCCCCGCGAGCTGAACTCCCAGCAAAGCAGGCAGGGTTGAACCCCCTGCCCCGCAGGCCCGCGGGAAGGAGTTGCTGATGCCTGGCGCGCCAAGAGATGGCCACTGTCTGCCCTATCACCTGCCATGGGCTTAGAATGTGCCATAAATTGCAGCCACAGGTCAGCCTGCTTTTTGTCCCAGGGGAGGGATGTATCAAAAGCCGCCCTCATACGGAACGCCTGGTCGTAGTCCAGCCATGCCGTCCCCTGGAACTCAGAGTAGCCCCGATATATGATATTGAGGTATTTGATCAGTACCGAGGCCCTATGAGGCTGCCTCTGTATTACCACCCCCATGTACGTAAGGAATGCAGGCAGCCAGTTAGACCAAGAGCGCTCTACACGTCGCCGCTTGGGCCTATCGGGCTCTGCATGTTCCCCTTTATCCTTATCCTTCCCAACCGGCTCCCTGTACAGGAGTGAGAATAGGTCCACGTACTCTCCCTTCCATATTCTGTCCTTCGTAGCAGGCAGCAGATGAAAACCTAGTGGGGCAGACGTCTCCCCAAAAGGTATGGCCCCCTCTCTGACTGCTCCCAGGGGGTCAGATATCTCTGCAGGGGGGTTGGCAGACAGGGCGGGCTGATTCCCTCCTTCCATCGCCGTCCCAGCGGTGAGGTGCCAGACCTGCTCGCAGGCCTCCCTTAGGGGATGCTGCTGCTGTGGCGTAACCTCCCCCCCGCCGGCGGGAGTCCCTGCCTGCCCATATCCCTCAGTTACCACTGGTGGGGAAAAGGGCCAGTAAGGGTACCCCCAGGGGGCCCAGCCCCACTGCCGCTGCCCTTGTTGGTGTGGCACAATAGAGGACTCACCCTGTGTGCTTTCCGCCGAAGGTCCTTGTGTGGGCTGCATTGTCGGGGCTGCTTGCAAGGTGGGAGCTGCGCCTGTCTCTATGCTGGGCGTCCTCGCCTCAGCCCTGGGCCCAGCCTCCAGTGCATCCAGTCACGATAAGATGGAAGCAACAGCCCCTGCATCAGCCCTGTTCACTGGCCGCTGCGTTTCCCCCCGATAACGTTTAGGTGGTGGGTACTTTGCCTTCCCTGTCACAGGTTGGTCCCGAGGTGCATTAGGATGGCCTGAGCCATGCTCTAGGGCCTCCAACCTGGCTAATATGGCCGCCCATGGTGGCCCCTCCTCACTCCTTGCCCCCACTGCTGCTGGGGGTGGGCATCTCCCCCCCGCTTTGGGGGCCTTTCCTTTCCCTTTTGGCCCCCCTTGCCCTTTCTTGGGTGGCATATCTAGCTGATTTGGGTATCCCTGGCCCAACCCTGTCTAGAGAGGGAGATAGGGGCCCCGCTTACAAAACGAGGGTCCGGCCTGCTTATTCTATACACCCTCCCGGCACCCAATTATCCAGGGGGGGGGACTTAATTGCCCTGCACGCGCCAAGGATCGATGGTTGGGGTCGTGCACCACCCGCCCCCGCGTCAATTAAAATTAAAATTTAAATTTAAAATTGCCGGCCAAAGGCCGCCTAGCCTGTAGTCCTCGCCGCTGCTTGATCCGATCCTGCACTGCCGCCTCGTAGTGTCTGCGCTGCCGCCGCAGGGCCTCCCAAGGCCAGGAGCCTCGCCGCATAGGCCTTGGTGCCAGCCACCAAGCCTCGCTACGTACAGCCTCGCTGCCGCTGCCTCCCTGTCTCCCGAGGAGGCTGGGGGGGCTCGCCGCCAAACAGCCTGCCTCCGGAGGTCCGCGTGCGCCGGCAAAGGAGCCGTGCCATGCCGAAGCTGCTGCCACCGAAATTTAAAATGCCTGGCCACAGAAAGCCTCCGGAGGCCCACGTGCGCCGGCAAGGAACCGCGCCGCGCCGAAGCTGCTGCCGCCGAAATTTAAAATGGATGGCGGGAAGCAGGCGGGGCGGCCTTAAATAGCCTTCAGCCGCCCCGCCTCCCTGCCGCGTCACACGACGACACGACGGCGCGCCGTGTGCGCGCGCATCCCCCAAGATGGCAGCCCGGACATCGGCAGCGGCCGCAAGCTCGCCCCTCTGCCCGGTAGGTCCCGGGCACGGAACGGGATTAAACAGATTTCCTTTAGCCCAAGTAAAGCTCTCCCTGTGTTATTATGGAGAAAAACTGTTTTTAAAATGTTACTACAGGATAAGCATATTATTATATACAGAGCTTTTCTATCATTCTAGTGAACCACGTAACATGGGGAAATCATAAAGGAGCAAGATTAAATTTTGGCAGAAGAGAAACTACTTGAGGATGTCTGCTTCCTGCTGTGCTAGTTTTGTAATTTGAAGCCACTTTTTCATGAAGTGAGAGAACATTTAAAACTGCGTCCCACCACCTGTGGTCTAAAGTGGTACAGTTTATCTTACCATCTCGGACACCTCTATCAGTGCATGCATAGGCTCTGTTTCCATTTGCTAAATTAGCAAATTTCCTCTTGATTTGAGTTTGAGGAGAGAAAAAAGACACCAGAGCAGGACCTTGTGGACAGCCACATCACATGTTAGGGTCTCAAAAAGAAGGACACAAACAACACAATCCCATACATGTCTACTCAGTCCCGTAGAGTTTAACAGAGCTTATTCCCGCTAAGTGCATGTAGGATTGCAGCCAAAAAGAAAACAATCCTAAAAACCTTTGAAGAAAGTGTGGGTTGTATCATTGACCTCATTGTTGACAAATATATGAAGCAGAGAACCCACAACCCATGCATTGCATTGTTTGAGAGTGCAGAGCAAGAGAGGAGCCAGCATTCTGTGGTCTTGGCCTAGACACATGCTCTAAACACACAGCGTCTAGAGTACAGGGAGGCCATAGCTCAGTGGTAAAATGTCTGCTTTGCATGCAGAAGGTCCCAAGTTCAGTCATCAGCATCTCCAGATAGGGCTGGCAGAGACCCCAGTCTAAAATCCTGGAGAAGCACTGCCAGTCTGTGTAGACAATACTGAGCTAGATGAATCAATGGTTTGACTCAGTACAAGGCATCTTCCTGTGTTCCTGCCTTTTTGTGCCTCCCACCGTCACCTGTCTGTACCTCCTCATGTTGCCTCCTGCTCTGAGGGCTCATCTTCAACAGAGGACTGAAAATGATAAAGGCTTAACGGAGCCCCACCCCCCATGCTCATCAGTATGCCTTTAAATGGGAGCTGACATTTCATCTTCTGCTATGCTAGCTTGTTAAAACAGTTAATAATAGATAATTATTGTTTTAAATATGTTGGTGGCATTTTGAGCAGTATTATGATTCACCCTTTGTATCTTGATGGAACAGTCATTACGCAAAGCAATCTCATTGATTAAACAAGTATTGGTGTCTTGTCTTGTCCTTCTTTCTACCATTCTATTCTTTGGATACCCAAACAGCCTTCCCCAAGCCTGCCTATCAAGCATTATCCTTCCTCAGTATCCTATTAATTTGCAAGTCAAGGTAGCCACCTGTTTCCTACATAGTCAGCTCTCAGAGAAGTGGTGATGATGGCCACAAGCTCAGGGGCAGACTATATGAGATCTCTAGCAATGTCATGAATGGCTTTTTAAAAGTAAATGGGAGGGGGGGAGCCATTTCAGATTGGGACCCTGGCATGGGGAGGGTTTTTTTTAACCCTTTGCCCCCTGCATCATTGCCAATCTAGATCAGAGGCCCTGTGCCTGCTGTTTGTACTAGAAGAAAAGCTTCCAGTGGTGAAAATCTGGATTAGCCATTGGAGTGCAGCCAGCCTGTTTCAACGCTAGGGTCTGATCTGGATCATCAACCAGTCCAGCCCATGTCTGCTATTTATTTTTTTAAAAACCATTCACAGACTTCCTAAGATTCTTATCTAGTTTGGGCCTTAAATGGCATTAAAAGGTGATTTAACAAATACATGGAGGGCAAGTTTGTGCCTATCATAGTTATGATAACTATAGTGAACCTTAATGATAATTATGTAATTCCTGTTTATTATTTCATTTATGAATCACTTCGCATAAAACATCCAAAAGTAATTTAACAAATTTTTAAAACCAGCAATTAAGATATATGTAAATACTATTTGTAGTCCAATACAGATATAGACTGGGATAAAAATCTCCACTTAAAAGGCTTATTGGAAAAGGAAGGTCTTCAATGGCTCCCAAAAAGATAATAGAAATGGTGCCTGTCTGATATATATAGTGGGAAGGAGCTCCAAAGAGTGATGCCACCACACTAAAGACCCGATTCCAGCATTACATGGAATGGACCTCCTGATGAGATGGTACCAGTGCAGCAGTGGTCAGCAGTTATCAGTTAGGTATATAAGGGGTGAGAATCTCTTAGATATCCTTGCTAATCTAATCTAACTCACTAGATTCCCTAACTATCTAATCCTGCAGCGTTGAAAGAAAGTTGATAGAGCAAAGTTTTCCCGCCTCCCCATCACTTATGAAGGAGGGAGGCGGGCGCGCAGCCTCGCGCTCCTTTGGAGAGATCCCCCTCCCTCCGCCTTTTTCTGCTCCTCCCTCCTCTGCCGTCTTCGAGCTCGAGGGGAGGGGGGATCCTTGGGTCCCTCTCCTTCCGAGGTACTGACGTCTCTATCCTGTGCGGGGGGGCCAGGTGAGTGGAAACTGGACACCGGCTTCTTTACGGGGCTGCTGGGCTGAGGAGGGGTTACGTATCCTCTTCCCTCCGACTCCTCCTCCATCTCCCCTCCCCGCTGCTCGAAGGGAGGCGTGAGAACTGGTAGGGATGAGACCCCAGCCTTTGGAATCCCAAGGTCTCTTACTGTAGACATCTCTCTCTCTCCCCCCTCCTCTTCACTCCCCATCTGCAACTCCTGGAATTCCAAATCCCCCTCCCCACTCTCTCCCACATCGTCTTCAGGATCCCGATCCAAAGTCTCGACAGTATCCACCTTCCCAAGGCTTTCCTCCCTCCACCCCTCAGGTTTGGGTCTTTGGGGGTACTGCTGGTGAAAGTCCTGGACCAAGTCTGGGGCGTGGACGTCCTCCGCATTCTCCCACGACCTTTCCGCCGGGCCGTAGCCCGCCCAATGTATGAGATACTGCAGCCGATTTCTTCTCTTTCTGGAATCCAAGATACTTTCCACTTCAAATTCCGTCTGTCTGTCTATCGCTAGAGGGGCACCTGGTTGCACCTCTGGCCTGAGGGGGCTCGGGGGGTGTTCTTTAGTGAGTAGGGAGCAATGAAAGACTGGGTGCACCTTGAACGTAGGTGGCAGTTTCAACCGGTAGGCTACGGGGTTGATTTGCACCTCCACCTCAAAAGGACCCACCCTCCTATCCTGTAATTTTCTGTACTTACCCGGCATGGGCAAGAACCGAGTTGATAGCCAGACCTGGTCTCCTACTTGGATCGGGGCTCCCTCCTGGCAGTGCTGGTCCGCTACCTGTTTGTAATCCTCCTTGGCCTCGTCTAGCTGGGCACGCAGTAGCTGTTGCATAGCCTGTAATTCCTGGACGAAATCCTCGGCCGCTGGCACCATCAGCGTATCGCGGGAGCTAGGGAAGGCCTTGGGGTGAAGCTCATAATTTGCGAAGAAGGGTGTTTGGCGTGTGCTGGTGTGCAAGGCATTGTTATAGGCGAACTCTGCTAGGTGCAAGTAAGACTTCCAGTCATTTTGCTGATAGGAGCAGCATAAATACCCTTCCAAGACCGAATTGAGGCGCTCCGTCTGCCCATCAGTCTGGGGGTGATGCGAGGACGACATCTTTAGCTCTGTGCCTAGCTGCTTCCACAGAGCTCTCCAGAACTTGGCGCTAAACTGAGTTCCTCGATCCGAAACTATGCTGTCGGGCAATCCGTGCAAGCGGTATACCTCTCTCATGAACAGTTTAGCCGTCTCTTCTGCGCTCGGTATTCCTGCGCACGGCAGGAAATGAGCCATCTTAGTTAGAGTGTCTACTACCACCAGGATGGTCGACATCCCTTGGGAGTCAGGGAGGTCTGTTATAAAGTCCATCGAAAGTGCTTTCCAGGGGGCCCACGGCGTGGGCAAAGGTTCAAGTAATCCAGCTGGTTTCCCAGGCACGTGCTTTGTCCTCAAACAGACTGGGCAGGTCTGAACGTAGTTCTCTATCTCTCTCCTCATTTGCGGCCACCAAAAATCCCTGGAGACTGTTTGGATGGTTTTGAAAATGCCAAAGTGGCCTGCTGCCAGGGAGTCGTGGCACTGCCTCAACACCCGGGTCCTTATCTCTCCAGGAGGCACATACCTCGCTGATCGGTAGCACAAGAGTCCATGGCTTTCATGGAATCCACTCTCCTTTTTGGCAGGTAGATCCAAGTCAGCCAGACATTGTAGCGCGTAAGGGTCTTTTGCTTGAGCCTCCTTAAGTTCCTTTTCCCAGGATTCTTGACACACACCCACGACCACTCTCTCTGGAGGGATGATGTATTGGTGAGTAGTTGGGATTTTCCCTTCCAAATATCCCGGCAGTCGGGAGAGAGCGTCCGCTCGCTGGTTCTTGGCTTGGGGTAGTAAGTAATTTGGAAGTTAAGCCTAGTCGCTGGTTCAACTTCCTAGTCGTCTGCAAGCTCTCGAGGTTCTTATGGTCCGATCTAACCTCAATCTGGTGTTGAGCCCCTTCCAGGTACTGTCTCCAGTGGGTGAATGCTTCTTTAATCGCAAGGAGCTCTTTCTCCAGGACAGTGTAATTTCACTCGGGGTCCGTTAGCTTCCTTGAAAAGTATACGCAGGGCCGCAGTCCCCCTCCTTCTTCTCCCTGTTGTAACAGAATTCCTCCAATGGCAAAGTCTGCGGCGTCGCTCTCCACTATATAGGGTTGCATGGGGTCTGTGAACTTCAGGATTGGCTCGACAGAGAAACGCTTCTTTAATTCCCCGAAAGCCTTCTTGGCCTCCTCCGTCCACCTGAACGTCCCCTTTCCCCTTAGGCAGTCCGTCAAGGAGGCCATCAGCTTGGAGAAGCCCAGGATGAACTTCCGGTAATAGTTAGCGAACCCCAAAAAGCATTGGACATCTTTCTTGGTTTTAGGCTGACTCCATTCCAACACACAGCTCACTCTCCCTGGGTCCATCTCTATCCCCTCCGGGAGATTTGGTATCCTAAGAAATCCAAGGCAGTCAGGTCAAAGCCACACTACTCAAGCTTCGCGTACAGTCTGTTCTCCCTCAGTCTCTGCAACACTGTTCTTACATGTCGGTCGTGATCCTGTGAGTCTTTTGAAAAGATCAAAATGTCGTCCAGATAAATGATAACGTAGGAGTCTAGGAGGTCCCGGAACACCTGGTTCATGAATTTCTGAAACACTCCAGGAGAGACAGATAGGCCAAAAGGCATCACTAGGTATTCAAACTGACCCTGCGATGTAAGAAACGTAGTTTTCCACTCATCCCCCTGTTTCATTTGCACCAGGTTGTACGCCCCTCTCAGATCCAGCTTGGTAAAAACCTTGGCCGAACGTAACCGATCCAGCAGCTCAGGAATGAGGGGCAGGGGGTAGCTGTTGGGTATAGTGATTTGATTTAAGGCACGGTAGTCATGGCACGGCCGGAGCTCTCCTCCTTTTTTCTTGACAAACAGCAAGGGCGCTGCCGCAGGTGACTGTGAGGGTCGAATGAACCCTCGCTTCAGGTTCTTCTCCAGGAATTCCCACTGTGCCTCCCTCTCTGGCTCCGTGAGCGAGTAAATTCTCCCTGCCGGGATGCTAGCACCCGGAACGAGATCTATGGCGCAGTCATACGGGCGATGCCGGGGTAGATTCTCCGCTTCCTTCTCATCGAACACATCTTGGAATTCCTTATACTTGTCTGGCAACACAACCTCCTCTGGACTTTGTCCAGTCCCAGCCAGAATGGCCTCTGTCATTGAGGGCTGGCAATTCTCATGGCAATACTGGGAGGTAAACACCACCACCGCTTCCTCCCAATGGATCTGAGGTCCATGTTTCGCCAACCACGGCATCCCAAGGATCACTGAGAAACTTAAGAGATGAGAAACATAAAATGAAATAGTCTCTGAATGCCCTGGGATTTCCATCTCCAATTCTTGAGTCACCCGTGTCACCCCCCCCCCTGATTTCAAAGGTCTTGCGTCAATGGTCTCCACAGCTAAAGGCTTTTCCAGCTCCCAGGTGGAATCGCATAGCACGCCACTAGCTCTGCATCCATAAAACAAGTGGATGCCCCGCTGTCTATCATAGCTTCTGTCTTAAAACTTTGCCCCTTGGGCGTCGTAATCCGAACAGGCAATATCAGGGAGAGCTGGGCTGAGGAGGGGTTACGTATTCTCTTCCCTCCGACTCCTCCTCCATCTCCCCTCCCCGCTGCTCGAAGGGAGGCGTGAGAACTGGTAGGGATGAGACCCCGGCCGTTGGAATCCCAAGGTCTCTTACTGTAGACATCTCTCTCTCTCTCCCCCGTCCTCTTCACTCCCCAGCTGCAACTCCTGGAATTCCAAATCCCCCTCCCCACCCTCTCCCACATCGTCTTCAGGATCCCGATCCAAAGTCTCAACACCTATTGGATTTGAGGCAGCACCTGTATCAGTGGCTAGATGGCTGGCCTAGGACCAGAGAGACCCACAATCGAATTCTCCCTGAGCCACAAAGTTTGCTGTTGACTTTGGCCTATCTGTTTGGCCTCTGCCCCTTTCTCCATTATTTCACACACACCCCTATCTATATACTGCAGCACTTCTGGGTTCAGTACAGTCCATCCCTATAACTCTAAAACTGGTAAAGCCTCTGCTGCTCCAAATGTAAGACTGTCAGAGCTGCTGCTTGATCATTAGCAACAAAGCATTGCTGCAACTAAGGATGCAATATAAATTAAAAAAGGTTATGGAAGTCATTTAACTCCAGTTTAAGAAAAATTAAGCTGCAAGAGGTGATGGGCTCTCCTGCTCTCCCCACCACAATCATTTCCCTTTATGCAACTTAAGCTTCTAACTATTGCTTTAATAACACTGCCTTATGGGAACATTTGGCTTACTGGTAAACACCCAAACTCATCAAAGGTGAGCTATTACAGAGATTGCTCGCTGCAGGCATGCCAGGCCAATCACTAGAGACTAGCACAGCAGTGAAACAATTTAAGACATGCCCTCCCCACCACCACCACCACCACCCCTGCTCTGGTTACTGGAAAAAGCAATAAAGGTTGCCAGCAAATTAATCTTACTGCAAGCCTGTTTAAAGATCTTGGATACAACTGAGGCTGTTGATGCCATCTTCTGTACATCCCTGGCCATTAAGTGTCAGCGCTATTGACTCAGGGGAACACTTAATGCTCCCATTTATTTTAATTTCATATCACTTTGTGCTGGTTCTTTAGAAACACAATTGTAGGCTTTGCTTTATGTTGAGTCAATGGCAACCAGGCAGCCTGCTGTCAGCAGCAACTTCTTAAAGTCATTGTGTCATTGGCAATTACCAGCAACAGGAATTCTGCTAAGCAGGTGCCAGGTTATCATAAACAAAATGGATCAAAATGGAAATTCATTGTCAAAGTCAGTATATTGTTATTTTCATTTAAAAAAATGTTTTCATTGTTTTCTAGTTTGCAATTCTATACAGACTTGTAAGTCCTACTGAACTTAATGAGGCCTTCTTCTAAGTAGACATGCAAAGGATTGCACACACCAAGAGTGTGTATGCATGTGTGTGTGTGTGTCTTCAGTCATTTCCACAGTTTCAGTGCATACTCTCATTCATCTCTTACAAACTGGTGTGACCCCTTTATTTTTCCTAAACTACATGGGAAATTGAGGCTACAATTCCTCAAGGTCACCTACAAATGTTGCTGCCTGAGATTAAACAGGTATTTGTTTTATACATTGTTTTAAATTTTATGATTTAATTTTTTGATCTGCTATATTTTATCTTGCTGTTGCATCTGATGTTTAAAAATGTAAATAATAATAATAATAATAATAATAATAATAGCAGCAGCAGCAGCATATGCCCACATTCGGGTTGCCAGGTATCTGGTTTTCACCCAGAAACTCCAGTTTTTGGAGGTCCTGTCTGGATCTCCGGGTGAGTCACCCTAATCTCTGGACTCTTAGCTTTCATTAAAAAAAAAGTTTCTAGGTTGTCTGGTTCAAGAGATATACAGCAAAATGTTAGCTCCCCCCCCCAACTTCTGTTAAAAGTCGGCTGCTCTAATCTTTGTCCTTTCAGGTTTTTAGCCAATAAGTGAAGTCAGGATTGTGATTGACAAGAGATTTGCTGGCTTCCAGGCAATAGCTAGAACCCATTGCAAATCCTGAAAACAGTTTCCTTTTCCTGTTTGTCTGCACATCAGAAGTTGAGTGAGTGTATAACTTTCAGCAGCAGCAATATTGCCTTTCTACAATAATATACCAGGAAATCTAGACCTGAAAATCACAGCAGGATCTTGATAGGCATACACAGTAAACAATTTCAGTTATTATTATCATTATAATCAAAGTATACCTGCAGGGGTTTTTTATTACATGCAAAAATAGCATATTATACATTTTATCTTTCAAATAATTTTTGAACAGAAATTTGAAAAAGGATACATGCTGCAGCTCATGATGCCATTATAATATGTTATACTTTTATCTAATTATAAGGAGTCAAACAAGCTTAAATTTTCCTGGGCTGTTGAAGAAGGCAGTTGATTTGTCTAATTCATAGCCTGTTTTGAAAACCTTCCCAATATGAAGCTTAATCCTATACCCACTTTTCTGGGAGTAAAGCTGCAGTGCTAATCCCGCATACCTGGGATTAATTGCTTTTGAGTAGACATGGTTAGGATTGTGCTGTAAATCAATGGGACATTTGAGTAAACATAGCAAAGGACTGTGTTGTAAATTTTTCTCCCTCCAATCCATTTTTAAAGCAACTAGGCACAGCTTATTTAGAATTATTATTAGAATTAGAATTTATTACCCGCCCTTCACCCAAAGCTCAGTGGTTTTATTTGGTAGGAAACTAATACTGATTTTCTTTAAAAATAACCAACCGGTTTTGACAATAAACTATTGTATAGGGTATATATATGTTTACATCTTCAGTGTGTGTGTGTGTGTGTGGAATATTTCCAACAATACTGTGAGGTAGGGTTGGAAACCAATGCAGCTCACAACAAGAAATAAATCCATTTAAAATCCAATAACCATAAAATCAATATAAAACAGTTGCAAAACAGTTTAAAGTGTCATGATTCTGAATTTTGGGTTGTGTGAGGGAAGTTCCTTATCATTTGAGGTTGCAGTCCTGTGCACACTTCTCTGTTTGAGTAAGTCCCATTGAATACATTGGGACTTGCTTCTGAGTAAACATGCAAAGGATTGCACTATAAATATCTTTACAGGTGGTGTAAATAATAAACATTTTTGACATGCATGCTTATATAAATATTTCTTCATACTCTGTCTCAATATGTATCTGATTTCACACTATGGTTGTACATTATTATTTCCTCTACATTTTAAGTGTGCCCTTCTTGCTTGGAGTGGTCATGGTCCCCCCCCCTATTGTTTTCACCTTGAGGAGCAGATCAGGCTGAGAGATGGTGAGTAGCCCATCGTCATCAAGTCAACTTGGAAGCTGATTTTCATTTTAAAAAATAATTAAAATGATTTATATGAAGGCAAAGTTTATGAAGTAATGCAGATCCACGCAATATATTTAAAGCACATCCAACTTGCATTTAAAGTGAATGCCTTCCCCCAAAGAATCCTGAGAAGTGTAGTTCCCCCACCCAGTTATAGTACCCACCACCCTTAACAAACTACAGTTCCTATGATTCTGTGGTGGGATTCATGTGCTTTAAATGCATGTTGAATGTGCTTTAAATGCATGGTGTGGATCTGCCCTAGGTATGTTCTGCATTCAGTAGTGAGTTGAAAAGAGCAATTTTAAAAGAAAATTTAAAAGGGGAAGGGCACATGCTTTGCATTCAAAGGTCCAAAATCCAATGTCTGGAAGAGACTATTGCATGGAATCCTGGCGAGCCAATGCTAGTCCATGTCATCAGCACTGAGCTAGATTGTACCAAATGGCCTGAGTCAGTATAAGGGAGATTCCTTTGTTCCTAAAAGAGGAAAGAGACCCAAGGGCCACAGTTACTCTGAAATTTATTTATGTGTTTTACTTATAACATTTATATACCACTTTATTGTAAAAAACCTCAAAGTGGTATAGAGAAGGAGTTAAAACAATAAAATTATTGGCAAAAAGAGCTAAAAACAGGTATTCAAAAACATTCCAAAAAATAAAACCAACAATGAGTTAAAAACAGATGAAAGGCATAATAGCTTCTACATGCCTGGGTAGGCTTGCCTAAACAAAAAATATTTGTAGCAGGTGTTGAAAATAGTACAGTGAAGGTGCCTGTCTAATGTCAATAGGCAGGGAGTTCTACAGTGTAGGTGCTGCCACACCAAACGATCGATTTCTTACAAGAGCAGAACAAGTACTATGGAAAGCACAGCTTGAACTTGGCCTGGTACCAGATGGACAACCAGAGCAGATTTCAGAGCAAATCTATTGTGTGCTGATAGGATCTCACTCATGTTAGCAATCATGCCCCAGCATTCTGCACTAACTTCAGCCCCCAGGTCAGGTTGTGCTGCGTGGGGATTTCTGTGACCTTGGCTGACTGGCTGCCAGGTTGTTTTGGTTTTGGGTTAGCAACCCTGACTGGTTGAGGGATTATGAGTTTTCTGCCTTACTCGTAGGAATCTTGTTGTGGTTGGTATGGTATTACATTTAGGAAATGATCATTGTCTTTTCTTTTTCTATGTGCATTTCATTTACCTCTGACCTCACTCCCTTACATCCATAAAAGCAACAACAGTGGTTCCATGCACTCAGTGCAACCCACTTAAACCTACTGATGATGCACCTTGTTGTTTGCATGATAGTTTGTTTCTTGCCCAATACTGGTAAAAGAGAATTCACATACTGGGAAGTGTGGCTTCACTTGCTGTTGTTCCCAAGCCATTGCCTGTGAAGGTAGACCCAACCATGTGTGTCTTCTCTCTGTCAATTATTACTCACTGGAATTGGGTTGGCTGTCAAAGTGACTTTATAGCAGCCCACAGGTTAGATAGGAAAGTGTAGAGAATCTTCTTTGACTCTTATCTTCTTTAACTCTTATTCATTTCTCAAACCTCTCTCTGCAGTGAAGGGTCAAGTCTGTAAAGAGGCTTGGAGCAACCACATTAAAAGGCAGACAGGGCATTACTGACAGGGGTTACCAACCCTGCTTGGATATGGATATCTTTGCAGAGGATCCCTAGTCAAGTCTTACCAACAGTACAATCCTAGCCATATCTACTCAGAAGTAAATCTTGTTTTCTACGGGGCTTAGTCCCTTAGTAAGCGTATTTAGAGCTGCAGTCTTTAGGGACATCCATCTTTACTCCTGAGCACTCCCATCTAATAGCCCCATAACACTAGGCTCCCTTCTTCCAACAATGGCCTTCTGGTGATTGGCCTGGCCTGAGGGCACCTAAACCCTTCTTGCTAGAAGCAAGTAGGCCAGATTCAATGTTCCCTTCCCAGGCTCCCTAAGCAGGTGAGAAGGAATTGTCACATCACTTCAGCTGGACCTGGGAACACCCTTATTTACCTAAGATTTCTATCTTAATTTCCAGTCAGAGATTTTTTTTTGTTTGAGTGGTATGCTCCAAGGGACTGTGGTTGATACTTAACATATCATGCTTAATGACATCACTAGGGCCCCGCCCTGTGACTTCACTAGGGCTGGCCCCTGAAATCTCAGGGTTTGGGATGCTTCTAATCTAGCAACCCTTGCCCACACTCCATGTCAAGGTGCGTAGTACACAAGGTGGGCCAAGTTATTTTGGCAACTGAGTCAGAAAAATTAGGACGGTGCACGGGTTTCAGCAAAAAAAACATCCCACCCTAATTAAACATTACCCCCCATTGATATGGGCCAGCTATGGGTGGGTGGCACAGGGTGGGTCTGTCCAATCCAAAATACAATTAAAAAATTAAATAACTAACAATTTGCTCCCTTTCATAACACCCAAAATCAGCTGCCCGAGGCATTACTCTACACATCTCAAGATGATGAGGAAGCGAATGGCTAGACAGAAGGAGAGCGGGGGAGAGAGAAGATAGAATCCTGCTATTCTCCACAAAGTTCAAAATGGCTAATAATAAAATCAGAACAGTCAAAATAAGAACACAAGGGAAATATAGCAAAAGCAAATTATATGAAAACAGCAGAAAAATGAACAGTGTTGGATCATGGTTAGCTGCTTTTCCCAACCTTTCGGTCCCCAGATATTGCTGGGCTACAGTTCCCGTCATTTTTGACCATTGGCCATGCTGGCTGGGGCTGATGGGAGTTGTAGATCAGCAACATCTGGGGACCCGAAGGTTGGGAAATGCCGGTTAGTATGTAGGATCAGAACTAGGAAAACCCAGGTTCAAATCCCACTCACCCATGAAGGTCACTAGGTGACCTTGGACTAATAACTATCTCCTATCCTAACCAAACCCTCTGGGTTGTTGTGAGGATAAAGTGGAAGGAGTCATATATGTGCTGCCTTGAGCTTGGGAGTGTGTGTGTCTTTGTTTATTTATAATAAAAAGAAGAAACGTACCCCTAACCCCCTGCAAATACAGTCAGCCCCCTCCAATCTTCTCTAGAAAGCCACACTTTAATATTGTGATCGAACAAACATAAATAAAAAAGGGTAAACAAGAAAGTCATGTAAAAGAATATGAAGAAATATTTTGTTCCTCCTTCAAGAAGCTCTGAATAGCCTTTTATCCCCACAGCGACCAGGTGAAGCAAGTTATGCTGAGAGAAAGTGGCTTCTGCAGCCCCCCAAATGTGTTTCACAGCTGAACTAAGCATCCCATATTCAGTCTCGATTCTTAAGAAGTGCTTTTCAACACATCTTTTGTGAATAACAGTTTTACACTGAGAAAGAGATGTATACAGATAACAGTAAAGGGCCTAACACCTTCAGGAGAAAAGGAAACCTGATTATTTTCAAGGTACCCTTCCTTTTACTATATTGGAAAGGTGAATGGATGGAACACAATTGGACCCATTAATTGCAGGGTCCAATTGCAGGGTTGTTGGACTACAACTCCCATCTGCTCCAGCCAGCATAGCCAATGGTCAGAATGATAGGAGCTGACGTCCAAAAAACACCTGGAGGATAGCAGGTTGGGAAAGGCTGGCCTGAGTCACTGGGTTTCCCCAACAACAGCCAATAGCTGCTTGGGTGCTTGGAAAATGCTATTTAAAAAAAATTAATAGTAGGTAACAGTACCCCAGCAAATGACAGACTAGCTAGGAATCTGTTCCCCTGTAGAGAATACACAATAGAGAAGGGAAGAAGATATGTGCACCCATCACAACAGCTTCATTAGGAATGCACAAAATGTAGTCAGCAGAAAAGTCTCATGCCCCCAGATATGGGTGGATCCTTCAGAATGCCATTGGCACCTGGCACTAAAAAAAACCTCTCACACCATTCCTGTTCCTCTTGCTCTGGAAGCCTCAGAAGAGAACTAAAGAGAAAACTTAATTCACAACACATTAAAACTGTAAAATGAATCAAGATCTTCCTGGCTCGAAATCAACTCTGGGGAAACATAAAGCTTGTCGTTTTGGAAGTGCAGCTTAAATGCTATACTCTTAAATGAGCGATGATTGAGTCTTAATTCCACCAAGAGAAACTTGACTAGTTCCAACTAATAGTTTATTATCATCTCTGACAGAATCCTTTGCAACAAATCCTATTTCGCAGCCTTGTATAAAAGACTTTTATGTAGCAAACCAAAACACCTTTTCCTGTTTCAATAAAATTTCCCACACATCAGCTATTAAGTCAGCGGCTGCTTACAAACACAAACTCCCTCTTCTGCACAGATCAAAATCAAACAGACGCTCATCTTAAGGGGATGCCCCAGGCTCAGTCAAACACAACAGCTTCCTATGGAGGATGCCTGGGTTTCCTACCACTGTTGGTCTATAAGTGTGCTTTACTGTAATTCAACACCATCTCATTATTATGCATATCACAAAATCTCTGGAAGTAACTATCACTGCTAGGTGTGTTTACATTGCAAGCAAGCAATTCTCAAGCTCAGCTCAGGAGGAAAATTCTGCATCCTGCAAAGAAAACAGATGAACAGTTTCCATATTTATCGCCTTTACTTTAGCCCCCACTGAATTCTTGTAACGATGTAAACTCACTCATAAATCTCTCCATCTTCTCAGAAGAAGCAAGAGAATTTGTCCACAGAAGAAGAGCAATGAGTTAGTGATCCTGGACAGCCACCAAGAACAATTCGTTAGTGGGAGTTGACCCCTGCCTGATCAGAAGAATGTGTGCATCAAAACTATGCTAGCAGGAAGAGGAGGGAACTCTCGGCTTAGCATAGGCATGATGTACATATGTTTCCTGATGAGGAAGACAAAGAGTAAACAAAGGATTATCTGATGCTGTTGGCGAGCAATAACAATACAAGGGGCAGCCAATGCCAAGTGAAGGTCTCCATTGGTAGATGTGTGGGTGATAATGATGGATGAGCAGAAATAAATGGCTAAGCCACTGGGAACAGGATTTTCTGAGACCACCATTTGCATTTAAAGGGCACTATTTTAATACTCTGTCTAGGGCTTTGAAACATATAAAGGCAGTCCTGAGCAGAAGCTATGCATGCCCTGGAAGCATCAATACTATAGACTGCCCATGTTCTAGGAATGGAGAACGGGGAATAGATTTATCCGCCAATTATAGAAAGTGATATAACCTGTATTTATACTCCTCTGGTTTGCATATGTCTCACACATGCATTGGACACCTTTGGACAGGTAGGAGATTGACATATCAAATGAATGAACAATGTCCCAAAGAGAGAAAGCTTCTTTTCTGTTGCAGTGGGCATAGCTGGCCTATTCTTATGAACCTCCTAGCACATGAGAACTATGGTTATCACTGACTTTCAGCATCCCACAAGTATACCTATGCATACCTTTGCAACAGTAGTGTTATCCATGGCTTAGTTGTCACTTTAGTTCTACTGTATAGAACAGGTGTGGGGAACATTTGGCCCACATGATGCTGAATTACAGCTCCTACCATCCCCAGCAAGCATGGCCAGTGATCAGAGATGATGGGGGTTGTAGTTCAACAAGATCTGGAGGACCAAAATCTCCCTATACCTGATATAAAATATAGAGATGTTATAAACATAAATGTTAACTGAATTGTTTTCCCTTTTCCCCACTCATCTTTACATCTCAGCTGTTTCAGCTGACTGCATAGCTTAATAATGTTGTATGCATCATTTGTAGGTTTATCATAAACATGACCTAGAGCTGTAGCACTGGCAGATCTGAGGAAGGCCACATGCACACCATACTCTTATATCATTTTAACAGTAAAGCTTCACTCAAAGAATACTGGGAACTGTAGTTTGGTAAGCATGCTGACTTCACAGACCTACAATTCCCAGCATCCTTAACAAACTACAGTTCCCAGGATTCTTCATGACTGTTAAAATGGTATATGGTGTGGATATGACCACAGAGTCGAATATTTGCCCTCAGTGTAAGATAAGAAAGTATTTGCTGAGTGAAAAAGTGATGGTGCTTTGGTTGATAGCACAAGCCCTCTTCAGGTGTTATCATCTCCCATATGAGTAGTGTCATGTGAGGGAGACTGGGGAAGATGGCAGTAAAGTCCATCTCCCATTGTCATCCCATTGTTCTTCACAACTTGGAGGGCAAATATCTGAAGCATGGAGTCTCCTGTACATATGGAGACTCCCTGCATGGTTTAGAATTTTGACCTTCCAGGGTACTAAATCATGCAGGGAGCCTTTATGAATGGAGGAGTGTCCCTACTTCAGAAATTCACCCTTCAACTCATGGAGGGCAATGGAGATGGTGATGTGTGTGGGGTAGAATTTAGCACTGTTTGAGTTTAGGACTGTTATCCCCCACATGATGCTACTTGCATGAGGGATGATATGATCCAAAGAGGCAACATGCTACACTTCATTCAGGTTACAGCTAGATCTGTAGCTCCTGATTTTACCTTGTGAACCTCCTGCACTCTGTCAGGAGTGTCCTCAAGCTTCGGACCTGCAGACCAGAAATAGCTTGGGGGTATTCCTGCATCCAACATTGTCATTGGAGGCTCAGGTGGCCTCAATGACCAGGAGTGGCTTTTTCCAGCTCTGACTGGTTCACCAGCTTGGGCCCCTTTTGGACACAGATGACTTGGCCACAGTACTCCATGCTCTGATAACTTCCAGATTAGATTAACAATTCAGAAACTTTAGCTGGTCCAAAATGCAGCAACCAGATTACTGACAGGGTTGTTTTTAGATCTCATATCACTCTTCGTTTCAAACAGCTGCATTGGTTGCCAGTTGTTTCTGGGCCCAGTTCAAGGTCCTCACACTAGCATTTAAAGCCCTAAATGACTTAGGTCCCAAATATCTGAAAAACCGCCTCCTTTTTTATAGACCCTCTTGGGTGCTGAGATCAGCAAGTGGGGAGTTCCACCACCCTCAGAAGCTTAGGGGGTGCTGGCCTAGGAGAGGGCATTCTCAGTGGTGGCCCCTAAGTTGTGGAACTCTGCCTCTCTACCAGGGTACACCTGGCAACTTCATTGTACAGCTTTAAGCAAATGCTGAAGACACACCTTTTTACCCTGGCTTTGACATCTGAGACGTGTATTTTTAGGACCCACCCTATTTTTGTGATTCTGGTTTTTTGTTGTTGTTGTTATGTGCCTCCAAGTCGACTACGATTTATGGCGACCCTATGAATCAGTGACCTCCAAGAACATCTGTCATGAGCCACCCTGTTCAGATCTTGTAAGTTTAGGTCTGTGGCTTCCTTTATGGAATCAATCCATCTCTTGTTTGGCCTTCCTCTTTTTCTACTTCCTTCTGTTTTTCCAAGCGGTTGTTTTTAACACTGTATTATAAAGGTTGTTGTAACCTGCCCTGGGATCTCTGAGTGAATCCAATGCTAATGCTCATTATTATTATAATTTTGGCATATATATATATTTGAGATGGGGAAATTTGTGCATTCCTGTGCTGTCCACACACCACACACACTAGTTGTGTGAATCTGTATAGAGCCCAGTCCTTTGCTTTTGTGTGGGTAGGAACAGAAGCCAGTGGCTTACCTCTCTTCTCTTTCTTTTAGATCACCAATAGTTACTCTTTTTGAATTTATTAATAGAGGCATTTATTCAGAGGTTGTTCAACCTATATTCCGTCTTGTAGGACATGTTTTGTTAGGGAGGTATTTTGAAATTTCTTTTTATGTACTTGCTGCAATTGTCACTGTATTCAGATTTGTTCAGTAAAGGTTTGTTAGCTTTTTGTCTCATGATTAAGCAGTAAATGTTAAGCTTTCACTCCTGCCTGTGCCTTTCATTGGGTTTAGCACAGTGATTGGTAATAACTGTGAACAGCAGCCTGACCTCAGGAACTATTATTACAATTTAGGTTGTTATCATTAATTCTTTGCTGATAGCAATAGCTCTTTAACAGTCTATCACAGTGTAACAAAAAGCCATTCCCCTGCAGCTCTCCCAAATTTGCACATCTCTGTCCAAAGGCCCTCCTCAGTCATAATCCTTCAAAGAGCCAACACTTAGTCACAAAGTTGTTTTGCTTTTGCTACAAGGAAGCATCTTGGAGGGAAAGAAAAGAAATATTTCCTAACTTACACTTTTACAAGTCACTTCCAGGCAATAAAGGATGTGCTAAGTGTGCAAGCACTGGTCAAACTCTGAGGCAATGCTATCTGGTTTGATACTTATTCCAGTCCTGCCCTCTCTGGGAGTCACCCCATAAAAATATAATGTTTTTGAAAATAGTGTGTTTTCATCATCGCTGACCCAAAGGAACCTCATCTACTTCTCCTTAAAGATGAGTCCCATGCTGGGAACATGTCAAGCTAAAGAGACTTCTGTAATTGTAAGTATAATTCTAGTTCATAGTTAGAAAATATTCTTATCTTACTTTTCATGCAACCTGCTATTTCTTTGCCTGCCTTTGTCTTGAGTCCTTAATTCAGTTATTGTACCTGGAATTGGACTTCTTGAAGTGTTGCATGGAACTCGGGAGCTAACCCATTCACTCGCCTTATCACTCAGGTATATTATAATACTTTTAGGAAAAAGGAAATGGAAATAACAGGTTAGGTCTGGGCTGGTGGTGACCAGCAGATCTGAGAGGTGGCATCTCCCTACTCTCCAGAATCCATACAGCACTGCAATGGCCATGCTCAGAGTTGGGAACAATCAGGGCTGGAGGTAATTACTCCTGCATAAGTAACAAGCAGACCATCTTTACTAATTTAATCTGATTTTCTGAGATCACCTCCAGACTATCATTATTTTGTAAGAGGGATTCAGTCGTAAACCAGAAATTTAGGTTGATGTACTCTGTGGGCTTATCCACACAGGAGCACTACTTCATACTAAAGACACTGTTTACCTTTGTTTTCTATTTGCAGTGTCCATAGTAAGGGTTCAATGCCAGCTGCAAACACTGTGTTTTCTATTCATACTGAGGGGAAGGATCTATCACACAATTTCCTAATGATCACTCCCTCTAATTTAACATTTTCACTCTCTCTGGTTGCTTGGCAACCAAGCATGCTCAGTTTGTTCTACCAGCTACAGTAAGTTTCATTTAAAACAACAACAACCCAGAAGTGTGATTATTTGTATTTTCACTGGTAAGATACAGCTGAAATACAAATCTTTGTTGAGCATTGTTATGTTTTTGTGCACAAGTTAGGGGGGAAAGAAAAATAATGGCACCGTTTGCAGCAACATAAAAAAGGCCAACACAACAGAGGAGAGCAGCCAGAAGTTGCTTGTCAGCCTACAGTAAATGGAATGAAAGGAGGGGGATGGTGGGCATGGAGAGGGGAATGATGGACACAAGCATCTAAAAGCATCAAAGCAAAGCGTCTGCAAGCATTAGAAATAGTGTTCCCCCCCCCTTGTATTATCAGTGGATTGGGTTAGTAGGGATTTACAGGGGGGAAACTGTATCATAGCTTCTCTTTGCTGGTAATGTCATATGAACCATAAGAATTAAAAGGGGATGTGAGTAGCAGCAAACACACGCTAAACCACCATGTAGATGAGCCCTGTCACTCTGTTGCAACAAATCCACTTTTAAAAAAAGAAGACAATGACAACTTTTTGTGGTTAGGAAAGTGACATGGCAATGCACTAAAAAGTGTGGGATAACGATCAATAGACAAGGAAGACGTATAACCTCTATGTGAACAAACAAGGATCAATGCTCATTGTTCTGTAAACTCCACACACAAAAATCAGAACAAATAATCATTAAAGAACAGACTTTATATGACCTCCATGCAAGCTTTGTGGGAGCAAATCAGGATGAATGCTCAATAAACAGGTTGTATGGAGGAACCCTGAGAGAGACAGGTGGGAGCACATCCACATGTGTCATAAAATACTGCAAAAAAAAAGGCAAAATAATGCTCCACACAGTTCATAGAATTGGCATTCACATGCCAACTTCTTGACATGTTACTCAGAATGTCTGGACTCAAAACTATGCCTGCCATGCACAAAGAAGCCTAAAAATGAAAATTCATATAATAATATATTAGCATTGCACTCATACTGTAGATATTCCTCCTGTCTGCTTGGTGAACACAACAATAGTAAATAGCTAGTTCTAGCCTTGATTCAAAAGCCTTTTAATTGTGGGTGTACACAAAAATTGCATTCTTTCTGTATTGCATAATGCTATGGCTGATTTAAAGGACACTATACAATTACTAAACAAATGGCTGTGCAAGGTTATAATCCCTTTATAGGATGAGGTTTTTGAAATTTTTTGTTTTCTTTTCTAGGTTTTGAAATTGAGCAAATCCTCAGCAGATTATGTTTTGCATTTAGGAGATTTGTGACTTTATGCTAGTTCATTGGGAGGAGGGTGGGGTTTTTTTTAACAACAGGCAGCAGCAAGAAAATAATAATTGAGTCTACAAGCAACTGTCTTGCATTTGCTGTGTTAATAACTCTTGTGAGAATCTTTCCTTTGCACTGTGATAATGATAAACCAGCCCTGAGGGCAAATAACCTTTAACTATGCCTCAGTTCCTATATTCTGTTCTGCACTACTTTACTCCCTTCCTTGGTCACTGGCATGAACAGGCCTGGTTCATACAAAGGCATGTAATAATATGACTTCTCTACACTTGAATATTGTACCCTAGATGACGGGTAGCTGAAATCATTGCAACCATCTTTACAAGAGTACACTTGTTGTGTCCATATGTTACATCTGTGTTGGCCTGTTCACACTTGCAAGTCATCACCAGTTCCTGCAGTCATTAGGTGATGAAAGCATGTGTAAACCAGACCCAGACAATTAGCAGATGAATGTGTGAACTGTCTTGACTGAAAAGGATCTGAAGTGCTGTGGAAATTCTACCTATGGTGTTGTATATGTGATGGCCAACATATAAATGCAAATTGTCGCTTGCTGTTTCAGTCTTCAGGTGATGAAGATGCATGAGTTAGTCAGCTCCATTAGCCTAGGCCCCTCATTTTTTTTCACCCAAGTGGGTTTCCTAATACTCCTGCACCATTCTCTGTCCTCCTCTAAGAAAGGATGTTTTGGTTAGGTTTTCCCATTGAGTTCTTTTTGAGCTCCAGCATTCAGTTCCTGGGCCCTGGGCCATATTGCTTGATTCCACAGTATATTTAAATCTGGCCTTTGGTGAAGTAGCTGAAGAGACTTCTTAGGACCTCATGCATAGCCTTATCAGTCCTTCCTTGTCAAGGTAAACATTACACTAGCTCTGTATCAGTTGACTGCCTTCCATCTCCAGGCACAATTTGAGATGCTGGTTTTGACCTTGAAAACTCTTAATGGATTTGGACCACACTATTTGAAGGACTGCTACACCTATATGAGCCTGCCTGAGCATTAGGATTGACACCTAACTCCCTGTTCTCTGATCCACCAGGGAGAGCCATGAGGCTGATGGGTAATAAGGATAAGGCTTTCTCAGTGGTGGCTTCTTAGTTTTAGAACTCCCTTTCCAGGGAGCTAGGTATGGCCTCTCCACTGCTAGTCTTTTTTTTAAAAAAAAAACTCTGAAGACACATTTATTCCAGTTTGAGTTTGCCTGCATTGTGCTTTACTTGGAAAATCTTTACCTGCTGGTATGTGCGTATGTGTGTTATAATTATTGAGCCTTGTAAGCACTGAGAGCCAATGTGGTGTGGCAGTCAGAGTGTTGGACTAGAACCTGGGAATTCAGGGTTCAGATCCTCACTCTGGTATGAAGCCCACTCTGGCATGAAGACTTACTTACTTGGCAGGGTTGTTGTGAGGAAAAATGAGGGGAGAAAAGAACCATGTAGCTACCCTTAGTTCCTTGGAGGAAAGTGGTATATAGACCCTCTCAGGGGCCCTTTGGGTAGTTCTGCCACCCTCAGAAGCTCAGGGGCGGTGACCCAGGAGAGAGCAGCCCCTAAGTTGTGTAATTCCCTCCCCAAAGAGGTGCATCTGGCAAGTTCACTGTACAGTTTTCAGCAAATGCTGAAGATGCACCTCTTTACCCTAGCCTTTGACACCTGAGGTGTATATTGTTTAGGACCCACTCTATTTTTTGGGATGTGATTTTAGATTGTTTTTAACTGTTTTTAATGATGTACTTTAAAACTGTTGTGACCTGCCCTGGGACCTTTGGGTGAAGGGCAGTCAATAAATCTAAATAAATAAATCATCATCATCAAGCAAGCTGTCTTGGGAGAACAGTGTGCCCTGAAAGGCAGGTTAAAAATATCTTAAATAAATAACTAAGCACTATTTCTCAAGAGCCACTTTGTGACAGCTGTTTCAAATGTGTTACCAAAGAGAACATGGAGGAGTTCATCCAGTTGGCAATCTCCCACGTTGGATTTGAGTTCTTGGGATTCAATAAAACGGCTGATCCTCTGCTGAGTACTTTGCAAGGTCCATACAAATTTTTTCTCATACCCCATTCATATTTTGTGAGAGTTGCACATTTCGAAGCTCGAGATACAAAAGGTATAATAAGAATTAGCCCCCAAAGTGTCAGTTAATACTCTCTGACTATCATATAATGAGACCTCTGTGTTTACTTTTGGCATAAAACACACACAGCTCAGCTGTGGCTATTTTTAAAACCTTAATTGTCTGGCAGTGAATTTTAGCAGTTCTAAGAGAAAGTGTGAGTTCACTGGCAAAATTAAATTACCCTGGGGCAGTTGGCTGGGATGTAACAAAGGCAATCCAGCGAGGCTTTTACGGGGTGAAATACAACAGAATGGATAGCTGCAAGAAGTTCATCCAGCTGTGCCAATGCTTCTCTTTCAGGAGGCAGAGTGCCCCTTGCTATTCTGTTCCTTGGCTCTCTCAACGCCGCTCTGCTGGCACACTCAGATCCAGGACTTTCTTGCAGCCTGAAGTATCTCCTCTGATTCTCTATTCTGCCTCTGATCTCTACACAACAGCTTTGTGATCTGTAGTCCATCCATTAGGAATGGGGTACAGTAGCTGATTCCTATCCCTTTGAATTCCGACAGTCCAGCTTTCAATATCAATCCACTGGTTTTTGTTCCCGATTGTTTTCGTAATTGCTGATTCACGTTTTTTTCCAGCAAAAAAAACAATGTAATTGCTAATGAAAATGCTAATGAAAATGCTTATACTGCAGGCGCTTGCTCCACCAATTTTTCCCCATTTAAATATCAATTAGGCAGCTAATTGCCCATCAATTCTATCTCTTGCCTCAGGCTAACTGAGGACTGCCCCCCTTTTGCTATTCTTGTTGTTTTACCGTATTTTTGGTTGATAATGGTGATTGTTATCACCTAGACAGAAGAATGCATCATCTTAGCAAAAGCTGATTACGAAGTCAATAACGTAAAATTCAGAGTGGTGTTTTTTTTTAAAAGTGCCGATGACAGCTGCAACTCACCACAAGAAATCAATGCTGGTCTGAAAACAATGCGGATTATTGTATTATGTCAAAATCTGGTAATAAATCTGATTTAGCGAATATTCTCCCTCATCCCTACCATCCATCCACATGTCTGATCACATATACACATACACCTAAGCAATCACTACTATCATCCTGTATAACGATGGCGGTGTGTTACCAAAGTAACAAATAAATAAATCACACTTAGCTGTAGCACTGCAAACTTCGATTCCTTTAATTAAGCAACTAAAAAAGGTGTGAGGAACCTTTGGCCCTCCAGGTGTTGCTAAACTACAACCTATCATCCCTGGCTATTGGCTGTGCTTGCTGGGCTGATGGGAGCTGTAGTTCAGTAATATCTGGAGGGCCAAACGTTCCCCACTCCTGAACAAAAGCCCTGCAGCACAATCCTATACCGCTTTTTGCACAGAAGTGTTTAATGGGATTTATCTGCCAAGTAAGCCATCTTACAGCAACTGCCCTGTAGGAAGGAGCATCTGATGCATGCAGCTACTGTGGGGCTATATTTTGTGAGCATGTGGCTCTTCTTGGTTAGCTTTGATGATTCCAGCTGAAAAGTGAGACATAAATCTACTCGATAAGTAAATAAGTGTGCATAGAACTTCAGCCTAGTTCAACTCAATTTTATTTGGTGAATGTTTTTACATACCAGGCCGCACAAAACATTAACATCAAAATTAAGGTATTAAAAACATCATACGCATCATGTAGTTTTTGTACTAAAAAGGCACAGATATTGAGATATCTGTTAAATGTAACAGATTAACCATGTTCCCTGATTAATCAACTAACAATTCTTTTAAATCAGGGATGGGAAATCTATGGCCCACCAAATGTTGCTGAACAACAACTACCATCATCTTTGACCATTGGCCTTGCTGGCCAGGCCTGAAGGGAGGTGGACTACAGCAACATCTGGAAAGCACAGGTCTAAAGGGCCCCAACACCCCATGCAAGTGCCCTGACCAGAATCAGGCTCCCACACTCACTATTTCTGCAAGACAAATCCTGCCATCAAGGGCAAAAGATGTGATGAATGTCATGTGTTGTTTGGTCCTGAGTAGAGCAGCTCACCAGACTAAAAACCCAAGGTGAAGAATATCAAAAGAATTGTTGGTATAGAATTCCATGCATATTGATCTGTGCATGTAGTAGTTTCTTGCGACAAAAGAAATATCCTGGAATTCCAAAAAATGCAATTACACGAACAGAAATTAAGTTTCAGAAATTTCAAATACAATATATTATTAGATTAGAGAAGTTAATGGGTGGCGGGTGCTGGGGTGGATAAATTTGATGCAGGGTATGGCTGTGCTGCTGCTGCAGCAGCTGTTCTCCTCCTCCTCTTCTCTCTCTTTTTAAAAAGGTGAATGATGTGGGCTCACCAGCACACCAAGCAGGAAGAGCTGAAACTGAGCCACATCACACTTTTAAGAAGCGATCACATTTGTAGCCAGGCCTACACCAGACTTCAGTGGGCCCTTGGCATGGTCCTCCTGAGAGACACCTGCCAGCACCAACCTGGGCCCCTACCCAGCACAGCTTTCACTCCCAACACCCCATTGGGCTCTCTCAGTACTGCTGCTGCTGGGATGGTGCTAGTACTAACACCAATAGTCACCCACCAGTCCCTGGGCCTGGGTGTGTCTTTCTGATGGGCAGGTGGCACTTGGATCACATCCACACCATACATTTGAAACACGCTTATATCACTTTAACAGAAATGGCATCCTACAAAGAATCCTGGAAACTGGTGTTTGCTAAGGGGGCTGAGAGTTGTTAGGAGACCCCTCTGAGGGTTGCCAGGTCGGAACCATCCAAAAACCTGAGAAAATGGGGGCGGGCCCTAGTGACATCACAGGGCGGGCCCTAGTGACATCACGGGGCGGGCCCTAGTGACATCACGGGGCGGGCCCTAGTGACATCATGGGGCGGGCTCTAGTGACATCATTAAACATGATACATTGTATCAACCACAGTTGCTTGGAGCATACCATTCAAAAAAAAATTCTCTGGAGATTAAAATAGAAATCTTACCTAAAATAGGGTGTTCCTAGGTCCATCTGAAGTGACAAGGTCATTCTTTCTCACAAGCTTAGGGTGATGCAAAATGGAAATGGACTGCCTTCAAGTTGATCCCAGATAGGGTCTTCATGGTAAGCAGTATTCAGACAGAGGTGGTTTACTATTGCCTTCCTCTGAGTCTGAGAGGCAGTGACTGGCCCAAGGTCACCCAGTGAGCTTCATGGCTGTGTGGGGATTCGAACCCTGGTCTGCCAGGTCACAGTTCAACGCCTTTAGGGAACATTTAATCTAGCTTACTTGCTTCTGGCAAGAAGGGTTTACGTGCCCTCAGGCCAGGCCATTATTGGAAGAAGCTCAGTGTTGCAGAGATGTTAGATGGGAGCACAGATGGATGCCCCTGAAGGCAGCAACTGTAAGCATGCTTATTAAGGAACTAAGCCCCATAGAACTCAATAGGACTTACTTCTGAGTAGATACGGTTGCAGCCATGTTAAGGACAAGGGAGGGCATTCTAGGCAAAACAGACAAATAATTGGGTGTTAGAACAAATTAAACCAGAACTATCACTAGAAGCTAAAATGATGAAACTGAGGTTATCATACTTTGGACACATCATGAGAAGACATGATTCACTAGAAAATACAATAATGCTGCGAAAAACAGAAGGGAATAGAAAAAGAGGAAGGCCAAACAAGAGATGGATTGATTCCATAAAGGAAGCCACACACCTGAACTTGAAAGATCTGAACAGGGTGGTTCATGACAGATGCTCTTGGAGATCAGTGATTCATAGGGTCGCCGTAAGTCATAATCGACTTGAAGGCACATAACAACAACAACATTTCAATTAAGGAAACTCCTGTTGAGATTATGATGGTGATGATGATCTAACATTTTAACAGTGAAATCCTGTATATGTCTACTTTTCTGGTGCCAGGATTGTTCTTGGTCATTTTTTGTCAGGACAATTGCATTATTTTCTGTTTAAACACACCCCTTGGTATTTGACAACCACAGTTTTGAGATAGGGTCAGCTTCCTACTGCAGTGCAGCTACCACATGCTGAGACTGTTCTATGAATGCCAGCACTGTGCATATTCCCAGTTTGAATTAGCTTTTTGCATGCTACTCATGCAGGGTTAAAAAAAATCATTGCACAAAAAGCGGTATGCAATACTGGAATTCAGACAACTGCCTTAGCAGACAGATGTGCAGCTTAACATGTGGAAGTCAACACTCATATCAAAAGTTAAAGGCTGCAGGCTTTGGACCAGGGGATAGGGAACCTGTGGCCCTCCAGGAGTTGGCAGGACTACAGCTCCCTAACCATTGGCTATACGGGCTGGAACTGATGTGAATTAGAGTCCAGCACCATCTGGAGGGCTACAGGTTCTCCACCCTTGCTTTGGGCCACTGAGCCTACATCCAGCAGTAGTGTGGGTGACACCCTGCTGTATAATCTGGGTAGAATAGATCCACGTTCATTCAAAAGGTCTGTGGCTTCTTTCATATGTACCAATCTACAATCTATGAACCCATCCTATCTTTTTCTTCTTCTAGTCATTTTTTAATTAATAAAGAACCTGGACCACAGAAGGAGAATTATGTATGCATAATTATGTATGCTAAATAACCAAATATATGTCATTTTATTTAATTTGAAACATTTCTATTCCACCACAGAATTTGTATTTCTTTGGCACAGACATTGAGTTCACTTAGAGACAAATCTTGACATTTTGAGTGCAGAGGATACGCAAAGTGCCTTTTATGTTCTGTGTCAGCTGCCTACAGGTGCTTCTTGGAGCTCTCTCTCTCTCTCTCTCTCTCTCCCCCCTCAGAGGGATCATGTTCTCCCATAACTTGCCACAGTGAGATGGGCAAAACTGGCTGGGCCACCAAAGTCCAAAACCCAGGGCCAGGAGGCCGGCTGCAGGGCCCAAAGGGGGCTCCTCCTGGCCCAGCCCTTCTGGGGAGCCTGCTGGCAGGGCTTGGAGGGGGGCTTCCTCCCCTCCCTTCCCGGCCCCGCTGCTTGGGCCCAGTGGCCCCTGCAACTCGGCGGCCTCAGGAGAGGCGCCACCTGGAGCCTCCGCAGAAACTAGCTGGACCTCCCTGCCGAGCAGGCTGTTGTTCCTGAGTGGTAGACTGCCCCTGTAAGGAGAGGCTCTGCGTGGATGGCAGCCCTGGAGAAGAGCTGAGGCACACTGCCTCCCGGGCCCCTTCCTGGGGCTCCCTGGCCCGCCAGCAGAAAAGCGGCAGTGGTGGACGGCCCCCGTCGCAGGAGGCTGCTGTCGCTCGGCCAGGCGGCTACGGCCTCCACTAGCACCCTCACCTGTACTTGTGTGGGCGGCGGGAGCGGGCAGGGGCTGCTGCTGGGGGGGCCTGCAGGGGCGGCGGCTAGACCTTGCAAACGACTACGGCGGCGGCTCCTCCTGTCTCTCCAGTCCCTGCCTGCCTCACTGACAAAGGGCGGGAAGGCGGCCAGTCACAGCCTTCACGCATGTGTGTGTCAATCACGCATGCATGCCTGAGGGAGACACTCAAATGCCGGAGTTCAACGTCTTCAAATAAACTATGGCCGGAGATGGCCCCCTTTTGCCGGAGACTCCGGCAGAAAACCGGAGATCTGGCAACCCTAATTCCCAGAACCCTTAGCAACAAGTTCCCAGGATTCTTTGAGGGAAGTCATGACTGTTAAAAATTGCATAAGAGTGCTTTAAATGTATGGTGCAAATGTGATCTTTGTAAAGGAAGCTGAGCTAACATTCCACTAATCTGCAGGTAACATCCACCTGACATCAATGTAAAGACTGCATTTGGGCAATCTAAGTTGGTGACTGTGCCAGTTAGGCTTCCATTTCAAAGCACCACCACCATCATTGCCAGACGGGGATATGTGTGGGGGTAGGTGAGTACCTGGTGGTGGCACCAGCAGTATGCAGCAGCATCAGGCAAGGGCCTCCAATGTAGGAGCAATGCTCCCATGCAAATCTCTCTTTTCAGGCAGCGCTGGTCCAAGACTAAAGGAGAACGCTAATCCACCCCCCAGGCTAGGACCAACACTTTTTAAAGAATCCTGCTGCACCACTCCAATAACAATTATTTCCTTCATCTATGCCCCCCCCCATGGTGCCATCTCAAGCAGGTTGCTTCAACCTGTTGCATGCCAAGGCAAGACCTTAGGGTCAGAACATGCTATGAGTAGTGGAGGAGGGTCTTGTTGCTCTTTATCAGTGATGTCATACAGCACAATCCAATAGGGGGCTGTGACTCTTGCATAATTATGATCTAGACAGCACTCCAAATAGCAACAGCTCTTCCATCCGCAGAAATAAATGGCACCACACAGAAGCACTACCTTTATAGATGAGCTCTGGACAGGGCCAACAAGAGGGGAGGAAATCAGTACAAATTACCGGGGCCCAGAGGTCCAGAAGGGCCCCTGGGGCCCGACTATGTTGCATATGTTTTTGTCTTTCTTGGTAGTATCATTATTTGTCTATTGTTTTTGACATCCATTGTAAAATTGGTGAATTTGAAAGGAAATAATAATGATATAAAAGATTAAAGTGTAAAGATTTTTAGCCGGTCTGCCCTTGCTGAGGGGCCCGAAAAAATTTTTTCACTGGGGCCCAAACCCGCTCTCAGCAGCCCTGGCTCTGGATCTCATACCCCAAACTCATGCAGCAAGCTGAATATTTGTTGCATCATAAGCTGATTGTCTTAAAGGGACCTTTGCAATCCTGGCAAAGATATTTCCCCTCTAGGTGTCTCCATTTCCCTATCCTTAATGTGGGGACACATATACAGAGTAGACTTGCTTCCCTGGAGTTTTGTAAGGCTGAAATTCATTAACGCAAGTGAGGATTTTAACCAGGATGTGATTAGAAGGTGCCAAAGGATTGCAAAGTGTTGTTTAATATCATTGGCCTGGCGTGACTTAAGTGCCCATTCTCCTGTTCCAGCAGACAAACAAGAGATGGCAGATGTTGCTTCCTCATCCTGACCACCCTTGAGCAAGCTGTGCAGCTGCTTTAGAACAATATGCTTTCAAAAGTGATGACAGGGCATGTCGCAGCTTGCATCTCAAGGACACTGGTTATGCATACACACTTTTCTGACTGACCACATGGTCTGTATATCTCCCAGTGCCATTGCTGTTCATTCAGCTGTGCAAAATGGACAATCAGTTAAAACACAGACTAGGAAATGATCCAATGCACATTTTTCGTTTGAAACACACACACACACACACCTGCTGCCACCTTAATTGCCTTGAAAGAAAAAACTACAGTCAGCTGTTACTTTAGAAATCCCAGCTGGGGAAGAGATGTTCTACCACTCTGCTTCACTGTTGCATGGGGGTGGGGGTAGAGAAGATTCTGTCACAGTATCTGAAGGGAGGAACTATCCTAGGAAAATGTACATTACATCATCACATGCTCTGACATCACTTCATCACATTGCCCACTTGAGATGCATCAGAATCTATGGCCCTGTTCAGGTGGTCTCCTTCAGTAGCTCCCAAACTTTTTTCCCCATGACCAATTGAAAATTGCTGGTGGTCTTGACGGACCACTTAATGAATTTTCTGCCAGTTGTAGCAATTAATTGTAATGTGTGGTGCCTAGATGCTGCATGATGTTTAATTGTATTTTAATTACTTCTTTTATTTCTAATATTGTGTGTTATTGTATAACAATCTGCATTCCATAGAGTTCAAATGGTAATACAATAAAATGCAATATAAGAAATAAAAGAAGCAATTAAAAATACAATTAAACATCAATATGAATATGTCACATGGACTTGCCATGGACCACCCGAATGAAGCTCACGGACTACTGGTGGCCCACAGACCACAGTGTGGGAACCTCTGGTCGACTTCTTTATTTAATAAACATGCAAGAGGAGAAAGGGCTAAAGGAGCATGTTGGCTCCACCCTCTTTTCTCAGTCTCCTCCATGAGTTGAAAGGATAACTTCCCCAGTGGGGATGTAGAAGCTTGATTGTCCAGGGTTCTGAATGGTGTGGTAAGTCTACACAGGTAATTCCCTCCTTTCTTTACTGAAATTACATGGCTACTCCATAACATCAGGGAAAGGGACGTAGCTCTGTGGCAGAGCACATGCTTTGCATGCCAAAGGTCCCAGATTCAATCCTTGGTGTCTCCAGGAAGAGCTGAAAGAGTTCCCTGCCTGAAACTGTGGAGAGCCACTACCGGTCACCAGTTGACCAACAGCCTGACTCAGTATAAGGAAGCTCCCTACGTTCCTGACATCAACTGCTCCGAAAATAGAGGAAGCACAGTCTCTTGAAGATTTTCTTCCTCTTCGTTCAAAGATATCTCTGCAAGGGAGGTGTTGTTTCAGTGGCTGCCTCTAGATTGTTCAGAGGGAGCCTTCCTCATTTTCAGGGTCCTTGATGTTTCAAGACTCATTTTCTAATGCAGATGTTTGCCTAAGGTCATGACACAAGCTTTTGCTACTAAAAATACAGGTGCAGGGTGAGTAAAAAAATGCTGCAACTCTGGGTGGTATTCAATGGTGGTCCTACTAAGAATAGACCACTGAAGTTAATATACTTTACTAACTTAGGTTCATTCATTTCAGTGGGTCCACTCTGAGTAGGACTTAGCTGAATACAACCCCCATCTTCTAGACCTGCTACAGAAAATCCCTACCTAGACTACCCCTTCATCATTGCTAATAATGAAGAATCTCGTTTGGCAGGTGCTAAGCACTGATTGGTGCCATACTGCTTCTGAATAAAAGTGCATTTATTTTAGCTAGGCCTTCGTGGCCTTTAAGTTCATCACCCATGGCCTTTTATTCACAGTGTTCTTTACACTGAAAGGTCTGTATAAACGTTAATTCAGCAGCCAGGCAGCAGCAACCTGCATTTGGCGCCTCAGAGTCTGTTAATCTGCAGTGGTCATAAGGCTACTTCTCCTGCTCTTTTCAAATAGCTCAGCGGTGGATACAAAAGGGAAATGGCAGGAGCTATTCATCTCTGGAAACTGAAGGGGTTTTTTTTGCTGCACCGCTGCTACATTACCAAATGTCACATGTAAAAATAATGGCAGCGTTTGCAAGCAAGATAGGAGATGCATATCTCCTGGGTTACTGGGACTACAAAATATTCAGTCTAGAACAACCACTCACAATGTGCCTGCATTCTTTTGGGCCAGGAGCCTGGCTGTTTGCTAGCCGATGGACCATTACAGAAACATCTCCAATTATTGACTGTCTGACAGGGGTAGCCCACCAATAGCCCTGTGGGAAGGATCCCAATGCATGTTTTAAGAGATTGGTATTGTTTATTGTACTTTTAAAATATGTATTTGAATGTTACTTGTCAGCCACTTTGGGTCACCTCCAGACGGTCAGTATTTTCTAGGAGGGATTCAAGCACATACTGGGAAATTTAGGTTTGTGCAGTTAAAGTGGATTAAAGTGCTCTGTCACCCTGGTACAACTTTTTCTTTAAAAACTGACTTTTTGCAATTAGGAAAGTGAGGAGGAAACGCACTGAAAAGTGTGGAATGAATGAATGATTAGTAGGAACACATGTGAACACTCTGCAAGAACCTCAGAACTAATGTTCAATAAAGAACGGGCATAGTCTAACCTCTGCATAAGCATTCTACAAGCAAATCAGGATGAATGCTCAGGTTGTCTGGAAGAACTTCTATTACAGTGTTTCTCAACCTTTTTTAACCCATGCCCCCTTTTAACTGACATAAAAATCCCATGTCCTTTCAAACCTAGCTTCCCTAATGATCTTGTTTTGTTTTTGAAATATTGTGACATTTAATTGTAAATAAAATGTTGGGCTTAATGATAAAAATGAATCGAAGTGCTTATAATTTTTTTTAAAAAAATCAAATTTTACTTATTGTACATACAGTCCCTTGCAAAAGTAATCAGATCCCTGAACAATGCTCTCATATTACTGAATTCCTTATAGTACATTATAATTTCATTCTGTATGATATTTTACTTTGAAACACTGACACTCAAAATCAATTATTGTAAGGTGACATTGGTTTTATGCTGGGAAATGTTTGTAAGAAACATAAAAACTGAAACATGTTGCTTGCATAACTATTCAACATCCACACATTAATATTTGGTAGAGCCACCTTTCACTGCAATAACAGCTTTAAATACTTTGGGGTAGGTATGTACCAACAATTGGATCAAAAATCAGGAAGTGGAAGCTGCATTACACCACCGAGGCACTGCCAAGAAAAGGCCATCCCTCAAAACTCAGCGCTGAAACAAGAAGACGACTTGTGAGAGAAGCCACACAGAGGCCAGCAATCACTTTGAAGGAGCTACAGAGTTCAGTGGCTGGGAGTAGGGTAATGATGCACCAGTCAACCATATCAAGAGCTCTGCATAACGCTGGCCTGTATGGGAGGGTGGCAAAAAAGCAGCCGCTACTCACAAAGTAGCATCTACAAGCATGTCTGGAGTTTGCCAGAAAGCATAAAAGTGCCCCAGCTGCAATGTGGGAAAATGTTTTGTGGTCAGATGAGACCAAGATAGAGATTTTTGGCCCATACTCAAAGCGCTATATGTGATGCAAACATAACACTGACCATGCCTCAAGACACACCATCCTACCATGAAGTATGGTAGTGGTAGCATCATGCTGTGGGGATGTTTCTCATCAGTAGGGACTGGGCATCTTGTTAAAATTGAAGGAAGAATGGATGTAGTGAAGCAATACCTGCTTCAGTCCACTAAAAACCTGAAGCTTGGGAGGAAATTCACTTTTCAGCAGGACAATGATGCCAAGCACAAGGCCAAAGCAACGTTGGAGTGGCTCAAGAACAAAAAGGTGAATATCCTACAGTGGCCCAGTCAAAGTCCTGATCTCAATCCCACTGAGAATCTGTGGCACTCTTTGAAAATTGTGGTCCACAAGCGACGTCCAACCAACCTGAATGACCTGGAGCGAATCTGTCAAGGAGAATGGGCCAAAATCCCTCTGACACTATGTGCAAAGCTGGTACATACCTACCCTAAAAGATTTAAAGCTGTTATTGCAGTGAAAGGTGGTTCTACGAAATATTAATGTGTTGAGGTTGAATACTTATGCAAGCAACATGTTTTAGTTTTTTATGTTTCTTACAAACATTTCCCAGCATAAATGTCACCTCACAATAATTGATTTTGAGTGTCAATGTTTCAAAATAAAATATCATACAGAACGAAATTACAATGTACCATTTGTAATTCGGTAATATGAGAGCATTGGTCAGGGGTCTGATTACTTTTGCAATGCACTGTATGTTTTGGAAACATGCAGCCCCTGAAAACTTAATATGCCACCGGGGGGGGGCATCCCACCAGTTGAGAAACATTGTTCTAGCAGGATTTATATTTAAGAGTTTTTGAGATGTACTGCTCCCCATCAATTCCTCCCTGTTTGAAGTAGCACCTCTGTATAAACCACAGGAAATTCTCCAGCATTTACTCCCCAAACTGCATTTTTAAAACCACAAGATGCAGGAATTGGAACTGGGGAGGGATGTAAACAATTGTATCAAACAAACAAACTGGAGGGATGGATCATCTGTTCATGGTAAGGAGCCGGCTTATGGTATCGTATATCATCCAGCTCTGGAAGAATATTGCTGTCATCCTCAGTGATGTTGCCGCATTTCAGCCCAGGCCACCTTTTTGGCAACTCTTGAGGAAGAAAGGGAAGAGCACACTCCGTGGTTGCCAAGAACTTGGAAAAAAAGAATACTTCCAAGCCACCTCTAAGCCACTGAGCATCTTTCAGCATCTCACACATTATAACTGTCCCCTTGCTGCCTGGTAAGACTGGCACACCTTTTTTCAATTAATCATTACATGTTGCAGCCAGGGCTTGTCTTGCATCTTGCTCCCTGAGACAAAGGTCAAGATGATGCTCCTCCCCCAAATCCCATTTACAGAAGCCAACTGGATTTGCAATTGAGTCTTATTTCAACACTGGAAAATGGCATCCTCTACTGCACCTGACCAGGGGGCAGCAGACTAACTTTGGGAGTGCAGGGCAGATCGCATGGGCACACACAGTTCTGTCTGCTCCCATGCCCCTCAGCATCTACTGCCTGAAGCAGCTGTCTCACTCTGCTTGACAAATGGTAAGGCCAGCCCTCGTTGCACCCCAACTATTTAATAATTCCCCTCCCCCAAGCACAATCATGAACATGGACTGGAGTTCAACAAGCAAATTTACAGTGCAATAATGTACATATCTTCTCAGAAGTAAATGAACTCAGTGGGACTACCTCCCAGGAATATGTTATGGTGTCTCAATGGTTATTTTCTGTACCTATAAGAATACAAGAGTATTTCACTTAATATGCAGAATGAGGTGAAAGAGAGAGGTAAAAAATTCAGAGTGTAGCACTGTTGACTGTAAGTGGAAGTTTCACATATTTAATGCTCTCATCTGTAAAAAAAAAAAAAGCTTCCTGCAAGTAATAAGCCAGCACATCATGGAAAGGGCCATGCTACATCTTTGTCTCTGATGTAGTTTACTACATCTGGTGAATTATTTATTTGCCACATTTCTATGCCACCTGTTCTTAAGCGAGTTTACATTCAATGAAATAATACATAAAACACTTTAAGAAAACCAATTCAAAAACAAAGCAACAAAGCAAACGCAGTTCCAGTTAAATCCTAAATGTCTAATGGAGTAAAAATGTCCCCTAAACGAGACCCAGAAAGATGGGCCTCTCAGTGGAGTATATTCCACAGCAAAGGAGCCACAACCAAAAAGGCTTGGCTCCTAGTAGACGCTAATCTCATCCCACAGAAAGAAAACATTCTGAAGAGAGTGTTGTTGATGATCCTAAAACCAGGGGGGGGGCTCATGTGTGAGAAAGCGGCCCCAGGCTATGCAGGACTTTAAAGTTCAACTCCAGCACTTTGTAAGGGGCTCAGAAACAAACTGGTAACCAATGTAAATGTATCAGGAATGGTGTAGAATGTTCTTGCCAGCTCACATATGTTATCAAGTGGGCAGCTGCACCACTGATTTTGTACCAGGTGAAGTTCCGGGGTTATTTTCAATTGAGCACTTTATCGTAGTCCCATCTGGTGGTCACAAGGATCCACATGACGGTAGCCTCTATCTTTGAGCAATGTGGATACATTCAGAAATATCACACACCCACACCCCTGAAGTCTGAAAATAGTACAGTGGAGAATTCTACCATTTCATTCTGTGTAATGTATCAGTTATGGCTGTACGGGCTCAAAATGCACCTAGGTTGTTCTATTTCTCAATTCAGATCAAAACTGGTTTGGGGAAAAATGCATCAAATTGCAGTCTTTCATGACAGGATAGATACAAGATAGATATGGATTGTGCCTAGCATTGTGTGTGCATTGCTTTCCAAACTAGCTCTGGGAACACACAGGATGCGTTGTAAACGGGAGTGTGTATACAGCCCTGCTCTCAGTAACAGAATCTGGCTTGCTATACTCCAAACTTACAGTGCAATCTACATCTCTACTCAGAAGTAAGTCCCACTGAACTCAATGGAGCTTACTCCCAGCTAAGTGGGTATAGGACTGCAGCCTTAACTGGTTAGCAAACAGCTGTATTAAGCATTAATTGCAAACCAGGCTCCCCAGCCTATCCTAGCTGTGATAGAAATTGATATTTGGAGTGGAGAATTTCCTTTTAAATAAACAACATTTGGGTGAGGTGGGGATATGTCCCCCACTTTTACTTGGGCTGTTCTTAAGTTATTTTAAAATTTAGGGAAATGCAGAGAATGACAGCCTGGTTCACTATTTCTTTGTCTGCAGTAAATTGGTGGGTTATTTAATAGCTGGAACATCATGACAAGAGTCTGTATAAATCCTGATTTCACAGACAATGGAATCATGTAGTATGAGATGTCAGGTTCACCTGGTAGGAAAATGGAGGCTGCTGCAGCTGTGGCTCAGGAAACACTCAGAGACTGCAGTCAGTGGTCTGTGGGCTGAGTTGCCACAGCTAGCACCTTTATTTTCTATTGTTATCATTTTTTATTTTGCAGGAATAAAGGCAACAGAGGAAAAGGCCCTCCAGAGCACTTCCTGTTTCTGCCATCCAGCATTAGCTAGTTCCATGGTGTGTATGCAAGCAATCTGCACTGATGGTGAAATACAGGTGTGTGCTTCAGTTACACGTGAAAATTTACACATAGGTTGTGCAATCAGCAGGAGGACTTTCCCCCTTGCCCACCTGAATGGGGTGAGTGAGCCCTTCTGAATGGGAGGAAAGAATTATCTTATCCAGAGGTGAGGGTGATGGGAGCTCTTTTTGACACTGAACTGACATTTTCAGTAAAAACGTGTGAAGTTCTCCAATCTGAGTTTGACAAACCTAAGGAAACAGTACTGTACCATACAGTGAACTATGGGAAACTCAAGGTCCCCTATAGTTTTTGAGCCTTTATCAGGCAATGATAACAAGCTTTCTTATGCCCAAACTTTTCTGCAAAACCATGAGAGCCTGGTTCTTGATCAGGGTGCAGTCAAGGTGCTGTGCAATGTTGCCATAATGATGTATGTACAATGTGCACATGCTTGGTTCTGGACTAATTTTGCTCTTTGCAGGACAGTGCATTTTAACTGAAAAACTGCAGTGTTTGGGATGTGGGGTGTTTTTTCAGGGGCCAGCACAATGAGCCTTGGATACGGGATTTGTGAGTAGATCCAGATTGCTTTACATTAGTAGCAATCAAAACAATCTGCCACTTCCTGTAATTGGTGGCTCTCTAGTTTTATTTTTTTTTAAATAATTTTATAAGTAAGGGGCACCAGATCAATATGAAGAAGGTCAGAGCTTCAATACAAAGTGCTTATTGAACAGAACACAGCCCCTGTCCCTGGTCTATTGGCTCATTTGTCATATTGTTTTAATGAAACTATGTTGGTTACAGAGCACAGTGGAAAATGGGTCTGGGGTCTGTGCCAAGCACTCCAGTACAAAGAGAGAAGCTTTACAGCTTCTAGTTTAGAACTGCTGGGATACTGCAATATTGAGAATTAGTTTCAGCTCTTACTTTGGAAGGCAACTTCCACTGCCCATCATGAGCACCAGCTGTTCCCATGAGACATGGAAGTAGATGAAATTCACAATCAGTTCTGGACATCAGATCCCCTTCTTACTTTTAAATGTACTGTTGCTGTTGTTTGTTAATTGTATGTAACAAGGCAATGTATAAAATATAATAAAAACAGCTAAAAGTTAAAACAGCACAAAAATAATAAATGGATTTAAGCACAAAACACAGTAGAATGACGGAGGCCTATTCACCCAACTTCAGTGGCTTCTGGAAAGTGCAGCCACACTGAAAGCCCTGCTCTGAGTTGCTGTGGAGCATACAGAGGCAGCCCTATCATTAGGTAGGCAGGGGGGACATGGAGTGGCACAAGGTGTTGGAAGACAGAACTCTGTGTGCCGTGTGGTCTACCCTACACCTACTGACCCTAAGAGAGCCTGCTGCCCTCAGGTCAGGTGTGATGGAGGATGCTGAAGGGGGGAGTTCAATCTAGTCCTTTGCCTTAAGCAGCAAAATGTCTTGGGCTGGTCCTGTGTAGAATCTGAAAGGTCCAGATCTGGTTGATTATAAGGGGCAGAATGGAGCTTAAATGGCAGCACACAGAAGAAGAAGTTTGTGATTCTATAAACAAAGCCCCATGAGGAGAGACTGAAAGAACTGGGTATGTTTAGCCTGGAGAAGAGAAGACTGAGGGGAGATATGATAGCACTCTTCAAGTACATGAAAGGTTGTCACACAGAGGAGGGCCAGGATCTTTTCTTGATTGTCCCAGAGTGCAGGACACGGAATAATGGGCTCAAGTTGCAGGAAGCCAGATTTCGACTGAACATCAGGAAAAACTTCCTGTTAGAGCCATTTGACAATGGAATCAATTACCAAGAGAGGTAGTGGGCTCACTGACACTGGAGGCATTCAAGAGGCAGCTGGATAGCCATCTGTCGGGAATGCTTTGATTTGGATTCCTGCACTGAGCAGGGGGTTGCACTTGATGGCATTATAGGCCCCTTCCAACTCAACTATTCTATGATTCTATAAGGAGGAACAGAAGAAGAACAGAGGTCTCAAAGACTGACAACAGAAGCAGAGCTTTCACTTAGGGTGGCTTGAAACATACACACTCTGGATATTGCAGCTTCTGCTTTCCTCTTTCATAAGTGATGTTTGTGGAACCATGAATATGGAAGTCTGGTTGTGATGTCATCATGTGGTTATGAAGTTGCCATACAGGAGTTTCATGTGGCCCAGCCATACCGTCAGCTGAAGAAGCATCAAACGGGACTTTGAGGGTGATCAAGGCTGGATATGAAAAGGGAAGAACTGGCTGTGGAAGCTGTTTTGGGCCATAGAGGAGTTTGTTTCCTAGTTAGTTAGCTTGTTTAAAAAATTTCTAAACTGCTTAATATTTTTTAAATCTCTCAGCAATGTACACTATGTACAATATAAAAAGAAATGTCCATTAAAACAAAAATACAACATAAAACTAATAAAGCAGTATAGAACCATATAAATGCAAGTAAAACATAGACTCAGGGGATTCATACACATAATAAATCAGGGTTTAGTCAGGAAAGCCTGGGCAAAAAGATAATTCTTTACAAGATATCTCATCCATTGGTGGATGCTGCTTTCATGTATGGCAGAGGGAAGGGTATTCCACAGAAATGGGACAACAGCAGAAAATGCCCATTTGGGGTCATCACCCTATGATTTTCTGTAGGGTGTGGTGCCACAAGTAGAGTTTCCTCAGACTATCTATCTGTTTGTCCGTCCATCCGTCCTGTAAGGTCTGGCCATTTTTAAGGAAAGCCATTCATTGCAAGCTTACCCTGTGTTTTTTGCTGTGTGGCTTTAATTCCTATTGAATTTTTGAAGGCAAGGCTCTAAATAACAATAATCAAAATGAAACAAGATAAAAAAAAGAATAAAGGTAAAAAGCCTGTGTAAAAGATTCAGCAACCTAAAATAAACTTGCTTTTCTTTCTATTGATCACTGTGTCTGTCACAGTGCTTTCATTCACAGTCCAATCTGATCAAAGAAATGAATTTAGCTGTACTTTCAAGGTATCTGGGGAAAATGAGTTCAGTCTGGAGAATGTATGTACCTGAAAAGCGGCAATCTGAAGTAGAACTGGAAGAGGTGTCTCATGGTAGTTATAACCCTATTTGTTTTATTTCTTTAAAATAATTACAAACTTACTTCTGCTCACAGAATCTCTCTGGAGCTTGTCTGTAAATATATTAGGATAGGACTTCTGAGCCACATAAGAACATAGGAAGCTGCTTTATATGGCGTCAGACCATTGGTCCATCTAGCACAGTATTGTCTACACTTACTGGCAGTGGCTCTCCAGGCTCAGGGTTTGGGGCGGAAGTCTTTCCTAGCCCTATCTGGAGATGCTGGGGATTCAGATAAAATATATGCCAATTCTATGCAGAATTTAATTTCTAATATGATGTGCCCAGGCTAAAGCCTATGTGAAGGAGCATATACCCATTTAGCACTGGGTGCCCTTACCCTAAACCCAGATGCGAGGAAAGGAGCAGGCTTCTCACAAAAGAGGAAATATTTCCCTGACCCATAAGATCAGATTCTGTTATTGCTGAATTTCTGCTTTTATAATACTGTTTTTCCTGCTTTCATGTTTGTATCTCTCTTTTTATGTTACTGTTGGGTGTTTTTTTAATTGTTGCATTTTTTTTGTATACCGCTTTGAGATTTTAAAATATTAAGCAGTTTAGAAATGCTTGTAAATAAATAAATAAGCTGCACGTGCTTCAAGAAGGTTCACCATGAGCAGCTGACACTACCACTGAGGGCCCTGGACCCCAGCAGGACTCACTGAGGGCCCTGGATCTCCCATGCCAACCTGCTGGGTCTGAGAAACTGTTGTTCTAAATTCTCCACACTGTCCCAGAACACCTGACATAGTGTCACTCTTGGGCACTGTGGGAAAATTAAAATGGCAGCTTTTCAGACAGATAAAACCTCTTGACAGATAAAACCAGGGGAAGGGCCATAGTTTAATAGCAGAGCATCTGCTATGCATGCAAAAAAAAATCCCAGGTTCAATCCCCAATGGCATCTCCAGTTAGGGCTGGGAAGGACCCCTGCCTGCAACCCTGGAGGGCCACTGCCAATCAGTGTAGACAATACTGAGCTGGGTGGAATCAATAGTCTGATGCAGTATAAAGCAGCTTCCTATGTTCCACCAACGTAGGAGAGGTCCCACCAGATAGCACTCAGCCAAGCCCCCCCCCAACCCTCAGGACTAACCCTGGCTCAACATCATCCCTATTCACATTTTGCCAGGGCTGTGAGACCAGTGGCACTGGAAACAGAAGCCAAGACTAAGTCCTGGAGGCAAACCCTGTCCTTATTTTGTAACATGCTTAGTTCATGAGTAACTGCTGGTGTATTAAGGAAGAGACACATTGACAGCTCCAGTCATCCAACTAAAGTTTTGCATAGCCATATATTTTTATCCTTCAAGAGTAAGTGCTTTGTAATAGCTGCTGCTGCTACTTGCTTGCTTGCTCATAGGGCAGATGTCAAAAATGTCATCCTTTGTGAAAGCCAAGAAGCCAAGACAGTTTCAGAGGAAGTTCTGTAATGATGGGAAGGAGAGCTATAGATGAAGGTCCAATGTCACTAACAATACACGAAACAGCATAAGGTTGGGAAGACAAATCTTTGGAGATACTGGACAGGTGGAATTCAGTTTTCCCTTAGGCACTCATTATGCTCTTTACCACACTTCATGCTGATGTTACACAAGCCTTACTATTTTGTATCATTTCAGGCATTTAACCTTGGAAGAATATTGCTGTACTGCATCTGTACAATGGCCCATTCCTCTCTAAATACCTGATGCTTAAGTGTGAGCAGGATTGGAGTCCAACAGTAGCATCTGTACATGTATGATTAGAAGTCCTACAGAGTTCAGTGTCACCATGAATTTTCACTTGGAAGAAAATCCCACTGGGTTCAATGGGGCTTACTCCCAGCTAAGTGGGACCTGGATGACACCCTTATAGTCTCAAGTAGGTGGGCTTCAGATTGCAGCGCAAGGCTGCAATCCTAAACAAAGGCTGTGTACACACCACACATTAAAAGCACATGGTGTTCCCCCAAGAATCATGGGACCTCTACCCCTCACAGAATTACAATTGGGGGGGAGGGGATGTGATTAAAATGCATGGTGTGTGTATGTAGTTAACGTAAGTCCCACCATGGAATTCAGTGAGACTTGCTGCTGAATGAATATATTTAGGATTGCTTCCCCCTACCCCCAAGGTACCTTTTATTTTCATAGCATGGGCCTGCACTGTTGGTTATATTTAGGTGCAGCTGAACGTAATCTCCTTCAAGGCATTGGGACCACCCCTCTTGCAAGGAGCCATTAATAAGCCTGGCTGGTCAGTCTCATTCTGTTCAATATAATAAGCCAAGAAGTGAAAGGGTTGAGCAAGGAAGCAGTAGACTCCACTTCTCCATGCACCTTGTCCACATCCTCAGGCAGTAAATAACAAAATAGGGCTAGAACAGCCTTCACGAACTGGGTGCTTTCTAGTCCTGATGTTTTGGACTACAACTCCCATCCTCCCCAAGCAGCACAGTCTCCCTATAATACTACAGGGAGAAAAGGCATTCTTTAGTGACACTTCTTGGGTTTTTGCTGTTGCTCTTCAAGCCAATCATTGTGGCAAAAAAAGGGAGAATAACAGCTGAAAGAGGTTTAACTGGAGCTCTTATTGAGAGTAAAAGAATAAAAAGCATAAATCTCTGCCAGCCAATGTGAAGGGATATTAAACTAAAAGTAGGGAAAAGTCAAATTAATCCTGGTGTAATTCCACCCATTTCTATATATTTGCAACCTGAGGTGTATTTGGCCATTATGCGCCGATTATAGCTGCATGATTCCAGCAGGAATGACATTAATAATCTGCTGCAATCACTCATAGAAGGGCAGACTAGATTTGCTGGGCATATGTTGTTTCATTTGGGAGTCATGTACAATATGGAGCGATTCATTGGATACATTCCATAGAATTACAGGGTGAAGGAGAAAGAACTCAAAGAGTCTCATCATATTCATGGGACAGAAATATACGTAATTATTTCCTGGACTGTTTTATTTTTTATTTGCTTGCCATCTCTCTCATTTAGCCTTAGCTCTTAGCAGCCCACATGGAGCTTGGTGGGAGATGTATGTCATTTTCAGGAGGATCCTGCTAAATGCCACCAGCCAAGAGACATTCACACTCAGCAGTTTCACATTTCAGAGCAGCTAAACAATTTAAAATAATTTCTATGGCCATTCAGTTAGAATTAATAGAAATAACAAGGCAGAAAGGATGCGAATTATAAAGACATAGTGAGCCACAGCAAGAGGGTAGATAGAAAAAGGATCTCCTAATAGCATCATCCTGGATTTGCTACTGTGATCTGGTTTTAGTTGATGGTCAAGTGGCTGAAAATGACAGCCCTGCCAGTCAGGGCCAGTGTTTTCTTGAATGCATCCAGCTTTCTGATGAAATATTCTGCAGGCAAATTGAAGATATGAAGATGCTATGGGAGTGGTAGGGCATTTGGTTTCGTATGTAGCTCCTCCTGTCAGTATATGTGTCCGGGCCGTTACAGTGCCTGATCCACATAAGAACACCCATACTGAGCGTCAATTTCTACATGCATGATATTGTCAAACAGTGATATCTATTCCATGTCACAAAATTGTAATGTACTGAGTAAGAATACAAGAACAGCCTGTTGGATCAGGCCAGTGGCCCATCTAATTGAGCATCCTCTTCTTACAATGGCCAACCTGAGTGCAACAACACTCTCCCCTCCTGCACTTTCCAGCAATTGGTATTCAAAAGCATATAGTGTCTCTGACAGTGGAGGCAGAGCATAGCCATCATGGCTAGTAGCCATTGATAGCCTTATCCTCCATGAATTTGTCTAATCTTCTTTTAAAGCCATCCAAGGTGCTGGCTGTCACTGCCTCTTGTGGGAGCAAATTCCATAGTTTAACTATGTACTGTGTGAAGCAGAACTTTCTTTTGTCTGTCCTGAATCTCCTAACATTCAGCTTCATTGGATGTCCACAAGTTCTAGTGTTATGAGAGAGGGAGAAAAGCTTTTCTTTATCCATTTTCTCCAAGCCAAGCATAATTTTATACATTTCTATCCAGCTGTGTGTCACAAGTTGACAAATGTTGAATAATCTTTGGATGGAAAACAGTGATGTAGAAAGGCCGTTATTCACTGAATATTTTGAAAAAATTCACTGTTTCTGTCTGGAGAATATTAGAATTTGTTGAGGAGAATCTGGAGGTGGATTGGGGAGGGCAAATCATTTCAGCTCTAAAAATTTCAGAACTTTCATCTGGGTTGCTTAATATTCTGTAATGAAGCATTAAGAGAGCCGGTGCCTCTTTCTTGATGCAATCCAATATTTACCACTAGGGAACACATCCAGGATACTTCTACTATTATTATTCAGATAATTGGAAGACCATTCCTGAGCAAATATTGCAGTGACATACAGTGAGAATTTCACAGTAAGGGTTGAAGATTAAAGAACTTGCACCAAAGCACGTGGCTTTAGGATCCTGGTGTGCTACATGTTAACCATGCATGCACAGTATCTTTTTTAACATTCTGAGCTGGAGAAGACCTTCTGGTGGAAATGGTGCAATTAATAATTATAATTAATAATTATAATGCTTCCAAATGGGTGTTGATCATAGAACTGGTGCTCCTCATGCATGCACGTTTTTTCCTGCAGCACCACACAGTGTTGTTGGTATCCAAATAAAAATGCCAGTCCATATTTCCTCCCCATTTAATCTAGATTTATTCAAATATGAATGAGTAAACCTTATACGTGATGAGCTCTGCCACCAAGGTTGCTCTCCCTGTTCCCTCCAACTCATGGAGGGCTAAGGTCAGAAGCAGGGAGCCTCCTCTGCTTATGGAGATTCCCTGCACAATTCAGATTCATGAATAATAAGAGTTCTAAATTGCATGGGCAGTCTCAACAAGTAGAGGAGGCTCCCCACTTCAGATCGTATCCCTCCGTGAGTTGGAGAGCTATGGGCATGGTGACACATGAGGTGGAGCTTAGTAAGCTCATTTTAATGTGTGGCCATTTCTGTGTAAGCAGAACGTCCAAACAGAGCTTTCATCCCCATCTGAATAAAAAACTTTTCCTTGGTTTTCGTTGTTGTGGGGAGGGGCTCTCCATGATACCTGCAATTGTGGAGTGGCTTCAGGAAGATGAGATGAATACAATTTTCAGGAGGCACAGCATGCCATAATTACATACACACATATACACTTTTTCTAGGCAAAGCAGCAGTAAAACTACAAGCATAAAATTTAATATTTCTAAAGAGAGGGTGGTTTTCAATGCTAGTCTTATTCAAAGTAGACCCATTGAATTTAAGACATGACTAACTAGGGTTCAATAAGTTCATTGGGTCTACTCTGAGGAGGACTTAGTTGAATACCACCCAAAACATTTTGGCAAAGATAAAATAGATTCTGAACTCCAACATAATAATGTTTATGCACCAAGGAAGCTAATAAATACCAAGCTGATTCCAAATTGAGCCATGAGAAACATGTCCTCACTAGCCCATATAATTTGTGTGGCCCAATCACACTGATTGTACCACAGATACTCTTATGCAGAGAAATCAGCCCATAAGCAGAAACTGGTTTCTGCAAATGGCTCAGAGCTAGGACTAGGAAAATAGCTTCCTCACGGTGAGTGATTCTAGCCTAGGCTGCAATATTTGAAAGTATTCATGACATGGGTAAGAAGGAGGGAAATGGGGCACCTGGAATTCTCAACACCTCACTCCCTGGCAGCCACATGTGCTTGGCGAGATTTGCAACAAGAAGAGGACATGTTACAAGAAACATGGCTGCCAAGGAGTGGGGTGTGGAGAAACAATGTGATGAATACAAGTTGCATGGTGAGAATTTGGAAATGCTGCAAACATGCTTAAGATAGCTCTCCAGTGAGGGTGAGGAAGCATTTGCAGCAGCATCTCCATGGGGACTGTAATTTAGCCTTCATTCTAGGTGCCTAGGGTCATGGTGGAAACATTGCACCTTCAGAGGTCGGGCTTGGTTGGAGAGCCTTCTGCGAAGCTCATGTTTTATCCGGATAAGGGCCAGAATGCCCCAAGAGACAAAGTTTAGATAATGAGGATTTCTATTTCTCTTCGCCAGTCCAGTTGATTAGTGAGAGGTAACACTCATCCTGAAAGTACACAAAGCACATCTGGTGTTGAAGCTCAACTTGCCCATTACAGATGCAGGACCAATCTAAAAGGAGACTAGGGTGTTGTTAATTCTGACTAAGCAGGCAGGTGGGTTCCCCCACCCTATTAAATTTTATGAAATGCTGCCTCTGTGACTCTTTCAGAGCAAATACCAGACTCTTAGCAGCTTTCTTCATCCCCTTTTCCTATTGCATAGTCTTTTGAAGTATCACTTCAAGCCTGCTGCATTTGTAACAAGAGACAAATACAGTAGCATTGATTTAATTTTATTTTCACTTCAGAGTAATTTAGACGGAATAAACTGAACCAAAGTTGACTGAAACTGTCCTGCAGGATTGACTTTAAGCACATTCAGATGCAGAGTTCTTTATAAATAATGGCAGCATTTTTTGTAGAAGGAAGAAAGGATTTGCCAGAGTTATTAACCAATGAGAGAAAATAAGCTTTGCCAGGTATAGAGCTATGCTAAGCTCTTCTGTTATTATGAAAAGCACTTTTACAGAGAAGGAACTTGCCCACTCATACAAGGCATATAGATGCTATATATAGTTAAGTGAATATTTATATATATACACACACACAACACAAACTGAATGAAAAATAAACTACAGTTGCTAGGTAAGTTGGCACAATGACAGTTAAGTCAGATATCTGCCCATTTGCTACTGGGCAAAGTTCAAAGTTCTAGTTCTGGTGTACAAAGCCCTGTACAGCTTGGAACCAGGATACCTGAAAGACCATCTTACCCCTTATATACCCAGTCGATCACTGTGTTCTGCAGGTGAGGGCCTCCTGCAGATACCATCTTATCAGGAGGTCCGTTCTGCACAACATAGGAAATGGACCTTTAGTGTAGTGGCACCTACCCTGTGGAATTCCCTCCCCTTAAATATTTGGCAGGCACCTTCTCTGTTATCTTTTCGGTGCCTATTGAAGACTTTCCTCTTTCAACACCAAGCCTTTTAAATTAAGACCTATCCCAGTCTGCGTCTGTGCTGGAATTGCTTTTAATATGTTTTTTTAAAAAACACTTTTTTTCTAAACAATATGTTTTTAACCCCTTTCATTTAAGATGTTTTTAAAGCTTTTTTAAATAATGTTTTTAAAGTTGTTTTCTCTTAATGTATTTTAAGCTCTGTTGTTATGAGGTTTTAAAGTGTTTTTACTGCTTTTGTTTGCCACCCTTGGCTTCTGCTGACAGGAAGGGTGGGATATAAATTAAATAATAAAATAAATAAAATAAATATCAATATGATGTTATATTGGCAAAAAAGAAGAGTTAGGCTTGTTTATCATCTTCAGAGTAGCAGAAAACTAGTTTGGCTACAATATGAAAGTCTGAGCCTATACACAAAGCTCAAACTTAATTAATCTTGGTAAATATTTTTAAGGAATGGAATAGAATTTTTACTTCACCTGCTCCTTCAAAACAGTCACACATATATACACATTTGTTGTTATGTGCCTTCAAGTCGACTACGACTTATGGCGACCCTATGAATCAGCGACCTCCAACAGCATCTGTCGTGACCCACCCTGTTCAGATCTTGTAAGTTCAGGTTGGTGGCTTCCTTTATGGAATCAATCTATCTCTTCTTTGGTCTTCCTCTTTTTCTACTCCCCTCTGTTTTTCCCAGCATTATCGTCTTTTCTAGTGAATCCTGTCTTCTCATTATGTGTCCAAAGTATGATAACCTCAGTTTTATCATTTTAGCTGCTAGTGATAGTTTAATAGTTTAATTTGTTCTAACAGCCAATTATTTGTCTTTTTCACAGTCCATGGTATGCGCAAAGCTCTCCTCCAACACCACATTTCAAATGAGTTGATTTTTCTCTTTTCCGCTTTTTTCGCTGTCTACCTTTCACATCCATACATAGAGATTGGGAATACCATGGTCTGAACGATCCTGACTTTAGTGTTCAGTGATACATCTTTGTATTTGAGGACCTTTTCTAGTTCTATATACACATACACAGCTGGAATTCTGCTTGCTATGAGGCCAAGCAGACTTCAGCATCCCCATCAAGAGGTGTGGGTCTTTGAAGGCACCATGTGCAGGAACATTGGAGAAGCTATTGTATTTCCTATATTTCCACTTATTGGACCATGCTGAAAAACTCTTTTCTTTTATATATGATACTATTTATGATTAAATCTTCCCTGCCCCCACCCAAAAAAGTTAGTCTTGTGAAGGTGAACTTCATCCAAGCTTATCCATCTTCCATAAGAGAAGGGAGGAAACAGAGGCTTTCACCCATGCCTGAACTTTCATTAAAACATGTTTATTAACATGCTGAAGGCCATGCCAAAAGAGAAAGGGGGAAAAAGCACAACTCAAATGGTCATGTTCGAGCCAACTTTAAGCAGAATTTCTAAGCTCCATTGATTTCAGTTAAAGAATTAAGTGCACACTTAACATTGTCCAATCAAACTCTGTGGCATTTAAAAATACTTAAAGCTGCCTGGAACGTGCCCATTCTTTGTTAAGCTTCCTTCTGGGGGGAATTCTCTTGGCTGAAACACCAAAAGGCATATTTTAGGAGTGGTTCCAATGGACAAATCTGTGCTGTCTTTTGTTGGGATAATTGAGATATTGTACTCTTTCTTGCAGCAGAGATCATGTTATGAAATTCTGATAAAACAAGCTGAAAAGATCCAGTACATCACATAATTACAGTGGAAACTAAAATTTCAGTTTAGTGGGATGAAACTGGACTCCCAGATTGGACTGATGCAATGTGCTCTATGTGGGGCTGCCCTTGACAACAGTTTGGAAGCTGCAACTTCTGAATGCAGTGGCCAGATTCTTGGCTGGGTTAACATCTAGAATACATATAACTCCTGTTCTAAAGCAGCTGCATTGGTTATCAGTTTATTTCCAAGTCCAATTCAAACTGCTCACATTGGTGCTTAAAGTCCTACATAATTTGGATCCCAAATATCTGAAAGACTGCTTCCTTCCCTACAGACTTTCTTGGGAGTTATGACTGGCAGATGAGGCCATCTTGGTGGTCCCACAACCAAGACGGTAGTCATCCAGGGTCATGTGTGTGTGTGTCATAGACCCTTTACTTTGTTGGGAGCAGAGTCCCAGCCAGATCCCTCTGTATGAGCCAATCTGCATGAAAAGGGAGTGTGTTAACCACTGAGAAGAGTCCTTGTCTTTTTGTGCTGATTGGATCCAATTAGAGTGAAAGGAGATGAGTCAACCACTGAGAAGACTCTTCTCAATAGCTAACACACAGCTTCCCCTTTCATGCTGATTGGCTCCTAGGGACATATGTTGTAATGGAGTGTGGACTTGGGAGACAACATGGAGAGCAAGGGAGATGAGAAAAAGTGGAACAGGGGGCATGGCTGCGAGGGGATATGGCATGACTTTCATGAAGGGAACCTGCACTTCTGAATTTGCCACTACACTATTGCCCACAGACCTCAGAGGTGTGAGGTGACATTTTTCTGTGGTTTCTGAAAATTGTGGAATTCCCACCCAACAGAGGTGCATCTACCATCATCATTATTCAGCTTTTGTCATAGACAACACCCATCTTTAGCCTGGCCTTTGACAGCTGAATAGTATTTTTGTGACCTACATGAAAATTGTAAATTAATATGAGGTTGGTTTTATTCTGCTCTAAACTGTATTGCTCTTTCTGCTTTAACCCACTCTGGGACCTTAAGGTAAAGGGCAGGTCAGAAATCCAATAAATAATAACAACAAAAATGCAAGGAAAGAATCATGTACAAAGCAGAATTGGTTCCATCTTCAGTTATAATTCTGTTATCTCTTATTAACCATATCTAGAATGTTAGTCCTAAATTGGGAGCCAGTGTTATGAAGTGGTTAGAGTGTTGGACTATGCCCTGGCAGACCAGGGTTCAAATCCCCACTCAGCCATGAAATTCACTGGGTGACCTTGGGTCAGTTTCTGCTTCTCTGCCTACCTTACAGGGTTGTTGTGAGGATAAAATCGAGATGGAGAAATCGAGAAACATGTACACCACCTTGAGTGCCTTGGAGGAAAAGTGGGATTTTAACTCAATAATAACAATTTTTTAAAAAATCTTAACTTGGGCCTGCATTCACAGCGCTACGTGAACATCCCATCAGTGCAAGGATTTCTGCTTGTGCAACAGAACTTTCTTCCCCTCTCCTCACCCCAAACATCCCCTAAATCTGTTTTAAGGATTTACCCAAACCTCTGGAGCAAATTTGTGGAGGGCATAGGGTGCACATGGGGGGAAGAAAGGGGAAAAGTCCTGTTGTGCAAGCAGAAATCCTTGTGCTGACAGGATGCATTTGTTGAACACTGCCCTGCATTTCCAGGAATGATATCTTGTTTAGCCTTACCAGTTTCAGGTACCACAGATGTACTAACTTATATCGACTTTCGTTAGCATATTTCCAATTTTTAGTATTATTTCATATCTCCAATCTTTAGAGAAATAAAATAAAAATAGAGTAACATATTAATCATCTTTCTGCCACAAACCATCCAGGGCAATATCTGAATAAGATATATATCAATTAAAAATAAAAACAAACAACCCTCTCTCCAAACCTTATCATCACCCTTTTCAGTCTAAAAAGATTTTAAATTCCAGTTAGTAGGTAGTGCTTTTATGTACCTGCTTTAAAATCTTCTATAATTGCACACTGTCTAATTTTTTCAAAGCTTCAATTTTTGATATTCATAATGCTCAGCTTGAAGATACTGTTAAAATCATGGCTTCTAGCCCTGCATTCTTTCTACACCACTTCAAATGAAATGATTACATTTGCTTAAATTACATCTTTGAATTTATTGAAACTCTGTGACTCCAATAATATTGTTTCCTACAGGTTTTTCCCCCCCAAACTGAAGGATGTGTTGAGTATTAGAGACACAAAATATGATATGTTAGAGCCAAGTTTCTACATTTATCATGATGTATAAGAATTAGACACTGCTGTGGGTTTTTTTAATTAGTCCTTTCCAATTACTCTTAACACATCCAAGAAAATGCAGAATGCAGCATAGACATTGTAAAATGTTCTCCCAGGTCAGACCACGAAGTTGTTGAATCAAACAAAAGCCACTGTGATCGCTATGCTAATAGTGGCACACCATAGCTGGTAATAATGAAATAGATCAGGATCCTAGCACAATTTAACCCTTTAAGCCCCTGTGTTGGGCCAATCAGGCCCACTTCAATGGCAATTTACAGAGGGTAGCAGAAAAGACCCATTGACTTAAATGGGAGCTTTTTTCTCCATGAAAATTTGCTGGCACAAGCCCTGATGTGGTTCAGGACCATAGCATGGGGCAAAAGGCTAGGCTACCTATCTCCCCAACACCCAACAAGAGTCCCAAATTAGATCAGGTCTCCTGCATCTACAATTTATGTAAAAAACAAAACCTGCTACTTAAGGCTCAGATACAGAGCTGATGTATCACCTAGTTTGCCCCTAAAAATTTAGTATGCAACTTCACGACACAATTCTGCATTTTATGTTGGACCACCAGCTTGTCTCATTCATCTATTTCCAAAGAAGGAACAAAAGGTAATACCTGCACTTTGGATTGAGGTATCAGAATGAAAGCTGATATACACAGCCAGGACACAGTTCTATTTTTCCATGACCACATTTGAACTCAAGCCCCACAGCTACTTTCAAGAGAACCAGGAAAGATGGTAAAACACACTGTAATGTGATGTCTTCTTCTTCTGAGGCCCCTCTCCAGGTACCCCCTTTGAGGAAAGCTCAGAGAGTGGTGACAAGGGAGAGGGCCTTTTCAGTTGTGGCTCCCCATCTGTAAAATATGTTCCCTAGTGATGTTTGCCTGGCGCCATTATTGACATCTTTTCGGCACCAGGTAAAGATGTACCTTTTCTCCTGGGCATTTGATAGACTGAGATGATGTTTTGTTTTTAATATGCTGCCAAACCTTCCTGTGGCTGTGTGGGGGTGGTATTGCTGTTGTTCTGTTGTTGTTTATTGTTAGGTTTTTATAGTGTGTTTTATTTTAGATAGATAATTTATTGCGGTCATTGACCAATAAAAACATACAGTATTACAACATATATTTAACAAAATCCAACATCAAATACTTTTAAAAGATTCTTTTAAGTTAAAATTACTGGTTGAGTACCCCTTTTGTCGACACATTGTTTCCTGCGACGAATGGCTAGATCGCAGTATTTCGCAACTTTTTCGGTTACATCAGGAGAGTGATCATCCAGTAAAAATTCTGCATAAAAAATATCCTTTCTACCTGGTATTTGATCTATAATGGGAACAATTATCTGCTGTCTAAGATCAGAATAAAATGGGCAATATAATAAAACATGGATAACTGTTTCGACCTCCTCCTTATCACATGGGCATTTTCTGTCCTGATATGGGACTTTATTGAATTTGCCAGCAAGTAAAGCTGATGGCAGGGCATTAAATCTTGCTAGAGTAAAAGCTCTTCGCCTTTTTGGTTGCATGAGATTCGATAAATAAGCCATAGATGTCAATGGTTTACTATTATATCTTGTCTTTTTCACTAGCATTAGTTGATGCTGATAATCAATATCTCTAATTCTCTGAAGAATACTCTGTTTAGCCTTTTCATATCCCATAGCTAATATTGTTGTTGGTGAAAAACCTATTGTTAAAATTTTGCTATGATTAGTTTTTTCCACGGTGACTCAAAATTATCCTTTAAGGTGTGGGGTGCTAATCCAACCAGGTTGAAAACTAGCTTTAGGCAATAAGAGATTCTTAAGCTCCAGATCCGAGATTCTATGGATGGCAATCCCGTTTCTAGTCTAATTATGCAGTTTGGTACACAAGACGGGACAGCTAAGATCGATCTTATAAAGGTGTTTTGAACCACCTCAAGCGCTGTGAAATTTGTACATGTGCTAATTTGAGTACCGAATACTAACTGTGGTATAACTTTCGCCACAAATAATTTAATAGCTGCTGGTATGAGCTGGCCTCCTTTATTATAAAAAAAGGATAATATCGCTTTCGATGTTCTCTTTGCGTTCGTTATCAGCATTTTCGTATGTGACTGCCATGATTTATTAGACTGAAAAGTTATCCCCAAATATTTAAACACATGAACTTGTTCTATAAACTGCCCATTGAGTCGCCAGAGATGACTTGACCTTTTCCTCTTAGATCTAAAAATCATAATTTTTGATTTCTCATTATTTATTATGAGTTGTTCCTTTGTACATATTATCACCAAATTAGCCAATAATCGCTTTAGGCCTATAGGGGTTCTTGAAAATAATACCAGGTCATCCGCATACATAAGGATAGATCTTGGGGTATCCATTAATCTTGGGGGGTGAGAAGAAACTGAAGCTAAAGTTGTAGCAACTTCATTTATATAAATATTAAACAATATTGGTGCAAGTATGCATCCTTGCTTTACACCCTTAAAGGTTGGTATAGGTTTAGTCAAATGTCCTTTATTATTACATCTAACCTGCAAGTGTGTATTTTCGTGAAGTCCTCGTATTAAGGCCAGCAAGCGACCATCAATATTAGAATTGTGCAGTTTTTCCCAAAGTTTATTTCTAGATATTGAATCAAAAGCATTTCTTAGATCTATAAATGCGGAATACAAGGAACCACCAGATTTTGTTGAATATTTTTCACACAAATGGTGTAATACCAAGGCCTGATCGTAAATCGAGCGACCTACCCAGAAACCTGCCTGTTCTTGCGCCAAATTTGTTCTGATTCTACCCATAAACTTAATTTACTTTGTAAATGGGCAGCATATCATTTCCCAATAATATTTAATAGGCTTATTGGTCTAAAATTAGTTGGATTTAATATTGAGCCTTTTTTATGTATTGGGACAATTATAGCCCTTCCCCAGTCAGTTGGTACTCTCATTGTATGATCGATATGCGAGAACAGAATCGCAAGAACTGGTGCCCACCATGGCGCATTTACTTTAAAAATTTCTGCTAGGGTATTATCTGGACCCGGGGCCTTATTAGCTTTCAAATTAGTTATTAATTCTAGAACTTCCTCTGTTGTTACGGGTTCCCATTCCGGAATATTCTGATGTTTGTCCACAGGCTTTAAGTGCTGATTCAAATCATCTCTATATAAATTTAAGAAATGATTTTCCCATACCTGAGGGGAAATATGGCAATCTAAATTATTATAAAATTTTGGCCAATTATTAGTTATTATTTTCCAGAACAAATTAGGGTTTTTTTCTTTAGAAGCATAAATAAGGCGCTGCCATAGGTCTTGGGTCACTAATTTCTTTTTCTTATTGATTAGGAGTAGGACAGTAGGACTTCAATGATTCCATTGACCTATTTTGTTTATAACATTTAAAGGTGACTATCAAAGTTTTTTTTCTCAATACACTCATGATCAAACCAAGGCTTAGAGTACTGGATTTTATTTATCAATTTATAATTACATTCATTTTTTTCCTTCAGGGACATCTGCAATACGTTTATTAATTGTTGGAAATATGGGTATGGATCACTTGTTGAATCATTCAAGAGAATATACTCCCTAAGGGCAAGGCAATCATGAGCATTTAATGTATCTAATACCTTCTTTTGTACTTTAGGTATCCATTTGAGTCTTCTAGATAGAATCTCACAATCAGAGATATTAAATGTTTGGGGCTCTAAGCTAAATTGTCCATCTCCACAGTTCAACACTATATTAATAGGTGAGTGATCACTTTCTGGGCGATCTATAATCTTAAAACTATTGATATACTGATAAAGTTCTTGGGAGACAATCCCCAGATCTATGATAGAGGCTCCCCTAGATGATAGATATGTAAAGTTCCCTTCCCTATCACCTTCTGTACGACCATTCAGCATAATCAAATTTAATTTAAATATCAATTGCATTAAGCATAGACCCGCATGATTAATACCTTCGTCTTTTGCTTGTCTTAGAGGTGCAAGGGTTGGCCCATCCAGATCGGGAACTAACATTTTATATTTTTTAAAAAGAACATCATCCGATGTCCCAACTCTTGCATTAAAATCTCCAGCTAGCATTAAATATGATTCCGGGTAAATAGCTAACAGGGAGACTATATATCTTTCAAGTTCAGCAATCTTATTCAATCCTGTCTTTTTGTCTCTCGACGGTGGTATATATACATTTAAGAAAAGAATAGTATAATATGGAAATTTCAAAACTATTGCTGTAGCCATCTCTAATAACGGATCACACCCAATAACAGGAATATTAAGTGCAGTTGATATAAATAAACATAGTCCACCTTTTGGACGACCCCCCCTAGAACTTGGGGAGGCTTCCAATTGATATGCTGAATAGCCATCAAGTCCCATCTGATCCACTGACCAAGTTTCTTGTAGCAGTATGATATCATATTGTTCCAAGAATTTCATGCAGGCCATATCACATAATTTACTTGCCCACCCTGTGATGTTCCACGGTAAGATATTTAAACTAGTTGATTTTTTCTTAACATCATGTCAATTTCTTCTTTGACGAGGGGAAGTTAATCCCATTGTTACCATCGTTACCTTCTCCGCTGGACTCGAAATAATATTATGATCTGAGCTGATTGTCTGATGTTTTAAATCTTTTTCCTCCATTAACATCTTAAATCTGTTTATACCAGAGATTATATCTGGATCACTTTTGTGAGCGATTTCTTTCTGTTTATCTTCATTATTTTCCATTTCTTTTAAAGTTATGATTAATTTTTCAAGCTTAGTCATAATTTCGAACCTTGCTTCGTAGGGTAAAGAAGCGAAGTTATCTAATAAGGTTAATTCTTCGGGTAAAAATTGAAATTTATTGCGCAGATATTCATCATTTATGATTGACATATTCTTATTCATTTCCCGATCTTGATCATTTGGCAATGGTAAAGCTTCGTATTTGTTTGGATAAAGAGCCACTAGATTTTTCGGGGGATTTAGGTCTTCAAATACTCTTACAATATAAATATCTTGTGATCGGAAGAGATCTTTCTTGTTATAAAAACGAATTGTTTTTTCTTTTGACTGGAATAATACCATGGCTCTCGCTTTGGCGTAGTTGTAAAAAAGATATTCAATTTTTTCAATATCTCCAACTTGAATAAGTCCTGGAGATAATTCGTTTATAATTTTTATTAAGTGCTTCTTTCTTTCAATCTGGGATAGATGACCTTTCGGTTTAGGAAAGTTTTATTTTAACATGATGTAAGGTGCTTGGGGACCTTCGGATATCAACTGAATAATAGCAACAACAATAATAAAAAAAATCTCCTTGAGCGCTGAGACATGAAATTTGGTATATATATATTTAGGATATATTTCTCTGTTTGATGTTTGAATTCCAGCTTGAACCCTACACCTGTTTTATTGGATGGGAGGAGAGAGGAGTAAAAAAAGATATAAAGCACATCATCACCATCATCATTTCCATTTATAGACCACTTACTATCTAAAAGATCTCAAAGCGGTTTACAATAGAATACACAAGGTACAATAAAAAACATATCAAAATAATTTACAAAGCAAAATACATAAACAATATCCATATACATAAACATATACGGTACATAATATGACTGGAATATATGTTGCCAACATAATTCTCTGGTTGAAATGCAACCTGAAACCTCAAACATTTTCAAATAGGGAGAGGGAGGAAGACAATTCAAGACTGCATTGCATTGCAGTTGTGGCAGTAAAGTCTTGCGATGACTAGCACATATTGCAGGAAGGAGGGGAAACAAGGAAGAGAGAGGGAAAGGAGGGTGGAGAAAGAGGCTTGGACAGGTCCTTGAAAGTTCAGGCTAAAACTTGGAGTGGATTTTACTGTCCCTCTGACATGGAGCCAACAGCTGCCATTGTGTGTACACACCATACTTTTAAAGCACATGACTTCCCCAAAACAATCCTGGGAACTGCGATATACCCTTCATAGAGCTACAGTTCCCAGCACCCGTAACAAAATACAGTTAGAGGATTTTGGGGAGAACTCACATGCTTTAAATGTATGGTGTGACTATATATGCAGCATGAGAGAGGAAAGAGGAAAGAAGTGGTGGGCAGGAAACAGTAACTTCATGGGATATTATGGGATGGTAATTAGATAAGAATGGGATTGGAGTTAGGTTCATGTGGGACAAAGAAGGTGGACATCAGAGAGAGTACTGGAGGATAGCATTTAGCAGCACCAAACCTGGCTAGTGGTATATTGTGATACCTACACTGAAGACTGAGATATTCCAGACACAACAGTATATTTCACATTGACACCCAAACTTAAAACACCAACACCCCTTTTCAAGAGGGTTTTCAACTTCGGAGGGGTGATAGCTGTGCTGTAAACTCATTAGCCGGCAGCTAGCTGGGTCGTAAATCTACCAAGGCTAGGCAGATAACAGGAACGGGACTAGGGAAGGCCAAAGGAATGTTTCCGAGCAATGTACCAAGTCAGTGTCCAAAAGCGCAGTCAAGGGGAAATCTGGGTGCAGTGAGCCAAGAGTACAGTCCGAGGGTCTGGGTTCTGGAAGCTGGGTCTCACGTGGAGGTCACGACCGACGTTGTAGTCAGCAGCCTGCTGCAGTCACAAACTGCTTTTTAAATCCCACTCCCTAAGACAGGTGCAGGTAATCAGCCTCCCGGCTTCTAAGAGCTTGCTTGTCTTAAATGACCAAACCGACAGCATTGTTGCAATACTCGCTGGCGTCTTTGCTCTGCAGGGGGAAGGGGAGCCCCCGTTCATTCCCTGAATCCGACTGAGTGGCTTCAGCTGTGTCCTGGACACGTTCCAGCTGAGGGAGAGCTGAAGCTGCATCCTCTGGGCTTCCGCTTGTTCCTTCTCCTGGGTCTGCTGCTGCTACCCCCGAGCCCTCCTTCTCCTCTGAGGAGTCCTCCAAAGGGGCCATGACAGGGGTAAAGAATGTTGTAGAACACACTGTAAAGTGATTGCCAGTTGTTCCCCTGGTTCTCGGGAGATAGTAGTTACAAGAACCTGACATCTGGCTGGTTACAAATGGGAGCTTGCTAGAGAACCCAATGGAAGGTTGCATCAGGACTGCCCTGGCTCAGAGTGAGACCCTATATAGGAGCTGGAGGATCCATCTTTTCCTAGTTCTCAGTTGAGCCCACATCCTGCATCATGGACTTCCCCTTCCTCCTGAGTAGTCACATAAGATAAGACAGGTAGCCTTGTGTGGGTAACCAAGAACTTTGTCAACAGCCCTTGAAGTCCCTGCCCAATACACTATCTCCTCTGCTACTGTGTCAAGGAGATGCTTGGAAAATGGATGGGAGCCCAGGCAACTAGAGTGATGCCCTCTGGTGCTACCACTGGAATGTTTGGATCTAGATGCAGGAATTGTGGGTTCTTTGAGGCCAGTGGTGGTGCCAGAGTTCACTGGGAGGTCCTGCTTTCCCTCCTCCTTAGAGGATATTTCAGGTTCAGAGTTTGGGAATTAACATAGCAATGTTTGCATTAAACATCAGGAGATTCAGCAGTTGCAGCCAGGTCCCATTCTAACATCACTGTCCATAATAAGGATCTTATGTAGCACTGCCAAGAGTACATTGCAGATCAGGGATTTTAAAAATAAACATTGTGTTTTGAATCACCTTCTGTCACACTTATTTGGCTCATCTAGATTAGCCTCCTTTGTAACTTGTAGTTTCTCTTTTTATTCTAGGAGGAATTTAATATAAAATGCAGTCCATCCCCTAGCCAGATATACTGTATACTTATGTATGTATTTATTATTTGATTTATATCCGGCCCTTCCTCCCAGTAGGAGCACAGGGCAGCAAACAAAAGCACTAAAAACACTTTAAAATATCATAAAAACAGACTGTAAATATATTAAAACAAAACATCTTTAAAAACTTTTTTTTAAAGCTTTAATAAAAGCTTTTTTTTAAAAAGTTTTAAAAACATGTTAAAAAGCAATTCTAACACAGATGCAGACTAGGATATGGTCTCAACTTAAAAGGCTTGTTGAAAGAGGAAGGTCTTCAGGAAGCACCGAAAAATAACAGAGATGACGCCTGTCTAATATTTAAGGGGAAGGAATTCCACAGGGTAGGTGCCACTACACTAAAGGTCCATTTCCTATGTTGTGCAGAACAGACTTCCTTGATGGTATCTGCAGGAGGCCCTCAACTGCAGAGCGCAGTGATCAACTGGATATATAAGGGATAAAATGGTCTTTCAGGTATCCTGGTTCCAAGCTGTAGAGGGCTTTGTACACCAAATGTAGAACCTTGAACTTAGCCTGGTAGCTAACAGGTAGCCAGCGCAATTTTTTCAGCAGCAGGGTGACTTGTTGGTGATACCCTGCCCAAATGAGCAGTCCCGCCGCCACATTTTACACCAGCTGCAGCTTCCAGACCAACAGTGGTCAGGCTATCCTAGTCCAGAAACAGCCGCAGCTGTCTTATCAGCTGAAGCTGGTAAAAGGCACTCCTAGCCAGAGGTGACCTGGGCCTCTAGCGACAAAGATAAATTGAGGAGCACCCCCAGACTATAGATCTGCTCTTTCAGAGGGAGTATGATCCCATCCAAAACAAGCAACTGAGTAATTATCTGAACTCGAGAACCACCAACCCACACCGTCTCTGTCTTGCTAGGATTCAGACTCAGTTTATTGGCCCTCAACCAGCCTGCCACCGAGTCCAGGCAGCAGTCCTGGGCTTGCACGGCCTCTCCCGATTCAGATGTTACGGAGAAATAGAGTTGGGTATCATCAGTGTACTGCTGACCCCTCACGCCAAATCTCCTGGTGACAGCTCCCAAGGGTTTCATATAGATGTTAAACAGCATGGAAGAGAAGATGGTACCCTGTGGCACCCCACAGCACAACTGCCAGGGGGCCGAAAGACAATCACCCAATGCTATTCTCTGAAGACATCCCTGGAGATAGGATCGGAACCACTGTAAAACAGTGCCTCCAATACCCATCTCACCAAGTCGGCTCAGAAGGATACTATAGTCAATGGTATCAAAAGCCGCCGAGAGATCAAGTAAGAATAACAGGGTCACACTCCACCTGTCCTTCTCCCAATAAAGGTCATCCAGGGCGACCAAGGCCTACTCAGTCCCATAGCCAGGCCTGAACCCAGACTGGAATGGGTCAAGATAATCTGTTTCATCCAAGAGTACTTGCAATTGGTGCACCACAACCCTCTCAATCATCTTCCCTAAGAATGGGGTATTGGCAACTGGTTGGTAGTTGCTGTAAATCAATGGGTTCAGAGTGGGCTTTCTCAGGAGCGGTCAGATCGCTGCCTTTTTCAGGGCGGTGGAATCACTCCTTCTCGCAATGATGCATTGACCATACTCTGGATCCATTCAGTCAAACCACCTCGGCAAGCTTTAATAAGCCAAGAAGGGCAAGGGTTCCTCCCCTTAAATATTGGACAGGTGCCATCTCTGTTATCTTTTTGGTGCCTATTCCACTTTCAACAAGCCTTTTAAGTTGAGACCTTACCCCAGTCTGCATCTGTGTTGGAATTTCTTTTTAATATGTTTTTAGACCTTTTTAAACCTTTTTTAAAAAATGCTTTTAACCTTTTTTTAAAGATGTTTTGTTTTAATGTATTTTAAAGTCTGTTTTTATGATGCTTTAAAGTGTTTTTACTGCTTTTGTTTAATGCCCTGGGCTCTTGCTGGGAGGAAGGGCAGGATATAAATCAAATAATAAATAAATAAATAATAAATAAGGGTCAAGAGGACAAGTTGCTGGCCGCATCATTGCAAGCACTTTGTCCATGTCATCAGGCCGCATCAACTGAAACCAATCCCAAGAAGTTGCAGCAGATGTTACTCTGGACATCTCACTGGGGACTATAGTAGATGTGGATGGGGGATCAAGATTGTTACGGAGGCAAGCAACTTTACCCTCAAAGTGCCTTGCAAACAATTCACAGTGGGCCTCCGAAGGGTCTAAAACTCTATTTCTGGAGTTGATATCAAGAGACCCCTGACATTATGGAAAAGCTCCACTGCATGGCTACTTGAGGATGAGATACTTTTAGCACAGAGAACAATAACAGCAATAGCCCAGAGTCCCAAGCCTCAGATTTTGACAGCATTTTGACAGAATGGCCTTACTGATTTTATGTATACTTGTTTTTTAATATTTGCTGATTTTACTGTTTCATTGTTGTCTTATTTTTTTTATGTACACGGCTGAGAGTTGTGGGTTTTATTATTAAGCAGTTTATATATATTCTTCTAAATAATACAAATATCTAGCCTCCTTATTGCCTTTGACATTAGGCAGATCCAGATGCCTGGGAAAGTTTACCAGTTCATCATTCTGACAGAGTAACCCATTTCTGATGTCCACTCTCAGGGTTAGATCGCCTCACCTGCACTATACATTTAAAGCAATATCGTATCACTTTAAAAAGTCACGACTTCCCCCTGGGAATCCTGGGAGCTGTAGTTTGTTAAGGGTGCTGGGTGTTGTTAGGAGACCCCCTATTCTTCTAACAGTTCCCAGAGTTTTCTGGGAAGAGGGTTTGACTGTTAAACCACTCTAAGAATTGTAGCTCTGAAAGAAGAATAGGGGGGTCTCCTAACAACTCTCAGGGCTGTTAAACTCCAGTTCCAAGGATTCTTTTGGGGAAACCATGACTGTTTATAGTAGTATGATACAGCTTTAAATGTATAGAGCAGATGGGGTCTTATTAAAAAAATATTTCATTTTATAGTAAAATATTTTAGAGACAAAGCACGCAATTCAGCAGTAGACAATGTTGGGACCAACTATGGAATAGCCAACCAATTTAATGCTGTAAGCACTGTGCTTACTTTTTTCATATCAAAAGAGATAAGGGAGTATACAAGTTATTTTATCCATATTTAATTATCCTTTTAAATAGCAACATCTACAATCCTTTATTCATAATAAATAGATAATCTTATTCTGATTCATACTGATCTCTTAAGCTGAATTTGACCTCATGGGGATGAGCTAAATTATGCACTGTGAGTCCCTTTTCAGTTTAATTGAACATTCTCTTGTTTTTATATTTTGGGAGAGAATAAACAAGAACATCCACAGTTTATTCTCTGTGCAGTTTGTGATTTTGATGTACTGATCCCTTTTCCTTGTGCTCTTTACAACGAACAACTTGAGTCTGTTCAACCTCTACATCCTTTTTATTACATGAATAATGACATCCTTTTTATCATAACAGCTTCTACCTCTAATTGACTTTTGGCTGTTTCCTTTTTAAATACTCTTCTTGCTGAAGAAGAAACATACTGTATCACTTTACACAAAGACCCTGCGATAGTTTAAATACTATACAGTGTATTGGGTAGATAAGCTAATATTTTTCATTTTTATAATTGCCACTTCTTTTGAGGCCCTTTTGAGCAGCTCACAGAGTCAACAGGATGCCTTGCAAGTTAATTTAGAACCCATTTATGTAAATGATTAGTTTTTAAAAGTTCATTTACTTTGAGTTTTTCACGACTAGATTTTTACTTGTCGCTATAGTGTTCATTCAGCAACCACTTCATTAGCTTCAACAGCTGTTATATGTCGATTTTAACCACCTCATTATTCACTTGCTTCTCCAGATCTTTAATGGTAAACACTTAAAATATGCAGCAGTTCATTCTTAGTGTTTGAACTTCAGGCATTTATTGTTTTCTTTTCCTTTCTGTTTCTTAAATAGCTCTCGATCCATGACTCTGCTTCTTGACCCCTGTTTACTTGTCATATTTAATTACTGTTTTCGAGGGACCTTGGGCCTTTTGCAATCATAGATGTATGATATCCATGCACTTTGCTTTTTCATTAGTGCTTTTAGTGGGTTTTCAAAACTTAAATTGCAGGCAGAGAAAAGAAGAAGTAAAAAAGGAGAAGAGGAAATATGCAAAAACCTCCATAGTTTTTGGTGACAATATTGCACATCCACATGCAATATCTTTGATGAAATGTTAATTCTTCCCCAAAGGTTGCAAGATAACATTCTGCCAGGTTTCACTGAAGCCCTGATAACATCTAAATTGGACTACTGCACTGTACACTGTAATGCTGCCCTGGGCTCCTGCTAGGAGGAAGGGTGGGATATAAATAAAATAAAATAAATAAATAAAATACTCCATGTCAAGCTGCCTTTGAAGACTGTTCAAAAGTTACAAGTGATACAAAATGCAATAACTGTGTTGCTTAGTTGGCTCAAGTGTTAGAGAACATATCTTGCCAGTTTTGAAGGAACTACACTGGCTGCCAATCTATTTCCAGACAAATAAAGTTCCAATCTTAAGCCTTGCTCAAGCATTTCTCTCTGTGCAATTGAAATTACAGAGAGAGAGAGAGAGAGAGAGAGAGAGAGAGACAGCAGAACTCTCCTGGGCTGACCCTTCCTCCAACACTATCCATGTGTTGGGAGAAGATCTGAAGAAGGAAAGACTGCGGAAGGTATGTAGGCTTTCCCTGTGAACTAGAACCCCCTACACACCCTTCAGCTGGCTTCCCCCTTTCAGACCTTCCTCCAACACATAGATGGCACAAAGGCAATGCCAGAGTGGTGTGGGACAGCATGTGCAGGCTGTCTCTCTCCACATGATCTCAACTGCATGGGAAAAGCACGCAAAAAGTGCTTTACTCTGATTCCAAACCATTTAGGATTTTAAAAGGTTGTCTGAGGGACTGCCTGTACCCACCCAAATCCACCCACTCACTCCTGTCATCTTCAGAGGCTCTGCTCAGAGTGACCCACCCACCTCCAGAAGGAAAGTGGGTGACAACAAACAGCAAGGTGCCTCATCTCTGGAACACCCCTATTCAAGAGTTGGGAAACTGTGGCCCTCCAGATGTGGTTGGACTCCAGCTCCACCAGCTCCAGCAACAATGGTTTATGGTCAGAAAAGATACAAGTGGCAGTCCAACAACTGCTGGAGGGCCATAGGTGAGCCATCCCTCTCCTATGCATTCAGCCTGCCCCCATTGTGCCCCTTGCTGACCTCTCTGACAGTGTTGAGGGAAGATCTGAAGGGGTGAAATCCAGTTACACACCTCAGCTTTTCACTTAATTTTAATGTTACCTGCTGGCTGTTTTCTTTTTTTCCCTCTACTCTGGAATCTTTTTGCTGTCCATTTTAATTGTTTCCTTTTCTTTAACTGATCTCATTTTGTATTTGTAACCACTGCCCACAAATCAGTACAATTAAGATTGCAGTCCCATACACTTACCGGGAGTAACTCACTTTGAATTTAATAAGATTTTTACTTCTGCATAGACAGGTATAGGATTGTACAATAAAAGGTGGGATAGAAATAGCTTAGGTAACTAAATAATAATTCTGCTACTACACAAGTCCCATCACAAGCAGCAGTGTTTGTGATATAGCCTGCCAGATCCTTAGGATGCATACACACCTAACATTTAAACCCCATTTTCCACCAAATAATCCTGGGAACTATTTCTAGCTCTGTCTGGTTCACCAGCTATGACTCTTTTGGATGAAGATGACTTGGCCACAGTACTCCATGCTCTGGTAACTTTCAGTTTAGATTAATGCAATGTGCTCTACATGGGGCTGCGCTTGAAAACAACTCAGAAACTTCAACTGGTCCAACAGCACTGGCCAGATTACTGGCTGTGGTTCCTTTTAGAACTCATAAAACCCCTGTTCCAAAACAGTTGCATTGGTTGCCAGTTTGTTTCCGGGCCCAGTTCAAGGTGCTAACATTAGAGTTTAAAGCCCTAAATGACTTAGGCCCCAAATATCTCAGAGACCATCTCCTTCCTTACAGACCCTCTCTGCTGATAAGATCAGCAGAGGGGGCCTTCTTGGTAATTCCACCACACTCAGAAGTTTGGGGAATGGTGGCCCGGGGAAGAGCTTTCTCTGTGACAGCCCCTAAATTGTGGAATTCCCTCCCTACAGAGATGGGTTTGGCTCCTCCGCTATACAGGTTTTGGCAACCAAGAGGTCTTCTGTATCTTTAAAAGTTGTGCAGGGGGAAGGAAGAATTCCACCTTGTGGTTTTGCTCATTACAGTGTTGTAAAAACACCTGCACTTGGCTCACTTTCTCTTCTCCTAAAGATACAGGCTCAGGCTCAGGCCAGGAACCTGGCAACCCTAATACAAATGGGTAACAAGCCATAGCCAAGCCACTCAGCAGTTATGTGGATCATTAGAGAGGCATTTTGTTGTTATTTATTATTTTATTATTATTATTTATTAGATTTATATACCACATCTTCCTCCAAAGAAGCCTAGGGTGGCATATGTGTATGAAATCCTTTGAATTTGGGCCATCTGGCCATCTCTGAAAGATCACTCTTAAAATACTTAAATAGCAATCCAAAATTAGACTTACATTAGCACCTGCTCTGCCAATGTGTCCCAGTAGGCATTCCAGAGAATAGATGAAAGATTCTGCTTTCATGAGCCAGTCACACTTCTAGAGGACAAAAATTAAGTCTGTAGTTTTAAAACAGAGAGAGCCAGTGTGGTGTAGTGGTTAAAGTGTTGGACTACGACCTGGGAGACCAGGGTTTGAATCCCCACATAGCCATGAAGCTCACTGGGTGACCTTTGGCCAGTCACTGCCTCTCAGCCTCATGAAAACCCTATTCATAGGGTCGCCATAAGTCAGAATCGACTTGAAAGCAGTACATTTACGTTTAGTTTTAAAACAATGACAGGCTTGGCATTATTAGTTTCAAAGAAGAGGGGATTCATCAATACTACAGAAGAATTCAGGTGGTTCAGTCCAGGGCCAAATTACAGCGTTGGAGTGTGTGTGCTATAAGTCAGAGTCAAGAATGATACAATATTCTTGCCTCCACATCTACAGGCAGCTTTACCTGGTAGACAACACATAAGAATTGGATTGGCTTAAAAACAAACCTGGTCCTCCTCCTGGGGCTTTATAGCAATAACTTGCTTCCTAGTTGCTTGTCCTGGCATGGGAATAATTTCTGTATGTCACAATGTAGTTTCTGCTGTTAAAAACACAGTAGCACCCCACCCAGATAAATAAATCTGGCAGCATACCCTAGGAAATCAACAGCTGGCAAGCTTTTCAGCTGCTGTGGGTAATTAGACATGTCAATAAAGTAAAGGTTCTCCAAGAGCTTCAGGTGGTGACAAACTTGCAGAGAGGACTTCTAGGAAGAGGTTGGATGGGACAGAGATAAATTTTGTTCCTTGGTTTCTAACAGTATAGTCCAAAGGATGTTTACTCAGAGGTCCATCCCATAGCAGTGAATAGAGCTTTCTCCCAAGTAGGGATGATTGAATCATCAGTTTCAATTCCTCATTTTCCCAGTCTTCAATTCAGTTTACTCAATTTCTGCATCAATTTGCAATTTTTTTAAAAAAGCAAAGTCCTCATGAAAATTCATTAGGTATCTCCTTATATACACATCTTTATACACAACTTTGCCTAATTCACCCTCTTTTTGTAAGCAATTTCCCATAGTACAATACAGTTTTGTACACATTTTGTGGGTTGGAGAGGTGCATTGCAAAATTTGAAAAAGCACAATTTTCAAAGGATAACTATGTTTCAGTTTGCACATTCACTTAGGAAGTACAAATCCAGGTGAGCATTAAAATATAAACCAATCTAACTTCTCCCTCATCCCTATTCCCACGTAAATGTGTTTCGAATTGCAGCCTAAACCTTATGTACACCCATTCCTTTAAACTGCTACATATAAAGAACTGCATTACAAGAAAAGCAGACTATACTTGGGTTGTGTACACACTATACATTTAAAGCACATCCCCCCCAAAAAAGAATCCTGGAACTATAGTTTGTTGAGGGTGCTGTGAATTGTAGCTCTGTGAGGGGTAAACTATAGTTCCCAGGATCCTTTCTGAGGGAGGTGCTCTAATTGTATGATGAGACATGGATATTATAAACTGGACAGACAGGAACTGTTTCCCTTCAGCCCCACCCACCTATTTGAGCTGCTGCTGACTAGTTTCCATTGTTTGATTCAGGCAGTGGTGCAACAGCTCTAGGAAAGAGTGGTTTTCACTTCCCCAGGTGACCATGGTGGGCTTAGACTTCCTTCTACCATGTTGGAGTGATTAAGCGGCTTGTGGGTAAGGCAGAGAGTGTGCCACTTTATTCTAGCATGAGCCTTTTATTTCCCAGAGGTGGCCAAGTTTGCTGATGATACTAAATTGTTCAGAGCTGTTAAAACAAAAAGGTATTGTGAAGAGCTCCAAAAGAACCTCTCCAATGCAGTTCAATGTAAACAAGTGTAAAGTTATGCATATTGGAGCAAATAATCTTTATTCCGCATATAAGATAATGGGGTCTGAACTGGTGGTGACTAGGAACTGAACTGTTGGTAACTAGGAATAAGACCTTGGGGTTGTAGTGGACAGCTTGATAAAGATGTCAACCCAGTGTGTGGCAACTGTGAAAAAGGCAAATTCCATGCTAGGGATAATTAAGAAAGGTACTGAAAAGAAAACTGCCAATATCATAAATGCCATTATCCAAATCTATGGTGTGGTCGCATTTGGAATATTGTGTATAGCTCTGGTTGCCTCCCCTCAAAAAGGATATGGAAGAGCTGGAAAAGGTTCAGAAAAGGACAACCAAAATGATCAAGGGGATGGAGCGACTCCCCTGTGATGAAAAGTTGCAGCATTTGGGTCCTTTTAGTTTAGACAAAAGGTGAGTAAGAGGTGACTGTATAAAATTATGCATGGCATTGAGGCAATGGATAGAGAAAAGTTTTTCTCCCTTTCTCATAACACTAGAACTCATGGACATCCAATGACAGACAATGGAAGATTCAGGTCAGACAACAGAAAGTACTTCTTCATGAAGTGCATAGTTCAATTGTGGAATTCATTCCCACAAGAGGCAGTGATGGCCACCAACTTGGATGGCTTTAAAAGAGGATTAGACAAATGCATGGAGGATAAGGCTATCAATGGCCATGAGCCATTATGGCTATGCTCTGCTTCCATAGTCGGAGGCAGTATTTTTCCAAATCTGGTTGCTGGAAACCACGGGAGGGGAGAGTGCTCTTTACACTCAGGTCCTGCTTGGTTTCCCATGGGCAACTGACTGGTCACTGTGAGAACAAGATGCTGGACTAGATCGGTGATTGGACTGATCCAACAGGCTCTTCTTATATTCTTATAGACTTTCCAGCATATCAGCTAGCAGGTTTTGATTTGATAGCTTCCTATATTATTTTATAATCATAAATTATATTATTGCAGATTGTGTTTTATTGGGTTTTTAGATTTCCACTTTATAACTTAATTGGCTACTTTAACAGCCCTTGGCTGAAGAACGGCATATTTTTAAAAAAACAGATAAATATTGGATTTGATATTTTATTGTATTATTTGATTTGTGTGTTAATGTTGTGACGAAATTGTTGTAGATCACCTAGAGAACTAGATTAATAAAAAACTAATAAATGTATATAATAAAGACGCACACACAGGTAAAGTAATAGAATTTACCCATGACCAAATTAACACAAACTTGTTATGTACTGGCTCATATTTAACTGCATCAGTACTATCTTCACTACTAGGTAGCAGCACATACCTTAAAGCAATGGAGGCTAGTCCATTAGGTCAAACGGGGCACTGCCCCATCAACCTCATTCTGGCCTCTGTCAGCCTCTACCTGCCTTCCTAGGCTTATCCACATGGGAGCATTACTTCATACTAAAGATGCTGTTTTTACCTCCGTTTTCTATTTGCACCATCCACACTAAGGGCTCAATGCCAGCTGCAAACACTGTTTTCTATTCACACTGAGGAAACGGATGAATCACGCAGTTTCCTAATGACCACACACTCTAATTTAACATTTCCACTCCCTCTAGTTACCTGGCAACCGAGAATGCTCAGTTTGTTCTACCAGTTAGTTTCATTTAAAAAACCCCAAAACCCGGAAGTGCGATTATTTGTATTTTCACTGGTACAATACAGCTGAAATATAACTCTTTGTTTGAGTAGTGTTACGCTTTTGCACATAAGTTAGGGGGGAAACAAAATAAAGGCACCGTTTGCAGCAACATAAAAATGCCAGCAGAATGGGAGAGAGCAGCCGGAAGTTGCTGTTCAGCCTACAGAAAATGAGGTATTGTTTGCCCTCTATTTGGCATGAGTTAGGCCTCATCTGCAGCCTTGAGAAGAGAAGAATGAGGGGAGATATGATAGCACTCTTCAAGTACTCAAAAGATTGTCACACAGAGGAGGGCCAGGAATGCTTCTTGATCATCCCAGAGTGCAGGACACAGAATAACAGTCTCAATTTACAGGAAACCAGATTTCAGCTGAACACCAGAAAAAACTTCCTAACCATTACAGCTGTATGACAATGGAACTAATGACCTAGGGTTGGGTGGGTTTTCCAACCCTGGAGGCATTCAAGAGGCAACTGGACAGCTATCTGTTAGGTATGCTTTAACTTGGATTCCTGCACTGAGCAGGGGGTTGGTCTCAATGGCTTTATAGGCCCCTTCCAATTCTATTATTCTATACTATGATTCAATTACTCTGTTTTTGATCACTACATTTCCCTATATACTCCATTTGCTCCTACTTATCAGGGATGGACCCTCTTTTCTGGTCCCTGACCCTAGTAAATCACGGTCCCTATTTTGCCTTTTGGAGAGTTCCTTTTTAAATTTTAATCCAGATTGTAACTGTTGATAAATGTGTTTGAGCAGCATCTATGCTAAATTTGTGATAAAACTGTGCAATTAAGCATTTTATTAAACATTTAAAACATTTTAACAACAAGAAAATGGCCATGGTTAGCTTTCTAGAGTATCTTCAGATGCCACCAGCGGCAGGTCAAACTTCAGAATAAATATTGCAGTGTGTAACATTTCCAGAAAGAGCTTTGGGGAAGGACCATAGCTGAGTTGTAGAACATCTGTTTTGTATGCAGAAGGTCCCAGGTTCAATCCCTGGCACCTCCAAGTAGGAGGCTCCCCTCTCTGAAACCCTAGAGAGCTTCTGCCAGTCAGTGTAGAAGATACTGAGTTAGGTAGACCAGTGTAAGGCAGCTTCCTGGACAACCATCTATTAGAAACATTTTAGCTCTGGATTTCCTGCATTGACTAGGGGGCTGGACTAGATATCCTATAAGACGGCACCCACCCAGGAATGTCTGTGAGCAATGTGTAGTGAGGTTAGGGTTGCCATATTAAAACATAAGAACATAAGAAGAGCCTGCTGGATCAGGCCAGTGGCCCATCTAGTCCAGCATCCTGTTCTCACAGTGGCCAACCAGGTGCCTGGGGAAAGCCCACAAGCAGGACCCGAGTGCAAGAACACTCTCCCCTCCTGAGGCTTCCAGCAACTGGTTTTCAGAAGCATGCTGCCTCTGACTAGGGTGGCAGAGCACAGCCATCATGGCTAGTAGCCATTGATAGCCCTGTCCTCCATGAATTTGTCTAATCTTCTTTTAAAGCCATCCAAGCTGGTGGCCATTACTGCATCTTGTGGGAGCAAATTCCATAGTTTAACTATGCGCTGAGTAAAGAAGTACTTCCTTTTGTCTGTCCTGAATCTTCCAACATTCAGCTTCTTTGAATGTCCACGAGTTCTAGTATTATGAGAGAGGAAGAAGAACTTTTCTCTATCCACTTTCTCAATGCCATGCATAATTTTATACACTTCTATCATGTCTCCTCTGACCCGCCTTTTCTCTAAACAAAAAAGCCCCAAATGCTGCAACCTTTCCTCGTAAGGGAGTCGCTCCATCCCCTTGATCATTCTGGTTGCCCTCTTCTGAACCTTTTCCAACTCTAGAATATCCTTTTTGAGATGAGGCGACCAGAACTGTACACAGTATTCCAAATGCGGCCGCACCATAGATTTATACAACGGCATTATGATATCGGCTGTTTTATTTTCAATACCTTTCCTAATTATCGCTAGCATGGAATTTGCCTTTTTCACAGCTGCCGCACACTGGGTCGACATTTTCATTGTGCTGTCCACTACAACCCCGAGGTCTCTCTCCTGGTCAGTCACCGCCAGTTCAGACCCCATGAGCGTATATGTGAAATTCAGATTTTTTGCTCCAATATGCATAATTTTACACTTGTTTATATTGAATTGCATTTGCCATTTTTCCGCCCATTCACTCAGTTTGGAGAGGTCTTTTTGGAGCTCTTCGCAATCCCTTTTTGTTTTAACAACCCTGAACAATTTAGTGTCGTCAGCAAACTCGGCCACTTCACTGCTCACTCCTAATTCTAGGTCATTAATGAACAAGTTGAAAAGTACAGGTCCCAATACCGATCCTTGAGGGACTCCACTTTCTACAGCCCTCCATTGGGAGAACTGTCCGTTTATTCCTACTCTCTGCTTTCTGCTTCTTAACCAATTCCTTATCCACAAGAGGACCTCTCCTCTTATTCCATGACTGCTAAGCTTCCTCAGAAGCCTTTGGTGAGGTACCTTGTCAAACGCTTTTTGAAAGTCTAAGTACACTATGTCCACTGGATCACCTCTATCTATATGCTTGTTGACACTCTCAAAGAATTCTAATAGGTTACTGAGACAGGACTTTCCCTTGCAGAAGCCATGCTGGCTCTGCTTCAGCAAGGCTTGTTCTTCTATGTGCTTAGTTAATCTAGCTTTAATCATACTTTCTACCAGTTTTCCAGGGACAGAAGTTAAGTTAACTGGCCTGTAATTTCCGGGATCCCCTCTGGATTCCTTTTTGAAGATTGGCGTTACATTTGCCACTTTCCAGTCCTCAGGCACGGAGGAGGACCCAAGGGACAAGTTACATATTTCAGTTAGCAGATCAGCAATTTCACATTTGAGTTTTTTGAGAACTCTCGGGTGGATGCCATCCGGGCCCCGCGATTTGTCAGTTTTTATATTGTCCATTAAGCTTAGAACTTCCTCTCTCGTTACCACTATTTGTCTCAGTTCCTCAGAATCCCTTCCTGCAAATGTTAGTTCAGGTTCAGGGATCTGCCCTATATCTTCCACTGTGAAGACAGATGCAAAGAATTCATTTAGCTTCTCTGCAATCTCCTTATCGTTCTTTAGTACACCTTTGACTCCCTTATCATCCAAGGGTCCAATTGTCTCCCTAGATGGTCTCCTGCTTTGAATGTATTTATAGAATGTTTTGTTGTTGTTTTTTATGTTCTTAGCAATGTGCTCCTCAAATTCTTTTTTAGCATCCCTTATTGTCTTCTTGCATTTCTTTTGCCAGAGTTTATGTTCTTTTTTATTTTCTTCATTCGGACAAGACTTCCATTTTCTGAAGGAAGACTTTTTGCCTCTAAGAGCTTCCTTGACTTTGCTTGTTAACCATGCTGGCATCTTCTTGGCCCTGGCGGTACCTTTTCTGATCTGCGGTATGCACTCCAGTTGAGCTTCTAATATAGTGTTTTTAAACAACTTCCAAGCATTTTCGAGTGATGTGACCCTCTGGACTTTGTTTTTCAGCTTTCTTTTTACCAATCCCCTCATTTTTGTGAAGTTTCCTCTTTTGAAGTCAAATGTGACCGTGTTGGATTTTCTTGGCAATTGGCCATTTACATGTATGTTTAATTTAATAGCACTGTGGTCACTGTTCCCAATCGGTTCAACAACACTTACATCTCGCACCAGGTCCCGGTCCCCACTGAGGATTAAGTCCAGGGTTGCCGTCCCTCTGGTCGGTTCCATGACCAACTGATCTAGGGCATAGTCATTTAGAATATCTAGAAACTTTGCTTCTTTGTCATGACTGGAACACATATGGAGCCAGTCTATGTCCAGGTAGTTGAAGTCACCCATTACTACCACATTTCCTAGTTTGGATGCTTCCTCAATTTCATATCTCATCTCAAGGTCTCCCTGAGCATTTTGATCAGGGGGACGATAGATCGTTCCCAGTATTAAGTCCCTCCTGGGGCACGGTATCACCACCCACAACGATTCTGTGGAGGAGTCTGCCTCTTTTGGGGTTTCGAGCTTGCTGGATTCAATGCCTTCTTTCACGTATACAGCGACTCCGCCACCAATACGTCCTTCCCTGTCCTTCCGATATAGTTTATATCCAGGGATAACCGTATCCCACTGGTTTTCTCCATTCCACCAGGTCTCGGTTATGCTCACTATATCAATGCTCTTCTCTAAGACCAAGCACTCCAGTTCTCCCATCTTGGTTCGGAGGCTCCTAGCATTAGCGTACAGGCACTTGTAAGCAGTGTCTCTCTTCAAGTGTCTTTGGCACTTGTGGTTAGGCCTGTGGTAATTTTGCTCTTCTGAATTTATATCCTGTGCCCCTGCTCTCACAATGCCTACTTCTAGGCCTACCCCTTTTAAAATTTCATCATTTCTTTGGTCTTTATCCCAGGGGGGAGGTTTATTCCGAACCGGACCTTTCTCAGCTCCTGTCGGGTTTCCCCCCTCAGTCAGTTTAAAAGCTGCTCTGCTACCTTTTTAATTTTAAGTGCCAGCAGTCTGGTTCCATTCTGGTTCAAGTGGAGCCCGTCCCTTTTGTACAGGCCCGGCTTGTCCCAAAATGTTCCCCAGTGTCTAACAAATCCGAACCCTTCCACCCGACACCATCGTCTCATCCACGCATTGAGACTGCGAAGCTGGGCCTGTCTGGCTGGTCCTGCGCGTGGAACTGGTAGCATTTCAGAGAAAGCCATCTTGGAGGTCCTGGCTTTCAGCATCCTACCTAGCAACCTAAATTTTGCTTCCAGGATATTGCCCAGATAGCCGGGTTTTACCCGGATTCTATGCATGCCACCCGGCGCCCGGCTAGCACCTTACGTGGCCCGGATTCTCAGCTTTAATTTTTTTAAAAAAATTAAGTTTCTAGGTGGTCCGGTTCTCGAGAAATAGATAAAAACGTCAGCCACCCCCTCGACTGTTAAATCTTTCTTTAAACAGTACTGTACTATAGCACTTTGTAGCTTTAACCCCGCCCGTTCAGCATTGCAGCCAATCAGGGATTGTGTTTCAGTTTCATTGACCTAGTGTCTAGAAAACAAAATGGTGGTTTCAACCCCCCCCCCGTTTATCTGAAAATCTCATAAATTGGGTAAGTATATACATTTCAGTTTTTTTCCCCTCTTGTGTGCAGGAGTCAGAGCTTGGGCAGTGTTTTGAAAACCTTCCCAATACTTGCTTTTTGTAAAAGCAATGCTAATCCCATATGCCCAAAGTAAATCCCATTTAATTCAATAGGACTTACTTTGAGTAGACATGGTTATGAATGTGCTGAAAATCAATGGGACTTTGGAGTGAATGTAAAAAAGAATTATGTTTGTGTTCAAACTCTTTCTGTCTCCAGTCCAATTTTAAAGCAAGTAGGCAGGGCTTACATAGGTATTACAGTTTTTATTCTGTAGGCAAGTATACTGTTTTTTTAAAACTAATACTGGTTTTTCTGCAATGACCAATTGGTTTGACAATAAACTATTATATGGGCTGTATGTATTTATACATCTGCTGTGTGTGCGTGTGCGTGTATGGAGTCTTTCCAACACCCCTGTGAGGTAGGGTTGGAAACCAAGGCAGCTCACAACAAGAAATAAAGCCATTTAAAATCCAATGACCATAAAACAAGTATAAACAGTTGCAAAACAGCGTAAAGTGGCATGATTCGGAATTTTGGGTTGTGTGAATGAAGTTGCTTATCACTTAAGGGTGCAGTTTTGTCCCTGTTTGAGTAAGCCCCACTGAATACGCTGGGACTTGCTTCTGAATAAATAAACTTAGGATTGCACTATAAATATCTTTACAGTTTGTATAAATAATAAATATATTTGATAGTCATGCTTATATACATATTTCTTCATTTATCATATTTTTGGTTTTTGGTTAGGAATCCTGACTGGTTGTGAGATGCTTGGTTTTTTGCCTTACTCATAGGAATCTTGTTGTGGTTGGTATGGTATTACATTTAGGAAAGTGTTACTGCCTTCTGTGTTTTTTTTTTCCTATTTGCATTTCACTTATCTTTAACACTCGGTTACAGCCATAGAAGCAACAGCAGCATATGCAAGATAATTAACTCCCATTAGTGATAAGAACAAGAATTTATAATTATTATTTCAATTAAAACAAGAGGCTTATCAATACTTTGAAGAGGACCAGATATTTATTTTCTTTCTGAGGACTGGGTCTTTCATGATGCCCGGTGTGTGTGGGGGAGCAGGAGAGTAGTCGATAAGACAGACATCCTGGCATTGGTAATCTAATTAGCAAGGCATGAGTGGGGTTGTTGCACACTTCCAGGCCCAGTTTCATTTTGAGTATGGAGGTGGAACCTGTGTAGATGTGGTTGAGAAATTTTGAGTTAAGCAAAGCTCTGCTTTTATAAAACCTAAGAAACATACAGATACTTTGAATGTCTGAGTGCCTGCACCAGTGGAATACTGGAGGAACTTGTAAAACTTGCTGCAACAGTATTTAGAACCGAACATGTGGTGTGAAAGACTCCTTTTCCTAACATTTTGGCTTGTTTTTCTCCACCCACCACATCTCTGAAATATATTGTATATGTTATGGTTAACCGTGCTGCTGCCCTGACTTACTTTATGTTTGTTGCTATTTTATGTTTTTATTATGTTTTTATATTGATTGTGTATTTTTATTGTTTTTATTATATTTGTAAGCTGTGCTGAGCTCTGTTTTTAACAGCAAAAGGGCAGGATATAAATTCTCTTAATCAATCAATCAATACTCCATAGTGTTGGAAACTAGAGTCTAGGCATTTAAGGCTGAAAATGTTGCTTTTAAAAAAAAGATTTCTCACATCTTTCCCCAGCTTTTGGTGGTAATTCCTAGGCACAAAAACAAAACAACTGGACAATCCAAATATTAATATGCAAATATTTGCATAATATGCAAAAATATGCAAATAATTTTCAAATAATTTGCATAATATTAATATTAACCTGCCCGGATTTGTGGAACTGGAATATGGCAACCCTAAGTGAGGTGTGCTGCAATGTAGCACATATGTGTGATCAGGGGAACTTTAGGGGGCAATCTTTGATGTGAGAACAGGGGTCTCTTGATGTGAGACAAGAACCTGTTTTTATCCATGTAATGTTAGAGATACAAAATCTGTATGAGAGCCAGTTTTGGCTTTGTGCATAGTGGTGTGTCACTTTATTCTGGCATAGCACTTGAGCCTTGAACAGTTGCACAATGGGAAAGGTTTGTTTTCTCTTTTTTTAAAATGTGAAATTCAACAGGTTAAATATTTTCCATTGTAGCTTCTCAATGTTGGGAGAAGCTGCATCTTGCTTCACTGTCTATGGCTCAGCTTTGATGTCTGTACAATTGAGAAGCAGCCTATACAAGGGAAACAGAAAGCCTGCACCACCAGTACATGATTGCTTTCTGACCTACTTCCACTGGAAGGGCAGGATATAAACCTAATAAATAAATAAATGTGTCTTACCTTTTGGTGTACTTGTTCTGACTGTCTATCAAGTATTGTTGGAGTGGCTTTAGCAAAGGTCAGGACTCCTATACCTTTAAGAGAGAAGGAGGAATTTCAGCAGATGCCTTTTTTTCTCCCTGCATGAGAAGATGCACTGGTTAAACTTCCCCTTTCTATAAAGGTTCAGGAGCATATCTTCCTTTACCTGTGGTTACTAGGGTTGCCAGGTCTCTGGTTTTTGCCCGGGGTCTCCAGATTTTGGGGTTTTCTTCGGGTCTCTGGGTGAATCACCTTAATCTCCGGACTCTCAGCTTTCAATTTTTTTTAAAAAAGTTTCTAGATAGTCTGGTTCATGAGATAATCCAAAATGTCAGTCCCCCCCCCCGCAACTTCTATTAAAGGAGTTCACAGCTGGCTGCTCTAACCCTGCCCTTTCAGGTTTTTAGCCAATAAGTGAAGTCAGGATTGTGATTTTTTGACCTCCAGGCAGTGCCTAGACTCAATGCAAGGCCAGAAAATGGTTGTTTTTTCCTGCTTATCTGAAAATCTCATAAACTAAGTATATAGCTTTCAGTCTTTGTCTCTCTTGTGTGCAGGAGTCAAACAAGTTTAAATTTTCCTGGGCCGTTGAAGAGAGCAGTGTTTGGAAAACCTTCCCAATATGACGCTTTAATCCAATACTCGCTTTTCTGGGAGTAATGCTGGAATCCTAATCCCACATAGCTGGAGTAAAACCCATTGAATTCAATAGGACTTACTTTTGAGTAGACATGGTTAGGATTGTGCTGTAAATTAATGGGACTTTTGAGTGAACATAGCAAAGAATTGTATTTGTGTTGTAAATCTTTCTCTCTCCCTCCAATCCTATTTTTAAAGCTATTAGGCAAGGCTTACTTGGGTATCACAGCTTTTCTTATGTAGGAAAGTAATACTCATTTTACTGTTTTAAAAAAATGTTCTGCAATGACCAACTGTTTTTGACAATAAACTATTATATGGGGTGTATGTAGTTTTACATCTCCGGTATGTGGATGTATATGGAATCTTTCCAACAACCCTGTGAGGTAAGGTTGCCAGCTGGAAACCAAGGCAGCTCACAATAAGGAAGAATTCCCTTTAAAATCCAATAACCATAAAAACAAGTCTAAACAGTTGCAAACAGCTTAAAGTGGCATGATTCTGAATTTTGGGTTGGGTGAATGAAGTTCCTTATCACTTAAGATTGCAGTCCTGTGCATGCTTCCCTGTTTGAGTGAGCCCCACTGAATACATCAGGACTTGCGTCTGAGTAAACAAACATAGGATTGCACTATAAATATATTTACAAGTTGTGTAAATAATAAACATCTTTGACAGTCATGCTTATATAAATATTTCTTCATACTTTGTCCTGATAAGTATCTGATTTCACACTATGGTTGTATGTTATTATTTCCTCTACTTTTTAAGTGTGCCCTTGTTCCTTGGGGTGGTCATGGTTCCCCTCTGTTGTTTTCATCCTGAAGGGCAGATTAGGCTGAGAGATAGCGAGTAGCCCATGGTCACCCAGTAAACTTTATAGATCATTTCAATTTTAAAAATTAATTAAAACAATTTACATGCAGGGAAAGTTTATTAAGTAGATTCACACAATACATTTAAAGCATATCCAACCTGCATTTAAAGTGCATGACTTCCCTCAGGTTCTGAGACCTCATGGGACTTCTTCCTTGCTGAGGATCAGCAAATTATAATTTGCTGTCCAGTCTATAGAGTCAGTCAAGACAGTTGTTATGAGCTGTGAAAGAGTAGCTTACCGAATTTGCTAAGAGTCCACATTCACCTATTTCCCTTCATCTAAGATACCAACAAGTGCACAAAGATAATAAGCTGACCCCAAGATGTAGAACCTTTTATCTTAAAATAGGGGAAATAGGTGAATGTGGTTTCTGGGCAAAACTTTGTAAAAAAAATCTCAAAGCAGTTTACAGAAAGAATTAAAATGAAATTATTGGCAAAAACAGTTAAAGACAGGTATTTTAAAACATTCAAAATAATAAAATCAATAATGAGTTAAAAACAGATAAAATACACAATAGCTTCTACATGCCTGGGGCTTGCCTAAACAAAAATATTTTTAGCAGGTGCCGAAAAGAGTACAATGAAGGCATCTGCCTAGGGTCTGTAGACAGGGAGTTCCAAAGCATAGGTGCTGCCACACTAAAGGACTGATTTCTTATAAGAGCAGAACAAGTACTATGTGGCACCCATAACATGCAAAGCACACCTTGAACTTGGCCTAGTAGCAAATCAGCAATCAGAGCAGATTTCAGAGCAGAAGTATTATGTGCTGATAGGGTCTCACTTATGTCAGCAATCGTGCCACAGCATTCTGCACTAACTGCAGCCCCCAGGTCAAGTTGTGCTGCATGGGGATTTCTGTGACCTTTCCTAACTGGCTGCCAGGATTTTTTTAGTTTTGGTTTTTGGTTAGGAATCCTGACTGGTTGTGGGATGCTGAGTTTTCTGCCTTGCTCATAGGAATCTTATGGTTGGTATGGTATTGCATTTAGGGAATCATCACTGTCTTTTGTTTTTCTTTTTTCTATTTGCCTTTAACCTCACTCCCTTACATCTATAGAAGCAACAACAGCGGTGCCATGCACTCAGTTCAACCTCCTTAAACTCACTGATGCACCTTGTTGGTTGCATGACGGTTTATTTCTTGCTCAATAGTGGTAAAGAGAATTCACATACTGGGCAGCATGGCTGCAATTATTGTTCCCAAGCTGCTGCCTGTGAAGGTAGACCAAACCATGTGTGTTTTCTCTCTGTCAATATATTCACTGGAATCGGGTTGGCTGTCAAAGTGAGTTTGTAGTAGCCCACAGGGTAGACAGAAAAGGGTAGAGAATCTTCTTATCCTTACTCATTTCTCAGACCTTTTTCTGATGTGAAGGGTCAAATCTGTAAAGAAATGTGGGGCAGCCATGTTAAAAGACAGGGACAGAGCATTCCAGGTATGGGGCTGCCAACCCTGCTTGGATATGGATATCTTTGCAGAGGATCCCTAGTCAAGCTTTACCAACAGCGCAACCCAAACTATATCTACTCAGCAGTAAGTCCTATTGAGTTCTATGGGGCTTAATCCTTTAGTGAGTGTGTTTAGAATTGCAGCCTTCAGGGACATCCATCTTTACTCCAGAGTGCTCCTATTTAACATCTCCACAACACTAGGCTCCTTTCTTCCAAGAATGACTTTCTGGTAGGCTAGATTAAATGTTCCCTACCCAGGCTTCATCTTTGAGCTAAGATTTCTGGGCTGATTCACATGGGAGATGAACTTCAGATTAAAGACAGAGCTTTTCCTATTGTGATAGATTTGCAAGGTTCACACTACCTTCCAATCCACTGTTTTCCATTCACATAGTTGGCGTACCTATGGAAAGGTTTAGTATCGCTGTTTCCTTGTGGCCCTGCCCCCAAATTTACATATTGCTAATGGAGAAGGGGAGGGTTTTTTGTTTCATTGTTTCTTGTCAATTGCATGCTGAAGCAGGGAGAGCATGGGGGTGAAATTGACATGAAAAATGTTTTTCTGTCAGTTTCATTTCCTCCTGACATATTTATAGCAACCTCCTTTTTTTAAGTACCTATGAAATACAGTTTTTAGTGGAAGCGTGTGTGTGTGCATGCATTCATGCCTTCTATCACATCGTTTGCACAGTGCACAGGATTATTTTCAAATTATCACGGGACAGTCACTCCGCCATGTAAGGCCAATGATTATTCCCCTCCTCCTGCTGTTCTGCCCGCTCTCTTTCCCCTCAGTCTTGCCTGGAAAGCAAAGTCTTAACTGTGGGTCCCACCCTGAAGTTTCCCTTTTCTCTTTCAGTTATTGTTGATCTCTGGGAAAAGAACAGATGATGGGGGGGTCGAGAGAGAGATCAGCATGGGTTTTGCATGTGTGCATGCTTGTCTGCAGCTGCCAAAACAGTTAGTTGCTACACACTCTGGGCTGCCCCATTTCTATTGTGCCAGGGCGTTGCCGCCACCACTGACACCACATGCTTTGCAGCCCAACATTTGCTTCCTTCCTGCAGATTGGCGGCGCTCTGCAGGAAAGTTGCAGGGGTAGTTCAGCTTCGCTTTTGCAAAGCCTGAGGAAGTTTGGGTGGAAAGAGTTCGAACTGTGCCGAAGTTTAAAAAAAGAAAAGAAAGAAAGAACAGTGTTAGTGATAGTAGTAGTAAGTGCTAGTAACAAACCACTTCCCCCTGATGCGGGAGGACAGAGTGATTCAGAAATGGCTGTTTGAGCCACTGGAGAGAAAATGGAATTCATGGAGAGTTTAGTGGGCGGAGAAAGGGGAGTATCTGAAAGTGACAATCCACCCCCCAGCAAAAAACATTGGAGCAAAGCACCTACAAATGGAGTAACACTGTGAAGCGAGACAGTTTTTCCTTCACTTTTCGCATTATCCCCAGATTTGTTTACTGCGGATTTACAGGGGAAAACTGTATCCTAGCTTCTCTTTGCCTGCAACGTCATGTGAACCATGTTTTTGTTTGAATCGTATGCTCCAAGCAACTGTGGTTGATGCCTAATGTATCATGCTTAATGACATCACTTAGGCCCACCCCTGAAATCTTAGGGTTTGGGATGCTTCTGACCTGGCAACCCTAAGGGTTACTCTATGCATAATATAGGATCATATATCTAATTCTGTGTGCAATAAACATGGAGGAGAAAAAATAATTTGGCTTGCCAACTGGCCAATAGAAACGTGGTCTGCTCTTGTCCTTTAGCAGTATCTTTAAAAAACAGAAATCCACAGGTTACAGGTGAAGCTTTACACATCATGAACATAAACAATATTGTTTAAGTGTGCACATTAAACTTGCTACAGTTGTCACACTTAAAGAGTTGACAACCCTATATGGAAAACGCTGAAGTGCTGCTGGTAGCAGAGACTTCTGTAATTTCTTAATGGTTTGAGACAAAACCCTGGAGTTTGCTTTTTAGCTGAAGGTTCTCCCAACTAATCATTAACTCCTGATTTTTGTTTGTTATTGAGCATGGGTTCAGATCAATTAGCTACTTAACTGCTATACCATTGATTTAAATGAGCTTTATGTACATGTGGAGCTTGAAGTGCATAATTGAGAGTCCAAACACAGTCTTTTCTTCGGGACAACAAATATTGACACCATCCGATTATCACTTTTTTGTGTAATGGCAGCTGAGGTCCTATTCTGCCTGGTACTTGGTAGTGCAGGAGCTCTCCCTTCAAACTCCTAACTTTTACTGCAAGGAGGGTAGAGTCACTACCTTTTTGGGAAGGGTGTCTGTACCTTTTGCACCTATGTTGCAAGTGGAACTTTAATAAATGTGGCTTCCTGTTCACTTCTCTGGCAGGAAAAGCTTCACCTGCCAAATTCCAGTTGTTAAAATACACAGGAGTCTGCCAGGAAAAAAATAGCACTCTTAATCTACACATAGAAAACTAGCAGAGTTGGTGCCAAAGGGCAGCCAGATTAGACCCTGGCTGAGGGCTCTGTGGTCCACAGGGGCCCCTCGTTAGGGTGGGGAAATAGGGTCCCTGCTGCGGATCACAGGGAGGGAGTTGCCAGCCTGCCCGCTTGCTTGCCAGCCTGCCCGCTTGCTTGCCAGCCTGCCCGTGCCTCCTCACTAGCTCACTAGCTGGCCCCCGCCCACTCACCGCCTGCCTACTCGCTCCTCACTCACTCGCTCTCCCACCCCCTCCCTCCTGCTCACCCTCCCACCCACTCACCTTTCCCCTGCCTGCTCACCCACCTGCTTGCCCCCCGCTCATGTCCCCCACTCACTCGCTCCAACCTGCCCGTTCCCGCCTGCCCGCCCACCCCACCCTGCCCCACCCACTCAGTGGGTAGGTAGGTGGGGCATGTGTGTCTGAGCCAGGGGAAGAAGGCGCCCAAGGGCCCCAGCATGCCTGGTGCCGGCCCTGAATACTAGCATGCCATGAAGAAAGAAAGCATAGGATTCTGCTACGTATTGTACTGGTCCTGCTCAATCTGAGAAACGTAGAAATCACAGAAACGTAGCAGTAAAGCTCTCACATTGATTAAATTCTCAGGACCCATTACTGTCTTTTCAGGAACTGCAAAATAAATACAATCTGCCTAATAGTCAAAAATAAAGATATAGTCAGCTAAAACATATCTTTACAACATTGCCTGAGGCAAATGCAGTTTCTGAAGGCCAAAGCTGATTGATGATCTATACTTCTATTGCTTCCAAAAAATAGTTCTTTTATCTTGCCTCAATGGAAAGGATCATACCTGATTTAGACAGAAATATGCTTTGCATAGAAAACAGAATCAGGATTTGCTATTAGCCCTGTGGATAAACAGGCCCTCAAGTCTATAATGACTTCAACATTGACTTGAGGTTAAGATTCATAGAGGGCAAAAAATATGATTAAGAATATCCAAGTCTTAAACAATAGTGATCAAGTTTAATTACTCTGAAAATGCTCCCCATATGCTCAGAGGCACGTTACCAAATTCTTCCAAGCTACACAGGAAGTGGATTGGACTGTGAATGATGAACACAAATGGTGTTTGCATTTTGACCAATTTGTAGGGCAGTCCAATATCTCATAGAGGAAGTCAGGTCTCCTGCTCCCCTGGTGCATTCACTATAGCTGCCCAATTTCCCTGCTTCTTAAAGTTTGATAGAAATGTCTGTAGGCTATAGGTACATTCTTAAACCGCAAGGTTTTTTGCCTATTAGTGAATTTCTTTGCTTTTTAATCCAGGAGGTAAGAAATGGGATCCTGTGCAAGTATGCTGAGAATGAATTGATCATTTGCATGCTTATTAAATTCAGTGAGATTTACTCCCCTGCAATCATGCTTAGGATAGGTGACTGCAGGGGATGGGGACGGGAGGGGAGGGAGGGGAGGGAGGGGAGAAAGGGCAGAGGGGAGGACGGGGAGGGGAGCAGGCAGGAGGGGGAGGAAAGGAGAACGGCAGGCTTGATTGTTTGCATGTTTATTGAATTCAGTGGGATTTACTCCTGTGCAATCATGCTTAAGATAGATAAAGCTGTCTGTGGAGGAGGGAAGTAGGTCTGGAGTGGGCAGGGGAGGAGGAAGAAGGAAGAGGGGAAGAGGAAGGGAAAGAAGAGGGGAAGGAGGGGAAAGGCAGGCTTGTAATTTACATGCTTATTGAGTTCAATGGGATTTACTCCTATGCAATCATGGTTATGATAGGTAAAACTGACCATGGGGAAGGAGGAGGGGGACGGAGAGGGGAGAGGAGAGGGAAGAAGAAAGGGAGAGGAGAGGGAAGCAGCAGGAGGGAGCAGGCAAAGGGGGGTTGGAGGGAGAGGGGCAAAGGAAGGGGGAGGGCAGGTGATCATTTGCATGCTTATTGAGTTCAGTGGTATTTACTCCCGTGCAGTCATGCTTAAGATAGCTAAAACTGACCATGGGGAAGAGGAGGAGGAAGAGGAGGAGGAGAGGATGGGAAGGGGATAGGGATGGGCAAGAGGGAAGGGATAGGAGGGAGGAGGAGAGTGGGTTTAATCATTTGAATACTTTTTGAGTTCAGTGGGATTTATTTCTGTGCAATCATGTTTAGGATAGGTGAAACTGACCTGGGGAGGGGTGGGGAGGAGCATAGGGAGGGAAGAAGATTGCATGGGTGGTTACTGGGCACAGGGGAAGCCCCTTTCCTTGCCAAAAGAAAACGTTTGTGAACAGTATCATTCTTTTTCAGGGTTTCCCCCACCTTTTTATTCTACAGCAGGCACATGTAGTGTCCCACCCAAATTTAAACCAAAGCTGTCCCTGGCCACATCCACACCAAACTGTTAATTCACTTTAGGCAGTCATGGCTTCTCCCAAAGAATCCTGGAAAGTGTAGTTAGTGAAGGGTGCTGAGAGTTGCTAGGAGATGCCCTGTTCCTCTCACAGAGCTTCAGTCAGAGTGGCTGACCGTTAACCATTCTCTCAGGGGAACAGGAGTCTCCTCTCAGCACCCTTCACAAACTACACTTCCCAGGATTCTTTGGGGGAAGCCATGACTGTCTCACATGAAATCAAAGTCTGGTGTGTGTGTGGCCCCGATTAGGCAAGCCCAGCAACTGTGAGTCTGGCTTTTAGAACACTGACAGTTGGTTCTTACTGAGCATGCCCAACATTATCATTGAGTTCAAGCCAAAATTTCTTAAATTAAAAATCAGCCAGGCATTTTTTTTAACTGTTAACTGCAGAATATGAAGGTTAGAGTATGGGGTAATGCCAGTAATAGGATTACAGGTACTCTGAACATGGCTGATTTTTAATGAATTTCAGAAGATTATGAGAACTCTGACAGAAAAAAGTGCAAAAGGGGTCTGGGTTTCTCTCTCTCTCTATTCTCTCTGACTGTTTTGTGTATCATCATGGAAATTTAGAGGGCTGTTAAGCAAGCATTTCTGAGTTCAGGACTATAGGTTTTGTTTTGAAATGAGCTTATGGGCAGGATCAGAATGGCATGGGGGTATTTTCAATTAAACATTGAGGAATATGAAAAATCCATGCTGACTATAGTATACAGCCACTCTCATGGCTGTATAATTCACTAATAGGCAAAAAACCTTGCGGTTTAAGAATGTACCTATAGCCCACAGCTATTTCTATCAAACTTTAAAAAGCAGGGAAATTGGGCAGCTATAGTGAATGCACCAGGGGAGCAGGAGGCCTGACCTCCTGTCTGAGATATTGTACTGCCCTACAAATTGGTCAAAATGCAAACACCATTTGGATTGGTCTTTCACAGCCCAATTAGGGCTGGGAGAGATCCTTACCTGAAACCTTGTCAGTCAGTACTGAGCTAGGGACGTCTATAGGGAGAAGGCATTAAAAAGGATCTTATTCTCAACCCAGCAGCAAAAAAAAGAAGGAGGGGCATGGCTGTGACTATCACGAAGAGACCCTACACTTTTTAATTTGCTACTGCACTACTGGTCACAAACAGAAAAACCACTTGGCCACCTCATTAGTGTAATACGGCATTACACTAACTGCAAATGTTTGATGCCCCTGCAAATGTTTGATGAAGACCTTCTGTTCTCTGCAAAAGATGAAGAGGAAAATGCCTCTTCCCTATACAGCAAAGGCTTTCACAAAAGTGGGAGGTAGTGGCCAACACAGCACTAATTTCAGATGGGGGCTTCAACACAGAACTAATTTCAGATAGTGAGTGAGTGAGTGAGTGAGTGAGTGAGTGAGTGAGTGAGTGAGTGAGTGAGTGAGTGAGTGAGTGAGTGAGTGAGTGAGTGAGTGAGTGAGATTTAAGATTAAACAACCAAGAGCTAAATTCAAGATTAAAGTGTTAAAAACAAAGAGTCGCATCAAATCTCAAAATAACTACAGCAATGTTATGAGCACAGCTCAAACAGCCACACACACTTTAAACAAAAAGTATTTGAGCGTTTGTCATTTATAAACCCATTTAAGGATTTATACCACCAAACACAAGAAGCCTCTATTTTTCTCCCATGAGTGGGAAAGCAATGATCCCTCCACCCATTGCCGCCCTTGGCTCCTTCTGGGAGGAATGGTGGGATATAAATTTAATAAATTAAAGAAATAAATGCTGCTGCTACAGTCAATTTAAAAGTTCTTTTCAAAAAATAAAAATAAAAAACACAAAACCAAGAGACTGAACAACACTGGACTACACTTCAGGGTTGTCATACACAACTTCCTCTCAGCCCCCCCCAATATCTGTACAGCCACACTAGGCTACTTTGCAGGGCTGCTGTAACCTATCCAGCACTATATCCACCCCTCCCCACTGCTGCACTATGCATATACTAATGATTGAGTGTGTGTGAGTGTGAGTGAGAGAGAGAGATTGAGATTTAAGAACCAAGAGCTAAATTCAGGATTAAAGTGTTACAAAGAGTCTCATACAATCTCAAAATAACTACAACAATGTTATGAGCACTGGTCAAACAGCCACACACACTGCAAACAAAAAGTATTTGAGCTTTTGTCATTTATAAACCCATTTAAGGATAGGGGGTGGGGGTGGCAGGGTGATTGAGCCAGCAGAAAGAGCAGGCTGCAGGAGACAGTGGGGGGTGGGAACACACACATCACCGTCACTCACCTCCATTCTGCTGCTGCCTTCTCCATCATTCTTGCCCTCTGGCTTTCTCCCTCCACCGGCCATTTTTTTCCTCTCCCTCGTGCTTCCTTACACAGAGCACGAGGGAAGATCAAGCTCAGCAGAAGGCCAGTGTGAGTCACATGTCTGTTGCCCACCAATCACAGGAGCAGACTTCCCCTGCTTCCTCCAAGTAACTGGAAGGGGAGGGGGAGGGGGAGTGAAACGAAAGAACTCCTGCTTTCTACTGTGCCTGCGTGACGTTATAACCCACGGTAATGAATTTTTTAATCTATTCATAAAAAACAACCATGCCATTTTTTTTACTTTAAACCTACTGAAGATGAAGGTCTGTGTTTGGGGCAAGCTCAAGAATTTGATTACAGATACCTTACAGTCAGCTCTGATTTTTAATGAATTTCAACAGATTGAGAATTTCTCAAGAAAAAAGTCCAAAAGGCTTCTTGTTTTTCTCTCTCCCATTTTTCACTTTAACCTGTGGATTCTCCGGGGTGGGTGGGTTGTGTATCACCAAGAAAACCTTCAGAGTTGTAGAGCAAGCGATTCTGAATCCAACAGTATAAGACTTGTAAGCTTTTGTTTTGAATTGGGACTACAGAAAGCACCAGAAAGGGGTGTGTATGTGTGTGTGTGTGTGTATTTTCATTTAACATGGTAGAACGCAAAAAATCCCTACTGGCTATAGTATACAGCCACTCTTGTGGCTGTATAATATAGGGGCTAATCCAAATCCTGGCAGGCAGTGACAGGACCTGATGGAGGAGCAAAGCCACCACCACTTCCCTAGTGGCTAAGGCAGAGGTGGGGAATCTGTGGCCCTGCAGATGTTGCTGGACTCCATCTCCCATCATCGCTGACCATTAGGCCAAGCTGGCAGAGGCTGATGTGAGATGGAGTCCAATGACATCTGGAGAACTAGTTTCTCCATTCCTGTTGTAAAGGGTTAGAAAGCCTATAGTTTTCAAAGCAGTAAAGACTAGATTAGATATCTTCTTGATTTAGGATAGAGGTGGGGAACCTCCAGCCCACGTACAAAATTGGTCCTGGTACAGGTCAGAATTTGGCTCGCAAGACTGTTCCCCCCAAACCATGTCCACCTGTCCCTCACCTGTCACATGTAACATCATGTTTGGAGGCAGTTAGGAATATGGATGGGTCGGCTGTATGACCAAGTTCCCTTTGGGGAATGGATTCACACAGCTGATTGCTGCAGAAAGCAGGTTTGCCAGCACTATCCTCGGTGCTCTGCCCAAGGAACTTTAACAGGTGGATGGGACAACTCACTTGCCAAGCATCTGATGATATCAGGTGATTGACATATGGGTTGCCCTGCCCACCTGTCCAAGTTGGTCCACAAGGATGGGGCTAGATAACAATCTGGCCCACTGGGACAAAACGTTTCCCATCCTCATTTAACATTTTAAAAACAAGCATTATCAAGTGGCATTCAATGCAGCCTGAGCACAATGATGCTGCACACACTGAAAAGCCTTTCCTAAAAGCCAGGGCACCCTCAGGAAGTGACTGCAGTGTGGCACAAAGGGATGAAGTGGAGTGGGGAATTGATGGAAATTAGCAGAAATTAGGTGGAAGCAGCCTGCATGAGTGGGAAATCCCATTCATGCTAGCTGGATCTGCATACCCCCACACACACATTCCAGGTCTATGTCCTTCTTTGAGCACACAGGGGGTGCAATAGGGAACAAAGGGCACGAGTGTTCCTGCACTTGTACTGCACTAGATGTCACCCATTATATATACCTAAATGTCTTAGGTATGCTTAATGGCATATGGAATGCCTTCTTCCAATATTTGGATTGCAATCGTGGTGATTCTTAATATGCCCAAATTATAAAAAAAACTAGGCTTGATTATACAGCCACAAGAGTTGCTGAATACTATAGCCAGCATGGATTTTTAACATTCCGCAATGTTAAATTGAAAATACCTCCCATGACATTGTGATTGTTCCCATAAGCTCATATCAAAAGAAAATCTTACAAAGTTTATAGTCCTGAAGTCAGAAACGCTTGTTTAACAACCCTCTAAGTTTTCATGGTGATACACAAAACAGTCAGTTTCACCTAGCCTAAGCATAATTGCACAGGAGTAAATCTCACTGAACTCAAAAAGCATGTAAATGATCAATCCTGCCCTCCCCTCCTCTCTCCCTTCACTTCCCTTTTGCCTCTCCCTCCCCCTTCCTTCACCCCTCCCCTTCCAATCCCCTCCCTTCCTTGTTTCCTCTCTTCTCCCCTCCCCCAAGGTCAGTTTTACCTATCTTAACCATGATTGCATGGGAGTAAATTCTATTGAACTCAATAAGCACACAAATGATCAGACCTGTCTTTCTGCTCCCTCCCCTCCCCTCTTCCTTCTTTCTCCTCCCCTGCCCATTTCAGCTCTCCCTCCTTCCCTCCCTCTTCCCCCCCCCGGTCAGTTGTACCTATTCTAAGTATGATTGCACAGGAGTAAATCCCACTGAATTCAATGAACATGCAAATGATCAAATCTGCCTTTCTCCTTCCCTCCCACTCCTTCCCTCTGCCCTTCCTCCCCTCCCTCCTCCTCTCCTACCTCTGCCCTTCCTCCTTCCCTCCCCATCCCCCTATTGTCAGTTTCACCTATCCTAAGCATGACTGCAGGGGAGTAAATCCCATTGAACTCAATAAGCATGCAAATGATCAATCCATTGTCGACACACTTGCACAGGATCCCATTTCTTACCTCCCAGATTAAAATGCAGAGAAATTCACCAACAGGCAAAAAAACCCCTTGTGGTTTAAGTACCTACCTATAGCCTACAGATATTTCTATCAAACTTTAAAAAGCAGGGAAATTGGGCAGCTATAATGAATGCACCAGAGGAGCAGGAGACTTGACTTCCTCTCTGAGATATTGGACTGCCCTACACATTTGTCAAAATGCAAACACCATTTGTGTTCATCTTTCACAGTCCAATCCACTTCCTGTGTAGCTTGGAAAAATTAGGTAACATGTGCCTCTAAGAATATGGTGAGTGGTGGCAACCTGCTATCTCCAAGATGGAAAATTACATTTTTGTATGTTTGTTGGTGTTCTTCTTACCTTGCTTCTTTCCTGTGTTACTACTGTTTCTACATAAAATGTAACCTAGAAAATTATATTTCTCTCATTATGCATCCTAGAAATCTGAGTCAAATTTATTTTTATTAATTTTAAATCCTTTTTATTGGTCAATGCCATGTGATGGTGATCTGAGTTAATTTTTGAGACTATCTCCCCCTTCTTTCACACACCCCTTTAATTTTTTGTTATATTCACTAACTCAGATTAAAAAATAAAGAGTTTCTACAGTATTCCCACAGGAATTTTGCTTGATAGGTAACAATAAAACAACACTTTTGAACTTTTAAATAGCTGCCTGTACCTATTGAGCAACCTTTCTGACCAATACCTATTTCTTCTTTTTAAAGTATTCATTTTCTTTAATTTACTCCCTTTTATACTCCCTTTTATATCAATAAAAATATTGAACAGACTTGTACGGAAAAAAATGCAATTTACTCAAAGGTTTTTTTAAACAAACACAGCCAGGTCATTTGTTTTCCTGGACAACCCTATTGGGATGTACTTTAACACCTTCCTCTGCTTCAAAGCTAGACAAAGTTGTGCCTGTACATAATCAACTCATTTCTTGGTTGTTTATTTTGGTTGAGATACGATTGCCAATTGAGATTAACTATAGAGAACCCTAAAGAGGGGCAGGTGAAGTGGACCACAAGTGGCACATATCTTCCTTTTCATCTTGAGGGCTATATTACCATAAAATGAAGAAAGCCACTCATAGGGCTCAAATCTGTTGAGAGAGACCCTTCATTTGATTGAAATAATCACTTTTTAAAAACACACACACTCCCACTTCCGTTGGCATTCTATTCCTCTGATCACATTTCTCTTCGAAAAACACTTTTACAACGCTGAAGGCAGACAGAAAAAGATTACCACACAGGACACGATTGACTTGCTGGAATCAAGGAAACAGGGAGAGAAACCACAGCAACACGTTCATATTTTATTTTATTTTAAAAGCTTTATAATGCAGAACCTACACAAATTTTTCTGTTTCTCCAAGATGCTGCTAGCAACAAAGCAATTAGAGGGACTAGACAGGTGTTATTATATATGACTCATGTACAATGGCATTGGTGACAGGACCTACATAAAACATGTCATCTTAAACACACAGGTTTGAATTAACTACAAATAAAAAGAAGATAGTAGTTACAACATGCAATTTTTCTTCAGGATTTGTGTTCACTTCCCTATCTAGTCACTAATTGAGTCAAATAGGGTTGTTTGCAACAGTTCTTTGTTTTTGCTTTTACAATCTGGGTCTCGGGTTTCAATATTCCCGAAGCACAGAAATTAAGACTTACTTCAATCAGTTCTGGACAACTTAAAGTAGGAAGTCAGAAGCAAATTGGAAGGATTATAGTAAAAAGCTGGGGTATCTGAAATATTGTGAATGACTAAAAAGTTAAATTATGCATAGCTTAGATGCAGATTTGACCACATTGGTGATGAAAGGATAATGAAAATGAAGTCTGTTTTTATGTTGGTTAAAATGAATAGAATAAGAAAGTTTAACCACAACTGGATGGCCTTGATCCATCTAAAGTTGAAGGCAACAAAAACAGCTCTGGATGGGGGTACAGAGATCTCCATTCACATCCAGAAGGCTCACCTGACATTTTGATGCAGAAAGGTGTCTGCATCCACATTGGCTATATGCATGAATGGCCACTTACGCATCCCAGGGTACACTGGCAGGGGATGATGGTGAGAAGGCACATGAGACCACCACCTTGCTGAAGTTAAGCAGATATGGGTCTGCTCAGTGCCTGAATGTGAGACTACCTAGGAACCACATGTATGTTTCCTTGGGTTCCATGATGGAAGAAAGAATATAAATGTAAGAAAACAAAAATAAGTAAGTATATACACAGATTTCTCTTTCAGCAAGAGTGGGGAACCTGTGGCCCACCAGATGTGAATGGCTGCCACGAATGACTGTTGAAGTAAATGTTCAGTAGTTTAATTTTTCTAATGGGTGTCTGGTTGGTTCTGTTGGGCTTCTGCCACAATCTGTATTCACACTGTAGATAATGGCTCTATAAGATTCAAAAGAATGGAGGTTTTAAAGATTTTTTTAGTAAATTGTTGTTTGTTGGTATACATTTCATGTGTTTCCATCGTTTGACAGAGTATATAACAATTTATCTCCTTGATTTGTATTTTTAGATACAAACCTGTGAGCAGGGGGGGAAGATAAGTTCTACGTTAAAGAGGAGCTCACTTTCCTGAAAACTAAGCTAGAAGTGTAAGACTTGTCATTGAGTCCTCTTGATTTTCTGAATGTACGTATCTTTGAATTCTATGTTTTTGTGTTTTTAAGTGATAGCAATACTGTCTATCACCACCACCACCGTTTATAGCTTCTGACAAAGGAGCTTCAACTCCAAAATACGCGAGTTAAACACAGCTAATCTTCTCCCAGGAAGCCCTGGGGCCTGTCTCCTCTCTGTTCTACTGACCTTGCTGCTTTCCCCCTTTTCCTGCTTGCTCCCAACAGAAGTTGTCAGACTCCCAACTCCCATCAGACCACTTGGCATTCACAATGGTCCGGGATGATGGCAGTTGTACTTCAGCAACGTCTGGAAGACCACAGGTCCCCCCAGCCCTATCTTACAAGATTGGGGGGATGCATTTAAAGGGAATATGAGAAAAATTGCTCTAGTAGCTGACCCTATTATATTGCAAGGTACTTCACGCATGATAGACGTGTACCTGCAAATAGAAGAAGCCACATCCTGGATTTCAGTGCAAACAATAATAATCCTTAATGTCTCAGGAATGCAATATATGGAATACACCCAGCTAAGGAAGCTTAATGCCTCCCTTACTTGAAACAACAGAATTTCAAGAAGTGAAGCTTTTCCCAGAATGCAGTGATAGGATATATCATCTACTAAACTTTTGCTTCTATGTCTCCCCTTTGCAATGTAATCTTATGCATGCATGTTCACTCAGAAGTAAGTCCTGCTATGGCAATGAGATTTACTCCAGCCTGAAAAAAGTTGGCCATCCTACTTGGAGGATTTTCAGGATTTTGCAGCAAAAAATAACAGAATGTTCTCAAGGGCCATGCCCAAATGTTTTTTCTTTAGTGCAGGGGTGAGGAACTGGCTCCTCCACAGGCTACTTTGACAGGTAGATGGAGCCACCCACCTGTCAATCATCTGATGTCATATGACATCAGCTAATTCAGCTTTGAAGTTGTGGCTTGGAAAGAATTGGGACCACACTCTAAGTTCAGTATTAAGTCAATTTTGGACTGGCAATGGAAGAATTGGGAGCACAATCTTAAGTACACTCCCGTTTTTTTCCTTTCCAGCTGTAATTCTGCACTTTTTGGATGTGGTGATAAGTCATGGTGTGGTGGCATTTTTTGATCTGTTGTTGCAAGGCAACAGAAAAAGATGCCAAATTTTAAAAGGATCATATTCTACCAGTGTCTGGAGTAGAAGAATCAGGAATGTGTTTAAAATAAGGTCCCTATCCTTTTTCAATTTGGCCCTTCCGAATTACCTGTCCCATGCCTGAAGTCATATGATGGACAGGTGGGTATGGTTTAGGTCAAACCACACCAAAGGCCAAACAAGGAGGCCTGGTGGGCCTAATTAGACTGCAGGATTGAGATTTTCCACTGCTGATTTAGTCAACTGAACATGCTGTTTCAGCATATCCATTCCCTGCAATATACATATCCAGGGTTCTTCAGCCAATACAAGTTCCCCTTGATGTATGAGGAAGCACTGTTGACAGCTGAATCACAAGGAGAAATTCAGTAAGTGTTCTTCCTTACATGGAGGAGGAAGGGCTATAGCTAATGGCAGAGCACATGTTTTGGATGCAAAAGGTCCCAGTTTCAACCCGTCATCTCCAGCGAGGGCTGGGGAAGATTCCTATTGGAAATCATTGAGAGCTGTTGCAGTCAAAGTGGAGTCTAGATAACAGTGAGCTAGATGGTTTAACTTGGCATAAGGCAGCTTACTATGATGGGGATAATAGCACTTTTGAATTTTTGCCTTTTATGTAGCTGTTAACATCACAGGAACAGCTAGACCAGCAGAAATGCAACCCTGCTAGGGCTAAGGAATTTGAAAGGCAAAAGAGCAGCTCTGAAACTCTTCCCTCCCACAATCTGTAGTAAGAGGCTCACTTCTGATGGGGAAGAATTAGCACAGGTGGGGGGAACCTGTGGCCAACCAGATGTTGTTTGACTCCAGTTCCCATCAGCCTCTATCAACGTGGCCAATAGCGAGGGATTATGGGAGTTATGGTCTAGCAAAGAGGTCCCTCATCCCTGAATTAGCAGAATCTCCAATCTGGCAGCAGCCACTTTCCTTGTCGAGGAAGTTGGCCAAAAGAGGCAGTATTTCACCAGACAGTTGTTCAGACACCTCAAGGAACGGGGGGGGGGGATAAAATCCACTTTAAAGAGTATCTCACTTTCCTGAGTCTACCTGAAATTTGGGGAAAGCAATAACTTCTTCCAGACTTAGTCTGGGTGCAAATGTACTCTTAATTACAGCTGGGAACATTCAGAGCAATGCCTAATGAGACAAATGCTGAGAACCTGTGTTCTGCTACAACTTGCTGTCTCTGAAGCTTGTTGGCTTTAAACCTTTAAATATAAACTGCAGAGTCACAGAAGGAGCGGGCTGAAGAGGTGCTGATAAAATTGGACTTTATAGGAATGGTTCCATTTGAACTATGTTGAATATATCCAGTTGTTACTTACAGACAGTACTCTGAGGGGTAAAATGGTATCATTTATTGATGTAATTCCATTCAAATTTGTTACAAGTAACATATTTGATAAGAGACATTGACTCTGTGGTTGATGGGAACTAATAAATGAAGGGTAGAAGAATCCCCATTTAAAATCGAAATGTTGCTTTCTTTCCTTTTCTGTTATATTATGCAGCCTTTTCAGTTTCAACCTCTGCCTGATTATTTGAAGTGGATTTGTTTCAGTTTGATGCTGAAGGCAACCAATCCTAAAGGCCAGTTAGATTTCTAGAATATCTACTGTATAGATTAACAGGATGGTCTTACAAACCAAATCTGGGGAGACAGCACGGCCTCATGAATTATTAGGTCAGGCTGACTTTCATCCTTGTGGATCTCTCGTGGGTGACTGCCGCTGATGCTCCTTACTGCACCATGATATCAGAATTGGGGGGCGGTACATAAGGGAACAATTGAATAAAGAATTAACTCAAGCAAGAGAATGAGGTTATTATGTGAGAATAAGGGAAGCACAAGAACACAATATTGAGACGAGACAGCTGGATAACACTATTCTATCAATAAGTGGAATCAGAAGATGCCACTGAGAGTAACTCTGGCTAATTACATGAACACAAAAAGAGACAACCTTTTTGCTCCAGCAAGGATCAGGAACCTCTGGCCTTCCAGATGTTGTTGGACTACAACTCCCATCATCCCTGATTATTAGTCATGCTGGCTAGGGCTGATGGGAGTTGGAGTCTGGCAACATCTGAAGGACCAAGGGTTCCCCATCCCTGTGCTACAGGACCCCCCTCCCCAAACTTCTGATTTGCCAAAAGTACCCTTATGGCTCCATCTGATCACAACTACTAGTAAGGTCACATGCAAATTAACTGTAAAATGAATGGTGGCTATTTGTCGTGTCACCTCTGATGTCATAAATGTCCACTTGGGCTATGTAACTGTGATCTATAGGCTTTGTACAAATCATCACTCTTCAGAGACTTGGAAGCAGTTGTTGCAGTTATATGCCCAAGAGCATCTCATTGTCTACTGGTATTACAGAACTGTTATTGCTATGAGTGTCTCTCATCACAGTATCTGGAACATCACACATTTATGAAAATTCTTTAAGCTATGTTGTGGACAGACGTAAAAGTAGCTCACAGATGTGTGACCAGTTCTGCTGCAACAGACACATGCATAAGCTGCTCTATCTGTTGTATGAAAAGCATAAGAAGCAACATACTTTCCACACACTTCCATTCCTAGAGTATGGAACTGGTTAAAGTTTTTTATTGTTAATTATGAAAATATGAGTGGTTATCCACATAAATCCTAAACTCATTTAAAAATAAACATTGTGCAAGGCTATGCCCAAGAGCAATGTCCCACCATTTCAAGAATATTTTCTCCTTTAATTAAAAAAATCTGCAGTTTCTTAGCTAATATGCACCCTTTGCCAAATGTAACACCACAGTCCTATGCATGACTTCTCACAAGTAATTTCCACTGAATTCCAAGAGACTTATCCCAAGTGAATAGGACTGCAGCCTAAATATTTCTTTAAAAAAAATTAAACAGGCTTATTTATCTTCTAAATAACTATCTTCAATTACCTCCTTCACTCTTTCATTTTTACAATCTCCTGATGTAAGTGCTACTATAGTGGTAAGACAAGGAGTAGCTACCATTTCTCAGCAGATGCAGTCTTATCAAGGAATGAATTGTCCATTCCCTAGATCTTCCATCAGTGACACACTGATACTAGAATGGAAATGGACTGCCTTCAAGTCGATTCCAACTTATGGGTGACCCTATGAATAGGGTTTTCATGGTAAGTGGTATTCAGAGGTGGTTTACCATTGCCTTCCTCTGAGGCTGAGAGGCAGTGACTGGCTCAATGTCACCCAGTGAGCTCCATGGCTGTGTGGGGATTTGAACCCTGGTCTCCCAGACTGTAGTCCAGCACCTTAACCACTACACCACACTGGCTCTCTAGATTCATTAATACCCAAGGCAAAGACTAAACCCTGTGGGGAATACACTGGAGACAAAGAAAGAGGAAACTACTGAGATGAGGGTAACAGAAAGAGTTCAGATTTAGGATTTCATAGGTACTTTACTGGATGGGCACATTACAAATTCTACAGTGCAATCCAATTGCATGTTTACTCAGAGGTTACTCCCACTGACCTGATACAAATGACATGGTAAGCCAAACCAGAGCTTGAAAGATTACTTTTAAAAAGGAATAAATTACAGTTACTGTTACATGGCCGCAAAAAGGAATAAATTACCATTACAATTATAATTACAATTATTTGGAAAGGAATTGATTATTTTACCGTTACTCAAAAGTAATCATTACAATTACAGTTAAGTTACTTTTAAAAAAACTAGAGTGCCTACAAGGTGCTGGCTTTGGCTGCTGTACACTAAGTTGCCTAAAACAACATTACAAATAAACACATACATACAGAGGTAGAATAAGATAGCAGTGGTGGTCTCTCTGCTGATAAGGGAAGCGAGGAGGGAGGCAGAGGCCACTACTCAGATCTTTGCACGTCAAACCAAGTACAACCCCTGCACGCACACATACACACACTCAGCCAGCAAGCATACTCACTTAACCACTTTCCAGACCCTGCCCTGCCACCAAGTAAGGGACATCTACCCAAGCAAACATTTTCCCCTAAGATGCAAAAACGTTAAAATACTGCAAATGCAGCAAAGTAGCCAGGGAGGTCAGCGGAGGTCATTTTGCGTGCCAAATGCAAACACAGTATTCACACGCATATAAACACATGTTGTCATCTTTCACCTCCACAGTTCTTTATCTCCATTCTGCTGCTGCCTCCTTCTCCTTTATCCATATTCTTGCCCTCTGACTCCTTTCTCCCTCCACTCAATTTTTCTCCACCACCATGCATTTTTTAAAACAATTGTTTTCTCCACTCCACCCCTGTCTCGCTCTCCACCTCCTCCCTTGTCGCCTCCTACCCACCCATAGAGCACAGGGAAGAGCAATGCTGCACAGAAGCCCAGTTTGAGGCACATGATTTTCATCCACAAATCAGAGGAGCAGAAGACTTCTCCTGCTCCCCCCCCAAGTAATGCCAGAAACATTACAATTACTCCTCAAAAGTAATAACAGTACTCCTATTACAATCAAAATGTAAAGGAATTGTCCACTCGTTCCTCAAAAAAGTAATAAATTAAAAGTAATTAATTTTTTATAACTCATTACTTCCAAGCTCTGAGCTTTACCAGAATGGTATGGATTCCTGAAGAGGAGTGTACATGTTTGCATGGTCCCAGTAACCCATTGTTTGCCTTACTGTGTCCTGAGAAACCAGCTCATTGTGTTCAATGGGGCTTACTTGCAGGTAAATGTACTGTACATAGAATTGCAGCCTAAATGACAGAAAAAAGGTATAAGGCCCTTCAGATTTAATAACTCAGCTCTTTTTTGCTGTTTCAGTATTTCCAGCATGATTACATGTGTCAAATGGCTTCTGTTTAAAGGTCTCTACTAGTCCTGGCTTGCTTACTCCAGTGTCTTAAGAAGTAGAATTTAGCAGGTACATTTCCAACACAAAGATAAAGAGATGGGGAAAAGGTTCAACTGCTTGTTTTCTTTATGGTATTTTCCTACTGGCTGCTGTTAAAGACACACAAGCAGGGCTATTTTAAACAAAAAGTAGCACCCCACCCACCCCCTTAGGCATAGGCTATAATCTGATGCACACCTACTTGGAAGAATGTCCTATTGAACTCCCATTTTGTGCAATACCAAGTGACAAACATTCATCTATTCATCTTATTTATTTGGATATCTTGTATCACACCTTTTTGTCAGGTACAACCTCAAAGCAATTTACAATGCAATATATTCTATCACCTAGATTCTGCTAAACTCTGTTAAATACTTATTTTCTAGGTGGCACAAACAGGTCAGTCTCTCTGTAGAAAGGAATAAATGAACACAAATCTGGTATCAGAAAGGGCAACATCAAGCAACAAGTGGGAGAAAAATTGAACCTCCTAAATCATGCTGCTGGTGACTTGAAATTGGCCATGCTAAAGAAGCTTTAATGGGAGATTTCAGTGTGAATCTTGAGTAATTATAACATATCAAGAACTATCTCTGGGCATGAATAAAGACAATGATTTTATATCCCACTACAGATATTAACACAGCAAATTTCAGATGATTGTGTTATCACCAATTACTTCTGTTGTGAATTAGCACAGTGCTTATGGTGTATACTTAAACTGCTTAGAGGTTTTATCTACCATTAAAAGGTATACAACTTCTGTTAAACAAATACTCTCAGACTATATTTTATACATTCCAAAGCCATGCGATCCCACTGTTTACAACATTTTAAACGCTATTATTACTTATTTGACTTATTACTCCCTTACTTCAAGAAGTTTCTAAAGGGCTTACAAAAAGGTTATGACACCAACAGGCATAGCATAAAACCAAAACAATACATGTCAATAAAACCATTTCAGTAACACATAAGGAGATCCAGCACACACATATACACCCCACAGACTTCAGCAGCAATAACATTTCATTCATTAGGCCACCAGCAAACTAATCATAATCCATCAAATGCCAGGGAGATGTTTTATCTTGGTGCCAGAAGGATGTCAATGATAGTGCCAGACAACCCCTCCCCCAAAAAACCCTTTTCCTGTTTCTTTTTTTGTTTATTATTTGATTTATATCCCACCCTTCCTCACAGCAAGAGTTTACTGAGGATAACCCTTCATGCATCTGATGATATAGGAGCACTGTCTATGAAAGGATATGCTACAATACATTTGCTAGAGTGACCCTGGATTCTTTGTTGTTTTAGCAATTTTGGGCATTTTTAATAAAAATTAGTATGAATAGTGGGCATCATTTCTGAATAAGTATGTTATGATCAACCAGATCCTATACCACTTATCTCTCTCTTTTTTAAATGCTATAAGTATGAGTCATCACAAGGCACAAGTCATAGGCAGGGTTACCAATGGGGCGGCACTTGTTTCTTAACAGCAGCATCCTTTCTTCCTGGACTGCCTTCAAGTCGATTCCGACTTATGGCGACCCTATGAATAGGGCTTTCATGGCAAGCGCTATTCAGAGGGGGTTTACCATTGCCTCCCTCTGAGGCTGAGAGGCATAACTGGCCCAAGGTCACCCCATGAGCTTCATGGCTGTGTGGGGATTCGAACCTGGTCTCCCAGGTCGTAGTCTAACACCTAACCACTACACCACACTGGCTCTCCGAAATGTAGCAGATGAAGCATCTCTAGTGTGTGTGTGTGGGGGGGGGAGGCGTCTCTACCTGTTTTTTGGGGGGGGGCTGCCATGCTATTCTTAAGGGTACAGGACGGAGTTTTCTGTAAAGAAAAGAGATGAAAAGATGGCAATATCAGGTACAAGGTTCTTTTTCTTTCTTCTAAATTGGGGACTTTCAGCGCAGCCCTGTACATGCTTACTCAGCTGTAAATCCAACTAACTTGAATGGGGTTTACTCTCTGGAAAGTGTGCATAAGAGTACAACCTGGATCCTCCAGCCCTACTGTCTTTTCTTCTAGTGTGATGACTGAGAAGAAGAAAGAAAAAAAACCCAGAAGAAAACAATGCCAGTAGGGCAGCCCCAACAGGAATTCCCGGGGTTACTCCCGTCTAGGCAGGGAACTCCATAAGCGCGGAGGAGGGGAAGCTCCTACCGGTGACGCTTAACTTTATTCTTGCTTCCGGGTTTTTACTTTCCCGCATGCGCAGAATCTTATCTGCCTCACCCCGGACTCAATCTCTTCAGATCGTACCATAAGTAGATAATGCTGCAGGGGGTATCTTATATTTTCCCAAATACTGTAGTTGAGCTCATTTGCTTCTGAAAACATTCTGTTTTAAAGCTGGAGCAGCACTAGCCCTCACACCAACTGCTCGTTTTGGCCTCGGTCTCCTCTTTCCTCCATAGTAGTCTCCCCCTATTTTTGGACATTGGTACGCTCCTCTCACATTCGATCCTGCGGCTGGGCAAGACCACCCTGTTCGCCTGAGGGGGAGGAGCAGAGGGCATTGTTGGGTCAGGGGGCGCGCGCTGCCCGCGGGGGTGGCGTGTTGCGGACCCGTCACAAGTCCCCGGCAGCCGCCCGCCCGCAGCTCAGTGTCACCTCAAACACCACAGGGCGCGGCTGCCTCTCTTTCCGCTGCCGCCGCTGCCTTCACTTCATCCACCCACCCACCCAGCCACCGCAGCAGTGGTAGCGTCTTACTCCAGCTGACCGGCCTGGAATCCCGGCTTCAAGCCCCGGCCTGGACCCTCCGCCTTGAGCTGCCCCTTCCCCTACCCCGACCCTGAGATCTCCTGCGGCCGCCGCCACCACCACCACTACTACCGCCACTACCATGGGAGACGCCGGCAGCGAGCGCAGCAAAGCCCCCAGCTTGCCGCCCCGCTGCCCTTGCGGGTTCTGGGGGTGAGTACGTGGTCGAGGACCCGGGGGTGGGGAGAGAAGAGGGACCAGGCCTGTATGGGGCTGGGCGTGGGGTGGCGGCTGCCGCTACTGCTGGGCCTGGGTTTTCCCAGCCTGAGGAGTGGGTTGGGTAAACGAGGGCCATAGTGCTAGCTGGGGCCCGGCGGGGAGGGCTGCGAAGCAGAGTCGTATCTCTGTCGACCTCTCTCAAAGATTGGGCGCCTTCCTCCCACTTCCTTCCCCAGAGAGGAGGACGGCCCTTCGACTGTCACAGGGATCTCTTCCCGAGGCCTGCGACTGTTTCAGCTGCATCATAGTGGTGGGGAACTAGGGATTTGAGGGCCTAGTCGCTCTTCCAGGAAAGCGAGTGAGGGAGAGTGGCGAAAAAAACCATTATTCATCTCTTCCTCTCCTGCTTGATTTCTCCCTCCTTCTCTGATTGTTCACACACACACACACACACACACACACCGGTCAGTGACTTGATCGCCAGGCTGCTTTCCTTGGCTCTTGTTTTGTTTCCTTTTAACTTTTGTCAAGTCCCTGCCATGTACTTCTCAGTTATGGCAAGATGTCAAGTTTGTCTTGGACTCCCCCAGGTGTGTCATCTTTGTATGGCCTTCATCATCCATGCTAGAAATGGCAGAGAACTTTCCAAAAGGGTGTGGCTTTAAATCCTTGTTTCCAACTCTCCTCACATCTGTTTTTCCCATTGCCCAAAGTTAATGAGAACACTTGTCCCAGTTTTGTGACTTTCAGTGGAATAATAATGGCATAAGCAGTGCAGTGGCATCGGTACAGAGGAACTAGTCCTTACTTTTTAGGTTGAAGGCAAAAGTGGTAATCCTGCCTCTGAATAGTTTATAGGCCATGCCTATCTAAAGTGTATTTCTTTGGCCTATATAAAACTAGGTGGGTATGCTAATACTTATGGTGGATCCTGATTTCTGTTTTTTGTTTGAGTTTTTTGAAATACAGTTTCTGAGATTAGCAAAGTAGATTGTAGGTATCTCAATGGCTCACTTTAGCAGTTACCCAATAAAAAAGGGATGGGGAACCTATGGTCCTCTAGATGTTGTTGGACTACAACTCCCATCACCCCTGACCACTGAACATATTGTCTAGGGCTCAGGAGAGTTAAAGTCCAGCAGCATCTGGGTCACAATCACACCAGACATTTATTCCACTATTTTTCTACTTTAAACAGTCATGGCTTCACCCAAAGGATCCTGGGAAGGGTAGATTGTGAAGGTAGTTGAGAGTAGGAGACTATTCTCTTCACAGAGCTACAACTGTCAGAGTGGTTTAACAATCAATCCCTCTTCCCAGAGAACTCTGGAAATTATAGCTTTGTGAGGGGAATAGTGGTCTCCTCTCAGCACTTTTCACAAACTACACTTCCCAGGATTCTTTGGGGGAAGCCATGATGGTTTAAAGTGGAATATATGTCTGGTGTGAATGTGGTCCTGGTGGGCCACAATTTCCCCATCACTGCATTAGAGGCATCCTGGGAAAGGAGAAGATGTGATAAGAGGCTTGGCTGACTTAGTAATATACACTATCAGTAGGCTTCACTGTATAGGCTGACTGAAATGTCAGGTTGTACATAAAATTCCACGTCAGTTATATCTCAGCGACATAAATACTTTGTGTATATAATATGTGATTTCAAAAATGTATTGCATATTTGAGTGAAATGTGAAATCTATTATACCTTAAACTTGTTGACAAAGGCAAATGAAAGAGCTGTGCATTTCACCTAAGTATTTTAATATTGCTAAGCTTTTTGGGCTCAGTGTCCTGAACCTGAATCACTTGTGGTGAGTAGGAATTTCCTGTAGATGGGAAAGCTTTTGTACTTTTTTAAAAAGAGTATTGATGTACCACAAATAACTTAAGCTGGTCTGGGGCAGGTTAGTAGATATGAATATGGGTGTATAGCTTGAGAGAATTCAGTGCCTTAAACCTGATGCCCTCAAGAAAATGTCACTTTTCTTGAGTTACACACACATGCACAGAGGATATGTGTGATATCAACTTACACAAAATAGATCAGAGGGGGATCTCGGCAGCTGTCAGACTTATTGTATCCAAATTACCTTGGCAGGTGGTTCTGTAGCCTTTACATATTTTGGTAAGTTGAATGATTTAGGCAAGTTTTGTTGCCTAAGATTTTTAAAACCTGGAGTTCCTTTAACAGATATTTCTTGAATCAGTATGTAGTGGTTTTTAGTGCTTTTGAAGTACTAAAGAATAATTACTTTTTTTGAACCTCCCTTTAACACTACCTCTTTTAGTTCTTCACTTTTTACCCAAAGATTTTAAGTCCTGTGCTCTTTGCTTTCATTTTGAACTTCTTTCAGTTTGCATTATTTAAAGTGTGTTTACGTCCCAGACTTAGACACACAGAAGAAGGGCTACACCAATTAGTTGCATTGATCTGGAATGTGCATGTTAAATTTTGACAGTCTTTACATGTTTCAAGTAAAATATTTCTTCATCTGGATACAAACTACTTGTTGTGCCCAGAAATTTCCTCCCATTCTTTTTACTCTTAAAACGAGATACAATTAGTAATAAAGAAAACCGAAAAGGGGTAGCCAATAGCAGTGCATTTCTGTTTGGTAACCTTCTAGCATCCCCAACTGTCTATAGCAGTATGATGACCGACATGGTTGCTTCCCATTTTGTATTTGTTCTTATCTGAAAGTTTTTATTATTTTCTTAACATTCACAGTTGGGTACAACTGTTCATACAGACTGAAATTTCCACGCAGTTGTGCGTGAAACTGAAGAGGCCAGCCACATGAACTGAACTGAAGACATCTGGTTGGCCACTGTGTGAACAAAAAGCTGGACTAGATGGGCCACTGGCCTGATCCTGCAGACTCTTCTTATGTTCTTAACGGGCTATTTAGCGGTGGAAACTTCAAGGAAACCTCCAATTTTATGCACACTTCTCCCTGTATACATTTTGATTGTATTACAACTACAGTATATTTTTATGTTTCTGCATCTGTTTATTAATAGCAGTGTTGAATAGCGATATTCTTGTAGAGGTGCAGTTGGTGATTCATACTTCAACATTAATAATGAGTAAAATTCTTCTTGAATTTTCACCTGTTTGTATATACCCACCCTGTGGTATTTTGTCAGACATTTCACCTAAATTATTTATGAGACCTCTGTAGGACCTCATCTTGCTGAAGTAGAATAATAATAATAATGAGCATTCCAATATTCCCTTCAACTAGCTTCATTTTGTGTGTGTGTAGAATCAGTGGCTAGTTGCTTTTGGTCCATTTTTAGAGAAATGCTTACTATGTTGTTTTGTTTATAATCTAGTTCTGGTGGTTTTTAAATAGCTTCAGGATCTAGACAGCTAGTTTTTTTCCTTATCAGAAATGTAAAATTCCAAATCAGTCATAGTGATATAACAACCATTTGATCTACTATCACCTTCTTGAAATCCTCACTGGCATCTATTACCCACCCTTATATGATATTTAGAACCTTTCTAAGTTCCTCTTTTCAATCTTCTTTTGATAAAGAAAGCATTGAGCAATTTGTTTTGTCCTTTCATGGCTCATTTTGCTTTTTGAATGCAGTGACTCTGTGTCTGTTGTCCATCAACTACGTATTTATTTATTTATTACATTTATATACCGCCCCATAGCCGAAGCTCTCTCGGCGGTTCACAGCAATTAAAAACATTAAAAACAAATATACAAATTTTAAAATTTACACAGGAATAATCTCTATTATGTTCAGTGGAGACTTACTCCTTTGTAAGAGTTTAGGATGGCAGCCTAAGATTGTTGTCCAAATTATCAATCATTTCAGTATTTTGTTCAAGCATCAAGACCACATACCTGCAGAGTATATTGGGTTTGAAAAATGCTTAAAGTGAGTTCTGTTCAGAGCTTGGACAAGTTACCTTTTTTGAACTACAACTCCCACCAGCCCAATTCAGTGGCCATGGTGGCTGGGGCTGATGGAAGTTGTAGTTCAAAAAAGTAACTTTTCCAAGCTCTGGTTCTGTTTATCAATAGTATTTCTCAGGACACATTCTCTAGGAGGGAAAATTTAAGGAGTGGGGAGGAACTACTGAGACTAGATATCTTTAATTGCTGAGATTTCTGAGGCTATCTTGTTTACTTGTGTGTTTCTGAGGGCTGAAGACAGAGCACAAGCTCTCTTGGCACTTATTGTAGGGCCTATGCCTGTTTTTAAGCCAAGCCAAACCCCAGAATAGAATAGATCCAGCTATATAAACATGCTTTTCCTGTGGTACATGGTATAGCTGCCAGCATTTCAGGACTGGCAACTTTGCCAAGCTAAGACCTGAGGTAGAAAACAAATTTTGCATAATCCTGAATTCTGCATAGAAGGGAAAAACATCTGTCTATACAAACAGCAATTTTAAAACACATTTGAGACTATTGGAGCATATTCATCTAAAAGACATATCCAGACTTGAACTTGAATTGTTTGTTCCCCTCATTCTCTCTGTGTACACATGCCTGAATGCCTTTTTACCAACTTGATTGTCAGCAGCAGACATTATCTTAAGCCTAAATTGCATGTCCAAAGGTATTTGCATGTGGAGAATGGGATGCATATAGAGTTCTCAATTATCAAAAGATATTTGGCATTTGCACTGAGATTTTTGTCTTGAGGACTTCTTATCATTTCTTTTCCAAGTAGTTAGTATATGGCAGTACACTTTGATTTAATTTTCCAAATCCAGTTTCAGGAAGCAAAACAGTTTATTTAGTCTTGGATATGTAAAGACTGTTGTTGCACTTGATGATGCATCTGAAATTCTTTGCAGTGTTTGGGACTAGTACTTGCCAAAAGTTACTCTTCATAGAGTAACACAGAGACATTATAAGGAAATGCCGAAGGGCACACATATAAGTAAATAGGGCCCGGATGCAGAAATATTTACTTGTGCATTTTGTTCTAAAATGTGTACTTGGAATGTATTTTGATTCGATTGGTTTTTAAAGTTTCTAAAATGGATTTGTGAAAGTGGTATGAGTTGTTCCAATGGTACTTCAAAATAATTTTTAAATGGTCAACATTTAAAAAATATATTGGTTTGTAGTAGTTAATAGTGGAAACTCTTGATTCTGCCCAAGATGCAATCATTCTGGTAACTGAAGTGCTACTAAAATGGTGGCATTACAGAAGATAAGACGGAAGGGAACAAATGTTTCTCTTGTTACAGATTGTGGCTTATTTTTGTTGTCTGTATTGCACAGTGAAGCTGGCTTGTACTTGGGACATGAAAAGACACAGGTAACCGTCACCGTGGGAATGTCCTAGAGGTCTAAGATCAGGATATTGAATTTGAACATATTTGGAAATAACTGCTTCCTGAACACCTTATTTCTCTTTCACATAAGGCACTTCACTTAGGAAAGCAAAGCAGCAGAGTTTTAACCCTCGTTTTGTGAATGGGCCGACAGAATATCAGATATTTGTGTTGAGACTGGAATTCATCTGTACCAGACCAAAGTTTTACTTACCCATCTAGGTTGGTAATCCTGTTACTTAGAATAAGGGATCCTTCTCTAGATTTAAAATAAGCACATAATTGACAGTGTATTCCTGTCCTGTACAGACTTGGATTCTACTTTGTAGTCAGCCAATATTTGTGCTTTCTGCTAACTTTGCCCCTGCTCTGAGGAAGAGTTATGGGGGTTGTCTGTGACATCACAGTAAGGTTTTGAGGTGCTTCTAGGTCCAGTGGAACTACAAAGGCAATACTCTACCCGGCTCCAAGCATCTTTTTTGCTGCTTTCTGAGGCTCAGTATAATTTCAGAAAGAGCTGTTGACGTCTGTTTCCATGTGGATGTCATTTAATCTACAAATCTGGGCAAACTACGTGATCATTGTCCCCAATAAGGAGTAGTAAATGCTTTTATTGATGAGGGATGTTATATTTATTTTGAACTTTTGTGAAAATGGCATATAAACACATACATTTGGGAATTAATATTTGATTAGATCCCGCCATCATGCTGTGCTTGTGGACCTCCTGGAGGCATCTGTCTGGCCACTCTTGGTATATGGGTTGCTGAGCTAGATGGCTTCTCTGGCCCACCCAGCATGCTTGTTCTTATTGGCACATCTCACTAGTTTGATTAGAACTTTTAACATTCACATGGAAAACTTTATTATGTACCCTCAGACCTTCCAGGATTTATGTCTCAAAGCTTAGGGAAATCCAAGTAGCCATTGGAAACATTAGAAATATATAACATACCAAGAATGCAAGAATGTTCTTGGAGTATGTTGAACTCCTTGAAAATGTATCATCAATAGAAGCCATATTGTGTTTATAACTTGTGTGTGTGTGTAGGAAATCATTAGTATAAAACAACTGAATTCTTCCTCTTGAAATGATTTGTGTCATCTGGAAGGCGAGTAGAAATGCATTAGATTTTTCAGCCCTTCATATTTCTAGGAAGGTACTCCGATATCCTCTTTTTATTAGAGAAATGGATTTCTGGCTTCCTTGGAGAAGCAGCCCACACAGTTTATATAAAATGTGACTACATTTTTATACTGTCTGGCAGTGCATCTTATGCATGATTATACATTTTGCCCCAGGCATTTTGGCTAACATCTTGGAGAAAATACAGAATTTCATACCTGGACTAGATCTTGTAGATGACAAGTTGGTGCTGCTGTGCAGAGTAAGTCTTCTATTTATTTAAATAACGTGCCCTGCTTTATAATTCCTGGTAAACCAAGGCAGTTAACAATCATTAAAACAATTAAACAACTGCTATCAGTATGAAAAAAGAAAAAGCAAGTAGCTAACAGAAAGACAAGAATATCAGCATTTAATAAAAATTGCCGAAAAGCCTAACAATAAAAATAACAGAGTAATCAATAAAAGGAGCATAGCTTTACTGCAGCACCAAGTCTTGGGTATTAGCCAATGCAAAAGACTTCTCTGAAAATAAATGTGTTCGCAAGGAATCTAAAAATATCCAGTGTTTGGGCTGAGTAGCCTTCCTAGGGAGACTGTGAGATTGATGCTACCACTGAAAAGGATCTGATCTTTGTGGGCACCTGCTGCACTTTTTTTTAGCAAAGAATCACAGAGCATGATCTTAGATTTGAGCTGACATCTGGCACAGTTAACATGAAAGAAAATAAAAAGATCTGGTTAGGAACTTCACAATCGTACTGATACATTTTTGGCAGTTTGTTGTAGACATTCCTCTGTTTTCTAAACAACACTTTAAAATCTGTTGGAAATCCTTTGGTTAGCCATTTGGGACTGCAGCTGTTCCTTCACTGAAGTACTGAGCACTTGTACTGTCTTCCTAATATCGCTTTCATTTCTGTCTGTCCTTACATAACTAAATATAGTTTTGTGAGCTTCATTTCATTTCAAGTGGATCAAATTGCCCCCTTTGGACATCCAATTCAGGCTGGAATTGGCAGTTGATTTTATGCCTTTGAGGAAATGCTTTTTTATATTTCTAAGTGGTACATTATATTAGAATGACGTTCTTAAGAGCTAACATGGCGGTGAAGAGTTTGAACTGGGAAGTATCTCATGGTATGAAGTGTGCTGTTTGCATGCAAGCTGGCAGTTCTCACTTGATTTCATCAACATTTCACCTTACTAAGTGGACTTAGACCAGCCTTTCCTTACCTGGTACTTTCCAGATGTTTTGGATTACAACTCCCATCAGCCCCAGTCAGCATGGCCAATGGTCAAGGATGATGGGAGTTGTAGTCCAAAATATTCTGAGGGCGCCAGGTTGAGGTTGCCTTAGGCAAACTGCTATCTTTCTAATTGCCTCCACTGCAATATGGGTGTAATATAGGCTATGCAAGGTTACTATAAGGATTACAGAGTGCATTGGTCTAAAGTTCTTTGAACACTCTAAATATATTGCTGCTGTTAAGAATGCTGATTTCTGGTTTTGGATTAGTCAGGGAAGCTTCTGCAGTCCTACATTTGGGAGATTCTTGAAATCTGTGGTTAGGATTTTTTTTTGAAAAAAAAACTGGGCAGTTGGTAAGGATTTGACTATTGGGGGCCAAGGCAGAGTTGTGAATAAAGAAAAGGGAATAACCAAAAGAAAAAAAGCTGATGCAGCAGACCAACCTGGAGCTGTGAGAAAATACTTGCTTTGGCTATAGCCCAGTTTTAAAGTTCTTGGGTCCTCAGTGTTTAAGTATTATAAAAATATTAATTTGCTGATTGTAATAGCTTTATCCTTCATTTGTAACAACAGTTTGTAGACTAGTATCAATGTTGCTATAGTTTGCTAGTAGTATTCTGCCTCTTAATTTTCCTCAATCATTCCAGCTGAGGAACTCGAAGCATCCAGAAAAGCTGGGGAATGAGTGACCTAAATTTATGTATACTTAATCTGTAATTCCCATTCAACATAGTGGTACTTATTTCTGAGTGAATACGTATGGGATTGATAAGTAAGACCAGACATACTCAGGAATAACCTACTTCAGGACAGACCCAGAAGAGAAAATTACAGAGCATCACTTGTTGCTACCTGTAGCTCCCAGCTAAAATCATTTCAGTGTTTCATCAATGATTTGCAATCCATCTTGGACAAAGGTACTTCCCCTGTCAATCCTTGGGTAGCAGGCCTATTCTTGCTTGGGGACAGCATCCTAACCTAAAATAGCTACTCATCAGGGACAGGACCCCAAAGAATAAAAAACACAGGAACCAGGCTCTGCCACAAACGTGGATGACAGTTCTGTCCCCATATCTTCTCTAGTGACACTGCTACAGGACCTAACAATATTAGGCGCAACACCAGTGATTCTTTCACCTGTTCATCAGCCAACATAATATATGCCATCATCTGCAAGCAATGCTTTCCTACATTCTACATAAGACACAAAGCCCAGTCCCAATTCAAATAGTGAATAGAAATCTGACATCAGAAGTGGGAGTATTCATTAATCAGTAGGAGAACATTTCAGTCTACCAGGACGTTCTGCCACCGTTCTTGAGATGGAAATACTTGAACAAAGGAATTTTAAAGGGATGCTCCAGGGTGAAACTGCTGAATTATAATTAATCAAGATATTCAGTTCTGTTCATCTTGGTCTGAATAGAGATGATGACTTCCTTATCCCACTACACTTGTTAATTAACTCAGCATTACCAAGTTGATTGTTTTAGCACATCACTGCTGTTGTAAAGGGCTATTGTGCTTATCTTGCCTATAAAATAAATTCCAGCTCCAAATGAATTGTCACGTTCTGTACTTTTTGCATTTCATTTACCTTCTAACTTCACTGCTTACAACTTCCCCCTGGCACTTACCACTGTTTGTGGGGTGTGTGTGTGTGTGCACACTAAATATATCCATAGCAGCTGGTGGGGTGGTGCAAGTTAAGCAGTGTTACTCACCTGGCTTCCCAACAGTTCACATCACTGCTGCTTACCAGAGCTCCCTGATGCCTTGCTCCTCTTGGTATGTGGAAGTAGCATTGGGAAGTCAGGTGAGCATTGCTGGCCACTAACTAGAGTGTGTGTGTATTTGCACAACTGTGCATTTGAGGATTATACTTGTGTATGTGATTAAGTGGACTCCATGAAAGCTCGTGCCATAATAAAACTGTTTTTTGCTGATTGAGCTGCCAATAATATTTTAAAACATCCTGATTCCGAGTGATATGTTATGGCTGTTAAGCACTTAAGTTGGCTACCACTATTGCAGATGAATGGATGACATAGTAAGGACTATTGAGACTTCTAATAAAAACGTTTTCATCCAGTTTTCACTGACAGAATTTTCACAGAAACAACCCATTAGTGATGTAGGTGCATTCATTCTTCTCTTAAGGTTTTATTTTAGGCAAAAAGACACTACAATCTCCTTGAGCAACTTCTTGTATTGTGCTAATATTCTAATAGCTAATTTAAAATTAATTTGCTACCTGTTGAAACTGTTGGTGTTCGTCCTTCTCAGTGACATTTTGCCCCACATGAATTATAAAACTAAGGGATTATTGATTTATTAATTCTTAGAACTTGTACTTGTTTGCATAAACCTATTCACTTGGGGGAAAGTGCTAACCCTTTCAAAATTAAGGCTGCTACTGAAGAACAAACATAGTGTAAGAAAAAGCTAATTTCTCAAAGTAGGCTTGAATTTGGAGGTGTTGGCTAATACTAGTAATGTCAGCAAACAATCTAAAATGTCATTGGCTCAGAATCTGAGAAATGTTAAGCAGGATAACTGACTGATGCAGTGAACAACTTACTATAGTGAATTGGTTAAATTACAAAAATTACAAGAATGCTTAAAAAGAAATAGTGGCCTGGATGCTGAGTCATTCATGATTATTTTTGCATGCCTAAGAGAACATTCCATGTATTTCTTGAACAGCAGCCCTATGCTGCACAGCAACTTTTGAAAGGAAGTATCAAAAGCAATCACTGGGCTAAGTTCAAGATTCTGGTTTTGGTGTACAAAGCCTTATGCAGCTTGGGACCAGGATACCTGAAAGACTGTCTTACCCCTTATATACCCAGTCGATCACTACACTCTGAACGTGAGGGCCTCCTGCAGATACCATCTTATCAGGAGGTCTGTTCTGCACAACGGAGGAAGCAGACCTTTAATGTAGTGGCACCTATCCTTTGGAATTCCCTCCCCTGAGGCAGCATTTCTGTTATCTTTTCGGCACCTACTGAAGACCTTCCTCTTTCAAGAAGCCTTTTAGGTAGAGACCTTATCCTAGTCTGTGTCTGTGTTGGAATTGCTTTTTAATAGGTTTAAAAAACTTTTTTAAAAAAGATGTTTTTAAAGCTTTTAAAAAAAGTGTTTCTAAAGATGTTATGTTTTAATGTGTTCTTAAGGATGTTTTGTTGTAATATATTTTAAAGTCTGTTTTTATGATGTTTTAGAGCTTTTCTTTGCTGCCCTGAGCTCCTACTGGGAGGAAAGGTGGGATATAATTCTAATAATAAATAAAAAAATGTGTGATATGGAATAGTGATCTGCCATACAAAGAAAAAAGTAGAACTGCTGCTCAATTAAAAATGTAGTTGATAAATTGAAGTTCATATTTTTCAACTAAATCTCCATAAATCTACATATTACATAGTTCTGAAGGGGAAGCTACTGTAGATAATGCCTACACTTGTTGCTACAGATGCCAGCATTGAGCTATTCCCTCCTATGTGAAAGATAATGATATCACTGCTTAGCTTCTGCTGAGGCATCGTCTGTGTTGGCTCCACATTGGTCCCTGGTTCTGAATCAGCGTAAGATGGTATTCGTAAACTAACCCAAACCCCGGGGTGTCATCCCATTAGAAGAACGGAAGTACCATCTTGTGGAAACAGTTAGGGCTGTTGTGCCAGCTTCCGTTTCTACTAGCGACATCGAGCAGGTGGAGTATTTGCATTTTGACGGTATAAGGGCCCAAGCAGTGGTCACTTTCTCCTCCCAGAACATTGCTACTCAAATTTACCATAATAAGGAGGAGTTGGGGAAGTCGGGTTTGTTTTTATCAAGACTCTTTGAAAATCAGGCACCGCCAGTGGACCTAATGCCACGCCCGCGCCGACGAAACAATCACGGCCAGGAGGAGGATTGGATAACCCGGGACACATTGATCAATCTGCATCCAACGGAAATGTGTGTTAATAGAGGAGCTACTGTAGCGACGGCTCATTTGGGAATCCCGGACCCACAATTACAAGCAGTATGCCAATATGAGGACGGAGACATTGATCTAGTGGTTGAAGAGGGAACTATGCTACTACAATCCTTTGGAGCACTCCCTCCGTCAGAGCGGAGAGAAATTTTAAACAGATTGGATCAGTCAACCAAGCGGCTTGCCGATATTCAGGCGCGGGCCCCTAATATTGTTGCACCAGCCCTGCACAATATTACCGGAGCAAGGACAGGGAGAGAGGACCATGTGGCAACTCTAGATACTATCCAGTTATATCCGGAGTCACTGTGCTCAGGCGTTGAATTACCACTATTGCCAGTTCCTTCTGAAAGTGCAAGGGCAACGAAGGAAAACATCATACCCCCAGATCCAGCATCAGGCAGCGGTCGAGAGGGGAGCCACCAATCAGGCTGGGCCGCCTCTTCAACCGGGTATGACAGAAGTAGGGGCAATTAGGCGTTGGCTCTCTTCACCTAATGACGCCGGGAGGGAGGGTGTCTCAGATTCCGGTGGGGTTATTAACTTGGCAAAACGGGTCAAGACTGTGCGCTCCTTTTGCCTTATTCTCCCCTAATATTTGTAGGCTGACACATACCTTTCCTTCTCCCTGACTGCCTCTGCCCCACTCCCCTAGTGTAAGATGGTCATATAAGTTTGTGGATAAGTGGGTAAAGGAGGGGATCCATGGGGTAAAGGAGAGAATCCAAGGGGCTGCCATTAATGTTGTTGAAGGCAGAGGGACATACAAAGTAGGGAGACAGTCATACTATCAAGGGAGGGTAGAGTGTAACCGATTGTTGATAACCCCCAAGCTGTCCTCCCGCTCAAACAACCTGGATGGTCTCGGTGACAGTGCCCCTGGGTTAAAACTGCTGCTGCTGAATGCCAGGTCGGTGAACGGAAAATCGATGCTCATCCAGGATTTGGTCCTCGATGAGCATGCTGACCTGGCCTGTATTACGGAAACCTGGTTGGATGAAGCTGGGGGGGTTAATCTCTCCCAGCTTTGTCCACCTGGTTTTTCAGTACAGCAGCAGCCGAGACCTGGGGGACAGGGAGGTGGGGTCGCAGTGGTCTATCGTGACACCATCCCCCTGACCAGGTGCCCCCTCCCACAGTTCTCAGGGTTCGAGTGTGTGTACTTGAAGTTAGGTGGCCAGGACAGAATAGGGAATCTGTTGGTGTACCACCCACCCTGCTGCTCCACAGTCTCCCTACCTGAGCTAGCCAGTGTAGTCTCGGGGTTGGTGTTGGAGTTCCCTCGGCTTGTGGTACTGGGTGACTTCAACATCCATGCTGAGACTGCTCTGTTGGGAGTGGCTCAGGACTTCATGGCCTCCATGACAACCATGGGTCTGTCCCAAGTAGTATCTGGCCCCACTCATGTTGCTGGTCACACCCTCGACCTTGTTTTCTGTGTTGGTCGGGATGACGGTGATCTTGGTGTGGAAGAACTCGCGGTGGTTCCGTTGTCATGGACAGATCACTACCTGGTCGGGTTTAGACTCTCTGGGACTCAGAACCTCTGCAGGGGTGGGGGACCGATTAGAATGGTCCGTCCCAGGAGGCTGATGGATCCGGATGGTTTCCTGACGGTTCTTGGAGATTTTCCTGTCACCTTGGCAGGCAATCCTGTCGAAACCCTGGTTGACCTCTGGAATAGAGAAATGGCCAGGGCGGTGGACACGATCGCTCCCGAGCGTCCCCTCTTTCGGAGTGGAGCCAAACCGGCCCCATGGTTTTCCAAGGAGCTGGTGCTGATGAAACGTGTCAGACGGGGACTAGAGCGACGTTGGCGGAAGACTCGGAGCGAAGCTGATCGATCTCGGGCTAGAGCCTATTTGAAGGCCTACTCCGAGGCAGTACTGGCTAAGAAGAAATCTTTCTTCTCGGTCTACATTGCGTCTGCTGGGAGCCGTCCAGCGGAACTGTTTCGAGTGGTTAGGGGGCTTTTAAGTTCCAGCCCCCGTGAGGGTAATTCTGACCACTCAGCAGACCGCTGTCAAGAATTTGCACGGCACTTTGCGGACAAAGTCGCTCAGATTCGCTCTGACTTGGATGCTAAAATTGATACAGTCTCTGAGGATGTAACTTTGGTGTCTGTTTGTCCAATTAAAATGGATTCTTTTCAACTTGTCCTGCCCGAGGATGTAGACAAGATCCTTGGAGCGGTGCGTGCCACCACTTGTGTACTGGACCCTTGCCCTTCCTGGCTCATTAGAAGTACCAGAGGGGGACTGGTCGATTGGGTCAGGGGAGTAGTTAATGCCTCTCTACAACAAGGCAGAATTCTATCATGCTTAAAGGAGGCAGTTATAAGACCACTGCTGAAAAAGCCCTCCCTGGATCCCTCTTTACTAGGCAACTACCGGCCAGTCTCCAATATTCCATTTTTAAGCAAGATAATAGAGCGTGTGGTGGTCGCCCAACTCCAGAGATTGCTGGATGATATGGATTATCTGGATCCATTTCAATCTGGTTTCAGGCCTGGCTATGGGACAGAGACGGCTTTGGTCGCCTTGGTGGATGACCTACGCAGAGAACTGGACAGGGGGAGTGTGTCTCTGTTGGTTCTACTGGACCTCTCAGCGGCTTTTGATACCGTCAATCATGATATCCTTCTGGGCCGCCTTGCTGAGATGGGACTTGGGGGCACTGTGTTACAGTGGCTCCAGTCCTTCCTGGAGGACCGAACCCAGAAGGTGGTACTGGGGGACTCCTGTTCGACCCCCTGGCCATTGACCTATGGGGTCCCTGAGGGTTCAGTTTTGTCCCCCATGTTATTTAACATCTACATGAAACCGCTGGGAGAAGTTGTCTGGGGTTTTGGGGTTCGGTGCCATCAGTATGCTGATGACACTCAACTCTATTTCTCTTTTCCACCTGAAGCCAAGGAAACCGTACAGGTCCTAAATCAGTGTCTGGCATCAGTGATGGACTGGATGAGGGCAAACAAGTTGAGATTAAATCCTGATAAAACAGAGGTACTCCTGGTCAGTCGGAGGGCAGATCAGGGAATAGGGATTCAACCGGTGCTGGATGGGGTTGCACTCCCCCTGAAGTCTCAGTTTCGCAGTTTGGGTGTACTCTTGGACTCAGCTTTGAATTTGGAGGCCCAGATTACTGCTGTATCCAGGAGCACCTTTGCCCAATTAAAACTGGTGCGCCAGCTGTGCCCGTTCCTGGACCTGCCTGATCTGACTAGGGTGATGCATACCTTGGTTACATCCCGCTTAGACTACTGTAACGTGCTCTACATGGGGCTGCCTTTGAAGACTGTTCGGAAACTTAAATTGGTACAAAGAGCTGCAGCCAGAGTGCTAACCGGGGCTGATTACAGGGACCATACAACTCCCCTGTTACAACAGCTCCACTGGCTGCCAATTTGTTTCCGGTCACAATTCAAAGTGCTGGTTTTGACCTACAAAGCCCTATACGGCTCAGGTCCAGGCTATTTGACAGATCGTATCTCCCTACATGAACCTGTCCAGGATTTGAGATCTTCAGGTGAGGCCCTTCTTGTGCTCCCCACACCTTCGCAAGTACATATGATGCGGACACGAGATAGGGCCTTTTCAGTGGCTGCCCCTAGGCTATGGGGCAAATGAAGCCCCTCTGAGCATTCCATCCTCAAAGCTCTTTAACTGCCACCTTGGTAACAGGATTGTATGTTAGCAGCTGATGAAGGCGGAAGCTGAAATGTTTTGTTAATACAATAAAAACCTCTGTTTGGTTAATCACAATTACGTTCATATATATATATATATATATATATATATATATGGCTAATTAATCCTTTTTGATTGGCTAAATGTTGCAGTCTTGGACAGAAAGTAATTTTAATTTTATTTATTTATTATAGCATTTTTATCCCACCTTTCCTCCAAGGAGTTCAGGTGGTGTACATGTTTCTCTCCCTCTCCATTTTATCCTCATAAGAGTATGTTAGGCTAAGAAACAGTGAATGGCCCAAGGTGACCCAGTGAGCTTCATGGCTAAGTGGAGATTTGAACCCTGGTCTCTCAGGTCCTAGTTAGACACTTGAACCACTTCACCATACTGGCTCTTATAAATCTCCTTTTACATGTTTCTTAGTGATGTACAAATATACCCTAAATATAGCTAAAAATAGTTTTTGCAATAACACAGTGTTAAAAACAATACAGAATGAACACCTAAAGCTGAGACCTAGATGTTCCAAATTAAGTCTTTGGAGCTTGGCCCAGCTGCTGTATAATAAGTGAAAGAACACAATTGCAGCCTGCAGGCTAAGTTTCTGGTAATTAATCTAGATCCATGAACTCCTTCCTGCATGTCCATAATCTCTTCCAGAACTGATTGTTAATCAGTATGATTTTTCTGCTGAGAACACGCTGGCTAGCCTACAGAACAAGGATGCATGCATCTTCATGGGTCTTTTGATCCTGAAACTGAAAGCTACATTGGCTTCCTTCTATTTAAATCAGTTGCTTAGAACTGTAATTGCTCTCCTTGTTTCCTGTCACTGAATACTTGAGTAGCAGGAGTCTGATAACAGTCTGATATTTTTGCACTATAATGGGAAAGTTCAGATTTGGCTAATTGGAGAGGTCAATGTCCTTATAGGGTTATTTGCCTGAAAACTGGCCAAGTTCTACACAAAAGAATATTAGTCACCATTTTTATGTTCTCATATCTCCCAAGGCCGAGACAATCAGATGGAATTATAATGTGTATTTCAGATGACGCATTGATTGGATATAATGTTTTCATATAAAGGGTATGCCCTTACAATTGCTTTGGTAAAGAACAATTGGTGTCTGTACATGAGTGGAACAGACTTCACCTTTCTCTCATCACTGCTGCAGCCCCCAAAATCTGCCCCAGAGGGCTGAGGGACACTTCTGAGCAGATTTGGAGGAGACATGAGGGAAGGAGATTATTTGTTTTACCCATTGTGTTTAATTTTGTAATATTACCAAATAATTACATCTAAAGTTTTATTTTGTTTTTCAATAAGCCTTAATTCAACAAGCAGCTTTTTTGTTATTGCACAGTTAAATCTGTGATAGTTTCTAAGAATTTTGAACATTATAATAATAATAAAATTTTATTTATGAGTCGCCTATCTGGCCGAATGAACGGCTACTCTAGGCGACGTACATAACACAGTAAAATACAATATAAAAACAGTGAGGACCACAATCAATAATTAATCTAAACACCACCCTTCCAGTTAATAACAACATTAAAAGCTAATCTACCCCAGAGATCCCGTAGGCCTGCCTGAACAGCCAGATCTTCAAGGCCCGGCGGAAACCTATCAGGGAGGGGGCATGGCGAAGATCGAAAGGAAGGGAATTCCAGAGGGTGGGGGCCACAATCGAAAATGCCCTCTCTCTGGTCCGCACCAGCCTAGCTATTTTAACTGGTGGGACCGAGAGGTGGTCTTGTATGGCTGATCTCGTCGGGCGGCATAATTGGTGACGCTGGAGGCGCTCCTTCAGATAAACTGGGCCGAAACCATATAGGGCTTTAAAGGTCAACACCAACACCTTGAATTGGGCCTGGTAAACAACTGGCAACCAGTGTAGATCTACTAACACCGGAGTAATATGATCACGGCGACGGCTGTTCTTAATCAAACGTGCCGCCGCATTCTGTATCAGCTGTAATTTCCGGACCGTTTTCAAGGGTAACCCCACATAGAGCGCATTACAGTAGTCTAAGCGGGAGGAGACCAGGGCATGTATCACCCGTGGGAGCAGATGGATAGGAAGGTAGGGTTGCAGCCTCCGTATTAGATGTAATTGATACCAAGCTGCCCGGCTCACTGCCGAAATCTGAGCCTCCATGGACAGCTGAGAGTCAAGAATGACCCCAAGGCTGCGGACCTGGTCTTTCAGGGGTAATCTTACCCCACTGAACACCAGGTCTATATCTCCTAACCTTCTCTTGTCTCCCATGAGTAACACCTTGGTCTTATCGGGGTTTAGTTTCAGCCTATTCCCTCCCATCCATCCACTTACGGCTTCCAGGCACTTGGACACGGTGTTCACAGCCAACTCTGGTGAGGATTTAAACGAGAGATAGAGCTGGGTGTCATCCGCATATTGGTGACACTGCAGCCCAAATCTCCTGATGATGGCCCCCAGCAGCTTTACATAGATGTTGAATAGCATGGGGGAGAGGATAGAACCCTGTGGGACTCCACAATTAAGAGGCCAAGGGTCTGAAACCTCATCCCCCAATGCCACCCGTTGGTGCCTGTCTGAGAGATAGGAACGGAGCCACCGTAAAACAGTGCCCCCTATTCCTAATCCCTCCAGGCGATCTAAAAGGATACCATGGTCAACGGTATCGAAAGCCGCTGAGAGGTCCAGGAGGACGAGGAAGGTATATTCTCCCCTATCCAATGCCCTCCTCATATCATCCACCAGAGCAACCAAGGCTGTTTCAGTTCCATGTCCAGTCCTGAAGCCCGATTGGAATGGATCAAGATAATCTGCTTCATCCAAGTGTGTCTGTAACTGTAACTATTGTTTTTGGGACTTGCTGTTAAAGGTCATAGCGGTATTTAAACCCAATATATTTGTATACCAGTTCTCATTTCTGGAGTGACTACAGGAAAATGTTTTGATGGGTCCATTGTCAAGGAGGTTAAAATCTGTGCCCGGTGTAGGTGCCTGGCTCCCTGTCACACAGCCTCTTGCTTTATAGTTGAAAGTGAAGTTTTCCCTTTGGTTAGGTCTGCTAAAACAGTACAGTTTTGATGGTTATTTAATTGATCTGAGTGTTTCATTAGTGAATAATACTTACTGTACTTTGTTTCCATAATACTGACAGTGCTTCTTATAGCACAGGACATCTATGGAGAGGGTGTAGTTTGTAGTAGACCTCTGTCACTGTTAACTGATATGTGAGCTTTATGGGAAACCAACAGAAGAGCTTCTCCCTCATTTTTTAAAATTAGATTTCACAAATTAATTTAGGCAGCCAAACATTTTTTCCCCTCTTATAGCTGGGGAAAAATTACTTTGGTGACTTCAGTTACTTTTGAAGCTGCCAAGATGCTGCTGTAATCCTTATCCATGTCTGCTGTTTTGACAACCAAGTTGAACAGTAAAATAGTACTTTGGCATATATATTATGAATGCATTTGTTATGCAAGGCTTTAATTTTTGTTTTTGTTGAGCATATTATTGTAACGATATTTTGTTATAATAATTTAAATGATAATTTTAAAATTTAAATTATTATTGCAGGAAGTAAGGTCTCCATAGATCAGCCTTTTTCAACCAGTGTGCCTCCGGATGTTGTTGGACCACAACTCCCATCTTCCTGACAATTGGCAATGCTGGTTGAGGCTGATGGGAGTTGTGGTCCAACAACATCTGGAGGCACACTGGTTAGGAAAGGCTGCTATAGATGCTCCAATCTGAAAGGATGGCATTCTTGTGCACATGTCTCTGCTGAAATTGTTAACACTCCACCAAAGAGAATAGTCTGTTCAGATGACCAAATTATGACTTAATAAATGGGATATGCTTCAACTTCATGTACCCACCCTCAACCCCTTTGCTCCTGCTTCACTCTTCTCTTTGTCAAGTGGGGGAACAAACCAGAAAACTTCCAGTTAACCATGGCTTCCCATTATGTGGGAACTGAGAACCGCGGTTAATGACTCCCAAGCAAGCTAGGATTCAAATGCCAAAGTTGGCTTCCAAATTTCGAAAGATAACATCCAAATTCTTACTTGTTTGAAGCCATTAACCATGGGTTCCAGTTTGCATATAGGGATGAAGCATAAGTGATGCATGAAGCTCAAGGAGGACTTGACCACCAGAATGTGTCCAGTGGCTCCCAATTATATGGCCCTTTATGTTAACTGCAATATAGTAGTCTCTATTGTCCAATGTACCATATGCCTGTGTTGGTGAGAACAACTGCTCGATAGATGAATAAAAACTATGCATAACAATTACAGACAAAGGTGCCATAATCACCATGGTGGCTTACATCAAAGGAAGTTGCTCCGTTTTACACAGTTTAGCTTTTGTTCTGAAAGGGAATCTGCTTTTTGAAAGACAAATGTAGGAGTAAAAATTAGTAACTCTAATTACTTTATCCAGTAAAGGAAGGCAAAACTCTCATACTTTGAGAGTGCTGGATAGGGAATCTTGCCTAGTCCAGTTTATGTTGGCGTTCAAAAAACTTCACCAATGAAAAATTATTCCTTTACACAACTATTAACAAGGTATAATAATTGGATCTGTGTTTTCTTCTAGTTATTCTACTAGTAAGGTTTGAAGAAAAGTCTTGATTTAGCTATTAAAGTTTATAATAGTAGTTTTGTGTATCATCTTACTCAAAATTCTCCAGTGTGTGCAAATATTCAAACAGCTTCCTATTATTTCTTAAGCTTTTATTGAGCTTGTTGCTCAATTAGAATAGTTATGCGAATATTACTTGAAGATGTTCTTGCCTGGATTTATAATTATTTCAGCTTTTAACTTTTTATTTCTGTCTGAAGGTTTGCTAACTTGAAGTTGATTAATCTCTGTTTTGAAAAAGGAACTTTCTGAGCCCTATGAGATTAAATGATTGTGTCTTCTCAGAGGCTTTTCTGATTCTTGTGAAGAATTTAATGACTACAGGTACTAAATCTTAAGCCACAGAATAGAATATACATAAAACCTTTTAATTGCAGTATAATTTCTTCCATTTGGCTTAAACAAAACAAAACATTTGGCAAAACAAGTTTAATGACATGAATCTGAACAGTTAATTGACTTTGTCACCATGTGTGTGCTTTTGACACTCTTGGAAAGAGACAGATCTCGAATGGAGTCTGTAACTGTCCTTCAGTGAATATTTTAAAATGATATATATTATTGTTATTAATAAAATGCCGTTTTCTTGGCAGGTATCAATATTGTGTAGACTGGCTTGCTGTAGAATCAACTACAGTATGTCCTTAAAACTTCACTAACAAAGACCAATGTCTGATCAATAAAATACATTTTTGTTGGAGAAAGAAGCTTACACCATTTTGCCCAAGAAATATTGATTTTTCTGTTAGAAGCAACAATTCTTTATTTTTAGATCTTGCTAATGTTGTTAGCATATATTGAGGATGAAGGAAATTATAAAATGTTTGTTTTGCTGGAGCAGAAGGGCAGTTATGCAATTCCTTTTACAGAAGCAGAAGAAAAAACTAGCTGGGAAAGAAGCTAATTTTGAAGCTTAAGAAAAGTTGGCATCTGCTATTGGGGACTAGAATTCTTGCTGATTGCTGCTAACCCTAATTCTGTAAATCTGAAAAACTAGACTGCACAATATTTATTTCTTTATTTCAGTGGGTTAGTAAAGTGCCAGTAAAAATTTCTTTTAAGCTACAGAAGTTGAGCAATAGTAAAATGCTATTTTGTACGTATCTTACCATGGAAGTAATCTTTCAGAATTGTAGCCTGAAAGTTACAACCTCTAGTTGCACAATGCAGCCTCCCGCACATCTTCCAGATCTGCTCCAGAGGGCCCCCCCTCCAGACACAGTAACCTTAAAATAATCACAAAAAAATCTATTTTAAATTTTATCTCGACACAAGTTTGCAAGCCTGCAAGTAATGTATTTGTTTTGTATACAGGGCTGAGTGTTTGATAACATATTTAAATTTAATATTATTAATGTGCAGTACTTTAAAATATTGCAGGCCAAGTAAGCTGTATAGCAATAGCAAACATGGTGTCCTTTGTTGGTATCTTTTACATGTTCTTTTTTATGGATAGTTTACCAACCCCTACAATAGGTAGTCAACTCTCAGCTCATAAGTAGCTATTGAATTAGAAGGGTAGGACCTTGCCTAATTCAGGTATTTAATAGTTCGCTTTGCAGGAGTGGAATTACACTAGTTAGTTTCTTGTGCATTTGTATTTCTAGATGAGATCACAGAAAGAAATGCAAGATAAATAATGGCCTTGTTTGCATGTAACGTTAAGCCAAATTATGGCTTAGTGTAAATGAGCAAATGTGGAGGCTTCTGGAGAAGAAGTTGCAGCCAGTTTACTCCTCCTCCAGTTCTGCTGCTGCGCAGAGGTAAGCCAGGACTTCGCTTAGCATGTCAAACAAAACTGGGCTCGTGGTTTAGCTCTCCAGACAAAACATGAGTTGTACCCAAGGTTTGTCTTATGGTTTACAGCTTGTGGGACAGCTGAACCATGAGCTTGGATTCAGACAACATACTAAGCCAAACCATGGCTTGCCTCAACTCAACACAGCAGCGGAACAACTGGAGGAGGAAAGTGGCCGCAGTCTCTGTCAGGGAACCCCACAGATTTCCTTGTTCACACTCAGCCATTATTTGGCTTAGTGTTATGTGTTAACCAGGCCAGTGAGCATTTCCTGAGGTCAGTGAGTATTTCCTAGCATTGCAAGGCATTATATAGCAAAGGGAAGAGCAAACAGAATGTGTGTCATAATGCTGTAAAGTGTTCTGAAAGCAAGGTGTATGAAATAGAATACTAAGGGCAGGAGGTGAGGTTTTACTTTCAAAAACATGGTTTAAGACTTACCTTAGTCAGTGCAAGCATTTATTTTCACTAGTTGAGTATAATAGGCTAATCAAATGAACAGAACTTTTTAAAAATCTCAGACTTTGTTTTTGATACAGTGTAGTTTGCACTCTGTTCATCAGTATGTTTGTGTGTTTAGTAGATGTGGAGCTGGAACAGATTGGTTCTGCCATTAATACATTAATTTATAAGGAGAAAAGGTTTGAGGGGTATATGCATGCATATCAATAGTTGCTTGATTTACTTGCTTGTGTAGAAACTTGAATTTTGGCCCTGAAATTTCTTTTTGAAAGATTGAGTACAGTTGTTAAAACATAAAAGAATTCACTTGTGGATATAGTTTGGTAAAGCTTTGAAGAGAGATTTCAACTGTGGTAGCTTTTAACCTTAACTGCCGTGTATAGGGTCAGGTTTTGCATGTGTCAACTACTTTTCTCCAGTTGGAATACTGAATGCTCAAAAGACTTTTTCAGAATGTGTGCTTAGGTTATATGTTACTGAGTGTAAATTTCACAGAAAACAGTATGTTTAGGGTTTTGCTTTAGCAAAGTACCACAAGTGCTTATTCTGATGGTTTAGCTCTTGGCGTTTTGAAATTTACATAGGCTTGCTTGAGGAAATGCTCATTATTGTGGATTTAATTTTTTAAATTTAAATTACACTTGTGTGTGTGTGACAAACCTGCACAATATAACTGTACAATTAATGGAAAATGTATGGTACTATTGCAGTTAAGCTACTATCTTCCCTTTGCCAGTTTTCACAGTTATTTAGTTTTGACAGCTTGTGATGAGCAATGTGATCTTCACAACTTGTCTTAAGGTTTCTATGGCAACACAGCAGAAATGGCAATTGACACTAGAGATGTGCATGTGCATATATGGTGAGTTAATGCTGCTCTGCAAACTAGAAACTTGTATGCAGGGTGCTTCTTGCTTTTATCGTTCACATAGATTTCTAATGCATTTTTGTAATTGCTACGTATGCTTGAGTCATGTTGCAGCTCTGGCAAAGTGTAAATAAACTTGAATTTACCCCTTCAGATAGATTCCTGCTTAATTTTTTCTTTCTAGCTTGCTTTGGTGTATGTGTGTCTTTTGTTTTCTTATTTCTTAATGGATCTCCTGGTTATACAGAACTTGGTGTGTCAGATAAGAAAATGTTATCCATTAACTTCTTGACTTGTCCTAGGAGTTGACTGAAGATGCCAGTCTGGATGACAACCCACATACTGTAGCTGTGTAGTAACTTGAGTCTGTTTAATGTTTGTACCAAGCTGCATAATGATTTATATTATGGTTGACTTTCTGAAAAGGAAAAGTAATAGGAAGCCCAGTCTGGACAGAATTAGGCCAGATAAGGCTTTACTTGTCTCCAGTGGCTGATTTAAACCTACTACTGGCTGTCAGACAAGAACTACAGATTTTTATTATAATAATCAACTCCCCCCCCTCCATTTTTTCAGCTGAAGAAGCTGAAACACCTTTAAATTCATGGAAGTGCTGACAGAGGAAACTGGTTCTCTTACCTTAGTGATACAGAAGAATCATTTTCCTGCCCTCACTTCAGTTTGCTAATTTACTAACGTGCTTCTGACAACTGTTTAAAATACCATTTTTGTAGAGAGCTAAATAGTTTTCATCGTTAACCTACTTTTTAAAAAGAATTATATTGGTATCTTAATTTCTGGTAAAGGGTGATCAGAATGGAAAATGGATTGGTATTTATTAGTTGCTATTCTGAAAATTAGGTCTGCCATTGAATCAGAAAATATGCTAGAATTTGCTTTATCAAAGCCATTACAGTAAATAGGCAGCCTTAATGAATTAAGAATATTCTAATAGCACTTCAGTATTGTCTGTTATCACTTAAGGAAGGAAGGTTTAGGATGGCTTTTGATAAAATCTTTCTTCAAAAAGTATGATTCTTAATTGGGCAATGATAGTCAGGATGTTTAATGTTACTTAAACCCATTTTTATTCCAGCTCTAACTACTTGTGTTTGTGAATTTGGTAGTTTTTTTTACAATAGAGCTCAGTGGACACAATCCCTACCTCCTGTACTACCCTGCGGGCCAATATGACAGTTAGGTGGGATTAAGTGACAAATTCAAAAGGGCTTGCTCTTGGGGTTGATCAGTGCTGAGAGTGAGTTCCTTTGAAGACAAGCTGTTGGTTGGCCACCACCTCCCTGGTTAGATTAATCTTTGGCCATCTGTACCACTATATTGTCTGAATTAGGCTTCATTATTAGCCCTCATTCAGTTTATTCCTGATTCAGCATGTCCACAGTTTACCTGAATCTGATGGAAATGAAAAATAGAGCTGGTATCGCCATACTAGTGGCACCTTGAGTCAGTTTCGTGTGTATGTTAAAAAAGCATGGGAGACACCTCATAAAATAGATTTCATGAGACTGAGGCAAGGTCTTTTAGCACCACCTTCTGAAATAGACCATCTAAATTACTCTCTGTCTTGTAAATAAGCCTGCAAAAGTTAGTAGTGCACCATTTTTTTAAAAATTTTACTACCTTGTTTAGAAGCTAGTACCCTGAATCTCCATTCTGGCTGCAGAAGCCCCTTATTCTGCAGACAGCATGCAAATACAGGCTGCTAGTTTATTAGCAGGCTAGTTGTTTTTTTTTAAGTCTGCTGGACTGTTGGAGGGAAGGTCAGAGCAAGCCTGTGCATACATCTTCTCTCAACTAAAACACAGAACTTACCACCTTCAGAATCTTAAGCAGGCTGCATGATGCTGTTGCCTATGTAAGCAAAAAGCAATCTCTAATCCAGATTAAGGAGCAAATAATAACAGACAAAAGTATAGTGTCTCTATACTTCTTGACGTTTTGGAGAGAAATCACATAAATAGAAACTGTTGCAGGTATAACTTTCAAAAGGAACCAGAATATGTACTTTCAGGTCTTCTGTGAATATGCAGTTCCTGGAAATTGAAGCTGTTCTGTTAAAGCCTTGGTTTTTTTGCCTCATGTTCCCTGAACCTATAGACTGCCCATGTAATTATAATTTAAATATTTTCTCATACACACACACACTATAGAAGATCTCCTTTTGTCAGCTGCAGACTGAAAAGTTACATTTAAAAGTTACAGGGCAAAGGTTTTGTCATGCCTGTTGCCTGTATTGGAAAGCTAACTGTTGTACTGAATTAGTTCTTCAATAAGAGGTAGAGGTAAATTATTGGTTACTGCACATTTAGAGGTTGGCATATCAGAAACAGTTGGGAGGGAAAGGTTGTATTCCTCCCTTTGCTAATAGTTACAAAATAACATTCAGTATGAGATAAATGAACAGATCTCATGGTTTTGGTTTTTGTGTTTTGTTTTGAAATTCCCAACATGCTGCCAGTTGCCTTTTGGGTTGGCGGGGGGAATTTATCATGGGTTTGCTACTATTTAACTGTTCTTGAAAGTAATTGTTAGCACTCAGTATAATCTTTTCTACTGTGCATTATATTTAAAATTACACTAGCATGCTTCCAGCTGAATCTATAGTTTGCTAAGCTTAAATTTAGAATAAAATTTGACCTGACAGACTGTGTAAATCGTTCTAGCTTTACTTTGTAGAGAATTGTCTTCTCAACTGGCACAAACATTTATCAGGTAGAAGTGATGTGAAATCATAAAAATATGTTGCTAATAGAGTACTCTATCCCAGAACTTTTCCAAGTAATGAAATTTGGAGTAGTTGAAAATAATTGGCTAGGAATAATTTACATAAATGTAAACATTACTTACTTAATGCAAAAGTGAGTTGATTCAGCCAGCCTCTTGAAAATCTTATTTTATCTAAAAGCAGTCGTGGCAAATGGGCTCTCCCACTGTAATATTTGGAATGCCCTTCCCAGAGGGGCTCACCTGGCACTTATGCTATCATCTTAAGAACATAAGAACATAAGAAGAGCCTGCTGGATCAGGCCAGTGGCCCATCTAGTCCAGCATCCTGTTCTCACAGTGGCCAACCAGGTGCCTGGGGGAAGCCCGCAAGCAGGACCCGAGTGCAAGAACACTCTCCCCTCCTGAGGCTTCCGGCAACTGGTTTTCAGAAGCATGCTGCCTCTGACTAGGGTGGCAGAGCACAGCCATCATGGCTAGTAGCCATTGATAGCCCTGTCCTCCATGAATTTGTCTAATCTTCTTTTAAAGCCATCCAAGCTGGTGGCCACTAATTCCATAGTTTAACTATGAGCTGAGTAAAGAAGTACTTCCTTTTGTCTGTCCTGAATCTTCCAACATTCAGCTTCTTTGAATGTCCACGAGTTCTAGTATTATGAGAGAGGGAGAAGAACTTTTCTCTATCCACTTTCTCAATGCCATGCATAATTTTATACACTTCTATCATGTCTTCTCTGACCCGCCTTTTCTCTAAACTAAAAAGCCCCAAATGCTGCAACCTTTCCTCGTAAGGGAGTCGCTCCATCCCCTTGATCATTCTGGTTGCCCTCTTCTGAACCTTTTCCAACTCTATAATATTCTTTTTGAGATGAGGCGACCAGAACTGTACACAGTATTCCAAATGCGGCCGCACCATAGATTTATACAACAGCATTATGATATCGGCTGTTTTATTTTCAATACCTTTCCTAATTATTGCTAGCATGGAATTTGCCTTTTTCACAGCTGCCGCACACTGGGTCGACATTTTCATCGTGCTGTCCACTACAACCCCGAGGTCTCTCTCCTGGTCGGTCACCGCCAGTTCAGACCCCATGAGCGTATATGTGAAATTAAGATTTTTTGCTCCAATATGCATAATTTTACACTTGTTTATCTTGAATTGCATTTGCCATTTTTCCGCCCATTCACTCAGTTTGGAGAGGTCTTTTTGGAGCTCTTCGCAATCCCTTTTTGTTTTAACAACCCTGAACAATTTAGTGTCGTCAGCAAACTTGGCCACTTGACTGCTCACTCCTAATTCTAGGTCATTAATGAACAAGTTGAAAAGTACTGGTCCCAATACCGATCCTTGAGGGACTCCACTTTCTACAGCCCTCCATTGGGAGAACTGTCCGTTTATTCCTACTCTCTGCTTTCTGCTTCTTAACCAATTCCTTATCCACAAGAGGACCTCTCCTCTTATTCCATGACTGCTAAGCTTCCTCAGAAGCCTTTGGTGAGGTACCTTGTCAAACGCTTTTTGAAAGTCTAAGTACACTATGTCCACTGGATCACCTCTATCTATATGCTTGTTGACACTCTCAAAGAATTCTAATAGGTTACTGAGACAGGACTTTCCCTTGCAGAAGCCATGCTGGCTCTGCTTCAGCAAGGCTTGTTCTTCTATGTGCTTGGTTAATCTAGCTTTAATCATACTTTCTACCAGTTTTCCAGGGACAGAAGTTAAGCTAACTGGCCTGTAATTTCCGGGATCCCCTCTGGATCCCTTTTTGAAGATTGGTGTTACATTTGCCACTTTCCAGTCCTCAGGCACGGAGGAGGACCCGAGGGACAAGTTACATATTTTAGTTAGCAGATCAGCAATTTCACCTTTGAGTTCTTTGAGAACTCTCGGGTGGATGCCATCCGGGCCCGGTGATTTGTCAGTTTTTATATTGTCCATTAAGCTTAGAACTTCCTCTCTCGTTACCACTATTTGTCTTAGTTCCTCAGAATCCCTTCCTGCAAATGTTAGTTCAGGTTCAGGGATCTGCCCTATATCTTCCACTGTGAAGACAGATGCAAAGAATTCATTTAGCTTCTCTGCAATCTCCTTATCGTTCTTTAGTACACCTTTGACTCCCTTATCATCCAAGGGTCCAATTGTCTCCCTCGATGGTCTCCTGCTTTGAATGTATTTATAGAATGTTTTGTTGTTGGTTTTTATGTTCTTAGCAATGTGCTCCTCAAATTCTTTTTTAGCATCCCTTATTGTCTTCTTGCATTTCTTTTGCCAGAGTTTATGTTCTTTTTTATTTTCTTCATTCGGACAAGACTTCCATTTTCTGAAGGAAGACTTTTTGCCTCTAAGAGCTTCCTTGACTTTGCTTGTTAACCATGCTGGCATCTTCTTGGCCCTGGCGGTACCTTTTCTGATCTGCGGTATGCACTCCAGTTGAGCTTCTAATATAGTGTTTTTAAACAACTTCCAAGCATTTTCGAGTGATGTGACCCTCTGGACTTTGTTTTTCAGCTTTCTTTTTACCAATCCCCTCATTTTTGTGAAGTTTCCTCTTTTGAAGTCAAATGTGACCGTGTTGGATTTTCTTGGCAATTGGCCATTTACATGTATGTTTAATTTAATAGCACTGTGGTCACTGCTCCCAATCGGTTCAACAACACTTACATCTCGCACCAGGTCCCGGTCCCCACTGAGGATTAAGTCCAGGGTTGCCGTCCCTCTGGTCGGTTCCATGACCAACTGGTCTAGGGAATAGTCATTTAGAATATCTAGAAACTTTGCTTCTTTGTCATGACTGGAACACATATGCAGCCAGTCTATGTCCGGGTAGTTGAAGTCACCCATTACTACCACATTTCCTAGTTTGGATGCTTCCTCAATTTCATATCTCATCTCAAGGTCTCCCTGAGCATTTTGATCAGGGGGACGATAGATTGTTCCCAGTATTAAGTCCCTCCTGGGGCACGGTATCACCACCCACAACGATTCTGTGGAGGAGTCTGCCTCTTTTGGGGTTTCGAACTTGCTGGATTCAATGCCTTCTTTCACGTATACAGCGACTCCGCCACCAATACGTCCTTCCCTGTCCTTCCGATATAGTTTATATCCAGGGATAACCGTATCCCACTGGTTTTCTCCATTCCACCAGGTCTCGGTTATGCTCACTATATCAATGCTCTTCTCTAAGACCAAGCACTCCAGTTCTCTTTTAGGTGCAAGGTGAGCACCTGTCCCAGGCCTTTTAAAATTACAGTCCATTGGGTGCTTCAATTCTTGCACCAAGTTCCTCCTTGCTGGATTTACTTGAGCTTTCTGCTAGCCTTTTTACTTTGTGGTTTTGTTTTGTGAATTGTATTTTGTATTTTACTGTTTATGTAAACTGCTCAGAGGGCTTGGTTGGATTGTGCTTCATAAATAGTAGTAGTACATAATGATGATGATAATCATAATAATAGAAATAAGAGCTAAGAAAAAGGAAAGGTAGCTGTGTTGGTCTGTAAGAAAAAAATCAAAATCCATATTCGGGCAATACCTTTATTAGGGCAACCAAAATAGCAGAAAATAGTGTGCAAGCTTTTGAGTCCTCCAGAACTCTTGATCAGGCTAGATGATAAACAAACCAAGGTGGGGGGGGGGAAGGAAAAACTTGATGATAATGCCAAGAGTCTGCATCTGGTAATGGAAAGAGGTAGCAGACATTCAAATTTGGCTCTTTCAGGTGCCATGCAGGTATTGGATTCCACCAATACCTACCATGAAGAAGCATAATATGGCCAATTTCCATTTATTAAAATCAGCTGCTGCCTAGGTCTGTCTCCATCCTTATTTATTTATTCGATTTATATACCACCCTTTCCACAAAGGCAACAGTGCACTTTACAGAATAATAAGCAGAATAATAAACAACTTATCAGACATAATGTAAAAGTTAAAAACTGTACATTTCATAATTAGTAGCATCGTCGAATTATTTACAAGTTATTTCAGCTATTGATAACCTCATCCAAAAGCCTGTCTGAAGAGGTGTCTCTTCACCTGTTTCCTAAAACAGTGATCTGGCTTGGACACATCTCAGTGGAGAGAAACACATAGGATCCTTAAGAGGTGGAAAACAGAAATAAAGAGGAACTAGGTGGTCTTTATATTAACAGAGTTGGGAATTAATTTTAGGTACCTAGCAGGACATGGGGAGTTATTCCTCTGTAGGCCCTGGAAGTTATTAACAGCAACAAGAGAGTAGGGCTGAATACTCCCTACATCACCATTCCCACAGTGCCTGCTAAAGCTTCCTCCACCAAGGATTCTAAAAGCAAGGCATTGTTGATAAATCTGTCTAATGAGGCCTACAGAGAAGAGGCATTGTGACATTCTAGTGACATTCTACAACTGTAGATGTCCCATGATACTATTAACTGTTGCACAAATTTACCATGTGATTGACTTTGAGAACTATTTAAAGGCAATATATAAATGTTGAGGAGGGGAACACTTCACTCAAAAGATCAGAGAAATTTGGTCCCCAAAAATATAATTCAAAGGTGATTAGGATAACTTAGTATTCCTCATTTTGAAATATACTAAATCATAGAAGGTTAAACTGTAAACGTCTACCCATGCAGGGAAAGCTATCTACCAGTGTAGAGTTCCTGGAAAATGTTTTACAATCCAAATGTATGGTTTTCAAATTATAGTTCTATTCTGCAGTTAGGGGTAGGTTAAGCCTATTGAAGATTTTCAGTCTTTATCTATTGACACTCAGTAGAAATCCATTTATTGGAATTCTTCACTCTCTTTTAGATGTACAGGTGCTCCATCACTCCCTGCATCGTGTATAAACATTTTGTTATCTGCTATCAGGATCCAGTGACTACTATAGTCAAGTTGTTAGATAAAAAGGGAGTTCCTTGATAGGGTGGCAGTTGAAGATGAAATCAAGGCATTGGCAATGACATCCAGTTCCTCCTTGATATTGTGAGCTAGATTGGTCAAGTGCATCTGCTTCACCATGTTCATTATTTTGTAGAACTTTATCATATTACTTTTTATTTATCTCATTTTTAAATATTGCAATATATTCCCCACAAGAGGCAGTGATGGCCATCAACTTGGATGGATTTAAAAGAGGAATAGATAAATTTGTGGTGAAAAAGTCTACTGATGGCTACTAGGCAGAGGCAGTATGCTTTTCAAATGCTAGTTGCTGGAAAGCGCAGGAGGAAAGACTGCTCTTGGCACTCAGGTCCTGCTTGCAGGTTTCCCATGGACAACGTTTTGGCCACTGTGGGATCAGGATGCTGAACTAGATGGGTCACTGGCCTGATCCAGTTGGCTCTTCTTACGTTCTTACGTTGCGGTTTACTTTTACAGTAGAATGATGTTTTATGCTTGTTATATTACTGAGCAGGTATCAATGCAAAAGCATCAACATAGGGATATCAAAGCACTTGGTAATGTATTCTTAGTTCATACCAGACGTCTGCAGTTAAAAGGTATCTAGTTAGCCAGAGCAAGCTACTGCTAATAAGTTGAAAGACTTTAAAAAGTAGTTTAAGGTGTATCATTATCAAATGTTGACGAGCGTAAAGTAAATTGTCATAATGGTACAGTTATGGTACATAATGGTTAAAACAAAACTTTTTGGACATTTTGATATGAAAGGAGATGGTAGAAATATATGTTGATTGAAAGGGCTGCATTTTTAAATAAAAGCAGGGAGAAAGTTTGTCTCAAATGTGGAGGGCTGTTTCTTCTGAAAGATTTTCTCTTGCTTCAGTTGGTAGTAAAATGGAAATGTTTGACCTTGATTTAAAGAAGATTATTTGCTAAAGAGTTTGATTTTTCCATCAAGTGATAAAATTGGAGGGCATTTCTGTTAACATTTCAGGTTACTTTTTATATCTGCGTTTGCTTGCCACTTACCCTCTAAGTTGCTTATTCAAGTCTTAGAGGCTGATCATGGCTCAGTAGATTTTAGACATCTGCTGTGGTGCTGACTTCCGGGAAGGGTGACTTAGCCTGTGCCTGCTTTTGAGACGGGCTCCTGCCTCAAAAGAAGCTTATTCAGATATATCAGTCAGATTTTTTCTTTTTTTGACTGATTAAACTTCTCCCGGGTAGGGAGAAACGAAGAGATTAACCTCAAAGCCTATTTTTGTTGGGACGACCAGATCTCATTAATTTATGGGACGAGGTCCAGCCGACGAAGGTGGGACGGATTTTTAACAACAAGCTCTATCTGGAAAAGCGAACGTTCATCTTATCTTCTAAGAGAGAACGCACTAACAGGCAAGCACCCTTCTTTCTATATTTTTCTTTTACTTGACTTAAATTGTTGCTGTTTAAAAGAGATTTGCCAGATTGATCGGTTTTTGACATCTCACTGGGGAGCCATAACTTCTCTCTGCTACTCACTAATTAATAGCTTATCTCTGTTTTTGTTGCAAAAAGCTGTCCTGGATTTGCATTCTAAAGATATACACAGAAGAGGGATTTCTATTCCAGATTTTTATTTTGAAGAATATTATATTGTCTGAGACTACTCTCTTTTTGGTTTATTTTATTTTGACGAATCTGTTTTCTGACGACCGCCATTAATTGTTTCGATCCTGGGAACTGCATTTTGTTTACTTTAGCATGGAGAGATAAGGCTGTCTGCTCTGTTTATACTGTGATGTCACCAAGTTTGGAGTATTAACCCAATTGTTGCTGAAATAAGAAGTGGTTTTCCTATATTTTTCTTTTAAAATGGCAATTAAGAAAGTGGCTGAGAAGCTGGAAATAACTATGTTTCAGAAAATAATGGATGAGATTGAGATAACGAAACAAAACCTGCGACAGGGTTGTAAGGAGCTGAAAATTGAATTGAGTAAAATGAAGCAGGAGATTAAAGATATAGGGGTCCCTGTGAGAGAGGTGACCCTGGAAGGGGTCCCTGTGAGAGAGGAGACCCCGGAGATTGGAACAAACGTGGAACAGGAAAAAGATTTGGAGTCTATGGACTTTAGAAACAAAATTTATTGTTTGGAGACACAGGAGATTAAAGACATAGGGGTCCTTGTGAGAGAGGAGACCCTGGAGACTGGAACAGGGGTCCCTGTGAGAGAGGAGACCCTGGAGACTGGAACAGGGGTCCCTGTGAGAGAGGAGATCCCGGAGATTGGAACAAACGTGGAACAGGAACAAGATTTGGAGTCTATGGACTTTAGAAATAAAATCTATTGTTTGGAACTCAATGTTATCTCTGAAGAAATTAATGAAGATTCTAGAGATAAAGTTATCAATGGCATGGATAATCTTCTGGACTGGAATGATGTGATGGAGCCCAATATAGAGAAAATCTATGGAATTAACTGCAGCCATGTGACAATGGAAAAACTTTCAAGAGATGACCCAGTGTATTTTGAAAAAAAGAACAGAGATATGATTTTACAGCAGTATTTCAGCAACCTATTCAGAATGGATGGCAAGAAAATATTTGGGATAGAGGTAATTCCCATCAGACTCTTACTATATGACTATGGCTTTGACAGCAAGATTATTATGGAATACTGATAATGGAAGATTGGATACTGAAATTACTGGACTTAACAAGACTACTGAAGATGGAAGATGGAAAATGGAACTAATAGGGATAATAGAACAATGGCTACTGAAATTATTGAACCTAACAGATTCTGATGTGATGGATTAATTGAAATGTTTATTTTGACTATGGTTATGACAACAAGATTATCATAATTAGTAATGAGATGGATTAATCGATATGCTTATCTGGAAAAAAAAATTGATAGATATATTTCTTAAAGAATTGAAACCTCTCTTTGACTTTTTGTGGAAAGAATAAAGTAATGTTTATGAGATTTGATGATTAAGTAAGATAACTACTGGAGGAAAGTGATTTTATAATATGACTTAAGAGACAGGATTGTTATATATTATAGACTTATAACTGATTTGATCTTTGACAAATGGGAAGTCAATATTTTACTCTTTATTTTTTATTTTTGTTTTTTTTTTTCTTTTTTTCTTTTTGTTTAACTATTTTTGATTTTGTTTTTTGTCTTTGAATGTTTTATGATTTTGTCTTGTATGTTTTATGAAAATCTGAATAAAAATTATTGAAAAAAAAAAAAAAAGACATCTGCTGTGGTGCTGAATCCCAGGTTGGCTATTGAAACTAAATAGCTGACTAGGCAGAATAAAGCACAAAAATATTAATCTTCAGCAATAGAGAGAGAGACAGAGACAAAGCAAGAAGTGCTGCGTGGAACACACTCACAGATAAGTGACTCTCATGTGATTGGAAGAACATGTCAAGGGCACTACACACTGCCCTCGCTATAGGCAGGACACTAAAGTGCTACCAGTGACAATTTTTATGTGAAATTGTGATGTCATTAGAATGTTTTATGTTCTTAAGTCGCCCAGCTTCCCTTTTCTATCTTTATTCTCCTCTAGTATCTGCTTATTGTTCCTTAAGTGGCTTGCTACATATTTAAGCCTATAGGTATGAAGTAAGTCACATTTGTTAGTTGCATTTGAGTATTCATTGCTTCAGTACATGTGACTGGTTTGTTTCTATTTTCTTCTTTATACCTGTGAATGCTATAAATGTTGTTGAAGTGTATGTTATAATTTTAGTTTATGAGAAAGTCTCAGATATTAAGGTTTGGCTATGATTACGTTCAGCAGTACTTCCCGTGTAACTTTAAACCCATAGCTCCATCATCTGATTTGGCATACTAAATATTGTGTTAATATTAATGAGTTACGATATGAAATGTAGCACAAACTTCTATATTGTATAAAGAAAATATTCAATTTCAATTTAAGGAAAAGCACTAAGTTGCTGTGCTGCACAGTATAATGAGAATCTTTGGCTCCTGATTAAACACCACCTGCAACAGCTGAATAAATATTCTGAATGCCGGGGGACAAGGGGCTACACTATGCAGTTATGGGATATACATTTGGTTACTTGGCCTTAGAGGAAATAGGCATCCAGCAGTCAATCATGGCTGGAACCCCACCACAGCACACACTCTGCTTCTGCAATGGTAAGATTGTGTGGTAGTATTCTGAGATCCTGCTAACATACCAGAGAATGGTTAGATTAGCCTTTTCCAATCTTGGTGTCCCAGAGGTTGTTGGATTACAAACTCATCGTCCCCAGCCATCATGGCCAATGGTCAAGGATAATGAAGGTGGTGGTTGAAAGATATCTGGGGGACCCGAGCTAGAAAAGGCCATGTTAGAAGCTTGCTTTGTCACTTGTATGCATATGTGTGTGTATTGTGAAAATAAGGTTCTAAATTCTAAATCAGTAGATCCAATCAAGGCCCATGCACACACTGCCGAGCTCTGGCCCATGCATAAACTTTCATTGGAATCATCACCCTGGTTCTGTTTGCTCAGCAGCAACCTGGTGGGACAGGGAGATAAACACAGTCTGTTACTAAAAACCACAAACCAAATTATAACTGAAATGAAAACAGTGGTTTATTAAAGGTGTGACGTTCATAAGAATTAGATTTTGTAATGAAAAACCATGATACATTCATTAATGATGGGACAAAATAAAACAATAACTGGAAGTTACATTGGTGTTTGCATAAACTTAATGGTATTATGAGATTTATAGAAAACAAAATAAAGATAATACTTTGACATTACAGCAGCTTTAAGATTTTTCTAAGTTACCTAAAGTGATGTTTTATATATATATATAATTGAGTCTTTAAACAAGCAGTATCACTTCCACAACAATACTATACTACTTTAGATGTCACATCTCTTTACACCAATATACCACATAATGATGGGATTCAGGCTTAAATGAGTTCTGTAACACCACAGATATGAACAATCCTCCAACAGAGGTTCTCACAACTTTAGCTATGCTAGTCCTGACTTGTAACAACTTTACATTCAACGGAGAACACTACCCGCAACTACAAGGCACAGCTATGGGGACTCGCATGGCTCCATCATATGCGAATCTCTTTATGGGTAAACTGGAACAGGAGATCCTCAAAAAGGCACTCAACAAACCACTTATATGGTGGTGATACATTGACAACATCTTTATGGTCTGGACAAATGGTAAAGAGAGTTTGGAACAATTTAAAAATTACATCAACTCTATCCATCTATTAAGTTTACATTTAATAGTACAAATGACAATCCGCACATCCCTTTTCTGGATGTCCTTCTCACCACTGAAAACAACAAAATAGCCACTGATCTCTACAGCAAACCCACTGATGCCCACACCTATTTAAACTGGAAATCCTGCCATCCTAGGCATATAAAGAAGAACATTGTGTATAGCTTAGCTCTGAGAATCAAACTTATTTGCAACACTGAAGATAAATACCAGAGAAGGATCAGTGAACTTAAAGAACACCTTCTTCTAAGAGGATATTCTCCACATATTATTAATTGCAACATCCACCAAGCCTCCATTCTGTCCAGAGAAAACCTCCATCATACTGAGGTGTCAAAAAGCAGAGAGCAACGGATTCCATTTGTGGTAGATTTCCATCCAGCATCTCCTAACTATCACCGAGCAATCAGGGAGAGCTACCCATTGCTGGCAAACTCTGAACATCTCACTAGAGCCATCAGCAGGTCTCCTGTTATAACATTTTGCCAACCTCCTAATTTGCGCAGACTGTTGGTGAGAGCTGTGCTTAAGCCACCTATCACCAATCCTGGGTCTCATCCTTGTCACTCCAAACGCTGTATCACCTGCGTGTACCTCAGGGAGACAGCCACTTTTACAAGCACTAGGACAGGCAAGACATATTACATCAAACAGAACATCACCTGCAGGTCCTGCAATATAGTTTACATCATCGAGTGCAAAAGAGCAGGATGTCATATCCAATACGTAGGAAAGACCACAACTGACCTACGCACACGCTTCAGGAACTACAAGTAGGCAATCTTGACAAAAAAAGTGGAGCAACCAGTTGCAAAGCATTTTAACATCGAGGGTCACAGCCTGTTGGACTTTTCCATTATAGCAATAGAGATGCCAGCAGATCCAGCAGCATTGACTAAAAGGGAGAACTTTTGGATTTACTCTCTGGACACATTGGCACCACATGGCCTGAACCTGGAGGACAGTACCACCACTACTTAGCTTCTGCAAATCTGAAACGTTTTGTTAATACAATAAAAACCTCTGTTTGGTTAATCACAATTACGTTCATATATGTGTGTGTATATATATGTGTGTTTGTATATATGTATATATTTGCATGAGCTAATTGATTAAAATAAGTATAAACTAACAGAATAAATCATATATTTTCCTCCTGACTCCCTCCAGGCTACTTATATATTATTACTTTAAGTATCCTAGAATATTAGACTAAAGGAAGACATAGTGTTACCTGCTAGTTGGTAGGCCTTAAAGCCTTCAGCTTGACAAAGCATGCAAGAGCAGAGCAGGTAGCTGCAAGAAAAGAAGAAAAAGTAATCCAAAACCACCCACCCCTGCAGCAGCTTTTTAAAAAAAAAATTAAATTCATCCCTTTATATCACCGAGAAAACTTGGTTCAGGTGGTTGGAATTATCCAATAATTGAACAGAAATTTCAGTAATTGTGGTTGGCACCCCACAATACCTAGAACACGAATTTCCATAATTTTTCTGAGATTGGGAATAAAATGAGTACCTGAGGCCCTTGCATGAGTGATTTTCCAAGCAGTGACCTTTTTGAGTAGTGTCAATTTACATTTTTATTATTCTTTCACTTAGATATTGTTTTGGCTGTCCAGTAGCTTCAAACCAACTTCTTATCAGAAGCTCTCTCTGGCAGTAAAAAGCTCAATGTTAACACACAATTGCAAGCAGCCATCAGCCAGAAATGACACACACTGTACGAAACTGTCCTCCGTGTTAATTCATCATGGCTTCACTCTGACTATGCATATACTTCTAACCTGACTGCCATCTGTAAATGTATAGGGTGCAGCAATGACCTGATTAACATATTGCATGCAAGAATAGCAGTTTGGTGGATCTCTATATACTAAAGCAGTGGTTCCCAGCCTAGGGGCTGGGACCCCCAGAGGGCCCACAAAGTAATCCAGAGGGGGGCATGAAAGTAAAGAAATGAATTATTTATTGTTTTTTTAAAAGTCTTCATTCCCTGGACACTGTCTGCTCCCCACTGCCGCTGCCGATGACACCTCCCCCTTGCTCCAGATGAGAGGGGAAGACTTTTGCCCAAGCTCCAGAGCATCTTTCAGGCATGCCAAGTGCAGGCATCTGCCTATAAAACATATGACAGATGCCAAAGGAGGCTGAGGGTGGAGCTACCAAGAAGAAGAGGGAATTACTATCACCGATTCCCATCTCCTTGCGCTGCCGCTGCTGATAATGCCCTTTCTCTGAATGAGAGGAGAGGGCTTTTCATAAAGCAAGAAGAAGCAAGGCTGCAAGGAAAGGCTGCTTTCCTCCTTCCTTCCTGGCAGCCATCATGTCTGCCAGCGTCCCCCTTTTCTTCCACCTACACTCTGCCCCCCCATCAATCCAGACAAGACTGAGACACTGTTGGTGAATGCCTTCCCTGCCCAGATGGTGGATGCTTACCCTGTTCTAGGTGGGGTTACACTCCCCTTGAAGGAACAGGTTCGTAGTCTTGGGGTTCTTTTCGATCCTTCCTTGTCTCTGGAGGCGCAAGTGGCCACGGTGGCAAGGAATGCATTCTACCACCTTCGGTTGGTAGCCCAGCTACGCCCCTATCTGGACAGGGATGACCTCGCCTCAGTTGTTCATGCTCTGGTAACTTCTAGGTTGGATTACTGTAATGCGCTCTACGTAGGGCTGCCCTTGAAGACAGTTCGGAAGCTTCAGATAGTGCAAAACGCAGCAGCCAGACTGCTGACGAGGACCAGCCGGTCAGCGCATATAACACCTGTTCTGGCCCGTTTGCACTGGCTACCTATTTGCTTCCGAGCCAGATTCAAGGTGCTGGTTTTGACCTATAACGCCTTACACGGCGTGGGACCGCAGTATCTTGTGGAACGCCTCTCCCGCTATGAACCGACCCGGTCACTTCGCTCAGCGTCTAAGGCCCTCCTCCAGGTACCAACCCATCGGGAAGCCCGGAGGACAGTTACTCGATCTAGGGCCTTTTCTGTAGTGGCCCCCGAATTGTGGAACAGCCTCCCCGAAGATGTACACCTGGCGCCGACGCTTGTATCTTTTCGGCGCCAGGTTAAGACCTGGCTATGCTCCCAGGCATTTTAATGTGTTTCATGTTACAATTTTAAATCTCTTTGTTTCAGTTTATTTATTGTGATATTTTGTATTTCTGTATTTTTAATCTTTTGTACACCGCCCAGAGAGCTATTCGCTATGGGCGGTTTAAAAATGAAATAAAATAAATAAATAAATAAATAATAATCTCTCTCTCTCCAAGATGCTGTGGCAGCTGAGGGCTTCCCCCCTTTTACATGCCCAAATGTATGCATGCCTGCAGATGCTTGCAGGAGGGGCAGGTGTGCTTGTATGTGTGCATGTGCTGATCTGTCTTCTGCTCCACTCTCATTCCACAAGTGTACACTAACCAAGTCATCACTTCTGATGATCATCCCAAGGCCTAAAAGCACTAACCCCCCCTCCTCAATCTACCTTTGATCTTCACAGTCTAGCATACCTACCATGACTACATTGCATCATCATCATCATCGTTGTTATTATTTTGAGAAGTCAGCAGGCTGGGCGAGGCTGGAGTCCACATACTGCAGCTGAAATGTATTTATTTAATTATTATTGCATTTATATCCCACCTTTCCTCCAAGTTGCTCAAGGTGGTGCACATAGTCCCCCTTTCCATTTTATACTTACACCAACCCTGTGAGATAGGTCAGGCTGAGAGACTGCGTCTGGCACAAGATCACCCAAGTGAACATCATGACTCGGTGGGGATTTGAACTTGGATCTTGGTCCAACACTGTAACCCACTGGTGTTGGGAGACCAGACTGTACATCTTTAGACTATGGGGTGGGAGTGGGATACCAATTTGATGAATCTTTGCATTAAGAAAAGAAAGCAGGGAGATTTTTATGAAAAGGGATATTTGGAGATGTGATTTTGCCATGCGACATTTTTTCAATTAACAGAGGCTAAAATTACGATTAGCGTGTGGGGGTCACAAAAATTTTTGAGTTTAAAAAGGGGGTCCTTTACTCATAAAGGTTGGGAACCACTGCCTTGGAGCTTTGAGTTTAAGCAAGAAATAATACTAGCTTGAAAAAAAAATGTTTAGCAATACTTACAGATTCTTTCCTTTACAGTTCATAAGATCACACCAGTATCTCTGCTCTAAATGTGTTTTAGAGCATATACTAAATATGTCTTGCCCTCCAGTGTTGCTTTTGGTCTGTAGTCAGTGTACTGCTACAAATATTCAGCTTTCTGTTGACCTTTTGAATTGTTTGCACCTCAGGAAAAGTGTGTGTGTGTGTGTGTGTGTGTGTGTGTGTGTGTGTGTGTGTCATAATATATATATATTGTGTCATACTATAAATGCCAAAAGTTCTGCCGTGGTCACTAACCTTCAATAATGGAGAGGTCAGATAAGATTTTTTTCAAACCTTTAGGACTTTATATAAAGGGCATTGCATTATACATTGGGAAACTTCTCCAAAGCCCAGAATGTTCACATTGTAAGTTGGTTCTATTCAGACATATTCCTTTTGAAGATATATAGGAGCTTTGTATGAAGGAGAATGTGATAAAAGAAGTCAAAACAAAGTGGTCATCTTTAGAAAACAAAAGGCAGCAAAAGGGGAAACTGCAAGTATGACAGGCACACTAGGAACAGAGTAGAAAGAAATTACTTTGAAAACCATGCTCTTATTTTCCCATAAATCATTCTGCTGAAATTGTATGGTGGACTTCCTTGTATCCTTTAGAATGAAGTTCTCATGAATTACTGGCTTATGGTGGCTTAGTGTGCATGGTAAAGATGGAAAGACATAGGCTTTCCTAATATACTCTGTTCTGACTTGGTATCAGAAAATGCAAAAGGGTGGTGGTGGATTTATTTTTTTAGCAAATTGCTTTTATTATTCTCTGTGATGTAAATTCTTGGCATTCTAGTGGTCTAGTGTTCTTTCAGACAATTGAACAGTTAAATAAATTGCAGGAAACCACCCTTTCCAGGATAGAACTACAACTCTCTAGAAAGCAGAATAGATGAGAACTGGGTGTAACAACATTGGAGAAAGGCTGTAGCTCAGTGGCACAGCAGTTGTTTTGCATGCAAAAGGTCCTACTTCAATTCCTGGCGATCCCAGATATGGATGGGAAAGACTCCTGTCTAAAATCCTGGAGAAGCACTTCCGATCAGTGTAGACAATACTGAGCATGGTGGACCAATGGTCTGACGGTATAGGGCAGCCTCATATGTTCATTAATGTCCCTCCCTTCCCAAGTTTAGCTTCAGTTAGTGGGAGCATAAGGAGAGTGATCTTAATTTTGTTGTGGTTAGTTTTCATAGTACAAATGTTACTAGACTTACATAAATGTGTCTAAGCTTAATTTACTAATGGTCTGACTTAGCATAAAGCAGCTTCATGTGTCCATATGAGCAGAGGTTCCGTGGCAACAAGTTTATTAGGCGTTTTACAGGTAATGAATGCAAATTTTAGCAGAAATATGCGAGACTACCAAACTGGAATGAAACTTAATGACAATGGTAATTTTTTTCAGTAGGAATGTCAAGTTAGTAACTATTAGAAAAAATGATAAAATGCTTTACAGTAAATAGCAGACTAACCTGTGTAAAATAGCTGGCTTTAACTTTTAATCAGCAGAACAGGGATCAAAACAATCTTTGGAGATTCTCCATGTGTCCATACTACTTTAGTTTTCCAAAGGGTCCCTCACCCCTCCAGAACAGATGTGTGGAGGGGCTTTCTGAAGATTACCTCGATTTCTGTTCACTGATGGAAGACTTAATTGGATCAAAACCCTTCCATTAATAGAGGGACTCCAGTTGTGTATACACAAACCTTAGGCATTAAGAACCTGTCAAACGTTTTCGACTTGCAAGAAAAAGAAGCCATAGAGAGGGACCCCAGCAGATCTACAAAGGTAGGGTATTCTACACTTATGATGCCACCACTTATGATGCCAAGATTTTGTCTTGTGCTTACTTGCCTCACAGCCCTAGAACTGGCACAGTGAGCAAAACCTTCAAAACTGATCTTAAAGCCTAGACAGTCTATATAGGAGGTGGTACTTTGATATCCAGATCCTAGACCATTTAGGGATTTAAAGGCCAAACCCAGCTCTCTAAATTCAGTCTGGATAGGCAGCCAGCCAATGAACTTCATACCAGGTTCAGAGTTTAAAAAAAGAAATCCAAGTCTGTCTTCTCTAGAAGAGGCTGAAGATGATAAACATGTTTCACCACTGCCACCACCTGAAGCTGTGTATCGGCTCATTCAGAGGAAATGCAACTCCATCCAGAACAGACTGAACTACTTCTCTAAGATTGCCAGGATTCCTAACCAGCTGTACCTCAGTTTTGTCTGTATTGGGCTTCAGGTGGATTAAGTTTTCCACTTTCACAGATTCCCTGGGATTAAGCGATGAAAATGAGAGTTGAAGCTGTGTGTCAGCAGCGTAGTGATGATACCTCAGTACAAACCTCCAAATAACAATGTAGTTTATAAGGCATAAAGTCCATGTTCAGAATTTAGCCCTCTTTTGAATTAAATTGTCTGAATTGTCCAAAAGAGCAGCAGGGCCGGCAAAATATTAGAGCTTTCCCATATATCCGTTCATACCTGCATATCACTATACAGAAGATGAACACACAACATAGTCTTAAAACATAATAAATGGCATGTAACATCCTTATTGTTTCTTTTTCTTATTCCTATTGCTCTAGCTCCTGAAATTATTTTTAGTGTTTCCAAGCTGATTTTAAGATAAATTAATTCTCTGGACTGTTAACGTCACAATTAATACAACTATAGCCGTATCCTTGGGGCTGTAATTGTGCAACTTATTGTTACAAAAAGTGCTTTGTTCTGAAAGGTAAAAAAAAGAAGAAATTAAGTTGGCGATTAGAACATTTTCCTTAAGTGAGGTTGTTCAGACAGTAGAACATCTGACAAAGAAAGGGCATGAATATTCTGTCCTAAGAATCAAAATAAGGGAGTGGGAAAGAGGCAAAACACTCTTGGAGACAGTCTTTCACTGAAGCAATGGGACAAGATGTGAACCCTGAGAGAGATGGCTCCTGCTTCTATTTCCATCAACAAAAAGCCTTGCTTGACAAGTTTCTTCTCTAGAGATCAGTCTTCAAAGCGTTATACAATTTTCATCTTGGACATTTTTAATCATATTTAAGAAAATTAAGCTATAGTGGTAATATGCCAGATATGATGAAATTTCAAATGTACAGTGCCTTGCAAAGGTAATCAGACCCCTGACCAATGCTCTCATATTATTGAATTACAAATAGTACATTGTAATTTTGTTCTGTATGATATTTTATTTTGAGACAATTATTGTAAGGTAACATTGGTTTTATGTTGGGAAATGTTTGTAAGGAACATAAACAACTGAAACATGTTGCTTGCATTAAGTATTCAAGCCCTGTGCTGTGGAAGCTCCCAGTTTACAGAAATGGAAGGAATTGCCCTATCGACGACACAGTTACCTTACCGTTGGCCTCCACCTGTGAACCATTGAAGTTGCTGTCACATTGTTAGGATAAAAACCCCACTGTTGAAGGATCCTTGGTCAGGTTGTGGATCTGAAGGAAAATGAAGCCCAAAAAGCATTCTACAGAAGTGAGAGATAATGTAATACAAATTCATAGATTAGGAAAAGGGTACAAAATAATATCCAAGTATCTGGATATCCCAGTGGGCACAGTTGGATCAATAATCAGAAAGTGGAAGCTGTATCGCACTACCCAGGCACTGCCAAGAAAATGCCGTGCCTCAAATTTCAGCGCTCAGACTAGAAGGAAGCTTGTGAGAGAAGCCACACAGAGGCCAACAATAACTTTGAAGGAGCTACAGAGTTCAGTGACTGGGAGTGGAGTAATGGTGCACCAGTCAACCATATCAAGAGCTCTGCATAACACTGGCCTATATGGGAGGGTGGCAAGAAAGAAGCCATTACTCAAAAAGTACCATCTGAAAGCACGTCTGGAGTTTGCCAGAAAGCAGGAGAGTGCCCCAGCTGCAATGCAGGAAAAAGTTTTGTGGTCAGATGAGACCAAAATTGAGCTTTTTGGCCAGAACTCAAAGAGCTATGTGTGGTGCAAACCTAACACTGCCCATACCTCAAGACATACCATCTCTACCGTGAAGTATGATGGTGGCAGCATCATGCTGTGGGGATGCTTCTCATCAGCAGGGACTGGGCATCTTGTTAAAATTGAAGGAAGAATGGATGGAGCAAAATACAGGGAAATATTGCAAGAGAACCAGCTTCAGTCCACTAAATTGAAGGTTGAGAGGAAATTCACTTTTCAGCAGGTCACTGATGCCAAGCACAAGGCCAAAGCAACATTGGAGTGGCTCAAGAACAAAAAGATGAATGTCTTACAGTGGCCCATCCAAAGTCAATCCCATTGAGAATCTGTGGTGTTCTTTGAAAATTGTGGTCCACAAGCGACGTCCAACCAACTTGAACGACCTGGAGCGAATCTGCCAAGAAGAATGGGCCAAAATCCCTCTGACACTGTGCAAAGCTGGTACATACCTACCCCAAAAGACTTTAAGCTGTTGTTGGAGCAAAAGGTAGCTCTACCAAATATTAATGTGTGGAGGTTGAATACTTATGCAAGCAACATGTTTCAGTTTTTATGTTTCTTACAAACATTTCCCAGCATAAAAACCATGTCACCTCACAATAACTGATTTTAAGTTTCAGTGTTTCAAAATAAAATATACAGAACGAAATTACAATGTACCATTTGTTATTCAGTATAATGAGAGGATTAGTTGGGTGTGGTTACTTTTGCAAGGCACTGTAGATACTAGCTGTCATAAGGAATATGCTTAATTGTTGTATACAGTAATCTGTGTTAAAGGCAGTCCTACAAAGGATTAACACAATTACCACTCTTGCTGTTTTTTCAAGAATTTGATGGGGTTTGTTAGTTGAGGTTTAGGAACTAGTGTTATGAGAATGGTAAATAAGTTGCTGAGAACTAGTCCTCTTCTGTGTTACATAGTAGCATTATCTTAAAGTATTAGAAAGGTGAGCCATTTTGTTATTACGTTGAAAGATTCTGATATTGTGGCAATTTTCTTGCAGATTGAACTCCCATTTTTGTTTGATGTATGTTGAGGCTCATTAGGCATCAGTTACTATTCAGATGCTTCAACAGTGTGTGCGGAGAGAGATTTTGTGACTGCTGCTTTGCCCACATCTATTTAGTTTGAAATAATAAATTCTTATGGAAATTGTTACTTTGATTCAGAGCATCTGCTTTGCATGCAGGTTCAATCCCTGGTATCTCTAAGTAGGGCTGGAAATGCCCCTACCAAAAGCCCTGGAGCTGCTAGTCAGTGTAGACGATACTAAGTTAGATGGGCCAGTGGTCTGACTCAGTATAAAGCAGCTTCCTATGTTCCAAGATAGACTCTCCCTGTCTTTCTCCTGCTTTGGGCGGAAGGCCTGTAGGTCACTGGTAGAGTATATGCCTTGCATACAGGAGGCCCCGAATTCAATCCCCGGCATCTCCAGGTACAGCTGGGAGAGCTTCCTCCCTAAAATCATGAAGAGCTGCTGCCAGTCAGTGTAGATAATACTTATCTAGATCAACCAATAATCTCACTCAGTGTAAGGAAGCTTCCTGTGTCTGGTTGAAGCTTGTGTGAGTGCTCTGTTAACAATAGAAAACGAGAGTAAAGAAGCTTAAAAAAATTGGGGCTACTCAGGACTTATGCTTGGCAGCTCAACTATGCAAACTCAGTCTTAAAGAATCACCAATACATTTATGAATGGGGTTGGCCAAACATGAACTAAAGAAAGGTATTATATGTGTAAGTGCACACATTTCTCAAGCAAATATTTTTAAAACTGAAAAGCGTGTAACTTTAATTAAAACTACTGCAATATTTATACCAGGAGCTTGAATACACTTGTGCAAAGCAAATGTTAACTCATTACAAAAGGGTTATTCCTTTATCAAGTACTTAAATGTAAATAGTAGGAGAGCAGAATATACTTGCTTAATAAACCAGGCTTATGCAGTAAATCAGCAAATCATTATCTTCGATTTGTCACTTGGAATCCCAGCATTCTGGACTGTCTCTTAATAGAGAATTTATCCTTATCTGTTCTCATGCACACAACCTGTCTGAATCTTGTTTATCTTTGTAGCAGCAAGCATGCAAAGTATGATTTTTCCCGAAGGAAAGCTTTGCATTTTGTTGTCCTTTCCTCTCAAGATATGTTGAAGAGGCAATCTCTCTACTCCCCCACCTCTGCCCCAGGGGATTCAGAAGGGTCAAAGTGTATTTGTTGGATCATTTGATTTTAATAGTCAGACAAGTAAAGACTATTATTCAAACTTTGAGAGGCTATTTCCTTTACTAGGTACAACAACAATATTCAGGATGTCAAAAACAGACTCCTTGAGCAAAGAGGGGTGGAGAAGAAATGTCCTCTGTAGACTAGAACATGCCTGTGTAGACTAAATCATGCAGTACCTATTTGTACTTGTGAATTATTAGTGAAGAGAGCAGCTTGGCTTGGCAAAGACTGTGTGAGTGAACTGGCAATTCGCAAACATAGCTGGGAAGAGTTTCAATGACTGTGGTAGCATTTTCTAACACTTTATCCATGAAAATTTGCTGCTGACTGTATCTGTGATCTTCTAGCACGGGCATGCATCTTCATCTTAAGGATGATGATCATCCTAAGGATATGAACTGATGTGCTTGCTGGCTTTTAAAAAAATCTATGTGTGCATCTGAGTGCACATGAATTTTTGGCTTTGGCCTACAGACCCTGAGGTGTTTCCTGGTCTGTTTCCTGGTGATAGGCCTGGTTCAAGCATAATGGTAAAATATAAGCTGTGGCTTACTGTGAATGAACCACATGCTGGTGCATGTTGCTCAATTGCATCTGCCTCTTTCTTCCATGTGCCATGCCATGAGATAACAAACCAGAGCAGTGGCTAAGTGTCACATGTGAACCAGTACTTATGGTTTGTTTCAGTCTAAGCAACCACAAGCAAGACACAAGATTTGTTCTTGGATTGAGATACTAGTTTATTTGAGGGAAACAAATAAGAACATTGGTTCGCACATAATACTAACCCAGTGCTCTGATTTGTTTCCTCTTGGTGCAGCAGCGGGGCTGGTATGATTGAGCAGTGTGTTCATTCACAATAAACTTCTTGTTCACAGTAAGCCATGGTTTGTTTTCGGCCATGGGCTTACTATTACATGTGAACGGCTGTTGTAAGCTATGCAGACTTAAGCAAGTTATTCAGTATGTTAAATTAAAATATAACACAATTTCAGAAAATGTTGAAGGTGATGGAACACCAGTCTATGCTTTCAAAGGTGTCCCTCAGACCATTGAACCATAGAAAAAAATCAGATCAGGTACCCCATTATTTTTTTCTGTGAGTCAGTGACCTGTGATGGAAAAAAAAGGATCCCCACTACTTTTATGCATTCCCTATGAACTTGGATCTGTCCTGGTTTATGCATACAACAAGGAGTGGGATTGTACCACTGGTACCTGCCATCAACAACCATGCACTGAGTGCTGACACTTGAGAGCTTCTCATGCATAGGGGTTCTCCTTGTCCACACTCAACACACAAACATTGCGGAGGGGGCTAGCCCAGCAGCATGATATCAGGGTTCGGGCCAGCAGTGTGGTCTTGATCCTTGTTCATTAGTGTTGTTGGGAGGCAAACAGCTCAGAGAGTAGAAGGGTTCAGCCACACATGGCAGCAAATACTTTTCACATCTGCAAACTCTTAGACAACTATTTTGTTTGGTTTGGGAAATTAATGTTTAAGTTGAATTATATTCTAAGAAAGCAGTTCAGGTTATGAATTGGTGTTACAGTAGGGCCTGCTTATACGGCAGGTTAGAGACCAGACCCCCACCGTAAAGCAAAAATTGCCAAAAAGCAGAACATCGATTAGCTGTAGTGCGGGGAGCTCCAGCTGACAGCGCTTGGCCCCTGAATCTCCCCCCACAACAGCTGATCAATGCCCCGCTTTTCCATGTATTGCTCTCTCCCCCCCGCTTGCTCGCCCTCATTATGGTGGGGAAGTAGTGCTCCCCTTCCGCGGCAGGCAGCTGCCTACCCACACCTACTCGCTCGTTTGCCCTCTGCCGCCTTCCTGGCTCATCCCCGCCTTGCCTGCTGGCTTGCCCTTGTTATGGTGGGGGAGTAGTGCTCCCCTTCCGTGGCAGGGCGTGCCACGGATTGCAGGGAGAGAGCTGCCTGCCCATCCGTGCCTGCTCATTTGCCCTCTACTGCCTCCTTGGCTCGTCCCCCCTTGCCCGCTCACCCTCCCCCCTGCCTGTTCACGTGCTCACTTGCCCGCCGCCTCCCTGGCTCGTCCCCCCTTGCCTGCTCGCTCTCCCCCCTGCTTGTTCATGCACTCACTTGCCCTCCGCCGCCTCCATCGCTCGTCCCCCCTTTCCCACATTCTCTCCCCCCTGCCTGTTTGCCCGTGTGCTCACTCGCCCTCCGCCACCTCCCTCGACAATAAAATGGTGCTGGACGCCCTTCTCAGACTTGGCTGCTGAGCGTGTTGTCAGAGCTTGGAAACGTTCCTTGTTTCAACTATACAACTGTAGTTTTAAAAAGGAACGTTTCCAAGCTCTGACGACGTGCTCAGAGCATTGGGTGCAATCAGGGTGTCAGGAGCCGTCATGCTGCGTCATGCCGCAAAATCACCGCAAAAATGGAACAAGCGCCAAACATATGGGACATGGACATAATTCAAAACCACTGCATTAGCAGAACTCCGAGAAGTGAAGCGCCGTAAAGCGGGGCCCTAGTGTATTGCTTCTGCTATTACAGTATGTTATTACCATTATTTTTGATACTTAATGGTACTTCTGGGCTGTAAACTGATTAACTGTATACCTTTTAACTGATTAAATCTGTATGTTACCAAAACGCAAACACAGATTACTTTGAATCCAGTAACCCAAAGTTGCTGGTGGTTAGAAGCAAAAACCATTTTTAATATTTTGTTCTTTTATATCCTTTTACAGTAACACACTATAATCAGACAATTTAAAAAAAAAGCAATCTTGGTTTTAACTTGGAGCCTCATAGATCGAACAGACAAAATTGAGTGAAATGAAATGGACTGCCTTCAAGTCGATCCCGTCTTATGGCGACCCTATGAATAGGGTTTTCATGGTAAGCGGTATTCAGAGGGGGTTTACCATTGCCTCCCTCTGAGGCTGAGAGGCAGTGACTGGCCCAAGGTCATCCAGTGAGCTTCATGGCTGTGTGGGGATTTAAACCCTGGTCTCCCAGGTCGTAGTCCAACACCTTAACCACTGCACCACACAAAATTGAGTACCCATCAATTAAAAAACTAAAGTTTTACTAGTTAAAGGTTGTTTGTATACTTTATTGTTAGGAGTTTATTTGCCGTATTGTTTCTTAATGTCTCGTTTCATTTTCGGGGGTACAAATGTTAGCAAAGCAGCAGCAGTTTATAACTTATGGGTTGTATTCAACAATGACCTACTCAGAGTGGACCCATTGAACTTAATGGACCTTAAGTTTGTCATGTCTGTGAACTTCAATGGGCCATCTCTGAGTAGGACTAGCATTGAATGCCACCCTATGCTTGTCAATCTGTTACATGAACCTCCTATTATTACTTTTGTATCCCACCCCTTCCAAAGAAAGTAAGAGCAATGTACAAACACCCTTCCTTCTAGTTGCTGGTTGGACGCACGCATTTTAGCTTTCAAACTGTTTTGTCAGAGTTGATCCTTCCCTGCAATTTTATTTTACTATAAAATGTATATCCCACCTTTTTAATTTTAAAAGCTCTCAAGGTGTATCATAAATACATTTATTTAAAAGACAATAAAAAGAAAAAGTAAGACTAAAGAATAAAAATAAAGCAGCCAATTTGAAATGTTTTGGATTGCATCCAGACTTCATACAAGCCAAAGACCACTTGCACATTGGAGCTTTATTCCACTTTCACCATCCCTCTGTAGCATGGTGGCACTGAGAGCTGCAGTGGGAAGCGGTAATTGCTGAAAACAGAGCAGAAGCTTATGATACTAGGAACTCTCTTCATGGAAGCTGCTTCCATCCAGCAAGTTCCCCACGCCCCAGCTCAGGCTTTCTGTGAGGGTCTCCATACTGTCAGCCTATTTGGAGGAGAGGGGTTGCGGTAGGGATGAGGGGGTGGAAAGACTCATGACAAGAGATGCATTTTACTTGCACAAAATCTGGGTACACCTTTTGTGCTCTCCCAGAAAATTAGGCCTCTAGAATTAGTTGGAACTTGTGTTGTACTACTTGAAAAGATTGTGATAAGTACTCTGTAAATCCATAAGGTGAGCGGAAAGGTTAAATGACTGTTAAGTACAACCATATACATGCATAATTAGTATGAGATGTGATGAAGGGACTAATTAATGAGATCTAATTATCTTATGTATACAAAGCAAAGTTTTCCCACTTTGTGGACCGCACAGATGGAAAGTGACAAGGAAGTGATAAAAATCTGTTTAAGACTGGACCAATTTCCTGTTGACACTAAGCTTGGAAGGCTTGGATGAAAAGCATGCCTAGGCTCTAATACTGATGCTACATCATCAGACTTGTAAAACATTGGAAGTTGGTTTTAGCGGACATGTTGAGAGACTTTTACTTCTGTGGCATATGTTTGTTTTTAGCATACAGATAACTGTCCCAGAGCACAATAAATACTTATTACATATATACTTGAAGGATTTCTTACATAGTGTTGTTAGATTCTTCATTATTAAATCTCCCCTTAAATATGTGACCTTTCTATTCGTTAAATGCTGTTCAGTATAGGCTGCAGAGCAAACCAGTGTTCTGTGTTGCAGTTAGCCATAATTCGAGCTAAAGTTAAAACCTATCCACAGTGTTGTGAGGTAGAAGATTTTCTTCAGATTTTTAAAAACTATTTCATAAAATTAGTAAAATAATGAATGGATACAATACCAGTCAAATTGGAAGTTTCAGAGTTGTAATTCAATTTGTTTTTCAGATTATATCTAGTAGCTATCTAATGCACAGCTCTCTGGCTGTGTTAAAATTAGTATATTAATTGGTTTCAGTGCCTTCATTTTTTCTTAGTTTCAGCAATGTGAGGGAAATACATGCTTTTGAATTGTTGTATCTTATAATATTTACAAGAACTACAAGTAAAAATTTCAATTAAAGCTTTGAATGTAATACTTAAAACCACAATAGTCCCTTTCTCACATGCCATCTGCATGTAGACAGTAGGCAAGAGTGTGTCATATAATATGAGAACAGGCTGTGTTTGTATACAGCTATACACATCTAGATCCTGTGTGGAGTCGGAGCACTAAAGGTTTGCATGGGTTGAAACAAGCTTCTTTTGCTTAGCACAGTAAGTTGCTTGTTAATTTAGGGTGGTGGGTGATTATGACACAAGACTTATTCAGCCTATCTATAAGCCCACAAAAGTTATTAGCCTGCTTTTTTTTAATCTCCTATCTTTTGGAATATAAAATGCAGCTGTTGATCAGGTCTGTCCACATTCTTTGATGAAACACAAAGGTCCTTTGGTAGGCATTCCACAGAAAAGTCCCTGTACTGCACAACCACCAGTATTGAAGAAGGAGACAGTGCAGATGCCTTCTCAGATGATCTTGGTGAATGGGTAGGAGAATATATTCACATCAGACCCCATACTGTCATTGCTGATTCTGTAGATCAGCTGCTGGTTACATCAGCTTCAGCTCTGCACTGATAAACTCTAATCTAGGCAAATCAACAGTTGCTTGGATAGCTGGTTTGGCACCACTATTCCTTGGTTCTTAGTAAAAGCTAACACTTGGAAATGATTGCCTCTAACAGGACAAAAGTTGAATTCTTAGAAGTAAATGATTCCTGTACTTTTCCACTCTCTGTGCGCCATATCCATTACTGGTGTGCATTTTCATTTCGTGGCAAACCATATTCCTCTTCAGAACTGACTACTGTATTGGTTTTATTGGTTTTTCACTTTATCAATGTTTTCATATCATAAACATTACATTACTAAGGAGAGCAATTGCTCTGCTTCCCTTCCCTTGCTCTTCAATGTATGTTTATGATTCTGTCCTCTCTGTGCCTGTTGCTGCTTGAGGGGCCTTATGTTTTTCATCATGTGCCATTTGTGTAATTGTTTAATCTTAACAGTTAGTACAGTTGCAGTAATTCAGTTTGTCAGCTCATTAATCACTTACTGTTAAAACCTGACTAGTCTGCTTCATAACAGATTGTACAGGGTTTGTTCCTTTTAAGGACATACCTGTAAATGCCAGGAAATGGACATGTCTGTAAATACTAGGAAATGAATACTTAGTTTTGTCATTGTCACTTTCACTGGTGGATTAGACTTTTTTTTACTGCTTATCCTTGCATTTTGGGAATCTCTCTGAATTGGAAATTATTTGAAGATACTGACATAGGAGTTATGCTACCCTTGGCATTATTAGAAAGTGTTTATGTATTAGAAGGGGCTTGTGTGACATTTTCTAAAGTTCTCTCTTGCTGTTGAATCTGAACTTTTTGCCATACTACTTCTGAATTAGTACCAAAGCAGACCCACAAAGCAGACCCTGCTGTGGTAAGTTATAGGCCTCTTCAACTTTGAAATTTGACCATGGTTTGGAGTTGATTTTTAAGATGCTGGTTTGTTGTAGTTTTGATAACACTAGTTTTCAGGTTCAGACACAACAAGAAGTTATGGTTAATTAATCAGGAAGTTTTTGATTGCTGCATGCTGAATAGGGAGAAAGGCATAGAAGGAAACAACAAAAGAAGTGCAGGCACTAGCCACATGCTTGTCTTTGTTTACTAAGTCAAGATAATGTATCTCTGACCAGGCCACTATTTCCTTTGCTGAAGGCTGCCTCTACAATTTTTACAGACCTTTCAAAAGAAGCCTTTAGAGCATCTTTTTTTGTAAGTGGTATCCCAAAGATTATACTTTGCAAGTCCTAGGTAGAACATAGAGATTAGTGCAATGCTTGCTTCAGCAGGTAAAAAAATGCATTTGGGGGCGCCCCTCAGGATACCTTGGTTAATATGAGAGGAAAGTAATAGTGCTCTGGGAGCTATCAGATTGAAGAATGAAGTATTGTATTTTTATAATAAACAAATGTTATTCTTCTGAAATTCTAGTGTCAGCAAATGGCTGTTTGTAGCAAGGGAGAAGTAGATAGTAGCATGCCTCATTCACAAAGTTTTTGCCCTTAGGAACTTAAGCAGAAGATACCCTTAAAACATAGTAACTATTTCTGTATGTGGGATAAAGCAAGTCAGAGCTCCACAGCCCCTTTGGGCCTGGGGGCACATTTGGAAATCTAAGAAACTGCCATGGGCTTCATACATGCTGATTTTACAGAAGAAAAACTGACAATGCTCAGAATCCTCCCCCCCCAAAATGGACAAAACACCTACACATACAGTCTAAAACAGACACAAAAGTAAACTGTACCCTCTCAAAGTAACCACCAAAATTAAACCCCCTTAAATAAATTTAAAAAGGGATGTGCAGGGTACCTTGGTGGGCACCAGAAAAGGTATCTGAGGGTGCTGTGGTGCCCATGGGTGCAACACTGGAGACCTCAGATGTAGATAAAGTTCAAGGTACTTGATATTTGCCCTGGGCTGCTTTGGGAGGAAGGGTGGGATATAAATTGTATAAATAAATAAATTTTTGATATTGTCTTTTGATATCTGAAATAATTGCAAAATATTTTCCTCCTTACTCTCATCTAAAAAAATACTGCACAAAATTAGTAGAATAAAATCATTTTGCAGCATTTGTTAAACAAATAAACTGTTTTAGACTTTCCTTGGGACTGTATTCCAAGTTTCCCAAATGTGGAAGTTTGATGTAGTGGGAATGATAGGTAAATCATAGGCCATAGAGGTAGTATGGTTAAAGAAGAGGGACTGGGAATTATGATGAAGAGGCAAGATGTCATGTATGGTACAGATTATAAAGCCTGTGAACATGGAACACACTAACTTGTTGCTATCTTCTGTGATGTACTGTAGCTACAGGAAATGAAAGCTGAGTGTATGGATTCGCCAGGTGTCAGATGCTTCTTAATTCCTAATGCATGTAAACTACCTGCGCTGCTCCTTGTAGCTGAAGAAAAAGCTTCCTTTATCTGAAAAATTGATTTCTGTAGGTTTACAGCTGTATCCCTATCGGTTGTTTTGGCTGTTATAAATTGGCAAAGGTATTGCAGAGTTCAGCTGAGAGGCTTCCATTGTAAGATAATCTAATGTCAAATAAAATTGGATTGTTATGATATGGACTAGTTCTTACCACTTTTAGCATCTGTGTAACACTACTAAAGAAATATGTAATTGGTTAGTACAATTTTCAATCCACAGAAAGTACAAGAAAAACTGCTATGTCATAAAATACCTGCCTCTTTAATTCCATGAAGGAAGCAGTGACTTCTACATATCCTTCAGCTGGATGTCTAAAAAATGCAAAAAGCCATGTTATCAAATTGTGCACACTGGCAAGAATCTTCTATTTTATAGCGCAGTTGTGCAGTTTATCAGCCAGAAAAAGAATTGTACTGGCACACCTATCTAAACATGTAAAAATTATGGTCTATCTCATTCCTTCCTCAAATCTCTTTCTTATAGAGAGGACTTACTGGAGGGGAGGAAGCGGGGACAACCCCTCAAGGATATCTGTTTGACTCAAGTCAGTATGATTCTCTGGTAGAAATGTATATAGTTGGCTGTAATCCCCTCCACTGCCTATTATCTTTGCAAAATCTTGGAGGATGGGTGAAGTGCTGGATGACCGGAGGAGGGCTAATGTCCCAAGCTGCAAAAAGGAGGAATCTGGGAACTATGGACCAGTCAGCCTGACATTGATTCCTGGGAAAATAATTATTAATTATAAAGTAATCAGTCTGTAAGCACCTTGAAAACAATGCAGTGATTGCTAGAAGCCAACATGGATTTATCAAGAACAAATCCTGCCAGACTAATCTTACCTTGTTGGTTGATCAGATAACCTCCTTGGTAGACTGTGGGAATGCTGTAGACATAGTATATCTTGACTTCAGCAAAGCTTTTGACAAAGTGTTCCATAATATTGTGATTAGTAAGCTAGCTAAATGTGGGCTGGATGGAACAACTATCAGGTGGATCCACAGTTGGCTGCAGAATTGTACTCAAAGTTTTTCTCAATGGTTCCTTCTCAAACTGGAGGGAGGTAACGAGTGGAGTACCCCAGGGTTCAGTCCTGGGCCCGGTGCTCTTCAATATTTTCATTAATGACTTTGAGGAGGAGGTGCAGGGAATGCTTACCAAATTTGCAGATGATATAAAACGGGGTGGGGATAGCTGATACCGTGGAAGACAAACAAAATACAAAGTGATCTTGATAGGATGGAGCATTGGCCTGAAAACAACAGAATGAAATTTAACAGGGATAAGTGCAAAGTTCTACACCTAGGAAAAAGAAACAAAATGCACAGTTATAAGATTGGGGATACTTGGCTTGGAGATACTACATGCGAGAAGGATCTTGGGATTGTTGTTGATCACAAGCTGAATATGAGCCAACAGTGCGATGTGGCTGCAAAAAAGGCACATGCTATTTTAGTCTGCATTAGCAGAAGTATAGTTTTCAAATCACATGAAGTATTAGTTCCCCTCTATTTGTCACTGATTAGGCCTCATCTTGAGTACTGCATCCAGTTCTGGACACTACACTTTAAGAAGGATGCAGACAAACTGGAACAGGTTCAGAGAAGGGCAAAGAGAATGATCAGGGGACTGGAAGCAAAGCCTTATGAGGAAAGACTGAAAGAATTGGGCATCTTTGGCCTGCAAAAGACTGAGGGGAAATATGGTAACACTCTTCAAGTGCTTGAAAGGTTGCCACACAGAGGGGGACCAGGATCTCTTCTTGATCATCACAGAGTGCAGGACACGGAATAATGGGCTCAGGTTGCAGGAAGCGAGATTTCTGCTGAACATCAGGAAAAACCTCCTAATTGTTAGAGCGGTACGACGTTGGAACCAATTATCTAGGGAGGTGGTGCACTCTCCAATAAGGAGGCAGCTGGACAGCCACCTGTCAGGTATGCTTTAATTTGGATTCCTGCATTGAGCAGGGGGTTGGACTCAATGGCCTTTTAGGCTCCTTCCAACTCTATGGTTCTATGATAAGGTACACATTCTTTGAACCTCTCTAACAAGGCTGCATAATGCTGTTTTTTTAAGTTCAGTTTTATTTGCTTAAAACCAAGATTGCTTGGTTTTAAATTAGCAGTTTTAAACCATACTTTATATTTCCTAAACATTTATGCATATCAATTGGCTAAATTATCCAATAAAACTTATGTTAACTAGAGTATTTATATACTAAATGGGAGGGTACATTTCTTTTCTTTTTAAATTTCTGTGTTTATTCTCGTCAGTGTTGCTGCTTTCTGAATCACTTTTCCTAGTTGCATAACGTTCATGCTCTGGCCCATCCCACGCCAGAAAGGCAAAGTAGCTAACAGTCGAAAACTTTTGTTCTTTCCAGCCCATGTGTTTTTGCACGTCTTTGTCTATTTAGAGACAATTAAGTGCCCAGAACTTTCTAGAAGCACGCACAGTGCAGTTTATTTTCATAAAATGAAAAAGAAATATCAGTGTTGCAAAATAGAGTAAGTACCCGTGATTTAAATATAAGAAAAGCTCCCGTATTTGGCATAAAAATAGGAAATACAGAAAGTGACCCAGGTGGGCACAGTGCATTAATTCTTCTACTCTGCAATCCAGTACATGCCTACTCAGATGGCTGACTTATTGACAAGACATTGATTACCTAGCAAATGCAATGATGACTCTTCTATCTAAACTTGTAGGATTAATAGACTATGGACTAGATTCACTGGTGGCAGTAACAGATTTGAATTGGCATGTTCAGAACTATAAAGACTTCAGGTTTATGTAACACTTTTCTTTTAGATGGGTTAGACGGGCTTTCTCTGTAGTGGCCCCCGAACTATGGAACTCTCTCCCCGATGAGGTACGCCTGGCGCCAACATTGCTATCCTTCCGGCGCCAGGTAAAACCCTTTTTGTTCTCCCAGGCTTTTTAACAACATTTTAACAACCTTTTTAACATCTATTGTAACACCTACACTTGCACTTACGCTCTTAATATTTTAGTAATCTTAATTACTTAACATCTTAACATCTTAATACTTTTAACTGATTTAATACGTTTTTAATATTTTTTAGGTTTGTATTGTAGTTGTTTATATGTTTAATTATGTTCTACTACTTTTGGTATATTATTTTTAAGTTGTTGATATATGTTTTTACTTGTATATTGGATGTTTTTATGTTGTGCACCGCCCAGAGAGCTACGGCTATTGGGCGGTATAGAAATATAATAAATAAATAAATAAATAAATAAATTTGAAAGATAAATCAATAATTTCTTATCTGTGAACAAAATCGAAAAACATAAGTGATACCTTTTCAGGAAAACCAATATTTTTACCTTAAAACCATAGTGTTATTATGTGCCTTCAAGTCGATTTCGACTTATGGCGACCCTATGAATCAGTGACCTCCAATAGCATCTGTCGTGAACCACCCTGTTCAGATCTTGTAAGTTCAGGTCTGTGGCTTCCTTTATGGAATCAATCCATCTCTTGTTTGGCCTTCCTCTTTTTCTACTCCCTTCTGTTTCCCCCATCATTATTGTCTTTTCTAGTGAATCATGTCTTCTCATGATGTGTCCACAGTATGATATCCTCAGTTTCATCATTTTAGCTTCTAATGATATTTCTGGTTTAATTTGTTCTAACACCCAAATATTTGTCTTTTTAGCAGTCCATGGTATGTGCAAAGCTCTCCTCCAACACCACATTTCAGATGAGTTGATGTTTCTCTTACCTACTTTTTTCACTGTCCAACTTTCACATCCATACATAGAAATTGGGAATACTATGGTCTGAATGATTCTGACTTTAGTGTTCAGTGGTACATCGTTGCCTTTCAGGACCTTTTCGAGTCCCTCGTAGCTGCCGTCCCCAGTCCTAGCCTTCTTCTGATTTCTTGTCTCCATTTTGGTTAATGACTTTGCCAAGGTATTGATAATCCTTGACAAGTTCAGTGTCCTCGTTGTGAACTTTAAAGTTACATAAATCTGCTGTTGTCATTACTTTACTCTTTTTGACGTTCAGTTGTAGTCCTGCTTTTGTACTTTCCTCTTTAACTTTCATCAGCATTCATGTCAAAACATTACTGGTTTCTGTTAAGAATATGGTATCTGCATATCTTAAATTATTGATATTTCTCCCTCCAATTTTCACACCTCCTTCATCTTGGTCCATTCCCGCTTTCCGTATGATATGTTCAGCATATAGATTAAACAAGTAGGGTGATAAAATGCACCCTGTCTCACACCCTTTCCGACTGGGAACCAGTCGTTTTCTCCATATTCTGCCCTGACAGCAGCTTCTTGTGCAGAGTATAGGTTGTGCATCAGGACAATCAGATGCTGTGGCACCCCCATTTCTTTTAAAGCATTCCATAATTTTTCATGATCTACACAATCAAAGCCTTTAAGCACAGGGTGATTTCCTTCTGAAATTCCTTGGTCCGTTCCATCATCCAGTGTATGTTTGCAATATGATCTCTGGTGCCTCTTCCCTTTCACGACCTGGGAGACCAGGGTTCGAATCCCCACACAGCCATGAAGCTCACTGGGTGACCATTGGTCAGTCACTGCCTCTCGGCCTCAGAGGGAGGCAATGGTAAACCGCCTCTGAATACCGCTTACCATGACAACCCTATTCGTAGGGTCGCCATGAGTCGGGATCGACTTGAAGGCAGTCCATTTTCATATGGTAAGAGCCTTTGTTGTAGAATCTTGAGCATTACTTTTCTTGCATGGGATATTAAGGCAATAGTTTGATAATTAGTGCATTCCTTGGGATCCCCTTTCTTTGGAATTGAGATGTATGTGGAACGCATCCAGTCTGTGGGCCATTGTGTAGTTTTCCATATTTCTTGACAACTTTTTGTCAAAATTTGGACAGATTCAGTCTCGGTAGCTTGTAGCAACTCTATTGGTATGGCATCTGTTCCTGGTGATTTGTTTTTTCCAAGTATTTTAAGAGCAGCTTTCACCTCATATTCTAGAATTCCTGGTTCTTCATCATACAGTTCCTCCATGAATGAATCTGTCTTCCTTGCATCTCCTTTATAGATTTCTTCAGTGTATTGCTTCCATCTTCCTTTTTCATCTTGGTCAGTCAGTGTGTTCCCTTGTTGATTATTCAACATACTCTTGGTTTAAATTTCCCTTTCATTTCTCTAAGATTTTGGAATAGGGCTCTTGTTCTTCCCTTTTTATTGTCCTCTTCAATTTCTGTACAATAACTATTGTAATAGTTCTCTTTGTCCCTATGTACTAGTCGCTGTATTGTTGTGTTTAGGGTTCTGACCGTGTTTCTGTCTCCTTTTGTTTTGGCTTTCCTTCTCTCTTTAACCATTTTAAGAGTTTCTTCAGTCATCCATTGAGGTCTTTCTCTCTTTTTAACTAGAGGTATTGTCTTTTTGCATTCTTCCCTGATAATGTCTCTGATTTCACTCCATAGTTCTTCTGGTTCTCTGTCAACTAAGTGTAAAGCCTCAAATCTGTTCCTTATTTGATCTTTACATTCTTGTGGGATGTTATTTAAATTGTATTTTGGCATTATGATTGCTTTGTTATTAGCTTTACTCTGATTTTCGATTTGACCAGTTCATGATCTGTACCACATTCTGCTCCTGGTCTCATTTTCATTAAATGTATGGAACTTCTCCATCTTCTGTTACCAATTATATAATCAATTTGTTTCCTATATTGACCATTTGGTGATGTCCACATGTACAGTCATCTTTTCGATTGCTCAAAAAATGTTTTTGCAAGAAACAAATTATTGGCTTCACAGAATTCAATAAGTCTTTCTCCTGCTTCATTTCTGTCTCCTAAGCCCCATTTCCCCGCAATTCCTACTTCTTTGTTCCCTACTTTTGCATTCCAGTCCCCCATAATTTTCAGCACATCTTGTTTTGGTGCGTGGTCAATTTCTTCCTGCACTTCTGTGTAAAATCTCTCCAATTCCTCTTCTTCTGCATTTGCTGTTGGAGCGTAGACTGTAAGCTGGTTATGTTAATAGGTTTCCCGTTAAATCTCACTGATATAAATTACTCAGACCTTGCATTATAGTTCTTAATTGTTTTTGCTACATCACTTCTCACTATTAAAGCAGCCCCGCTTCTTAATTTCTCATTTCCTGCATAAAATAGTTTGTAGTTGCCTGACTGAAAATGTCCCATTCCTGTCCATTTTAATTCACTCATGCCAAGTATTGTAATGTTGATACGTTCCATTTCTTGCTTGACAATTTCTAACTTTCCCTGGTTCATACTTTTCACATTCCATGTTCCTATTGTGTGCGTCGTACAACTCTGGACTCCCCTTTCTCATCTGTGCGCATCAGCCTCTGGGCTTCCTTTTGGCTTTGACCCAGCTGCGTCATTAGTCACAGCGCTATTTGTACTTGTCCTTTGTCCTTCCCCAGTAGTTTGTTGAGTGCCTTCTGACCTGGCGTCTCATCTTCCAGCACTATCTCATGTTGCATTTTGGATACTCCGTTTATAGGGTTTTCGTGGTAAGAGGTATTCAGAGGTGGTTTACCATTGCCTTCCTCTGAGTTTGGATGCATCTTAGTCTGGTGTCTTAGCTTTGACCATTCTGCCTTGTGTGCCCCTGCTAGGAGTCTAGCCTCTTGGTCTAGACTCCTGACGGCATTGCTCTCAGCTTCTTCAACACTCTCAAACCCCCTCACCACATTGTGTACATTCTAGAGGGGGTAAAACCATATAAAGAAGTGCAGACAAAACTGCTTTAGTATGCTGAAGGCCTGGGAGGAAGGGGAGCTATAAAGGAAGCAAGTAGCGATGGGAGAAGAGCTGCTTGCTAGAGAATCTGTTTCTGGTAACCTACCCCAGCCAATGTTTTGGGGACGTGTTGCTGATAGGGGAAACAGATTGTAGAAATTTTCTTGTGGGTTGGATGGACTTCTCTAGTTCCCAGACAACTTGTTAGCGAGGTCTCAGGGTATTCTCTGGTACCTTTTAAAGATAATGGCTCCAGCAAAGGTAGGAACCTACTTTCAGCAGGCAAGCCCAGGTCAGTGGGTCTCAGGGTAGTATAATCCAAATCCCCACTCTCTCCTACAAAAAGATGTTTGTTTTTTAATGTGAATATAGCATACCTTAGGGATCTGTTGACTCACTGGCATTGTTCTGTATGGTTATGGCTACTACTTTGTTTAATTTATAATTTATGGTATCTCTTTAATAGTATGCATCATTCCCTCTGTTTCAACATCCAGGCTGTGAATGCTGTTGCCTAGGTTGTGAAACAGCACCATCCATACACAAGACACAGCAGACTTGGGAGAACCCTGAGGGTTGCAGAAGCACTTTTTTTTTTTGAGGGGAAAAAACCCTGGAGCTAACTTCCAAAAAATCTCAGTGAGGACTGAGCATGCTCAGTGGCCATGGAATGTTAACTAAATGGTGGGGGTAGATTATTGTGGAGGAGGGCATGGCTGCTTGATTGGAGTAGCAAACAGCAGCGCTAGATCATGCAGCAGTTTGCTTCTGGTCCAACATATAAGGAATGCTTATCAGATGACTCATTCTCCCAGGGACTGGCCCTTTCAAACTCTTTTGTTCATTCACAGAACTTAAAAATATTAATATTGTGTTTGATCCCTATGCCGGGAGATTGATGCTACTTGTACCTGTTGTTTATATACCACCCATACATAAACAGACCCTCATAAAGCATTCATATACACACTCTTACCAGTTGACCCTACATCTAGAGCAGGGGTAGCAAACATGTAGTCCACAACATCAGGAGGGCACCAATTCCCATCATCCATGACAATCGACCATGCTGATGGAAACTGTAGTCAATTTTATTTATTTATTTATTTATTTTATTAGATTTTTATACCGCCCAACTAGCATTAGCTCTCTGGGCGGTGTACAACAAAATATAAAAATACAAAAACATCTCAAAATCTCATAATAAAATACAGCATAAACATATGTAAAAACAAGAAATCAGAAACAATTACAACAAAATTTAAAACTAAAACAAGTTACATATTAAAACGCCATAGCAAAGAGGAAGGTCTTAACCTGGCACCGAAAGGACAACAATGTCGGCGCCATACGCACCTCTTCGGGGAGACTGTTCCACAATTCGGGGGCCGCCACTGAGAAGGTCCTAGATCTTGTCACCACCCTCCGAACCTCCCTATGAGACGGAACTCGGAGGAGGGCCTTCGATGTAGAGCGTAGTGTACGGGCAGGTTCATATTGGGAGAGGCGTTCTGACAAGTATTGTGGTCCTGCGCCGTATAGAGCTTTATAGGTTAGAACCAACACTTTGAATCTAGCCCGGAAGCATATTGGCAGCCAGTGCAAGCGAGCCAGAACAGGTGTTATGTGTTCCGACCGCCTGGTCCTCGTTAATAATCTGGCTGCTACATTTTGGACAAGCTGTAGCTTCCGAACTGTCTTCAAAGGCAGCCCTACGTAGAGCGCATTGCAGTAATCCAGTCGCGAGGTTACCAGAGCATGTACGACTGATGTTAGGTCCTTCCTGCTCAGATAGGGACGTAGCTGGGCCACCAGCCGAAGCTGGTAGAAAACATTCCGTGCCACCGATGCCACTTGGGCCTCAAGTGACAGGGAAGGATCTAAAAAGACTCCCAGACTACGAACCCGGTCCTTTAGGGGGAGTGTAACCCCATCCAGGACAGGGTGTATATCCACCATCCAATCAGGGAAGCCGTTCACCAGCAGCATCTCAGTCTTGTCTGGATTGAGCTTCAGTTTGTTAGCTCTCATCCAGTCCATTATCGCAGCCAGGCAACGGTTCAGCACATTGACAGCCTCACCTGAAGAGGATGAAAAGGAGAAATAGAGCTGTGTGTCATCAGCGTACTGGTGGCAACGCACTCCTTAGCTCCTGATGACCACACTCAACGGCTTCATATAGATGTTGAAAAGCATGGGAGACAGAACCGAACCCTGCGGGACTCCACATTGCAGAGCCCACGGTGTTGAGCAATGTTCCCCAAGCACAACCCTCTGGAGACGACCCGCTAAGTAGGAGCGGAACCACTGCCAAACAGTACCCCCAACTCCCAGCTCCCCAAGCCTCTCCAGAAGGATACCATGGTCGATGGTATCAAAAGCCGCCGAGAGATCAAGGAGGATCAACAGAGTTACACTCCCTCCGTCCCTCTCCCGACATAGGTCATCATACAGGGCGACCAAGGCTATCTCAGTGCCAAAACCGGGCTGAAACCCCGATTGAAACGGATCTAACATCTGGAGGGCACCAGTTTTTCTATTCCTAAGGTGCTGCCTTCCTCTTTCTCCACTGCTCCCAGGATACTTTAAAAGTCTCCCTATAGCTGAAATGTCTATAAACATTCCAGAGCATCTCAACAGCTTGAGGCGGTTTCTAGGTACACCTTTTAGTTAACTTGAGCAAGAGTGCACTGAGCCAGTTGCCATAGGAGGTTTCAAACCTCATATTTTTCTCTGTTCTTTCGCTGCATTTATCTAATTCCAGCAGTGAAGTGGAAAAACGCTACCAGTGTTTTCATTTGTTACTCTGTTTGTAGAGACAAAATACCAGAAATTCCATGGTGGAATCTCAGTCTCTTAAGAATAATTAAGAGATTAGAAATGCTGCTACGAATGGTAGCAGTGCAACACAACAGATGTACTCCAATTTATGCTAACATTGATGATCCTATTTGTGCACCATCATGGTTAGTTGTTAAAGGAATCATAGGAATCACAAATCTATCTTTTAGCACATCCAAGATTCTCATAAGCGTCCATGGGTACTTTCAAAATAGTACAGCATTTTCTTCAGTGAAAATAATTAATGATGGTTTGACAAATGCATTGAAAAATTTACTAGAGTGTACTTTGATTATTAAACAGAAGTTATAATTGCTTGAAAAAATGCCTGTAACCATTAACCATTCAGTGCCTTAGTTCGCACATCACACTAAGCGAAATCATGGATTGGTATGAATATGTGAGTGCATAGGCTCTCAGAAGATTGTGGCTGCTTTGCTCCTCAGTTTCACTGTTGTGCTGTGCTCACCTAAGCCATGGTTGTTTTAGCGTGCTGTCTGAACCCAGACTCATAGTCTCTCGAGCTAACTGCAAGCTACAAACCAGATGACAAAACTTGGTTACAGCTTATGGTCAGTCTGGAGAGATCTAAACTGCAAGCCTGGTTTTGAATGTAACTAAGTCAAATCACAGCTTAGTTCAGTGCAGCAGCAGAATGACCAGAGAGGAGCAAACTGACCACAATTTCGTCTCTGGGAGCTCAAACATTTTCACTAAGCCATGGTTTAGCTTAGCATAATGTGTGAACCAGACCACTGTGCAGAAACATCTCTGTTGATACCTAATGCAGAAAAGTATGATGTAATTCAAGGTACAGTCAATTGAACAATTTTTTAGTGGGGATGGAGCACTAGATATTTGAGTGTCACTTGAAGTTTCTGGTTCATGAAACCATTTCATTAAAAGCTTAATATGTGAGGCTTTAGAAGTACCAATGTTTCAGTAACCGTGTTGTTGATGAATTGGCAAATCTGTATCTGGACTTTCAGACTGCATGTCTAGACACGGCTTAGAATCCTTCTACCTTTTTTTAATGGGCAGGTTTTTTATTATATAGAGGGAACATTCAGTCATTATATATCTGGAAAATTTAAAGACCGCTAAATGTTAATAAATATAGTGGTGTACAACAATAAAATGGATTAAATAAGACAGATAAATCAGTTTTCCAAAAGAATCCGAATAAAGCACATGCAGTGAAATGACACAGTCTAGGTTTACCATCTGATCTGCTGCTTTGAGAGCTAGGATTATTTCTAGACAGAGTTGATAAAAATCATATTTTTTTAAAAAAAAATGGATTTAAATTTAAAAAATCATTTTTTTTATTTAAATCAGATTTCAAAATTTTCTTCAAACAATTAGTAAAGAAATATTCTAGGTCAAAGATATGATGAATACTAATTATACAACTCCTAATTATATATTCTATGAATATGTTAACAGCAGTTTATAGAGATAGGAGATAACCTGATCAGTCCTATTCTGTAGGTGGTGTATATGAAGTGCATGCGCTGCCTATCAAGTCCTTGCCTCTCTAAGTGCAAAGATGTAGAAGGTCATTGAATAGAGAATTTGGGGAGACAGAGTAGATCTGAACAAAGAGACCACTGAATTGGTAATCCAAGCCCTTAATAGCAGTAGCCTCTTCTGCAGGTGTAGAGAGATTTTTTCTTCCTTTGGACTACTTCATTCTAAATTGAGAAATAAATTGGGAACCGAAAAAGCAGGAAAGCTTGTATTTTTTTTCCAGACAAGGAGCAAGGAAGACAAAGGTGGAAGAAGACTTAAGTTATCTGTACTATCCAACATTTTAAGTTTATCATGTTGACTTGGTTGAATTTGCCTAAATTTTATTTTTTTAAGGAACTTTACATTTACCTAAAAGGTCAAATAGTTAACTATGCAAAAATCCATGTGCATGTTTTGTTAACATTGTTTATTTATTCTTCTGGTTAGTTTTCTTCAACAATCTTATTAGTACAATTTAAAAGCCTGTTTGGTGGTGGTGATTCTGGCACATCACAACAAAAATATAATGATTAAGTGAACCATTGGAGCTGGTTCATCTTCTGAATGGTTTCAGAGTTTCATTCTGCATTAGTACTAAAATGACCAAATTATCATCCCATTTTCGATAAAAATTAATCTGAAAACAATTTAGAATAAATCCTTAGTGTGTATCTACCTTCTAATGAAACCTACATCTCTGAATGTGTATTAAGGTTATCTTAATATACTTCTACTAAAAATGATGATTAAATAGAATCTTCCTCACTAGTGATTTAAACTGTGATTTAAATCTTTAAAACAGTCCTTCAGAGAAGTGATTTAAATCATAATTTAAATCAATTTGATGTATATCAAATCAACCTTGTTATTAAGGTGCAAACTGGTCAACAGCGAACAATTTCTGTTCAATTGAGGGTCATGGTTATGACTGAGGTAGTGCAGAGTATCAGAAATCCTAACATAGAATGTTCTTTGCCATTCTGCTATGTAGTGATAGCAAATGTTGACTCAGTTTCTTAAGTTGATGAAAGGTTAACTTGGTAAAATAGTATATCTCAGTTATATTGCCAACAGTATGACAGTACTAAAGCAGACTTCTGAAGATGACTCTTGTCTCCACCTGATTGATCCAGTAAAAGGCAAGCAGTGTATAAATACTAATTTCCATCATGAAAATGTCACTGAGCTCCAATATGAACATTGTGGGTCACCTTCAATGAAATTAGAATGTATCTATACTTGATACATCTTGTGGAACAGTAACTGGTGTATATCAATTTACATAAAACTGATAGGAAAAAAGGATTTTTCTGCACGCTATCTATTTTAAAAATGGAAATATCTCTGGAATTAGATATTCTTACGCATAGCTTTTTTCTCTGCTATGGATTGAAGATGAACCTATTCATTTACTTTATAGTGTCTTGCATTTGTTGTTTCCTCACTGTTTGTTTTCTTGTGCTTGTTTGGCCATTGGCTTTTGCAGCTTAATCAACAGAGCTTAGGCTATTATTTGCCTTGAAAGATGACACATAAGCTGTTGGTTTTCCCCCCAGAATTGATAGCTCTGTGATGTTTCATTTTTTTCTACCAAGGCTTTGTAGCATTTCCCCCCAGTATATGTACATTTGAAAAAATGCTACGAAGACATGAAATTGAAAGTAGCCTACCTCAATGCCTAGGCACTGTTGAAAGCTTCTCTGTCTTAAATATGAATGGAACATTGCCTATTCTGTTTTAACTGGTCCTGTGATATAATGGCTTCTTGGGGAAGCTCCAGCTTACCAAGTTACTTCAAACAGTCTAACGTCTAAGGAAAATGCACAAAAGTACAACCTACTCATGATGTAGGTGTTGGCTTAGCCTGCTGTTGTAATAGTCGTGATTTTTCCTGAAGGTAGATAATCTGTGCAAGTTGTTGACAAAGAGCTTAGTTTTGGAGTACGTATATAGTACTTCACTGGAATAACCACGCAAAGCTCCAGTGGTCTACTCTTGATTTTCCTCTTCAAAGTGAGGTGTGTCTGTTCCTCCCGGCACTTAGATGTGTATATTTAACGCTCCTTTGCCTCACTTTGTGCTTTATCAGGTAGATCCACTTAGGCCCTAAATTACAGTAATCTTCATACATAATCAGAGAAGGGGGCTGTTTACAAACAAAATCTAAAATCTGCAATTTTAGCAAATTATGTCAACCAAGAACCTTGCATTCTTGGCAGCTTTCATAATTTGATTTTGCTAGAAAAGAAGGGTATGAACTGACAAGATTTTAGTTCAGACTCCAATTTGATGTTCAGAAAACTGCCCACTTCAGTCCAAAGTGCTTCAGAGTCTAATTTTAGCTCAGGGTCTGAGGCCACATTCATGTCAGTATAAATTAGGTTTTCTGCTTTCCTTATTCACTATTTGGTGGGGGTGGGGAGAGAACCCAGTATAACTTCCCACTCTTTTGAAAAAATTGGATGACATTTGCAGGCATAGTCACTCCTCCAGAATGGATAAAAGTCTGCTAAATTGCAGACAAATACGTCCAAGGGTTTTTATGCGAGATTCCATTAAAGTTTGATTTTACAGATGGAGGGGGCAGAACTCATTCATGAGCTTTCTGGGTGACCTCAGGCCAGTCACAGGTGCTCAAGCTAACTGATCTCACAGGGTTTTTGTGAGCTTAAAATACATAGGGAGGAAAACCATGTATGCTACCTTGAGCTCCTTGTGGGAAAGGTGGGATATAAATAAATAAAAATAAAAGGCATTCCCTTTCTTTGGATTTGTTTGTTGATGGTAATTCATTGCCAGTACATACTTTACTATATAAATACTGTATTTTAAATTTCTCTAACCCACTCTGGGACCTACTGATGAATGATGGAATAGTAGCAGTAGCAGTAGCAGTATTCATCATCATCTGCCCTGGAGCTGCCCCCTTGCTCAGCTACTTCTGCAGTGCAGGCAGATGGCAAAGCTGGGATCCACTGCCAACTCAATGATTCTAGATGATGCTGTTCCTCTTCTATGGGGACCCAGAATCTCTTTCATCTGAGGAGATCCTCAAACAATGAGCAAAAGAGGGAGGCGTTGGAGTGGGAATCTTCTATTGCTAATGGCTGTCCCTACTTCTCCTTAGCACCAACATACTTCTCCCTTTTGGGGGGGAGCTAATGAGAAGGACTGCTGAAGATATCCTCCTCTACTAAAGTGGCCACCACATCTGAAAACTCCACTGCAACCTCCTGCACAGTGTCTACATCTATTAAGCTGATTTCCTTACAGCTTCAGTCACATGAGCTACCAATTGCAAACTGCTGCCACCATCTCTACAAAAAGAGCCCAATTTGTAGTAAACTGCCTGTCTTCCCGCTCTCAGAGTGGCAGGGAACTTGCTGCTGGGCACCATTACGGTACCTGCCTGAATAAAGAGGGTGTATTTGAGTTTGGGTGGGGGAGAACTCAAAGGACCTGTTCTGCTGCCCAACACCTCTACCATTGCCATCACCTCTTCCCCTTGGGGCACCACATGGTTTGCTGCCAGTACTATATATGTGCCTCATGATCAGACACAGGTAGAGGGGTGAATGCATATAATATGTAATATATTCCTGCTTTGCTGCTTGCAACTCTTGAGTACTTGTGCACAGTGCAACAACACAGCCCTGTGCAGCAACACAGTGTGTGTGTGTTAATGGGTGCTTAAATGCACACACATACACAAAGACACTAAGAAGTAAATCAAATAAGAAATCACTTGAGAAGTACTAAAAGATAAAATAGACTAGTACTTATTAAAGAAAAAAACACACCTAGAACTGTTTTTAGGAAAGAGGGGGAATAATGTGGACAATAAGAACAACTAACATTTACACTCAAAAGCAGACAATAGTCATATTAAAGGCATAAATGAAAAAGAATGGTAAGGTCTAGGAAGAAAGGGTGGGTATGTAAGGATTGTAATGAGATGTACTTGTATAGGAAAATACACAAGCATAAAAAAAGCCTTCAACTAGAATTCGTTCACTGTTACTGCTTGTAAGAGACAGAACTAGCTGAGAGCAAGAAAAATGGAAGAGTAGAGCTAATTTATTTACTTCAACATCCCTCCCCCAACATCCCTCCCCTAAAGTCCTGAGATTGGAGAGTCCTGATAAAATCATTCCCTCTGATTGCGAACTGGATCTGTCAATCACAAAGGAGCTATCTCTTATACAATGAGTTTAGAGGCAGTTTTGCTTTTAGCAGACAGGCTGCAGCATTTTTCTGACATCCAAATCGCTAAGGTGCCACAGAGCACGTTGGAGGTCCTTGCTTCAGTGCAGGGCACCTTGGACAGAACCTCCCTCCCTTTGGACAAGCAGCCCACTTTGGGGCTTGTCTGAATCTGCTGAACACTCACTACTGGGAAAGGGATGGGAAGAATGCCAGGTTGTTGTTCAGAATACCAAAGTCTTCTTGCCTAGTGGAATCAAGCATCATGGACTCCTGAGATTTCATCTGGCACTACATCTGCATTTTCAATCTTAAATTAACTTTAGCTGTAAGAGTGAGAGATGCTTTCATTTTTATTTTTTGGTTGTTACAGAAGGAAGTTGGAGAAGCATTTACTGTTGTGGTTAAAATGGAAGGTATGAATTTTGGAGTGAGGTTCCTATATTAGGAGTGTTGTGACCAAGTGGTATATGTTAGCTTGGAGAGGTGATGTATTCCTAAAATTGTGTTTGGTAAGGGGTTGGGGTAGTTGAACTGTTCTCTCCCCCAAACGATAATGTTTTCCCTCCCCCACTCAACCTTTCAGGTGCAAATGAGTTTGTGCTGTAGATGCAGTACTTCATGCCACATTGTTTGCAGTGCTAGATAGAGATATGCCAGACCTGTGTTGTAACATTTAAGTGAGATAAATTAGTCTTTCTGTCGTGTTACTGAAAAGTTTATTTATGAAAATGATTTGGATGCATTGCCTCTCTCCAAAAAAACACAACTACCTTACCTCAGCAACTATAAGTTTTTATTCTAGCTCTACTCTTTTTTGAAAAAAACATTCTGTATTAACTACCAACAAAATATTAAGCTCTCCTTTTTTCCCCTTGCCCCAGGTCCAGCAAGACTATGAATCTCTGTTCCAAATGCTTTGCTGGTAAGTGCAGTGTAAAGGTTTGGTTTTGAGAGTTTTTTCTCCTTTTTTAAAAAAACAGTCTAAAGGACATAGTTGGCATCCCCCTTGGAGTTTATGTGTGGGTGTCTGTTTCTTAGTGTGTGTGCGTGAAAGCAGATTCTCCTCACTGTGGTGCTTCATTTATTTACTCAAGTTTGTTGAAATAATCTCCAATGTGTATAAAAGCAAGAACCTCTTGCATACAGACACCAATCTAGACTTCACTTAGCAAAGTTTACAAAACTCTGGAATGCCCTTAACTAGACAACTTCTGTCAGAGTAGCTTGCACTAATAGTTCAGATTGCTGTTACAGAATTTCTGGTTCAATAGAGCAGGCATTAATTATGTTAATTAACCCTAAGGATTGTGTTTATAGTTCCATTACTGGATGGGAAAATATTTCTGCTCCAGCTATAACTTTCTAGCAATAGAAAGATATTTTACTATACTCACTAATGGTGGAAAACAATACCATTTCCAACCTACAACCTTGTTATACATTATTACACGTCGATACATAAAGTGCTTTTAACATGTTTTACTATTATCCCCATTTTACAAATGGGGAACAAAGATGGAAGGCCAGAGGTTTGCTCAGACTAGTGTGCAAGACTGCAGCTAAGCAAGATTTTGATCTAATCCAGATCTCTGGGTTGTACAAGAATGACCTCTACCTCGTAGCAGAGGTTCTTGGTTCAAATCTGTTGCAACCTTGCAGCATTATATGACTGATGGAAAGGAACCACTATAGAAATCTGTAGATATTATATCATAGTCACTTTGGGCAAGTCACATACCCTTGGCCTCTAATCCACATTATGTAAAATGGAGGGGACAGTAGTGTAATTTAAAGAGCAGTTGGGAGGGTAAATGAACCAGATGAGCATTGTAAAGCCTGTAAGAGTTCAATATACGAAGAAATACGCCTGGCGCCTACGCTGCTATCTTTTCGGCGCCAGGTTAAGACCTGGCTATGCTCCCAGGCATTTTAATGTGTTTACTTTTATATTTCTGTGGTTTCTGTTTGTGTTTATTATTGTTCGGCTGTTTTTATTATGATATTTTGTATTTTAATCCTTTTGTACACCGCCCAGAGAGCTATTCGCTATGGGCGGTTTAAAAATGAAACAAACAAACAAATAAATAAATATAGTAGCAGCAATTGAATGAACAAACTCCTTTGTTATGCCTATGGTGCTTTAAGGTACAAGGTGCTGAAACCAAGTGCTCTTCTACTTTATTCACTCTGGAGCTATTTGAATGTTATTGCTCCTGCCACAATCCCAGAACTAGCAAGGTAGCACTATACTAGTATGGAAGCCCTTGTGGATAACTTCACAGTTGAATTTAGTAGTGTAACAGTATTACTTATTTCAAATGCATGAACAAGTTTTAAGCTACTTCTAAATGAAAGAAAATACATCAAACAATGGCAGATTAAATATTAGAGTCATGGTTTTGATCAAAATAGTTTAGGAGCAAATAACCAGTGGAAATCATAGGATTTTCATTGAGATACAATACACTTTCTGTCTTTCTCTCTGTGTAGAATAGACAACATGTAGTATGCAAGAAGTTGTTCTTTTTAGCTTTCTCACAGCTATGTAACCTGATCTCAGACACTGGATATTTTGTAGCAGAAACCACAAGGTGTTAGCCAAAACAATTTATCATGGCCTTTGAACTAAAGCCCATTTTATCAAATGCACTTGTGCTCTAACCCACAGAAGCTTACGCTACAATACATTGGCAGGTCTTTTTAGGCCCTACATTGCTCTTTTGTAGCAAAATCAGATTAAGACAGAAATCATTTTACATTTAAGACAGACATAATTTAAGTCAACAACCTTGACTTAATAAACTCTGCTAATGTACATAGCTGGATTGCTTGGATTGCTTCCAATTTGCTCCTTACTTCAGGCTGACAAGTAAACAAACCATGAAAGGGATAGCTTAGTATTGTGTCCAAACCCAGGATTGTGGCCCTTTATGCACTAACAAAGTTGTGGAGAGTGGAGCATAAATGTGCTGTTCAAATATAATTGGGCTGCCTGGATGCCAAGACTTCCATGATCATATCTGAGAAAGTGCCTCCTTTCCTACAGACCCTCTCGGGTGTTAAGATCAGCATAGGGTGCCTTCTTAGTACCTCTGACAGACTCAGAAGTTCAGGGAATGGTTGCCTGGGAAAGGGCTTTCTCTGTGGCAGCCCCTAAATTGTGAAATTTCTTCTGCACAGAGGTGTGCCTGGCACCTTAGCTGTACAGTTTTCAGCAAATGCTAAAGATGCACCTCTTTACCCTGGCCTTTGGCACTTTTCTGGACCCACCCTATTCTTGTGAGTGTAATTTGTTTCAATTGCTTTTAATGCTGAATTTTAGATAGTTGCAATCCACCCTGTGATCTACTAGTGAAGGGTGGGCTGATGATGACAATGACGATGATGTTAGAGGTCCCTTGACATTATGGTGACTGGCATTCTGCCTCTGAGACTTGAATACAAGTTAATCTTAACCAGGACACTTAAATAAGAAAAATGTTGAACTTTAATGTGATGTAAAAAGTTAAAGGAATGACTGATTGATTGATTGACTGAGTTTATTTATATGCCACCTTTCCACAGCAAGCTGTGCCCAAAGTGGCTTACAACAAAGAGAAGTCACTTTACAAAACATAATAAATTCAAGCAGGACAAATACCAACAATGTAAAAACATAAAATTAATTCAGTATTACAAAAGAAATAATCTAGATTGAAATACTTTAAGTACAAAGCGATAAGTACATTCTTAGCTCTGCTGAGATAAGATAAAGCTAAATAAATTAAACTGTTATATTTACATACCTAAAATACAAATTTGGTTCACATTTATACATTTGCAAGGTGAGTGAATGATGGGTTTTACTTTTCATAAAAGCAGTCTAAAATGGGTGTTTTTATACTGTAAGTTTTTTCATGCTTATATTTAATTAGAATATTGCAAACTTAATGTATGAAGGAAAACTTGAGGGCTCTTGATCTTCACTTCATTTTCTTTCTCTTTTTTAGAAAAAAGAAATCCACACAATGAAAAAGGTTAGTAACTAATAAAATTAATTGAAATATTTTAAAGCCATTAAGGTGTCCTATTCATGTCCTTTGCACAGTCCAACAGCCTTTGCTCGAAATTCCATAGAAATAAGACTGTAAATATATAAATTACTAGATCAACCAAGTTATACAAGTAGTGGCTGTTTGATTCCTTCAAACTAATTTTTCCATATTTCAGACTTACTGTGATCAAGGGGGTTTGCCCTAAAGCAAGTATTGGGCAATCTAAGACTGGGGCAGGCCACGAAAGGGAGAACTGAGGAAACTGACTGCAAATGTTTGAAATGATAACAGAATACATGACAAGATCAGATACTACTTAGCAATCTCATTTAACCTTTTGAAAACAGTAGGACTTCAGTGTCCCAATAAAGGATAGATGTTAAACTCTCACATTGAATTGGCCCAGAGTACTGGCGGTGCAGGAGGTAAGGTGCTGATGGCTGGTTGCTGGAAGCTCCTGTTTAAGACCCCTCTCAACATCTTATCATATCATATATTGCTTAGTTGTGTCACTCTAATAATGCCACAGATGCAGATGCAGCGGCGTATCTTCTGATCATAAACTACTAACATAACAGCTTCAGGCAGTACATTTATAGTTTTGACGTATGAGGTGCATGCAATGTAAGTACGTGTGAATAAGGCTGCAGCCAGTGATGGTAAGCAAAGGAAAAATTGATAAAGTATTATGATTCAAGTAATTTCATATCCCTTTCTTCAGCTTTAGATCAGAGTATCTCTTTTGATGTACTTTCAGATTGGTGAATCAAGCCTAATTTTCTGCCCTTACTCTTTTTACCTATTGCTGCTTCCTTATAATTCATTACAGCTGAAATGAGTTACAACCTTCAAGTGAATACATAGTCTTACTTTACATCAATTGAAATACTACACCTAATATAAAGCAATTTTGTTACTACAACAAACCTCTTGCATAGTAGCATATAGAAATGAGTGTGAGGAAGTGTGGAAAAGTTTGAAACTTGGGGCTGTATTCAATGAACTCAATGTGCTAATGGGAGCCAGTGCAAGGATTCCAGCTAGTGCATCAGGACTTCCTCCCCCTTTGCCCTTTCAAAATCTGCTCTAGAGGGTCAGGAGAACCACGAGAAAAACACGTGGGGGGAGGTTGTTCCCTCTCCTCACAAAAATGAGATCTTTTTAGCGCTGTGATGAGTATAACCCTTGCTCTCTGAGTTGCTTAGCAGTTGCCCCATGTTGTCTCTTTGTCTCTTCTGGGTTGTCATAAAGAGGAAACCCATGAGAGTGAGTCTCTGTCTGTCTGTCTGTCTGTCTGTCTGTCTGTCTGTCTGTCTGTCTGTCTGTCTGTCTGTCTGTCTGTCTGTCTGTCTGTCTGTCTGTCTGTCTCTCTCTCTCTCTCTCTCTCTCTCTCTCTCTCTCTCTCTCTCTGGAAATATTTTATAAACAAATGATGGTCAATTAAGCAGCTTAAAACTACTGTATCTGTTGTGGGTCCTTTCTTTGTAAACTAGAGGTAGCTAGTTTCTTGCACCATAATCTGAGTAAGGAGAAACATTTTCAGTAGAGACTGGCATTTTCTCTAACAATTGTGAAATTTAAAAATTGGCACATTACAAACACTGGAAAGTAACTCAGCAAGATGATTAGAAGTAGAGCTCCTCAGTTATTTTGGCATGAACTTTCGTAGGCAAGTATTTCAATTGAGAGAAACTTTAGTAATTTTCAACATTTGAGTTTGTGCTTTCTGATGTACAATATGCCCATTATTTATTTATTTATTGTATTTATATACCGCCCCATAGCCGAAGCTCTCTGGGAGGTTTACAGTCTCTTTCAGTTGCCTTATAATGTAGATCATTGTTGTTCCTGCTTTAATACATTGATTTCTGAGGCTTGAGGGATTGTACAGGTCCTTCCAGTAGTCTGTGGCTGTGCAGAGATAAAAGTCCCATACCTGATTCACTGGATGACACTCAATAGCAAAACTTTCACTTTTATCCATACCACTGTATAATCTGAGTATACATTACTGCTAGACAGCATGCCCTAAAATAGTAAGTCTGAATAATGTGATTGATTTGGTTGGCGCTACATCATTACATCTTGCCTTTTGGCCAGCCATTCTGGTAAGTTAAAATAATATCAAATATAAACATTTCTGCAAGGTAGAAGAAATTATTATTGTGGATAGTGGACCTCATGTAAATGTTTTATTCCAGAATGCAGACTTTTATTTTAGCACCTTGACTTTTTTGAGATTAGTTTATGTATGTCTGTGACAAGAAAATAGAATGTAACTGTGTGCTAAATGGAATCTTTCCTGCAAAGTGAGTTTACTTAAATCAAAATTGTATTGGTTTTATCTTCATTGTAGGTTTAGAAAACTATAAAAGCTACTTTAGTGCCCAATCATTATACTTCACATTAGCGTTTCACCTCTCGTGGCAGGTTGAAGGACTCAACATGTAATTTTATGGGCTTATCATATTGGCTCATTAAGTGGCTGAAGGCATAATTTCCTTCAGAAATACAAAACCTTTGTACTCTTCCTCTTCTTCCCCCCTCCCCCTGACTCCTGAATAGTTTTTAGATTCACAGTGCTCCCTGCTGCTGGTATGGGAGTCTAGAACTACATGGGACTTTATATTCATCTATTGCCTTAACAGACTATTCAAAAAACAAACGTGGGTGTGCTGTAGAAATCATTTTGGGCTATTGTTTAATCTGCTGGCAGGTTAAGAACATAAGAAGAGCCTGCTGGATCAGGCCAGTGGCCCAGCTAGTCCAGCATCCTGTTCTCACAGTGGCCAACCAGGTGCCTGGGGGAAGCCTGCAAGCAGGACCTGAGTGCAAGAACACTCTCCCCTCCTGAGGCTTCCGGCAACTGGTTTTCAGAAGCATACTGCCTCTGACTAGGGTGGCAGAGCACAGCCATCATGGCTAGTAGCCATTGATAGCCCTGTCCTCCATGAATTTGTCTAATCTTCTTTTAAAGCCATCCAAGCTGGTGGCCATTACTGCATCTTGTGGGAGCAAATACCATCATTTAACTATGCGCTGAGTAAAGAAGTACTTCCTTTTGTCTGTCCTGAATCTTCCAACATTCAGCTTCTTTGAATGTCCACGAGTTCTAGTATTATGAGAGAGGGAGAAAAAAAATTCTTTATCCACTTTCTCAATGCCATGCATAATTTTATACACTTCTATCATGTCTCCTCTGAACCACCTTTTCTCTAAACTAAAAAGCCCCAAATGCTGCAACCTTTCCTCATAAGTGAGTCGCTCCATCCCCTTGATCATTCTGGTTGTCCTCTTCTGAACCTTTTCCAACTCTATAATATCCTTTTTGAGATGAGGCGACCAGAACTGTACACAGTATTCCAAAAGCAGCCGCACCATAGATTTATACAATGGCATTATGATATCGGCTGTTTTATTTTCTCTATTATCTCTAGCATGGAATTTGCCTTTTTCACAGCTGCTGCACACTGGGTCAACATTTTCATCATGCTGTCCACTACAACCCTGAGGTCTCTCTCCTGGTCGGTCACCGCCAGTTCAGACTCCATGAGCGTATATGTGAAATTCAGATTTTTTGCTCCAATATGCATAATTTTACACTTGTTTATCTTGAATTGCATTTGCCATTTTTCTGCCCATTCACTCAGTTTGGAGAGGTCTTTTTGGTCGTCAGCAAACTTGGTCACTTGACTGCTCACTCCTAATTCTAGGTCATTAATGAACAAGTTGAAAAGTACAGGTCCCAATACCGATCCTTGAGGGACTCCACTTTCTACAGCCCTCCATTGGGAGAACTGTCCGTTTATTCCTACTCTCTGCTTTCTGCTTCTTAACCAATTCCTTATCCACAAGAGGACCTCTCCTCTTATTCCATGACTGCTAAGCTTCCTCAGAAGTCTTTGGTGAGGTACCCTGTCAAACGCTTGTCAAAGTCTAAGTACACTATGTCCACTGGATCACCTCTATCTATATGCTTGTTGACACTCTCAAAGAATTCTAATAGGTTACTGAGACAGAACTTTCCCTTGCACAAGCTGTGCTGGCTCTGTTTCAGCAAGGCTTGTTCTTCTATGTGCTTAGTTAATCTAGCTTTAATAATACTTTCTACCAGATTTCTAGGGACAGAAGTTAAGCTAACTGGCCTGTAATTTCCGGGATCCCCCCTGGATCCCTTTTTGAAGATTGGTGTTACATTTGCCACTTTCCAGTCCTCAGGCACGGAGGAGGACCTGAGGGACAAGTTACATATTTTAGTTAGCAGATCAGCAATTTCACATTTGAGTTCTTTGAGAACTCTCAGGTGGATGCCATCCGGGCCCGGTGATTTGCCTTTTTTTATATTGTCTATTAAGCCTAGAACGTCCTCTCTCGTTACCATCATTTGTCTCAGTTCCTCAGAATCCCTTCCTGCAAATGTTAGTTCAGGTTCAGGGATCTGCCCTATATCTTTCACTGTGAAGACAGATGCAAAAAATTCATTTAGCTTCTCTGCAATCTCCTTATTGTTCTTTAGTACACCTTTGATTCCCTTATCATCTAAGGGTCCAATCACCTCCCTAGATGGTCTCCTGCTTTGAATGTATTTATAGAATTTTTTGTTGTTGGTTTTTATGTTCTTAGCAATGTGCTCCTCAAATTCTTTTTTGGGATCACTTATTGTCTTCTTGCATTTCTTTTGCCAGAGTTTGTGTTCCTTTTTATTTTCTTCATTCGGACAAGACTTCCATTTTCTGAAGGAAGACTTTTTGCCTCTAGGAGCTTCCTTGACTTTGCTCGTTAACCATGCTGGCATCTTCTTGGCCCTGGCGGTACCTTTTCTGATCTGCGGTATGCACTCCAGTTGAGCTTCTAATATAGTGTTTTTAAACAACTTCCAAGCATTTTCAAGTGATGTGACCCTCTGGACTTTGTTTTTCAGCTTTCTTTTTACCAATCCCCTCATTTTTGTGAAGTTTCCTCTTTTGAAGTCAAATGTGACCGTGTTGGATTTTCTTGGCAATTGGCCATTTACATGTATGTTTAATTTAATAGCACTATGGTCACTGCTCCCAATCGGTTCAACAACACTTACATCTTGCACCAGGTCCCAGTCCCCACTGAGGATTAAGTCCAGGGTTGCCATCCCTCTGGTTGGTTCCATGACCGACTGGTTTAGGGCATAGTCATTTAGAATATCTTGAAATTTTGCTTCTTTGTCACGACTGGAACACATATGCAGCCAGTCTATGTCCAGGTAGTTGAAGTCACCCATTACTACCACATTTCCTAGTTTGGATGCTTCCTCAGTTTCATATCTCATCTCCAGGTCTCCCTGAGCATTTTGATCAGGGGGACAATAGATCGTTCCCAGTATTAAATCCCTCCTGGGGCATGGTATCACCACCCACAACGATTCTGTGGAGGAGTCCACCTCTTTGGGGGTTTCGAGCTTGCTGGATTCAATGCCTTCTTTCACATATAGAGCGACACCGCCACCAATACGTCCTTCTCTGCCCTTCCGATATAGTTTATATCCAGGGATAACTGTATCCCACTGGTTTTCTCCATTCTACCAGGTCTCCGTTATGCTCACTATATCAATGCTCTCCTCTAAGACGAAGCACTCCAGTTCTCCCATCTTGGTTTGGAGACTTCTAGCATTAGTGCACAGGCACTTGTAAGCAGTGTCTCTCTTCAAGTGTTTTTGGCACTTGTGGTTTGGCCTGTGGTAATTTATTTATTTATTTATTTACGTACTTACGTACTTACTTACTTACTTACGTACTTACGTACTTACTTACTTATTTAGAATTGATATCCTGTGCCCCTGCTCTCACAATGCCTACTTCTAGGCCTACCCCTTTTAAAATTTCATCATTCCTTTGGTCTTTATCCCAGGGGGGAGGTTTATTCCGAACCGGACCTTCCTCAGCTCCTGTCGGGTTTCCCCCCTCAGTCAGTTTAAAAGCTGCTGTGCCACCTTTTTCTGGCACTACAGTCATTGATACAAATATATTAGAATTTTGTCCTGCTGATGTTTCTTTAAGAATTTCCAAATACTGGTTTTTTGAATATTTCAGATCTGCAATTTAGTAGTCTGTTGTCAACAGAAAGAAATTTCTAGATGCACAAAAGAAGAGCATGACGTGTTTGCATTCCATGAAAAGGGAAGTTGTTCTCTGAGCTGTCTGTTCAAGAACATCCTCTTGTGAATAGGAGGTCTGCAGTACAATTTATCCTACATTAAAGCCTGATAGAAGTTGGCACCTCAATTTGTGTTTCTCCATTAGGCCAGTGCTTTGTGATGTATTTTAACAGCATTCAGGCTTGCCTTTATAGCTGTAGCCTGTTGAGTGTCTGGTGCAAGACTTTTACTGAAGCCATTCTCTGACTAGCATTATGAAGCTGGCAGCACTTTGTGTTCCTGTCTATTTTATATTGAGCTGATTTAGCATGCTTTTAAAAAGCATAACTATTGCTTTAAATGGTAATAAATGTGCCCATAGCTACATATGCATAGCTAGGAGACCCATCCTTACACTATTCTCACAGTGTATGTAGGTCTTTAATAGCCACAATGTTTATTTTATATAGCTAAGTTATTGTGTTTGGTTCCCAAAGTGTTAGGTTTAGATCAGGGGAAGGGAATATGCCCTCCCACCCGCAGTTAACATGGGCAGTGTTCAGGGATAATGAGAGTTGTAGTCCAACACAGTCCCCAGCTCTGATTCAGATTAACAGTAGAGTGCAGAATGAAAAAATGAGTGATGGTAAGTGTATTCCAAATCTGAGGATGAAATCTATTTATTTCAAAAAAATGCCACTATTCATCGAATTTGATTCCAGATTGGATTACAAAATTAAGATATAAATCCACATAATATAAACAACCAGCAAATAAAAACAGCAGTCAGCAAGATTTTAAAATGTCTATGATACTTTAAAACCTGGGAGAATAAAAAAGTCTTTAACTGGCACCTAAAAGAAAGCCATATTGGTGCCAGGTAAGTGTCCTTAGGGAGGGTGTTGCATTGACTGAGTGCCACGGCCAAAAGGGCTTTTTGTTTGGCATGTGCTTCAACTCTAACAAGGGAGAAGGGCCAAGGCCCCAATTGTGAAAAAGGACAGTTGGGTCGTAGCTATCCATTCCATGGATGGGTCCTTCTTAGTTAACTACTTTGGGAACCATTGATAAGTCATCAGAATACCATATCAGTATGGCTTAATCAATAACATCTTTACTTCCTTTTAAATGGCAGAGAAATGGAAATAGTTGTATGCTAGCTACCCTAAAAGTCTGAATCCTGTTTAGCTTTTTGACACTTTTCCTTACTGGTTTTTTGATTGCCTGGCAAACTTCGCTAGTCATCACTGAAATTCTTCAGTCAAAAACATATGGAAAACCTTTCACAAAGATATATTTGTGACAATGTTCATTTTTCTCTCTGGCAAAATGTGTCCGGTTTGTTTGTTGCTTTGTAATTCTCTCTCTTTATACTTTGTCCTATTTAGATGATGTTCACCTCACTTCTTGCCCATTAACCTTGCTCTTGTAAGGCCTGCTGAAACTAATTTAGCTCCGTGTGTGTGTTCTCAGATGACTTGGTTGTCGGTTGTGAAAAGACTTTTCCATGTTGTCAGTGTGAAGGGAGTTAAAGGTTGATCAGTATGATTTCTTCAGTTCATTATATATATTTTGGTTGCACCTGTTTTTTGTTTCATGTTTGCTGGAGTTGTGAGGGAAGGAATCTTTTCTGTCCATGCTTAGCAATTTAGCTGAATTATGGAAAAGCCTGTTCTCTGTTTTCTGTGTTTGCTCATTTGAAAATCTCATATAGTTTATAAAGACACTAGTGATTTGTTCCCCAGCCTCCCTATAGAGCTGGTTCCATATTACAATCTAATTCCACGTCCGTGTCGTGCACTCCTGAGCCGTTAATTTGTACATTTCGATGCAGTTTGTTCCATCGTGTTTTTGTAATCCAAACTGAATGTAACTAGCTATGTGCTTTTGGGACCTTGCCTTGCCTTGCCAATTAGAACAGGTGGTTACTGAGAGAGAGTATGTTTTAAATAAAACATGGCACTGCTGAGTGGGATTTAAATCCTTTGGGAGTAAAAGGAACTGTTTAACTCTTTCTCTTCAAAAAGGAGGCCAGCCTATGAGAGGGTGCGTTTTTCAATGCCTAATACATTCCTTTTGGAAGGAAATCAGATTCATTCTTTGTTAGTAGCATAATATTTGTCATTGGAAACATGTATTATTCGGAGTTGTATGGGATTTATAGAAATGCTGTACGATACTCCAGGTTGTCAAGGCTTTTGCTAATTGATAGCAAGCAGAAAACAATACAAGAATCACCTAAACACTCTATTTCGCTATTGCTCTTCCAACTTAGAATGACAAGCAATTAAAATACTAACCTTGATAGACCTGGGGTCATTAGGGCCTCCAAGAATTTTGGTAAGAAGATTAATTTATTTAACTTTTTATTGGCATTAATTGGCTTATAATGAGCACTGGCCTCCTGTGAACACTTTCAAAATAAGAAGGCCACACTGAACAGCTAATAAACCCTATTATGAAATGCTTGGTCTCTTCCAAATGGAAGCTTTTATAGAAGGGGAATGGGCAAACATATCACTTCAATTGAGTAAGAATACCATTCCCAACAAATTTCTTGACTGGTATAGTATTATTTGTCAAGACTGAGATATAAGTACAGGACTTGAGGGGTATTTGTGCTGCCTTCTTGAGGCATCGGTAGAAACCAGCCACTGGTGTCTTGTATTCATAATAATTCACCAAAAGCAAACTTACCACTTAAGAATGGTAGAAAGTGTCAAAAAATTACTCAAGGATACACAAAGTAAAATAGAAATCATTTATTTTCTTGTAAGCTTTGCTTACCTCAGGACAAAGTTGTTTCCAGAAAAACAGTAAGAACCATTTTTCTTTTCTTCACTAATGGTTGGAGGTCTTAGGCCTTGCCCTGTTACTGGAGGTGTTTATCTTGTTTTAAAAGAAAGACACAGATGGTGTACCTGTAGGAAATGCTACATTCTGGGTTACTTTTAAAGCACAAAAACACAGTTCTTTTCTTTATATCCCTATCTACCATTGTACTCCTGACATGATTGTGACTGCATTTTCTCTCTCAAATATTAAGCTGTAATGGACATTCCTGGATTTATGTATAACATAAAATAATAACCTCAAATCTTATCTATTAGGGGCCCTATCACACACCATGCAGAGGAAAAGTCTGGTTTGTTACAGTGTGCGTACTCATTGGAGAAATGCAGCCAATCACAGCTCATGATTGTGATTGCAAATATGTATTTGCCATCCATTTCCAGGTGCACATCTGAAATTGTGAAGCCTGAAGAGGTCTGAGGATATGCAACTTAAAACTTTCTAGTAGATTTCAGCAGCTAGCTACTGGTCTTGGATTATTTAAACAAATAGTTATGAGTTATGGCTAGTTAGATATTTGGAGTGCATCCCCATAATATCTCTATTTCTTTTCCCTCTTAAAGTGGGCACTTCAGTTGGTTAACTATTGAGTGGAAACTCTTAGACAAATAGTCAACTATAATTGCTCTATTAATATATTTGGTAGCTCTATTTAGAATTCAGCACCTAGCAAATATCAGACCACCATATTATAATGATGGAAAAAGAAATTGAGATGCTTTAAAGAGAGAACCATGTAAGATATCCCAAGATAATTTGATGATATTGGTCATCCCAATTCCTGCATTTCTTAGCAGAGGGTTTATTTTATTATGAACCCCTTTGATAAGTGAAAAGATCACACTTAATGCGTTTGCTACTGTTTGAACTGTCTAATAGAATCAAGGGTAAAAAGTTCATTTTTTTTAAAGATAATTTATTCTAAGTATAAATTATATATAAAGTTTAGATAGTGCTCTCCCAAAAGAGCCTAGGATGACATAAATCCTTCCTTGGTGAGCATTTCTGAACCCAGTTGCTCCTGTTATGTAAGTTATGAGGAGAGAACTAAACATTTTAGTCCAGTGACTTTCAATAGAAAGCCATGAGAACTTTGTCATTGGTTTAATGAAATGTGGATTGTAATAATTTTCCTATGTTTTTCTGGCTTCTAATTGATTTTTGTCCTGCATTGTCGGAGCAATCATTACATTGTATCCAATGCCGTGCCAGTGGAGTTCAGTTCAGTTTCCTCCCCCACCCCCAGCCTGAGTGCTTCCAAACTCTTCTCCCAATGTTCTGGAGCTGTGTTTGAGGGCGCACAGGAGCCTGGAGGGGACAGGAATGGAAGAGAAAGTTCTCTTGCATGAGCAGAGCTGCAGTGTTGAATACAGCCCATTACATTTAATAGGAAGGCAGTTTGTAGTTCATTTCAGTTTATATGCCACCTTTCTGCATATGACACTCAAGGCAACAAGTTCTCTGTGTGTGCAAGTAACCATACAGAAAGAGAATATTGTGTGTCTTCTCTCCTGCGTTACTGAGCATAAACGTAAGCCATATCTTGCTCTAGAGTGATGGAAAATCCACATTTCAGTTAGGACTTCTGAAGAAGTTGCTACTGGAACTTTTAAGCAGGTTCCAGAGAGGTATTTGCACCAGTAAACTTGTACACTGTTGCACTACAATGGGCTGGTTCCAGACATAAGCATGCCAAAATAGACTGGCAGAAGTGGACTTCCCATCCTCACCAAAAGTCTCTTGTTGAGGGGTTGGGGGCCTCTGCTGAATGGAGTGAGGTATGGCATGGGGGGGAGGAGTCCTTGATAATCGAGTGCATGCAACTTTGGTGAGCAGGACCTCTGTTTACAGAAGTTGCCTTTGACCAGTTTGGGATTTAACCCCCAACCAACAGCACCCCCAATTTAGTAGGATCCTCCAACCCGTACAAGAGGCTTTGGGGTAGTGGGAGGCTGCTACACTGGTGGAGAGAGATTTGCTTCCTCCAGCCCCTTTGGCACCCTTATCTCTGGATTCAGCCTCTATATGTTTCTGTGATGTTTGATATCTGCCTCTGCCCCCTACTTCACTCCATTCAGTTAACTGATTTCAACATTATTCTGCATTGGCTATTTATTTGCCTGAATAAGGTAATTGGAGCACTTCCTAGTTGGTGCTGAATGCTTTAATACATGAAATAGAAATGTTTCATCCCTAATGAAAAATGTTAAATACAGCATAGTGGTAGTAGACCTACAGGCATCTTATGGAATTATTTCTACCTCTTAAAATGTTTAGGTTAGGAAACATCACATATTAAAGCATATTCAGTGTATAGGCTTTTAAAAAACTGCTTTTTCATCACCAGTCATTAAGTTCACAATTCCCCCCCCCCCCCACTCATAGGAGATGCATAGGTATGGAATTTGTCAACCTGCAAAGACTTCAAATAATGGAAAATGTAATGAAGAGTCCCTTTAAGTGCAGTTGGTGTTCATACATGATGTGTGTGTGTGTGTGTGTGTGTGTGTGTGTGTGTGTGTGTGTGTGTGTGTGTGTGTGTGTGAGAGAGAGAGAGAGAGAGAGAGAGAGAGAGAGAGAGAGAGAGTAGAGTGTGTGTGTGTGTGTGTATGTCTTCAACCAATATCTAAAATTGTGCTGGAAAGCAGTTACACAGGAAGGAAGCCAGGACGCAGGCTTGAGAATTGACTTAATGGATCTCAGTAGCCCACTACTCCAGCCCACTGGTTACAGGGACCATACAACTCCCCTGCTGCAACAGCTCCACTGGCTGCCAGTCTGTTTCCGGATACAATTCAAAGTGCTGGTTATGACCAATAAAGCCCTATACAGCTTAGGTCCAGACTATTTGTCAGACTGTATCTCCCTATATGAACCTGCCCTGGCCCTGAGATCTTCAGGAGAGACCCTTCTCATGATCCCAACACCTTCACAAGTGCGACTGGTGGGGACACGAGATAGGGCCTTTTCGGTCGCTGTCCCTAGGCTCTGGAACTCCCTCCCTAGGGAGGCAAGAATGGCCTCCTCTGTGCAGTCCTTCCGCCGACAGCTAAAGACTTTTTTCTTCTGGCAGGCCTTTGGAACTGAAGGTTTTAAGGGTAGTGACTGAAGAGGATGCTGTATGTTATTGTTTTACTTGTATGCTCCTAAACTGGGTTGCAGTATTTTAAGAGTATATCTAATTGGTTTTAATATCTTAATAGTTTAATCCTGTTTTAATGCTGATTTTATATGTTTATATGTTTAATATTTGTATAGGTTCTTAATGATATGTACTTATTTTTATCTGGCAGCCTTGAGTTCCAGTTTGGAAAAAGGGCGGGGTATAAATAAAGATAATAATAATAATAAGAAGAAGAAGAAGAAGAAGAAGAAGAAGAAGAGTTGCCAATGCATGGATACGTTCCAACACAGTGCATTGCACTCTTTGGGTCACATGCTTACAAAAGAATGAATTATTTTTTTCGGTTCAGGGCAGTATCATAGCAGAGCATTTGTCACTTAGGAAATAAAATCAGAATTTGCTGCTTCCATTTTCCCTCCTGCGCTGCTTCCTGTGAGAGCAGCAAAACCCTGATCTGATAACCTATTTGCTTTTGTTTGTTTGTTTTTTGGCAAAAGTGGCTTACTGAGGAATTATTTTGAAGATAACAACCAAGATGTGTTGCTTTCTGAAGTATATGTTTATAAGTCTCCAAATAATGTGGACTCAGTTAATAATTTTAGAATTTTAGAGAACATGTTTGCTATTATGTCCTAACTACAAACTTAATTGATGTCTTGTGAAGTTTGATCCACAAAGAGAATTTCAGCATCCTTGTATGAAGGCAAGCTTTTTTATGCAGCTAGCATACAAAACTAGCTAGCTCCTTTAAAAGGAAATGTGCAAACAGTGATACTTTGCATTCACTAATCTATGATCAAAAGTGAGATCCTTCCAAAATTAGGCTTTATTGTGCCAGATCTAAAGTTTAGTTATGTCAGTCATATGCATTTGTTACGTAGTCCCATTCCTTTGAATTTATTTAGCTTTGAATGGAAAAATTATCTATTAGAAGATACTGTATATCAAGCATATAGGTAACGCAGATTCTTCCTTCTTTCATGTAGAGGGAAGTGTTTATATCTGGACCAGTTTCAGTCCACTTTCAAGCCTGCTAATTCTCTTTGCACTCTTGGCAGCTTCTGATTCTATTGACCACAGTATCCTTTTGGGGGCAGCTCTGGGATGTGGTGTTTGGTGATGTTATACTGCAGTGATTCATCTCCTACCCCCAAGGCTATTTCCAGAAAGTAGTTGTGGGGGGGGGACTATTGATAGGGATCATAGCAGAAGTTCTGTGGTGTCCTGCAGGGTTCCATCTTGTCCCCCATGCTGTTTAGCATCTGGGAGCCTCAGAGCTGTCATCTGGAAAATTGGCATAAGGTGTCATCAGTATGCACATGATGCCCAACTCCATCTCTCTATTCCATCTGCATCAGGAGAGGTGGTTCAGGCAGCAAGCCTCCTCAGTAGACACATTATTTCACGTAATGTTCGAAGAGTCTTGTGTAATAGGATCTTTAGACAGTGGCAATAGTGTGTCTGGGCAGATTTATCCAGTAACTGAAACTCTCACACATCTTAAAATGGGAATAATGTTTATTGAATAACACACAGAATCAAAATATACGCATTTAATACTACGATAGGGAATAGCTCACTAAAATATGCACATCTATTTTGGCAACAGGGAATTGCTGAACAACAATATCCATATATTTGATTTGAGAGAATTTTCTGCATAAACTTTCACACACATAACACAACATGCAAGAAGGAGCAAGCACATGGGGCATAAGAGGAGGAGAAGAAAGGAGGAGTAACTGGAGGGATAGGTGTACAGCAGAGTGGCGTTTTGGAGGAAAGGCATGATCTCAAAGAGGTATGCTGGTCTGCTCTTTCTTTGGGCTCATGTTGTGGACTAGGAGTCAGTCATGTGCAGCCAGCATGAACTCAGTGGAAGATTGGGTTAGCGAAGGACCAAAATACTTGTCTAAAACACCCAGAAGACAGAATGTGAAAGATGCCTTTCCCAGCCTCTGTGAGCAATCCTGAAAAAGTAGGTGCATTGAAACATATGGGTCAGGCAGAAACAGTGGGGCAAGTGGGCAAGAGGGAATCCTGAAAAGGACTTTTTAGTGGCTGCAGCAAGGGTTTCTGCTTCATTAAGCATGGATCCAAGGAAAGCAGGAAAGGAAAAACAGGGGAAAGACAGTCAAGTCAGACCTCGGGTTCTGTGTTGGAGCTTAGATGCAGCAGAGTTATTTTAGCGGCAAATAGGTTGGAACTCGAGCAAGGGGGACAATTTTGCTCGGAAGCCCTAGCTGTTTACCTCCTAAACAAAAGCTGCAAAGCATATTTTAGTACTGAATAAGCACAGTTGCCGTCACTGGTCAAGCTTGCTTTTCCTATAAACTAGTATAGCTCTGCCACTACTTGGCAAGATGGGATCAGAGAAGACCCCTGGCATCTTAAAGATATTAAAACCTTTCACCCCTGAGGGCATACTAGGGACCTGGGTCTTTCAAAGCAACCTCCAGAAGACTGGACAACATATAATACTAACTTATTTGGGGTTTGGAAAGTGATAGATGTTTAGCAAAGAAAACCCATGCCTTTGCCTGGATTCAGTATATACAGTGCCTTGCTAAAGTAATCAGACCCCTGACCAATGCTCTCGTATTACTGAATTACAAATGGCACATTGTAACAAAATGTAATTTTGTTCTGTTATGATATTTTATTTTGAAACACTGAAACTCAAAATCAATTATTGTAAGGTGACATTGGTTTTATGCTGGGAAATGTTTGTAAGAAACATAAAAAACTGAAACATGTTGCTTGCATAAGTATTCAACCCCTGTGCTGTGGAAGCTCCCAGTTTGCACAGATGAAAGAAATTGCTCTATCGAGGACACAGTTGCCTTACCATTGGCCTCCACCTGCGAACCATTAAAGCTGCTGTGACATTTTCAGGAAAAACCCCCACTGTTGTGAAGGATCATTGGTCAGGCAGTGGTTCTGAAGGACAATGAAGACAAAACAGCATTTTACAGAAGTGAGAGATAATGTAATACAAATGCTTAGATTAGGAAAAGGGTACAAAATAATATCCAAGTATTTGGATATCCCAGTGAACACAGTTGGATCAATAATCTGGAAGTGGAAGCTACATTACACCACCCAGGCACTACCAAGGAAAGGCTGTCCCTCAAAACTCAGCGCTTGAACAAAAAGGAGACCGTATCAAGAGCTCTGCATAACACTGGCCTGTATGGGAGGGTGGCAAGAAAGAAGCCATTACTCAAAAAAATACCATCTGAAAGTATGTCTGGAGTTTGCCAGAAAGCAGGAGAGTATCCCAGCTGCGATGTGGGAAAACGTTTTGTGGTCAGATGAGACCAAGATAGAGATTTTTAGCCAAAACTCAAAGCACTATGTGTGGCACAAACCTAACACTGCCCATGCCTCAAGACACACCATCCCTATAGTGAAGTATGGTGGTGGCAGCATCATGCTGTGGGGATGCTTCTCATCACAGAGACTGGACATCTTGTTAAAATTGAAGGAAGAATGGATAATACTGCAAGAGAACCTGTTTCAGTCCACTAAAAACCTGGGAGGAAATTCACTTTTCATCAAGACAACGATGCCAAGCACAAGGCCAAAACAACGTTGGGGTGGCTCAAGAACAAAAAGGTGAATGTCCCACAATGGCCCAGTCAAAGTCCTGATTGAGAATCTGTGGCACTCTTTGAAAATTGAGGTCCACAAGCGACGTCCAACTAACCTGAATGACCTGGAGCGAATCTGCCAAGAAGAATGGGCCAGAATCCCTCTTCCACTGTCTGCGAAGCTGGTACATACCTACCCCAAAAGACTTAAAGCTGTTGTTGGAGCGAAAGGTGGCTCTACCAAATATTAGTGTGTGGAGGTTGAATACTTATGCAAGCAACGTTTCAGTTTTTTGTTTATTGCAAACATTTCCCAGCATAAAACCAATGTCATCTTACATAATTGATTTTTGAGTTTCAGCGTTTCAAAATAAAACATCATACAGAATGAAATTACAATGTACCATTTGTAATTCAGTAATATGAGAGCACTGGTCAGGGGTCAGATTACTTTTGCAAGGCACTGTATGTACAATGTGTTCCTGTGGAGTGAAGGATTTGCATTTTTAAACGGATTCCTCGTTCTTGATGTAAAAGGCCAATGCAAAACTAGTAATGTAAAATGAGATCAGAAGGATAGTATGCGAGTAAGTAACTCAGACAGCATTTGAAGTGTAGCTGTAGTCAGCAATAGTAAAATACACTTGTGTGCTGTGTTCTTCAATGAGTTTCACATTAAGTCTGCACAGCTGAGTAAGCAAAATAAAAGTTTCAAAATGCCATGGCATAGAGTTGGATTCAAGCAGCATTCATCCTTGCTCATCCCCCATTGCCAACAAGAAAGGTTCTGCATTGGACCTTCTTGCTTGCAATTGATGCAGAATTGATGTTGTATTTTGCAGAACTAGATCATGTCTTCTTAGCAGTAGTGAATGCATGATAGCTCTGTAATACTTCTCTGTCGTGTGTGTGTGTATGTTCTGTTAAGAATACTAAAGACATTCTCTTGGCACCTATTTTGATGCCATTAGACTCATGAAACAGTGGAGGACAGAGAAAAATCTGTGCTTGAGCAACCTGATTATCTTACTTGTTGCACAGATGCATTACTGGCTGTTGATTCATTTGCCATTTGTGATTCATACAGAGGGATAGCATTGCAGATTCTGGCAGCATGATACAGTTTAAAATGATGTAGTGATATTAAGACAAGCCCTAGAATGTTTATATATACCAGAAGGTACTATATTTCGTATTAAGCTGAGAAGTAGCTAAAATTTATTTTGCCACATGTTAGCATCCTAATGAGCTGGGTTTTTTTAAAAAAAAAAAAACTGACTAAAATATTCCAAGAGTAGTTTAACTTTGCACCCTACCCTCCAATCCTGATTCAGCACTCTTAAATATATAAAACATTTTAGAGCTTATGACTCTTAAAAATAATAACTCAGAAGCAACATTGGCTGGAAGCTTAGCATGTAAATAGTTTTAATTAAAGAGCAACATATAGCCTTATTCAAGAGTAAAAGGCTTTTCGTAATGGTTCTGAGGGTTTAAAAGCCGGATTAAATATGTGTAATAAGTCCGCTTTTGTTGATTTGCATAATGCATAGCAAGGACTTCTTTGCGGTATACATTTAGACTTTCTACCTAAACACAAAATGCTATAGAATTACAGGCCTTTCTACAAATATTTTGCAGGAAGTACAGCAGTATTTCTCAACCAATGTGAAGACAATGGGGGAAAAAGAGTTTCTCCCATGGCCAACTCTATGTTCCACAAGTGTCCCTAGCTGTTGGCCAAGATGATGATACTATCCACCAAGACAAATGAAATGAGACCAATGCTTTGATGTAACACTTTGTAAGAGGCCCCCATTCATTTTCCTTTTATAAACCAAGCAAACTTGATTTAGTTAGGAAAATGTGGGAGTAGCTGAATTTATTAAAGTTAGCAACAGTGTTAAGGGATAGAGACAAGTATTCAGAAGTGATTGATAAATGGAATCCGGTGACAGAATATATGAAAAGGGAATTAAGGATTTTCTGGGAAAGAAATAGATTGTATACTTGTCTAAATTGCACTTAAGCTGCATATCAGTGGTAGGGATTTTTTTCAGCCCAAGGGCCATATTCCTTTTTGGGTAAGATTCTGAGGGCCACATGTCAGTGGTGGGCAGGACCAGAAGGAAAAATTGGCAGAGCAACAAATTTAATTTTCACTGTTGTACAGTAGGCTGGTTTCTACACACAGTTTCTAGCCTCCATCCAGGCAAGCAAAAGGCATTACCAGAGTTCAAGGATGCATTCCAGCCAAGCAAAAACACTTATTTTATTTATTTATTTATTTGATTTATATCCTGCCCTTCCTCCCAGAAGGAGCCCAGGGCGGCACACTTAAGGAGTGTGCAAAGCAGGGCAGGCGAGGAAAGGGGGATGTGACTCGGAAGGGGGCATAGTATAGGGAGAGTCCCAAGGGACAGATACTGAGGCTTTTAGGAGTGCATGTGGCCCCAGGTCTGAGGTTCCCCATAGGAAATTTTCATTGATGGTATTCACTTAGATGAATTAGAATTAAATATTTCGTTATTAACTTGTGTGTGTTATTTATAGTGAGGTATTTCAGCATAGTTTTTAATCTTTGACACTGTGTTGGTTTGTTATGGAAAAAGTTTTTCTGATAGCGTTTTTCCAATTATATAATTGTATTTGGAAGTAAACTCAAAACACTTTAAAAGTTAAATAATAAAATGAGCATCTTTAACCATGTAGGTACCCAGCAAACTACCGCGTCTATTTTTTTTAAAGTCCGTTGTAGTGACCAGTGTTGTCCCATGCTGGTCCTGATATGTCCATGCTAGCCCCAGTGTTGATGTTGTGCCTGTTTTGCCATTGCTCTTATCTGCAACTCTCTGGGTGGTCATTTAGACTGTGTTTAGACCTGAATCGTCTCCTGCCTGCCCCACTGGTTTTGACATCACTGGCTTTGACCAAAGGTTTTTCATTAAAGGAATTAAGTCTTGTGCTCAAATATGTACTTGAATGCTTACATTTTTACTGTTTATATTGAGCATGTACACATTTTAATAATACGTATAGCCATTGTGTTAAAGCTTAGCTTGTGAAATATCACAAATTTATTATTTATTTATTAAATTTATATCCTGCCCTTCCTCCCAGAAGGAGCCATGGGGTGCAAACAAGCAACAGAACACTAAAACCATGTACAAACATCTTAAAAACAAAACATTTTATCTTTTTTTTAAAAAGTTGAAATCTTTAAAAGCGTTGGCTCCCATGGATGAAACTTTTATATTGTAACATTAAAGGCAGGGCTGTTTAAGAAATGAAATTGCAGTTTAACATTTATTTAGCACTACAAATGGGCTAAATACTACACAGATATAAAAACGAGGGATTCTCTGCTCAGCATCCTGACAAGTGTATCAGTTGGTCCTATCTCCCACAGCTGTGTGAATCAACCCTTTAGCTTTCTACAGTTTCTTTTATAACTAATGAATACTTTTATGTAGCCCAACAGATTTTTCACAAACATTATACAACTATGAAAATAGGCTTTTGAGAAGGCTGAGGGCCTTCAGATACTGTTGACAATTAGGTGTTAAGACTTTTGATTTATTTATTTTACAATGCTCTCTTCTAGATGTGTGTATATTCAAAAACCCTCTCTCTTTTTGCTATCATTGGCAGATGGCTATTGATGTTTTGTGATACAAGCATCTCTCTTTGTATCAAATCTATAAGCAGTGGACTTTGCTAAGATGGCGTAGTCTACAGTTGACACTTACTTGGTTTTATATTCTTGTCCAAGGCTTTCTGTCTTAAATCTGTATTTACCATATTGAGTGGCTTTCTGAGAAGAAAGCAAGGAACTAGAAAAAAACAACCCCTCTCCATTTCATGGTAAGATCTCCGAATGAATTTAGCACCTCTGCTAAAATCTAGTTGCACCATCCCAGATCCTTTATTTGGTACATTTATACCCCCTCTTTCCTCCAAGGTGCTTAAAATGGCATACATTATTCTCCTCCCTCAGTTTTATCCTCTCAGGAACCATGCGAGGTAGGTTAGGCTGCAACTGTGGCTGGTCCAAAGTCACCATGTGAGAGCTTCATGCCTGAGTGGGCCTTTCAACCATGGTTTCCCCAGTCTTAGTCCAATACTCTACTACTATCCCATCACTGCTCATTTTGACATTCCTTATGGAACAACTTACTGAAAACCTCTGTAAATCACAGTAATGCCTAGGTGTCATTTGCAATTTAAATCTGGTGACCTTTTTATAGTGCTTAAATATGAACAGAATTTTAAATAGTATAGTAGTAGTAGTCGGCTTTTCTTTTTGGGCACAGTAGAACCCATCAATCCCTCTCCCAAGCTTAGAACAGGTGTGCCACCCAGTTTGCCTTATACCTTCCTTGATAGAACAGCAAATCTCCTTTCCATCTGGGTTCTTGCAGCAGCCTGAAACCCCCTTTCTTGTGACCTCACCATGTGTTTGATTTGACATCAGCCCATCTGCTAGTGTCAGACTGGTATGAGATTTCCAAGGGATCTGAGCAAGACTTGTCTCAGGGCTCATTGCAGACAGTGAAAGCAACTAGGGCATCTGGTAGGACTGCCTATTCCTTTCCCTTCTGAGTTGCAGATTTCTTGTGAATGTATTTGGAATGTTTCACAGCCAATGAAGAAATCTTCCCTTTGCCAGCTGAGGCAAGCTTTATGTTGCCTTAGAGAAGGCTGTTTCTGGCACATACTGTTCTGGTGTCTGTTGACAATTAGAAGTTAAAACCTCTGTAGTAGCACTCCAATAGTTTTCTTGGCACCTAAACTAATATTTTTTTTCCTGATAAAAATGAATTTGTCTTCTGAATTGTACCTGTTGATCTGAAGCAAATGGAAAATGTCCTGCTTGAAGTCTCTGATCCTTTTTCCTTTCAGATCTTTGCTGCTGACTGTAAACTGAAATTATGATGGTTAAATTTTTTCTCTCCTGTGTAAGTTAATATTGGATTGTACAGAAAAGGTATTAACAGGCTCTCAGATGTGCCCTGCCCTATTAGCAAGAATATACAGTGATACAAGAATGAATTTGTCAAGAGTTTTATGGCTCTATGATCTATGGTACAATATTAATCCTGCTGCAATGTTATTAAGTCATTTTTCATTTCCCCTCAAATTAATGTTGACGTTCTATTACTGGAATTGTTCTTGTCCCCAGATTAAAACAAAAAAGGAAAACATCTTCCCTGCTAGAATATTAAAATTAATTGTAGCATAAGCAGGACCTTGCTCAAAGTAGGATCCTCCCACAAAGACTATATAATGTCAGTTTATTTCTGTGCTTTGTGCTGGCTTTTTTGCCTGAAGAAATTTCTGTGTCACATCATCAAGGGCATAAGACGTGAGAAAAGTAGAGGACACATTACAAGTGTTTTGGGTTAAGAGACCTTTAATATTACTTTCCATGTCAGACTTGGGTAACCTACCTGTCAATACTTTCATCATGAAAGAAAGTAGTGTATGCAGAGTAAGTTTGATTTATCTGTGTCTGTGGCACAGCTTTCTTCTCTTTGCCTTAAAGTGTTCTTAATGTATAATACATATCACACCACTCTGACTAGAAGAGTTACTTTTTGGGTCTTCAGTTTATTTGTAATTTGATTAGTCTTGCTGTTCAAGCAAACATACATTGGCACTGGCATGCGAGCTTGGATTGCACCTAGTTTCATTAGTGAGATGTATGCCAGTAGCTGTGAAACTAGATCTTTGGAGGCTTTGGCTGGCATCCAAAGAACAACTTTAGGCATACACCATGTTTTATTTAAACAGCAGGTCCTTATGCCATATCGCAAATTTTTGAAACTCCCCTTGGGTTCAAAGTGAGTGTGCTACATGGCAAGGAAAGTTGTTGTTTCATACTAACAAGCCCAAAGCCATTTAAACAGATATAACCAGTTGTACATTATATTTCTTTGGATACTAGCCTGTGTATGTATTATATAGTTCCCATTCTGTGTTGCGTGCATGTCATGGGCTCACATCATTCAGCCCAGAGATATACATCTGGGTGGTCTTGGCAGGAAGTGAGGGATGAGCAGAAAGTGGGCAAAAAAAACCCCCCTACCCCAGCTTTTACAACTAGAAATGAAAAAACTCAATTTTAGTCTTCTGGTCAGGGACATGAAAAGAGAATTGAGGGAGTGGTCTAAACTCAACCTTTTGTGACTGGGCAGGATAGCTGGTGTAAAGATAGCCATCTTGCCCAGGGTTCTGTACTTGTTTCAAACTCTCCCCATTAAGGTGTCACTCAATATAATGCGCTCATGGCAGAACATGCTAAATTATTATACAGCCACAAGAGTGGCTGTATACTATACACCCATGCCATTCTGATGCTTCCCATAAGCTCATTTCAAAACAAAACCTTACAAAACTTATAGTCCTGAACTCAGAAACTCTTGCTTAACACTCCTGTAAATATGCCAATACACAAAACAGTCAGAGAGAATCAAGAGTTCAAAGTGTAAAAAGAGAGAAAAAAACAGACCCTATCCTAACCAAGATTGCATAGGAGTAAATCCCATTGAACTCAATAAGCACGCAAATGATCAGACCTGCTTTCCCCCTCCTTCCCCTCTTCTCTCCCTTTCTCCTCCCCTCCCTTCTTCCTTCTTCCTCCTCCCTTGCCCAATCCAGCCCTCCCTCCCTCCCCCCCTGGTCAGTTTTACCTATCCTAAGCATGATTGCATGGGAGTAAATCCCACTGAACTCAATAAACATGCAAATGATCAAGCCTGTCCTTCTCCCCCTCCCTCCTGCCTGCTCCCATCCCAGTCCTCCCTTCTGAGTCTTCTCCCCTCCCTCCTCCTCCCCTCCCCATCCTCTGTGGCCAGTTTCACCTATCCTAAGCATGATTGCAGGGGAATAAATCCCATTGAACTCAATAAGCATGCAAATGGTCAATCCATTCTCTGCACACTTGGACAAGATCCCATTTCTTATCTCCCGGATTAAAAAGCAGGGAAACTCGCTAGTAGGCAAAAAAACCCTTGCAGTTTAAGAACATACCTATAGCCCACAGATATTTCTATCAAACTTTAAAAAGCAGGGAAATTGGGCAGCTATAGTGAATGCACCAGGGGAGCAGGAGACCTGACCTTCTCTCTGAGATATTGTACTGCCCTACAAATTGGTCAAAATTCAAACACCATTTGGGTTGGTCTTTCACAGTCCAATCTACTTGCTGTGTAGCTTGGAAAAATTTGGTAACTTGTGTCTCTGAGTATATGGTGAGTGTTACCAAATTCTTCCAAGCTACACAGGAAGTGGATTGTGAAAGACCAACCCAAATTGTGTTTGCATTTTGACAAATTTGTAGGGCAGTGCAATATCTCTATATTCACTATAGCTGCCCAATTTCCCTGCTTTTTAAAGTTTGATAGAAATATCTGTGGGCTATAGGTACGTTCTTAAACCACAAGATTTTTTTGCCTATTAGTGAATTATATCAATGGCACCAAAAATGCATGGGTGAATAAAGCCACCTTGTATATAGACTGCCTTTAGAGGGAGGGCTTGGGGGTTCTATCATTACAGTGTTACTGTGATGCTTGCAAATTGATCATAGTAATCCAAATAGTTACTGATCCAAGTAAGTTGATCCAAATAATAAGTGGAAATTTTAACATAGCTTGGTTGTGTATGAGTTGTCCAGGACACAGCCGTCTTACAGCGCACTGCCATTCTTGAAAATAACACCAATTGGTTTGCAGGCTATATAAAAAACTTTTTTCAGAACTACACTTGAAATATGGGAGTGATGGGTTAAAATACTAGCCCTACAACAGTCACTGCTCCTCCCCATATTGGATCACCTGAGATATAATGTACTGCCTTCAAGTCGATTCCGACTTAATGGCGACCCTATGAATAGGGTTTTCATGAGGCTGAGAGGCAGTGACTGGCCCAAGGTCACCCAGTGAGCTTCATGGCTATGTGGGGATTCGAACCCTGGTCTCCTAGGTCATAGTCCAGCCTTTCCCAACCAGTGTGCCTCCAGATGTTGTTGGACCACAATTCCCATCTTTCCTGGCCATTGGCAATGCTGGCTGAGGCTGATGGGAGTTGTGGTCCAACAGCATCCGGAGGCACACTGTTTGGGAAAGGCTGCCGTAGTCCAACACCTTAACCACTACACCACACTGGCTCTCTCCCGAGATTTAAAGATTTGGATAAATGTGTGCAATTCAAAGACTGGGAAACTAAGGGGATATATAGAGTGCTGGATCTATTCAATAAGGAGATACTGGTAACAGTGGATCAACTACATATTAAACTAGGGGAATTAATTCCTACTTGGATGCAAGTATTGCAGATCCAGTCATTTGGCAGATGTGTTATGCAGGTGCAAGGGTCACCCAGATTATTAACATTTTACAAAAATGCTTGTGTTATTACTAATAGTAACTTAAAAGGGCTGATCTCAGTTATTAAAAAAAGGGACTAATCTCAGCACAATATGGTCCAAAATTATGTTTGAAAAATCTCTGGAAGGAGAACCTAAATACAGCCATTGATTTGGCTAGGTGGATTGGACAATGGAAGAGACATCTGCTGCTCGCAGTATCAACACGTATGAGGGAGTCGCTGTTAAAGGTGCTTCTCTGCTGGTACTGTACACCAGTAAAAGTACATAGAATTAATTCTGGTTTATTGCCTAACTGTTGGAGAGGATGTCATGGTTGGGGAACGTACTGCCATATGTGGTGGTCATGCCCAGCTATGGTGGACTTTGGCACAAGGGTATTTCACGAGGTCTCGGCTATATTAGTGCAAATCAGTCCGCCTAATCCTCAAGTGGTTTTACAACTGATAATCCTTGATCATATGCAGGGTATTGTTCGCAAAGAACTATTATTCTTTCTGATGGCTGTGGCCAAATTGGAAATTGCTCGACATTGCCATTCCTCGTAGTTTTCCTGTGTAGAGCTGTATAGAATTGGTGGAGGAGGGTTTGGCATGTAGTGATTATGGAGAAGTTAGCACAGCAGTGTAAACTTGCCAGAGGAACATCAAAAGAGAGCACTTTTTGAGGGGATGTGGTGGCTGTTTTTAACTTTTATGGTTGGCGATCAATGTAACAGCAGACCACCTAATACACATTCCATTCAGAAGAGAGTGTTTCAGAGACAGTGAGTTATGTATGCTTACTTATTTATCCCATAACATTTTGCTCATGAAATCTATAGCAATCACATATTACTGCTGTTCTTATTACCTTGAATGTTGTATTGATACTACCAGAGTTTTGTTGTTGTTGTTGTTTTGTCTTGATTTAATTGCTTTTATTCTTTGTTGTATTTTGATCTGTATTTGCTGTTCATGTGTATTGTTATATTATTCAAAACTTTTAATAAACACATATTTACCAAAAAAAAGGGCAAAAAACCCCACCCCAACTTTTACAACTAGAAATGTTTGCGGCCTATTGCCAAAATAAACACAGACACCGTTCATTGGGTTAAATCATGGGCCACTTTATTAAAAACAGAGTCAATTATAACCAATGAACCTGCAGAGGGACAATCCAGTGCGGGGGAATTCAGCTGATCCAGGCGAAGCCTGCTTGCAGCTATAGGGCAACCAAACCTTGCCAGAGCCTGGGGCTGCCCTGTGCCAGGCCCCAGCTCCGGCCACACCCTGAAGATGTGTAGGGGGTCAAACCCGTGAATCTCCGAGCGGATGAGGCACGTTGGCCCCAAAAGCGGCCCGTGTTCTGCTCCCCCGGGCCGTATAGCCCAGAGCTGCAGGCCCCCGGACCGCCAATCACCCCCAAAGGTGCCTAAAGGTGTCACCTAGCTGCCCTTTCCCTTTTAAACCTTTCCCCCGCGCTTCCTTGACCAGTGACCATTAAACTATTCAGCCAAAACGAACCAATTAGCCTATTAGCCCCCACAGGCACCCGTGCTAACCCTTGACCCTCCTCTGCAACCACAGTGTGGAGTAGGCAAAAGAAACCCGCCAGCAAAGCGAGGCAGGCAGGCCAAAAATTCCTAGTCGGCCCCGTAGCGACCAAATTAATCACATTGCAGCCAAGGGAGGGTCGGGCGGGTGCCACCAAAAAATTTGCAGTGAGGGTGGGCGGCTGGCGGTACGGCCTTAAATGGCCGTCTGCCGCCCCGCCCCCTCGTTGCGTGCTACGTCAGCGCTCCAGTGCGCTGCGAGCACGCCTCCCTCATCAAGATGGCGGCTCAGCTGCGGCCGCAAAATTCGTCCCTTCGCTGGTAAGTCCCGGTGCGGAACGGGGGTTGTGGCCTATTGCCGAAATAAACACAGACACCGTTCATTGGGTTAAATCATGGGCCACTTTATTAAAAACAGAGTCAATTATAACCAATGAACCTGCAGAGGGACAATCCAGTGCGGGGGAATTCAGCTGATCCAGGCGAAGCCTGCTTGCAGCTATAGGGCAACCAAACCTTGCCAGAGCCTGGGGCTGCCCTGTGCCAGGCCCCAGCTCCGGCCACACCCTGAAGATGTGTAGGGGGTCCAACCCGCATCACCGCCCCCCAGAGCCGTGAAACTCCGAGCGGATGAGGCACGTTGGCCCCAAAAGCAGCCCGTGTTCTGCTCCCCCGGGCTGTATAGCCCAGAGCTGCAGGCCCCCGGACCGCCAATCACCCCCAAAGGTGCCTAAAGGTGTCACCTAGCTGCCCTTTCCCTTTTAAACCTTTCCCCCGCGCTTCCTTGCCACAAAAGGGGGACAAGCCTCTGCTTAGTCTCCCCTTGCCCCACACCCGATAAGAATCCGGTGCACACCCCTCTGCAGGTCCATTAGGAAGATGTCATTGCCCTCGTCAGTCAAGTGCACACCATCTGGCCTAAACAACTCCAGCCTAACTTGCTTGATCTCTGGGTGTTGTATGACAGAACCCCCCAGGCCCTTAATGGCCCTCTGAATCTGTCCATTAACCTTTTTCCAAGCCCTGTCCATTCCCCGTGGGTCATCAGCCCAATTCCACGTCTTGCGCGGCAGGATGTCAGACCATACCAAGTGCACCCCAGGCCAGCGCAGCGCAATGGCCTGGAGGTCACTACATGCCTGTTCGATTAGGGCCTTGCCCCTCAACAGACCCAAATCATTACCTCCCAGGTGGATGACCAGCACCTGGGGCACTGCCCAGTCCACAGCCGACCGGAACAAGGTAGGCAGGAGGCCGTCCCAAAGCATCCCCCGTCGTCCCAGCCACCGCACTGAGGCCCACTGACTGAGCCCCAGCTGCGTTCCAATGCGGGACTTCGCCGCCCTGCGGCCTGCCCAGAAATTCATGCTGTGGCCGCAGAGGAGGATGCTCACTTGTTCCGATCTTTCCCAGCGGCCTGCCAAAAACGACAACATCGCCGTTAGCTGCTGGCCTCATGCATCTCCGTTAGTGGTCTAACATACATCTTATATGCATCCGAGGACCACCTGCCCACTGCCTGCAGCTGCCCTTTGGAAAAACCCAGGTGAGCAGCGGTGGAAGCTGCACCTATTCGGAAGGAGTGTGTCCTGAACTTGCGGGCATCCACACCTAGCCGCTGGAGTGCTGTCTTTGCCACCGACCAAAATTGGTACTTGGTAAGGGGCTGGAGGTCCCTGTGCCTGAACAGGTACCCTGGCTGCAGCCCGCGGGCTGCCAGAAAAATGCGTAGGGCCCTGACCGGGCAGAGCTCCTCCTGTTGGCATGGGGATAACACAATCAGGCAACCCTTGTGGCGTTGGTCTGTCTTTGACTGCCTGAGTCGCAGGCGGGCCCCCCCTGCTTCCCAGCTGAGATCAGAAACCTGGAGGGCCCGGAGGGAGCTATCCATCTTAGAACCTGCCACCACCTCCCTTATTCAGAAGGCCCCGAAGAACAAGGTGAGGGCCGCAGCATGGTATAGCAGTGCCTCAAAATGGGAAGAACATAGCACCCCCCACTGTCCCCGCAGACCCAACAGTAGCTCTGGGGAAAAGGGGGAGCGGGCATCAGGTGTGTGCGAGCGCTCACGGGACCACCCTTCCAGCATCCGGCGTACCCTAAAGTCACCGGAGCAGTCCTGAAAGCCCCGTGCTTTCCCTAGGAAGGATAGACCTGAGAGCTTACCTCTGATGGTCCTTACTGAAAGTCCCCTCCGCTTCCCTTCCACGCAGAACTCCATAAGATGCTCCACGGGGATGGGCCACTCCTGGGTATAGCCTCTGGACTCCCTGAAGGTTGCCAGGTCCCTACCTGCCCCCTGGTAGCTGGCCAAAGTGCTGGGTGCCACAGAAAGCCTTATGGCCCGTTCTGATTCAGTCCTCCAATCTCCCACAGCGCTGGGGGTACCACGTCCGGCTGAGCCCTTGCCCATGGCGCCAGCTGGTGAAATCTCTCCATCTGGTTCCGTGATAGAGCATCAGCAATGCTATTATCAATACCTGGGACATGGCGCGCAAGGAACTGTATATTATAGCGGAGACATTGGAGCACAAACACTCGAACCAAACGCATAACATGGGGGTTTCTAGAGGACAGGGTGTTGATGACATGTACCGTGGGGAGGTTGTCGCGCCAAAAATGGACCGAGGAATTGCCCAGTTTGTCCGGCCAAAGGTGTACGGCCATGACAATGGGGAAGAACTCCAGAAGGGTCAAGTCTCTGGTTAGGCCAGCCTGCGCCCAATTCTGTGGCCAGCTGCCATGACACCATGAGTCATGGAAAATGACCCCAAAACCGCAGGAACCTGAGGCGTCGGAGCTCACCTGTAGCTCCACTTCCAACAGGCGATCCTTTCTCCATAAGGAGACCCCATTGAATTCCCGCAGGAAGGTGGACCAAACTGCCAGGTCCTCCCGGAGAGCGGCTGTAACACGTGTGTGATGGTGGGGGCGTGATAGGCCCGCCATGGCATCGTACACGCGCCGCAAGAATGCGCGCCCGGGTGCTACCACCCTGCATGCAAAATTCATATGTCCTGCCAGCTGTTGAAGTGTGGCCAATGTCACCTTCTTTGCCCCAACCACCTCTGAGATTTTACCCTTAAGGGCCACCAGCTTATCACGCGGGAGCCTACAGCATTGGGCCACTGTATCGATCTCTATGCCCAGGAAAGTGAGGGTAGTGGACGGGCCCTCAGTTTTCTCAGCCGCGAGGGGAACACCCAGTTCCCCGGCCATCCCCGCGAACTGCTCCATAAATGCCTGACAGGCGCCTGAGTCTGCACGGCCCGCAAACAGGAAGTCGTCCAAATAGTGCACCGCTGATTGCCGGCCTGCCCGTCTCCTGACTGCCCACTCCAAGAAAGAATTGAAGCGCTCAAAAACCGAGCATGAGATGGAGCAGCCCATAGGCAATGCCCTATCCACATAGTATTTGCCCATGAAGGCAAAGCCTAACAGCTCAAAATCCCCTGGGTGCACAGGGAGGAGACGGAAGGCTGATTTGATGTCACACTTTCCCATGAGGGTGGCCATCCCGCAGTCCCTAACCATACGAACCGCACAGTCGAATGACGTGTAGCGGACCAAGCAGAGGTCTGATGGGATGAAGTCATTTACCGACCCACCCTGGGGAAAGGACAGGTGGTGTATAAGGCGAAATTCGCCTGGTGCCTTCTTTGGAACAAGGCCCAGCGGGGAAACTCTGAGTGAAGGGATGGGTGGTGCCACAAAGGGGCCCAGCACGCGGCCTGCCATGACCTCCTTTCTAATTTTTTCCCCCACGACCGATTCCATACCCGCCACTGATTTTAGGTTGCGGGACATGAAGGGGTGCCTGGGACCCAAATAGGGAATCCGGAAACCCTCTGTAAAGCCCTGTAGCAAAAAGTGGGCGTCTTGGACTCGGGGGTAACAGCAGAGCAAGCGCTGGAGTTCGGAGAGTTTAACTGGACTGGGGCCCCTTTCCTTGAGCTGCGCTAGCAGCTCCCGGTCTCCTTGCGCCAGGTGAGTCCCTGTTCCCACCTCTGAAGGGGCGGCCCCTGGGGCAGGCAGCTCAGGAATGCGGGCCCCCGCATATTGTGCACTCAGGTCGGAACCTGCAGGGGTTACGACCACAGCGGCCTCGGGAGCTGAACTCCCAACAGAGCAGGCGGGGTTGAACCCCCTGCCCAGCAGGCCCGCGGGAAGGAGCTGCTGCTGCCTGGTGGGCCAGGAGGTGGCCGCTGTCCGTTCTATCCCCAGCTATGGGCTTGGAGTGTGACATAAACTGTAGCCACAGGTCTGCTTCCTTTTTGTCCCAGGGGAGGGAGGTATCAAAGGCCGCCCTCATACGAAATGATTCGTCATAGGCGAGCCATGCTGCCCCTGGAACTCGGAGTAGCCCCGATATATAATATCGAGGTATTTAATCAGAATAGGGCCCCTCTGCGGCTGTTTCTGCATCACCACCCCCATGTATGTCAGAAATGCAGGCAACCGATTAGCCCAAGTGCGTTCAATGCACCGCCTCTTGGGCTTGTCAGGTTCTGCCTCTTCGCCCTTATCCTTCTCCCTCCTCACTGGTTCCCTGTACAGAAGTGAGAATAAGTCGACGTACTCCCCCTTCCAAATTTTTTCTTTTGTAGCGGGCAGCAGGTGAAAGCCCAGTGGGGCTGATGTCTCCCCGAAAGGTATAGCCCCTTCCCTCACTGAGCCCAGAGGGTCAGTGTCCTCTGCTGGGGGGGGTACCGACCAGGAGGGCTGAGCCCCCACTCCCATCCCTGTTCCGGTAGTGGCCTGCCAGACCTGCTCACAGGCCACCCCAGGGGAGGCAGCTGTTGTGGTGTGCCATGCCCCGCCCCCATGGTGATCCCCGCTTGCCCATACCGCTCGGTTTCAGCTGGTGGGGAAAAGGGCCAGTATGGAAACCCCCACAGGGGCCAGCCCCACTGGGGCTGCCCCTGTTGTTGTGCTGCCCAGGGAGACTCACCCCCATGTTGTCTGCTGAAGGCCCATGCATGGGCTGTGGTCCTGGGGCTGCATGCGAAGACAACGCTGTTCCTGCTTCTGCTCCGGGCGGTCTTGCTGCGGCCCCACTAGGCCCTGCCTCTAGCGCATCCAGTCGCGCTAAGATAGAAGTAATAGCCGCAGCATTAGCCCCGCCAACTAGAGGCTGCCCTTTCTCCCGGGGCCGCTTGGGTGGTGGTTCCCTTGTCCTCCCTGTTGCCGGCTGGGCAGGGCCTCTCTCCAGGGTTTCTAACCTAGCCAGTATAGTGGTCCATGGTATGCCTGCCCTCTGTCTCCCATCCTCCGCAGCAGGGGGTGGGCATCTACCCTCTGCCCTGGGGGCCCTTCCCTTCCCTTTTGTCCCACCTTGACCTTTTTTGGGTGGCATCCTGAGCTAGCGTGTAGGGGGACGATGCCTTCTGCAATAATGAGAGGTGGTCAGCCTGGGGATACCTATGGGGGGACCCCGCACCCTCACTGTCCAGCTGGACCGTGTCCCCTACTCAAACCAGTCCCTTTATGTCACCCCCACAATCCTGGCCCCTGGGCTGTTAAGCGACCAATGGGGTGGTGTGCAAGATGTTCCTGGGAACCACTCCCTTGCTATGGGCTGAGAACCTTCCCACAGGGGTCCCCTGGATACTAATTTAAAGATAGTAATTTAAAGATAGTAATTTAAAGATAGTAATTTAAAGATAAAAGAACGCGGCCACAAGGCCGCCTTGCCTGAATCCCGCCGCTGCCGCTAGGCTGTGCTGCCATCGCTGGAAGGCATCCCGGGGCCTAGGGGTCTCTCCGCCGCTGGATGGCCACTGCCGCCACACCTCCGCCGCTGGATGGCCTGGGGCTCCCTCCGCTGCCCCACCGGGCCCGCCGATGCCTCCTGCAGGCCGCACCTCTGCAGCTGGATGGCCGCTGGATGGCCACTGCCGCCACACCTCAGCCGCTGGGTGGCCTAGAGCTGTCCCCGCTGCCCCACCGGGTCTGCTCCGAGGCTCACCACTGCCTCAGTCTGGAGCCCGGGGCTGTTCGCCGCGCCGCAGCTGCGCCGCTCCGCAATCGAGCCGCGCCGACCGCTCCTCACCCCGCAATCGAGCCGCGCCGACCGCTCCTCACCGCCGGCCCCGCACCACGTGCATCAGCGGGCCACGTGCATCAGCGGGCGATCTGAGCCGCGTCGCGCCGCTGATGCAAGAGGGCCTCCCGTTTAAATTTGCCGCCAAAAAATTTGCAGTGAGGGTGGGCGGCTGGCGGTACCGCCTTAAATGGCCGTCTGCCGCCCCGCCTCCTCGCTGCGTGCTACGTCAGCGCACCAGCGCGCTGCGAGCACGCCTCCCTCATCAAGATAGCGGCTCGGCTGCGGCCGCAAAACTCGTCCCTTCGCCGGTAAGTCCCGGCGCGGAACGGAGGATCTGGACTTGATACTGCCAACTACAAGCTGTTACAAATAGACTAGATGGATGGTGTTTCTGGGCCAGCTTATGTGACTAGGTATTAGACCACTTTATCCCCTATTCTGTGTAGGTTTTTGGGGTGTATTTTTATTTGGGATTGCCACCTCATTATATAAACTTTGTTTCTTAATCTCATGACTTTTGATTTATTAAATCTGAATGAACACAATAGTTTCACAAGAAAAATTAATTATTTGTATTTAATTTAATTTATTTAGGATATTCATATCCTGCCTTTCAACAAAATTCTTAGGGCAGCTAACAATCAAATACATTATTAAAATGCAAAATATCTAAAATGCAAGATAAAAATGCGAATCTTTACAAATGTAAGTAGCCTCAAATCCCATGACGCAGAGCAGCTTCAATTGGGTATAAATTAAAAGGCTTGAAAGAATGAAACCTTTTCACCTGGAACCAAGAAGACATTGAGGAAGATATGAGGTGACTCTTTCTGGGGATGGCATTCCAACCTCTAAAAATACTCTACCCAAAAGCCACCTGCTACATCTCCCTTGGCAAGGGGCACATGAACAACAGCCTCTGACAAAGCTCTCATGTTGTAGATAAGTACATGTGAAGACAAATAATCCTTGGGGGCGGTGTAAGTAACCTGTGTTCCAACAGATCTTGCTGAATTTCAACTCCTATCAACACTGTGCAGAATAACCAATTATCAGGGTGATAAGAACCATAATCCTGCAACTTCTGGAGGGCCACTGGTTCCCCACTTGTGCTTTAAGGTAATTTGATTCTAAGCAAGAAAGGGCTTTTAAAAGTCAAATCTAGCCACACTTGGAACTGTGCTCAGAAACAGATGGGGACTGGTGCAGTTGGCAAAGAACTAACACAAGATGCTGTTACTGCTCAGTCCCAGTTAGCAAAGTTTTACACATCCTTGCCAAATGGGTTGAGCATTGTGCCATTCCTGTCTGTGGAAAGGCACAATGCTCAACCCATTTGGCAAGGATTCTAGTAAGTAGAAAATCTGTATAAATTTTTGTGCGTTTTTGATTAAACAGTGATCTTTATTTATTTTGCACTTATTGTCTTATCAGCCAACAAATATTTTACAAGATGAATCCCCTTTGAGTTCAGTTTGCTAAAGCATGGTATCTAGACAATGAGAGGTATATAGAATTGAGGATTAGATGTTTCATCTCTATATGGCTGTGGATTATGCTGCCACCTTTCTGGTTTACTGCTTCCTCCTGGATATATTATTTCCCCTCTAAGCAGCTTTTCATGTCCTTGCTTTTAAATCTTTCTTCCATAAGTGAGTGATGTATACAGATCTGTCTGTTTGCAGTATGCTAAAGCATGCAATAAACAGAAATCTCCATATCTGGAGTAGAAGGCTTCATCTTAAAGCCTGGATGGGGGATCCCTGTCTCTCACTGTCAGTCTTGAGAACTCTGTAGAAATCTGAAGGATTGTGGGATTTCATCTGTTTTTAAATCTGTACATCCTAATCCTGTTTGGGTATTGTAAACCTATATTGCTGCTCTGGGCTCCTGCTGGGAGGAAGGGCGGGATATAAATCAAACAATAAATAAATAAATAAAATAAGGAAACTTCCTGTGGAAGCAGTTGGATACTAATATAGTAAATAGCTTCTTTTTTGGTATTTACTGCTATGAGGGAGGGAATAAGCAATTTTTTTATTCTTAGGTTTATAAATATCCTATAATCTCACCTTTGTTCTGCCGCCTTCCCATATTTCTATGTGGCAAATGTGATCTGCATTTTTAATGTACCAGTCTGCTATTTATGCTGTCTGCTATTTAAATCGATTAGGTCTTTTCTTTTAACTCTTTTAATGGGGTTTCAGAATTGTTTGGTTTCCTCGTCTAAGCGTTTTAAATTTGTTCACCCTTGAAGAGCACTGAGCTATGTGCCGAATAAATATTTTGTGTCTCTGCTTATTACCTTTTTTAGAAAAGAAAACAAGTTTTAAATCCACAGCTGACAATGCTGGTTGGATCTACATAATTTCTTTTAATGGTGGATGGATGGAAAATGGAAATAGGAACTAAATTCAGTGAATAATCAGGTGGCTAAAACTGATTGTATGAAACAATTTAAATTTTAGTGATATTGCCAGGTTCTGTCACTCAGTTACTTCTGCTCAGAAATATTTTAACAGATTGGTATTTAGAAGAGACCTCTCGTCTATTTTGGTTGTTTTTAATTAGGGTTAAGAAATTGGAATACAATGTGATATTTCGTACTCTTGCCTCCCTTGATGCTTGAATTCTCCCATTCCCTCTACCCATTACATCTGAACCAAATTAACCACACTTTAATCCAAGGGTGATAAAAACCTACCTGGTTCCTAAAAAAGAATTGGTAAAGCCGAGGGATAGGGTGTAGCAAGTTTTGAGTTATATGTTCTTGAGATATCAGCTCTACGTAACAACGGTTATGTAGTGTTACGGCTGTACAGGTCCTGCTAAACCAAATGTAATCTTCCCTTCTCCTTTATTGTGTGATGAAAAAGGCTGAAATAACCATATGAGGCCACTCCCACTGGCTCTGAAAACGCCCTCAAAGAAACAAGCTGAGGTCGAGGGATGCAACCCTGTAGCAGTAGTAATTTTCTGGACAGGGAAAATCCTATGAGCCACTAGCTGGCGGAAACAATGCATCAAGAAAATCCAACATTTATCAGGAGACTGGATTTATCAGGAGACAATTAAGAAGCAAACGGTTACAGTGGTCTGACAGTATCTATATCTGTTTTTCTAAGGTGGATGTCTCCCAGATGAATATCCTCAGTGTCTGATTGGAAGGGATGGTAGGAAAGGATCTCTACTGGTAGATACTCCCTGTTGTTATCTGCCTTCAAGTCGATTACGACTTATGGCGACTCTATGAATCAGTGACCTCCAAGAGCATCTGTCATGAACCACCCTGTTCAGATCTTGTAAGTTCAGGTCTGTGGCTTCCTTTATGGAATCCATCCATCTCTTGTTTGGCCTTCCTCTTTTCCTACTCCCTTCTGTTTTTCCCAGCATTATGGTCTTTTCTAGTGAATCCTGTCTTCTCATTATGTGTCCGAAGTATGATAACCTCAGTTTCGTCATTTTAGCTTCTAGTGATAGTTCTGGTGTAATTTGTTCTTACACCCAATTATTTGTCTTTTTCGCAGTCCATGGTATGCGCAAAGCTCTCTTCCAGTACCACATTTCAAATGAGTTGATTTTTCTCTTATCCACCTTTTCCACTGTCCAACTTTCACATCCATACATAGAGATCGGAAATACCATGGTCTGAATGATCCTGACTTTGGTGTTCAGTGATACATCTTTGCCTTTGAGGGCTTTTTCTAGTTCTCTCATAGCTGCCCTCCCCAGTCCTAGCCTTCTTCTGATTTCTTGACTATTGTCTCCATTTTGGTTAATGACTATGCCAAGGTCTTGATAATCCTTGACAAGTTCAATGTCCTCATTGTCAACTGTAAAATTACATAAATCTTCTGTTGTCATTACTTTAGTCTTCTTGACGTTCAGCTGTAGTCCTGCTTTTGTGCTTTCCTCTTTAACTTTCATCAGCATTCGTTTCAAATCATTACTGGTTTCTGCTAAGAGTATGGTATCGTCTGCATATATTAAATTATTGATATTTCTCCCTCCAATTTTCACACCTTCTTCATCTTGGTCCAATCCCGCTTTCCGTATGATATGTTCTGTGTACAGATTAAACAAATAGAGTGATAAAATACACCCGTCTCACACCCTTTTCTATTGGGACCAGTCGGTTTCTCCATATTCTGTCCTTACAGTAGCCTCTTGTACAGAGTATAGGTTGTGCATCAGGACAATCAGATGCGGTGGCACCCCCATTTCTTTTAAAGTATTCCATAGTTTTTCATGATCTACACAGTCAAAGGCTTTGCTGTAACGTATAAAGCACAGGGTGATTTCCTTCTGAAATTTCTTGCTCCGTTCCATTATATGTTGGCAGTTAAAGAACTAAGTAAGAGTTAAATTTCCATAAGAGAGCGACAAGGCCAAGAAGCCCAGAGTCCGTGCAGATCTCAAGGACAAGTATCCAAGGCAACCAGCTGGCCTTATCTATAAGACTTGGCAGATCTGGCCAGTCGGGGTGGGGGCAAGAGAAAGGAGAAAAGCGCTTGTATAGAGAGAGAGCTTATACTGTATTCTAAAAACCTCTAATGTCAGTAAAGTGACTCTTAAAACCTATGTCTTGTCTGGCTGAGTGATTCAACTGGGATCTAGCCTGTCACTATTCTGTTCTACATCCTGGGCATCTGCTTGTGCCCGATCCAACATCCAACAAGTGGTAGCAGAGGATGGTTACCTGGTGCTGAGGATTGCAGAAAAGCAGCAGAGAAAAGCCAGAACTGCAGACCAGCGAGTAAAACAGCAGAGAGACGGAGAAACCGAAAGCTGAGCTGAAAGCTGTGAGAGAGCCGTGGGACTGAAGGACAGAGGTGAGAAGCTCTAATTACAAAGGCGGTGAACTGTGAAAAGTGAAAGTATGTCTGTTACGTTATCGGCCGGGATTCCCTTGGAAAGGCTGACAGGGGAAAATTATGGCACTTGGAAACAGAGAATGCAGGCTTTTCTAGTGAAAGAAGACCTGTGGAAAGCTATCGCAGAAGACCCACCCGCCGTAGTGCCAATTCCAGCAGATTGGAGAAGGCTGGATGAGAGGGCAAAGGCGTTAATTGTTCTTGCTATTGATGATTCTCAATTACTGCACGTGCGTGATGCAACAACGGCAAAAGAAACCTGGGAAACTTTAAGAAATATTCATGTGAGAAAGACTGCCAGTTCTAAAATATATCTTGCCAGAAGATTGTATCAGATGCGCTTATCTGGAGATACAACCATGTCAGAGCATTTGTTGGAAATAAACAGACTGTTTACTGAGTTGTCAGAACGTGAAATTGAACATTCTCAAACGCAAAAAGTGTATATCACATTAGCTTCACTAGATTCAAGTTATGATAGTCTGGTGAGCTTTTTGGAAGCAATGGATGATGCAAATCTCAATATGGATTATATAGAAGGCAAACTTTTACAAGAATTCCAAAGGAGGCAGGAAATGGCAAAGCAGGAAAAGACTGAGTCTAAACACAACGTGGAAAAACAGAACAACAAAGCTGCACAAGAGAGACTGTATGGACAAAAGGAGTGTTATTTTTGTGGTTCCAGGCAACATCTTCAAAGGAATTGTGAAGCAAGAAGAAGAGAAAGAGGAAGAAAACCATGTGTACAGGTGATCTATGCTAGTAAGAATAAGCAATGTATTAACAATGAGCATGGAAATAACTGTAAAGATTTATGGGCAATTGACAGTGGGGCAACAAATAGTATAATCAAAGATAAATCTATGTTTCATACATTTTGTGACGTAGAGGATCATGTAATAATGGCTGATGGATCTAAGAAACAGATCAAAAGTAGGGGTACAGTGAAATTAGCAGGTTTCAATACCATTATGACAGATGTGCTGTTTGTTCCTGATATCAAATGTAACATTATGGCTGTGTCGAAACTCAATGAAATGGGGTTCACAGTAATGTTCAAAAGGGGTTCAGTGCATGTAATGAGAGGAGAAAAAATATTCATGAAAGGAATAGTGAGGGACTCATTGTTCTTCTTACACGTGAAACAAACAAATCATGTACTCATGTGTGCTAATAAGAAACCCCATAATAATTGTGTTCATTTATGGCACAGAAAACTAGGCCATATAGAATATGTAAATGTGGTGAAAACAACTGAAAATAGTAAAGATGTGACATTAAGAAATTGTGGTAAATATGTAGCCTGTAACGTGTGTCAGCAAACCAAAGCAATTGTGTCAGCAAGAAACACTGAAGCCAAGTCTAGTACAAATGCACCCACAGTACATGACAGAGAAACAGGGGTAAAAGAATACCTTGGTAAAAGTGACAAGCAAATGTTGAGACGTTCTGGAAGGGCAAATGTGAGTGTGCTGCCTGACAGATTTAGGATTGCCACAGTAAAGGGGATTGAAGCACAAACACACAGGGTAATGGATGCTGACACATACTTGGAGTGTGTAAAACCCAAAGAGATAAACTGATGATGTTTGTAAAACCTCTGAAAAATAAAGGAACAAAGAAATGTAGAAGTACACTGAACTGAACATGTAAACTGAAAAAAAATGTGTCATGTGGAAGAAAATGATGTATGTGAATGCAAGAAATGTAAATGTAAATGACATGAAAAAGAAATCAAAAATGTAAAAAAAATGTAAAGTGCTGTATATGGAAATTTAAGGTGGGGGCGACTTCCGGGAAGGGTGACTTAGCCTGTGCCTGCTTTTGAGACGGGCTCCTGCCTCAAAAGAAGCTTATTCAGATATATCAGTCAGTTTTTTCTTTTTTTTTTGACTGATTAAACTTCTCCCGGGTAGGGAGAAACGAAGAGATTAACCTCAAAGCCTATTTTTGTTGGGACGACCAGATCTCATTAATTTATGGGACGAGGTCCAGCCGACGAAGGTGGGACGGATTTTCAACAGCAAGCTCTATCTGTTAAAGCGAACGTTCATCTTATCTTCTAAGAGAGAACGCACTAACAGGCAAGCACCCTTCTTTCTATATTTTTCTTTTACTTGACTTAAATTGTTGCTGTTTAAAAGAGATTTGCCAGATTGATCGGTTTTTGACATCTCACTGGGGAGCCGTAACTTCTCTCTGCTACGCACTAATTAATAGCTTATCTCTGTTTTTGTTGCAAAAAGCTGTCCTGGATTTGCATTCTAAAGATACACACAGAAGAGGGATTTCTATTCCAGATTTTTATTTTGAAAAATATTATACTGTTTTGAGACTACTCTCTTTTTGGTCTATTTTATTTTGACGAATCTGTTTCTTGACGATTGCCATTAATTGCTTCGATCCTGGGAACTGCATTTTGTTTACTTAACTATTGGAGAGATAAGGCTGTCTGCTCTGTTTATACTGTGATGTCACCAAGTTTGGAGTATTAACCCAATTGTTGCTGAAATAAGAAGTGGTTTTCCTATATTTTTCTTTTAAAATGGCAATTAAGAAAGTGGCTGAGAATCTGGAAATAACTATGTTTCAGAGAATAATGAATGAGATTGAGATAACGAAAATTGAATTGAGTAAAATGAAGCAGGAGATTAAAGATATAAGGGTCCCTGTGAGAGAGGTGACCCTGGAAGGGGTCCCTGTGAGAGAGGAGACCCCGGAGATTGGAATAGGGGTCCCTGTGAGAGAGGAGACCCTGGAGACTGGAATAGGGGTCCCTGTGAGAGAGGAGATCCCGGAGATTGGAACAAACGTGGAACAGGAACAAGATTTGGAGTCTATGGACTTTAGAAATAAAATCTATTGTTTGGAACTCAATGTTATCTCTGAAGAAATTAATGAAGACTCTAGAGATAAAGTTATCAATGGCATGGATTATCTTCTGGACTGGAATGATGTGATGGAGCCCAATATAGAGAAAATCTATGGAATTAACTGCAGCCATGTGACAATGGAAAAACTTTTAAGAGATGACCCAGTGTATTTTGAAAAAAAGAACAGAGATATGATTTTACAGCAGTATTTCAGCAACTTATTCAGAATGGATGGCAAGAAAATATTTGGGATAGAGGTAATTCCCATCAGACTCTTATTATATGACTATGGCTTTGACAGCAAGATTATTATGGAATACTGATAATGGAAGATTGGATATTGAAATTACTGGACTTAACAAGACTACTGAAGATGGAAGATGGAAAATGGAACTAATAGAGATAATAGAACAATGGCTACTGAAATTACTGAACCTAACAGATTCTGATGTGATGGATTAATTGAAATGTTTATTTTGACTATGGTTATGACAATAAGATTATCATAATTAGTAATGAGATGGATTAATCGATATGCTTATCTGGAAAAAAAAAATTGATAGATATATTTCTTAAAGAATTGAAACCTCTCTGACTTTTTGTGGAAAGAATAAAGTAATGTTTATGAGATTTGATGATTAAGTAAGATAACTACTGGAGGAAAGTGATTTTATAATATGACTTAAGAGACAGGATTGCTATATATTATAGACTTATAACTGATTTGATCTTTGACAAATGGGAAGTCAATATTTTACTCTTTATTTTTTATTTTTGGTTGTTTTTTTTTTTTCTTCTTTTCTTTTTTTCTTTTTGTTTAACTATTTTTGATTTTGTTTTTTGTCTTTGAATGTTTTATGATTTTGTCTTGTATGTTTTATGAAAATCTGAATAAAAAATTATTGAAAAAAAAAAAAGGAAATTTAAGGTGGGGGCTTGTTGGCAGTTAAAGAACTAAGTAAGAGTTAAATTTCCATAAGAGAGCGACAAGGCCAAGAAGCGCAGAGTCCGTGCAGATCTCAAGGACAAGTATCCAAGGCAACCAGCTGGCCTTATCTATAAGACTTGGCAGATCTGGCCAGTCGGGGTGGGGGCAAGAGAAAGGAGAAAAGCGCTTGTATAGAGAGAGAGCTTATATTGTATTCTAAAAACCTCTAATGTCAGTAAAGTGACTCTTAAAACCTATGTCTTGTCTGGCTGAGTGATTCAACTGGGATCTAGCCTGTCACTATTCTGTTCTACATCCTGGGCATCTGCTTGTGCCCGATCCAACATCCAACATTATCCAACATATGTTTGCGATATGACCTCCTGTGCCTCTTCCCTTTCTGAATCTAGCTTCGGCATCTGGCATTTCTCGTTCCATCTGTGGTAAGAGCCTTTGTTGTAGAATCTTGAGCATTATTTTTCTTGCATGGGATATTAAGGCAATAGTTTTGTTGTCCTCTTCTATTTCTATACAATAACTATTGTAATAGTTCTCTTTGTCCCTACGTACTAGTCGCTGTATTGTTGCATGTAGGATTCTGACCATGTTTCTACCTCCTTGTGCTTTTGCTTTCCTTCTCTCTTTAACCATTTTAAGAGTTTCTTCAGTCATCCATTGAGGTCTTTCTCTCTTTTTAAATAGAGGTATTATCTTTTTGCATTCTTCCCTGATAATGTCTCTGACTTCAGTCCATAGTTCTTCTGGTTCTCTGTCAACTATGTTTAAAGCCTCAACTCTGTTCCTTATTTGTTCTTTATATTCTTCTGGGATGATATTTAAATTGTATTTTGGCATTATGATTGCTTTGTTGTTCTTCTTTAGCTTTACTCTGATTTTCGATTCGACCAGTTCATGATCTGTACCACAGTCTGCTCCTGGTCTCGTTTTCACAGAAAGTATGGAACTTCTCCATCTTCTGCTACCAGTTATATAATCAATTTGATTCCAATATTGACCATCTGATGATGTCCACGTGTACAGTCGTCTCTTCAGTTGCTCAAAAAATGTGTTCTCCAGAAACAAATTATTGGCTTGACAGAATTCAGTAAGTCTTTCTCCTGCTTCATTTCTGTCTCCTATGCCCCATTTCCCCACAATTCCTATTTCTTCTCTGTTCCCTACTTTTGCATTCCAGTCCCCCATGATTATCATCATATCTTGTTTTGGTGTGTGATCAATTTCCTCCTGTACTTCTGCGTAAAATCTCTCCAATTCTTCTTCTTCTGTGTTTGACGTTGGAGCGTAGACTTGGATGATGGTTATGTTAATAGGTTTCCCGTTTAATCTCATTGATGTCACTCGCTCAGACCTTGTGTTGTAGCTCGTAATTGCTTTTGCTACATCACTTCTCACTATTAAAGCAACCCCATTTCTTCTTGATTTCTCATTTCCTGCATAAAATATTTTGTAGTTGCCTGACTGAAAATGTCCCATTCCCGTCCATTTTAATTCACTCACGCCAAGTATTGTAATGTTGATATGTTCCATTTCCTGCTTGACAATTTCTAACTTACCCTGGTTCATTCTTCTCACATTCCATGTTCCTATTGTGTGCATTGTACAACTCCGGACTCCCCTTTGGCATCTGTGCACATCAGCCTCTGGGCTTCCTTTCGGCTTTGACCCAGCTGCGTCATTAGTCATAGCTCTACTCGTACTTGTCCTTTGTTCTTCCCCAGTAGCTCGTTGAGTGCCTTCTGACCTGAGGGTCTCATCTTCCAGCACTATCTTGTGTTGCATTTTGGGTACTCTGTTTATAGGGTTTTCGTGGTAAGAGGTATTCAGAGGTGGTTTACCATTGCCTTCCTCTGAGTTTGGATGCATCTTAGTCTGGTGTTTCAGCTTTGACCATTCCGCCTTGGGTGCCCCTGCTAGGAGTCTAGCCTCATGGTCTAGACTTCTGACGGCATTGCTCTCAGCTTCTTCAACACTGTCAAACCCCCTCACCACATTAAGGTGTGCATCCTAGAGGGGGAGATACTCCCTACTGTTGTAGAAAAATGGTAAGGCCAGCTTTCCCTACAGTGGACTGTACATTCAAGGCTTCATTCTTGCCACTGGGGAGTTTTCTTGAGAGATGCAAAGTCAATTAGCAGTTCATCCAAGGAAGAACTAGGGCTCGGCACTACAATGCCCTCATACATACCTCTTGGCATCTGCGAAATTGCGGCTTTTTGGCTTCCTCCTTTGGTTAGGGAAATTGCCTGCTTTGGGGTAAGGTTGCCTGCTTTTTTTGACTGTGCTTTATTTGTTTTCAGGGGTGGAGGTGTTACAGCTCTTTTTTATCTGTTTAGGAGTAAGTTCAGAGCATGACCAGTTTTTATTCTGTGAAATGGGTATTTTGTGGTACCCATGACCATATATTTCAAAATGTGATGCTGGGCTGAAAAACATTGGGGACTCCTAAACTAGTGTCTTGAAATATGTGTATATAAATTGCTTAACCTATGGGTTAGATGGGGCGCTGTAAAAAAAATTATCTCCTTTTTCTTTTTTAGATTGGTTAACCTGAATAAAAGTCCCCTGCTATTTAAATAAGCTCTTATCTTGATAGCTTCATAAATTATCACTTGACTAAATAGAAATGCTAATATGTTCTAACAAGATGTTCTTGAGGCAAAAGCAAACTGAAGTAGTCTTGCACTTAAAATATATTTTTTAGAAATGTTTTTGCTGTCACTTGACAGTGGCAGATGCAGTTTTCTAAAGTGATGGTAGTGCTTCCTTCTGTAGCTAAGGCTGCTTATATGAAATTTGTTACATTGGGCTGCTTGAAAGGCCAAAAATAGCTGTCAGTCGGTCTATTGATGGTTTGTTAGTGAACATGGAGTATCTACCACATGGATGCCTTCTCAAGTGGTCCCTGTGTAGTAGTCATTTCTGCAAAGTAGGGAAGCTTGAGCTAGTTTTTTTCTTTTCTTTCCAAGTCTCTGACTTGCTGCAGTCTTTCTCTGAGACACTTAATTTGAAACAGTGTCAAATGATATCGCAGTGGTAAGCATAGGCAAAGAAGTGATGATCAGTCCATCAATTTTTCCCAAATGTCCACTTGCTTTGAAAATAAACTGGGATTAGGAAAAGAATTTCACCCACTTGGTTGCATCCAGGATCTCTTTCTCTGTTGCCTTTTATATAGATTCTAGTCATTGAATATTGCAATACCTCTTTTATAATTTGCGTGTGATTGCTGACAATCTCAACTCTTTGCATCAATAACAAAAATCCTTCTCTGAGCATATGTTATCTTTCAGGTCTGTGCAGTAATTGATGGCAGTGAATGTTCTATCAGAATACTAGATAATGCTTTGGTACATAATCACCCCCCTCCCACTAATATGTTTCCTAACCCATGTGTATCCTGTCATTTTAAGCAGGAGGGAAGAGCTGCTTTAGACATATACATCCCTTTCTGATTTGACAGCTCTAAGAGGAAAATCTCCCTCTTCTGCAGCTAGTGGAGTAACAATTGATCAGCTCCATTGAATGTGACAGTGAATGAATGGAAAAGAGAAATGTGAGAGTAAAAAAAGGTGACAGAATCATAATGCAGGAGACACTTGTGAGAGAATATTAGGTCTACTTGTATACTGTGCTGTGTCAAGGGCACAAAAGAAGCTATTGACTCTTGTACTGATCCTATTAACTAGCTTTTTTAGAATCACCTTGGTCGAAATTAAATTTGTTAGCTTCAGATAGCTCCCCTCCAAACACGTGTGTGCACATACACACACACACACCATACAAGTGTAAGGAAATGTATATGTATTGTATGCTTTACTCCATGGTTTGCAGAAGGCTTTTTAAAAAGCTGTCTCAATGTTCATCCTCTCTACGGGACAACAATGAATTCTTCTCGACCTGCCTCCTAATTTTTCCATGCTGTAATTGTAGACATAGTTGTAGAATGATAATTCCATTGCCTTCAGATTATACATCCAGGTTACTTCTGACATTATGGTTATTTTTCTCATTAGAGGGGTAAAAGTGACAGTTACTCATAGCAGACATTGGAGAAATCAAGGACTTTGTCATAGATGAAATTTTACAGCAGCGTGTCATTCTCCCTCTACTCCAAAAGTAGAAACAAAGTCAGATTCTATTGTATAAAATGTGTTTTTTTGTTCTTAGAAACTTTAAAAATTGCCCTGCAGATGCTTTCTATGCTTGGAGGGAAGAAATACTCTCCATCATGTCCCTTAGCTTTTTCAGGGATGGATGGATGGATAGTTGATTGGTTAAGAGTGACATATATCCTGTTCTCTTTGCCTTGGGACTAGCAAGGGATGTGGAAGGAAGAAGCGGGTCTAGTTGGGTGTCACTAGCAGCTCAGCTTCCTGGACAGCTCCCAGTGGCTCTGCTGGCTGAGCTTGGAAAAGTGTCGCCTCAGCAAAGCTCTCTGGCCATCTGTAGGCTGTCAAGGCCTATCTTGCAGTTGGTCCTGCCTCCCTCTGTAGCTGATGGTGCTGCCTTAAATGACCCTTGCCCAATTCTGCAGCTGCTGATTTCTATGCTGTGAAAAAGGGAGTGTGGATGTTAATCGGAGGTTCATCCTCTGTGGGCAAGAAAGACGGGAGAGCTATGTATTCAGACTGGGAGAGCCCAGGAGGAAGTGCAGAGGATTCCTTACTGAATGGAATGGCTTGTATTTCCTCCTCATCTGCATCTTCCTGAAAGTGGTGCAAGGGGCCAGGTTCAGGCATCGTGATAACTTACGGCAAACCTGCAGTGCAGTCCAGTGTTGCCTTCATATTGTGTATTTCGTGTATGTTAGCGGTGCTATTTATTTAGTGTACATTTACCCAGCTTTTTGAAAAATAGTCCCAAGTTGGTTTGCAATAAAGACAGAAACAACAAAAAATCAGCAGGGGGGGAAATCACAAGTTCATAAAACTAAAGTGAAAACCAAAACAATATTTTTTAAGAAAAGAGAAGGCAAATAGCAAATATTTAAAAAACCATTAAAAGTTGTTAAAGGTACTTGGGAACAGGATGGATGATGCTTTCCCCCTAAAAGAGGTTGACAGTGGTGTAGATATGACTATGAAGGGAGTTCCATAGAAAAACCCTCTATCTCCTCCCCTGGGAACCAAACCTGACAGATGGGCAAGGCCACACACCTATCAATCAACTCATGTCACAATGATGTCTGGTGCCCGCTTGGATGATCAGCTCATCAGGGATGCAAAGAACTGCACATAATGCTACGCAAGCCTCAACAATTAGCTGATTGTCACTTGCAAAGTTCACAGGGCTTTTGGAAGCTTTGGGCTGGCATTTGCAAAGCACTGTGCATGGGGCTTTGCAGGTGCTGCTGATCAGCTGATTGGCAACATCTGCAAACCTACTTAGGCACAGCTGCATCTTTACCTGTCCCACACCTGATGTCAGGTGTAGGACAAATGGGCATAGCTTGGCCAAATGGTCTCACAGGCTAACTGGAGACCTGGCAGGCCTAATGCGAATGGATATGAGGTTCCCCACTGCTAGTTTAGGCTCCATCACAGAAAGCTGTGTCTCCTGAAGCTACTCACCTAACCTCAGAAAGGGCCTCTTAAGAAGGTTCTAATTGGTGTACAGAGTCATGTGGAGAAGGCTGCCCTTTAGATACTCAAGACTGTTCAGGGATTTAACTGTCAAGCCCAGCGCTCTGAATTGGGCATGGAGATAAAACTAGTCCTCAGTGAAGATCCTTTATACTAATGTAATATGACCTGATTCAGTTTATAATCTGGTTTACATGTTCTGCACCAGTTGAAGCTTCAATATATTTTCCAAAAGCAGCCCTGCCCCGGATAGTACACATTGTAGTAGTTGACTCTGGATGTTAATGGCATGAATAACTATGGCCAAATCACCTAGAAGGGAAGCATCTAGTGCACCAAGTTGATGAAAGGCTATTGATGTCACCAGAGATCCTCCAGCAATGATGGATCTAGAAGTACTCTCAAGATGCAAATTAAGTTCCTTAAGCAGGAGTTAGAAGCCTATCTAGAGTATGTTGAATGTAAGTCATCGACCTACATCACCATCAGCTTATTTCCCTTCATCCAGCCAAGTACTGACTCCAAACATTTTAAACTAATTTTAAAACTAAGATGTGGAGAAAATAAGGAAGCAGAAGTATCACTGTTGTTGCTTCAGTTTTCTTTAAGATCAGCATACAGAGAATGATTATTTTAGCAACTGAGCAGCACATGAGAAGGTTCTATTCAGGTCCTGTTCCATACTCTTCTTGTTTCTGGTTCTGATTCTAATATAATGGACCAGTGATTCCTAAACTTTTTTCCCCCACAGATCAATTGCTGAGGGTCTTGATGGACTACTTAATGATTTTTCTGCCTGTTGTAGCAATTGCAATGTGCTGTGCTAGATGATACATAATTTTTAATTGTATTTTATTGCTGTGTTTATTTCTTATATTTTATTTTATTGCATTCCATAGAATTCAAATTGTAATACAATAAAATGCAATGTAAGAAATAAAATAAAATAAAATACAATTAAAACTCAATAGGCCAGTGTGGTGTAATTGTTAGGGTGTTGGGCTATGACTTGGAAGACCAGGGTTTGAATCCCCACTCAGCTATGAAGCTCACTGGGTGACCCTGGGCCAGTCACTGCCTTTCAGCTTAACCTACCTCACAGAGTTGTTGTGAGGATCAAATGGGAAGGAGAGAACCACGTATGCCACTTCCTTGGAAGAAAGGTGGGTAGAAATGTAATAAATAAATACAGATTGGATATTTCATGCAATGAATGTGCTATGTCCCGTCTTCAACAACAAACCCACTGACATGTTGCAAACCAACTAAATGAAGCTCATGGACCGCTAGTGGTCCATGGATCACAGTTTGGGAACCACTGCAACAAACAATGTTTCACTGGCCATTTGTCATGAAAACTTAACAGAACCTTACTTATACAAAGCCAATGCAGCATTGGTTACTGCATGCTGAGAACAAACAGGATGTCACTGTGTCACATTTACAAGCTTTCCAGAGGCATCTGATGGACTACTGTTAGAGGCAGAAGGCTTGATAAGAAGGATGGTTAATTTGATACTGTATGGTCATTCTTAAGTTTGTTGTTGTTGTTATGTGCCTTCAAGTCGATCACAACTTATGGCGACTGTATGAATCAGTGACCTCCAAGAGCATCTGTTGTGAACCACCCTGTTTAGATGTTATAAGTTCAGGTCTGTGGCTTCCTTTATGGAATCCATCCATCTCTTGTTTGGCCTTCCTCTTTTTCTACTCCCTTCTGTTTTTCTCAGCGTTATTGTCTTTTCTAGTGAATCATGTCTTCTCATTATGTGTCCAAAGTATGATAACCTCAGTTTCATCATTTTAGCTTCTAGTGACAATTCTGGTTTAATTTGTTCTAACACCCAATTATTTGTCTTTTTTGTAGTCCATAGTATACACAAAGCTCTCCTCCAACACCATATTTCAAATGAGTTGATTTTTCTCTTATTCTCTTTTTTTACTGTCCAACTTTCACATCCATACATAGAGATCGGAAATACCATAGTCTGAATGATCCTGACTTTAGTATTCAGTGATACATCTTTGCCTTTGAGGACTTTTTCTAGTTCTCTCACAGCTGCCCTCCCCAGTCCTAGCCTTCTAATTTCTTGACTGTTGTCTCCATTTTGGTTAATAACTGTGCCGAGGTATTGATAATCCTTGACAAGTTCAATGTCCTCATTGTCAACTTTAAAGGTACATAAATCTTCTGTTGTCATTACTTTAGTCTTCTTGATGTTCAGCTGTAGTCCTGTTTTTGTGCTTTCCTCATTAACTTTCATCAGCATTCGTTTCAAATCATTACTGGTTTCTGCTAGTAGTATGGTATCATCTGCATATATTGATATTTCTCCCTCTAATTTTCACACCTCCTTCATCTTGGTCCAATCCCACTTTCTGTATGATATGTTCTGTATATAGATTAAACAAATAGGGTGATAAAATACACCCGTCTTACACCCTTTCTGATTGGGAACCAATCGGTTTCTCCATATACTGTCCTTACAGTAGCCTCTTGTCCAGAGTATAGGTTGCACATCAGGACAATCACATGCTGTGGCACCCCCATTTCTTTTAAAGCATTCCATAGTTTGATCTACACAAAGGCTTTGCTGCAATCTATAAAGCACAGAGTGATTTCATTTTGAAATCCCTTGGTCCGTTCCATTATTCAACGTATGCTGGTGATATGATCTCTAGTACCTCTTCCCTTTTTGAAGTTATTCCCTTATTCTTAAGTTAATATTGTATTATTTTTTAGGTAATAAGCATCTTGATAGAATTGCCATTTAATATTTAGGCAAATTCATTATTCAATTTCCCAGTGTTTTACTGTAAATGTTTGTCTTGTTGTAAACACTGATAAAGCTTTTTTAGTTCTTGGTGTTTCCTATTTGTCAAGCCTCCGCTCTCTCTCGACGAGCAGGGAGGGGGAAGGCATGAATTGCAGGCGCCTCCACGGCCAGAAGGCGTGGAAGGTCCAGCTGTTGTTGTGTCTTTTCCAGCCTTGGAGGAAGGGAGTGTGTTAGATGCTCTGCCAATTCCCACGGGTGAACCCTCCCCCTTTCAAGATAGTGCTCAGCCTCCAAACGCCCTCTCGGAGCCGTTAGGGGAGGATTCCAAAAGAGCAGTAACTCCTCCTTTGCCAAGCTGTGAAAGAGCAGTAACTCCCCCTTTGTCCACCTGTAACTTAGAGATGTCTGATGCTTCCCAGCCTTCTACTTCCCTGTCTGTTGATAAGGACCCTGTTTTGTCAGACGAACCCTTGGAAGTTCGTCCCCCTTCACCTTGTTCTCGACGGCGGGAAAAACGTACTGGTCAGAGGGCGGGGGTATGAAGGAGTGAGAGATTGTGCTCCAAAACTTCCCCTATATAAGTCTGCTGAGTTTGGAGGGGGGTGTTGCATCAACTCTCTTTTACGTTGCAGAGCATGTCTAAAGTGTTGTTAGGGAATTATAGTGAGTTATTGTAGGAACTCTATGAAGCGCACTGCTTTTGATGTATCCATTGCTCTAATAAAACAAGATTTACTTGTACCAACATCTCAGCCTCTTGGGTCCGACTCTGGACGGGACACTATTCTTACTAAAAAAATGAAACTTCACAATAAGATTACACAGCCAGGTATGATGCTCTGCCCAAAGCAAAAGGCTGCTGTCTGTTTTCCTCTAACAGCATCTCCCTGCACAGCTCTTTCAAAAACTTTTTTGAAACTCCTTCCATAAGATTTTTTTAAAAAGAAGGTTGTCATCCCACATAGTCAGCTTCTTAAGCAAAATGAGAGACTCTGAAGCCTTCTGTGTGTGATTTCATATCCATAGCCACCTGAAGTCCACTTTTCTTCCTCATGTTGTATTTTGTCCTCCAAGGGAAAGGGATAGGCAAGGGAAGGTGGAAGCCTGCTCAAGAGCCATGTCTCCCTCTTTTCAGCTTCCTTTTCAAAATTCAGGTGGGCATTCCATAGTTGAGTACTCCCATTTCTACATGTCAGATAAAACCACTGTTGTTGTCAGGGGTTTCCTTTATATTTATTGCATACAAAACATTTATTAAAATACTGTGTTAATTATTAAAGTAGGAAATCTTCAGAAAACTGAAGCATGGGCAACTAGCATACAAGGATAACAGCACATGAAATCAGCTAGCTTGATATAATTGATTTTGAAGTCATTTGTGAATAGTTATTCAAGTTTGCATAGTTATGAAGCTGTTTTCTAAAAAGCAAGAACACAAAAATCTGTTGAAATCGGTTTCTCCCTGCCTTCCCAATAAAGAGTGAAATATAGGCTCAGTGAAATATGTTCCTACATCATGAGTTGAACTGCATGATGTGTGCAATGAGCTATATGCGAAAGCATTTATATTTTCCTTTATTGTAAATGGTAGAAGAAGGTTACTACAAAATAATACGCTTGGGCTGTTTCCTTTCTCGGGATATACTTTTTGAGAGTGCCTCTGGATCCCTTGGTAATCCATTAAAAATACTACAGGGGGTAGCCATTCAACTACTGTCCAATGTTTGGAGCTGTGAACTGTTTCACAAATATGGCTTGTATCAGCTTCATATTTTATCAGCAGAAATTTGAAATATATCATGCCCTAGAGAAAGGTCAACTTAATACATTTGCATTGTGAGTAGTAAGTAATTTATATATTTTTTCCACTAGAAAAGCAGCTTAATGGCCCTGCAGGTGATGTTTAATAACTGAGAATGCAAGTTAAATTGACCAGCTGCTACATCTCTGCCCCTTTATAATGACATGTGAGGCTGTGAGAAATTTCACTCTCTTTGATTATTCTCATTGTTTCTTTTAAATGCAAACCACGAAAGGGTGCCTACAACTGAGAATACCCTCTCTAGATCAAATGTAAATCCTGTGGTGTATAGAAACTTGTCACTGTTCAGGATGCTTTGACTATATTTTAATGAACTGTTTAAGAAGGAATTTGTTCAGAACTCCTTTATGAGATGAAATCTGCAACAAATAACAGAACACCTAGTGCTTCTCTGTACTCCAAAACAAACTTACTAGGTTGCTTGTTCACTGAAGTGACACAGCATATTTTGCTGTTGAAAGTTTCTAACACTTAAAATGTCCAATGCATGTGTATATTGCTGGATATGCCTGCAGGAAGCAGCATTCCTAAGAAGTTGCCCATTCTTATCATTCTCTGCAGAGTCAGACATGGAAAACACTGACAAATCCGTTGGGGTTGACTGCTTGAAAGCCTTGTTATAATCACATCAATAATGAGCAAGTTACATTTGTTAATTAGGGCAATAGAAAGACAACTATTGAGAGACAGTTTCCTTACTTTTGACACAGATTGCACACTGGCTACTGCATACCTGAGTGTTTACATTGGAAAATTTACAGAATAAATAACCTTCTATTAGGGAAAATTGGTATATGTGTCATTTGATGTTGTTATTTAGCAACTTCCTAAATTTGATGTATGATCCTGTAAATTGGTTGGGAAACCTCTAGTTGTCCTATATATATATAATGTTATACATTTGTTCCACTATTATTCCACTTTAAACAATCATAGCATCCCCCAAAGAACCCTGGGAAGTATAGTTTGAGAGGAGGAGTTGTTGTTTGTTGTTGTTATGTACCTTCAAGTTGATTACGACTTATGGTGACCCTATGAATCAGTGACCTCCAATAGCATCTGTCATGAACCCCTGTTCAGATCTTGTATGTTTAGGGCTGTAGCTTCCTTTATGGAATCAATCCATCTCTTGTTTGGCCTTCCTCTTTTTCTACTCCCTTCTGTTTTTCCCTTCTCATGTCTTCTCATTATGTGTCCAAAGTATGATAACCTCAGTTTCATCATTTTAGCTTCTAGTGATAGTTCTGGTTTAATTTGTTCTGATACCCAATTATTTGTCTTTTTCACAGTCCATGGTATCCGCAAAGCTCTCCTCCAACACCAAATTTCAAATGAGTTAAGAACATAAGAACATAAGAAGAGCCTGCTGGATCAGGCCAGTGCCCCATCTACTGCAGCATCCTGTTCTCACAGTGGCCAACCAGGTGCCTGGGGGAAGCCCGCAAGCAGGACCCGAGTGCAAGAACACTCTCCCCTCCTGAGGCTTCCGGCAACTGGTTTTCAGAAGCATGCTGCCTCTGACTAGGGTGGCAGAGCACAGCCATCATGGCTAGTAGCCATTGACAGGAGCCCTGTCCTCCATGAATTTGTCTGATCTTCTTTTAAAGCCATCCAAGCTGGTGGCCATTACTGCATCTTGTGGGAGCAAATTCCATAGTTTAACTATGCGCTGAGTAAAGAAGTACTTCCTTTTGTCTGTCCTGAATCTTCCAACATTCAGCTTCTTTGAATGTCCACGAGTTCTAGTATTATGAGAGGGAGAAGAACTTTTCTCTATCCACTTTCTCAATGCCATGCATAATTTTATACACTTCTATCATGTCTCCTCTGACCCGCCTTTTCTCTCAACTAAAAAGCCCCAAATGCTGCAACCTTTCCTCGTAAGGGAGTTGCTCCATCCCCTTGATCATTCTGGTTGCCCTCTTCTGAACCTTTTCCAACTCTATAATATCCTTTTTGAGATGAGGCGACCAGAACTGTACAGTTGACTTTTCTCTTAATGTGCATTTTTCGCTATCCAACTTTTACATCCATACATAGAGATGGGGAATACCATAGTCTGAATGATCTCGACTTTAGTGTTCAGTGATACATCTTTACATTTGAGGACCTTTTCTCGTTCTCTCATAGCTGCCCTCCCCAGTCCTAGCCTTCTTCTGATTTCTTGACTATTGTCACCATTTTGGTTAATGACTGTGATGGAGAATTTTCTCCTATGGGATCTTTTGCTGGGGGTTCTTGAAGAAATTTTAGGACACAGGCTTAAAGCAAAAAGGTAGGCCTTTATTCTTTACAAGCATATGCAGGGTCAGTCTTCCTGAGACATCCAGGAGAGAGTGCACTGAGGCACTGTGTGCAAGCTCCTTAAGCAGTATAGATGCAGCATGTGAAATTAGTTCACCAAGCCCACAAGTTCCTTCCCATATAACATCACATTCCTCCTCTCTGCAATCTTTCCAAACCAATCAGAAAGTATTAGTTAATTCTACTACTGATTCCAATTTTCTGTCCATCTTACTAATATCACCATTGTTCTGCTGTCCCCTTGACTAATGCTCTTTTAGGCCAGTTGAAACCAGTTACTATTGTGAATGTGCCTTCAAGCAAACCCGGTACATCAATTGTTTCATTGTTTCGGATGGGTCAGGCTGACTCAGGTACACCTGCTTGGGGTTTACCTCAACTCAGGGTACTGAAATCTCATGAGCATCACAGGGTTTTAATAGCTATAGTGGTCTTATATATTCTTGGAAATCCCACTCCTAGCTTATAAAATACACAATTTATGAAAGAGGATTATATTTAAAACACTGAGCTACATTTTAAGATCACACAGACTAGGGAAAAAGACTGGGTGACTCTGGCTAACTAGTGTCTCAGCCTCAGAGAAATAGAAGAGGCAGGCCACCTCAGAGTACCGTTTTCTCAGTGAAAACACTTATAAAGTTGTATTACAGTTTAGCATACTTGGTTATATTAGAAATCATGGTTAAATCTCAACATCTCTCTCCTTAAAACTCTGATTCTTGTTACAGGGTTTTTTCCCTAGTCAGCGTCCTTGCTCTACACAAAAAACCATTTCCCAAGATCAAAACAATATAATATATGAATCACAGCTACACAGGTTAAATGCTGATTGGGTTTAAACAATACACCAATTAATATATGTCAGTCACGCATCGGCCAAGTTCTGACAAGAACTGCAGTTGAAACTAAGTTTACTTTGTCTGCTTCCATAGGCCCTTGCTCACAGTTCTGATTCTGAGGCCTATGGATTTTTAGGGTTCTCTGTGAGACTGGATCTTAGGGTCTTAACAGGCCTGCAGGCCTATGCTTAATTCCTTGTGATTTTAAAACATATACCTTCTAATATCTATGATTATATGTGTGGATATATAAAATTCCCCATTAACTGTGCCGAGGTATTGATAATCCTTGACAAGTTCAATGTCCTCATTATCAACTTTAAAGTTACCTAAATCTTCTGTTGTCATTACTTTAGTCTTTTTGACGTTCAGCTGTAGTCCTGCTTTTGTGCTTTCCTCTTTAACTTTCATCAGCATTCGTTTCAAACCATTACTGGTTTCTGCTAGTAGTATGGTATCATCTGCCTATCTTAAATTATTGATATTTCTCCCTCCAACATTCATACCTCCTTCATCTTGATGCAATCCCGCTTCTGTATGACATGTTCTGCATATAGATTAAACAAATGGGGTGATAAAATACATTCCTGTATTACACCCTTTCCGATTGGAAACCAGTTGGTTTCTCCATATTCTGTCCTTACAGTAGCCTCTTGTCCAGAGTATAGGTTGTGCATCAGGACAATCAGATGCGGTGGCACCCCCATTTCTTTTAAAGCATTCCATAGTTTTTCATGATCTACAAAGTCAAAGGTTTTGCTGTAATCTATAAAGCACAGGGCGATTTTCTTCTGAAATTCCTTGGTCTGTTCCATTATCCAACTTACGTTGGCGATATGATCTCTGGTGCCTCTTCCCTTTCTGAATCCAGCTTGGATGTCTGGTATTTCTCGTTCCATCTATGGTAAGAGCCTTTGTTGTAGAATCTTGAGCATTACTTTACTTGCATGGGATATTAAGGCAATACTTCAATAATTACTGCATTCCTTGGGATCCCCTTTCTTTGGAATTGGGATATATATTGAACTCTTCCAGTCTGTGGGCCATTAGTTTTCCATATTTGTTAACAATTTTTTGTCAACATTTGGACAGATTCGGTCTCAGTTGCTTGTAGCAAGTCTATTGGTATGCCATCTTTTTCTGATGATTTGTTTCTTCCAAGAATTTTAAGAGCAGCTTTCACCTCACATTCTAAAATTTCTGGTTCTTCATCATATGGTTCCTCCATGAATGAATCTGTCATCCTTGCATCTCTTTCATATATATCCCCATTATTGATAGGGTCATGACTAAGATCATACACTTATTGCACACAACAGTCCTCTTTGTATGATGCAGTTGCTCTTCCACCACACCTGCCAAGTATGACATAGATATCTCCTTTTGCTTTTGCTTTCCTTCTCTCTTCAGTCATCCATTGAGGTCTTTCTCACGATACCATACTACTAGCAGAAACCAGTAATGATTTGAAACGAATGCTGATGAAAGTTTAAAGAGGAAAGCACAAAAGCAGGACTACAGCTGAATGTCAAAAAGACTAAAGTAATGACAATAGAAGATTTATGCGACTTTACAGTTGACAATGAGGACATTGAACTGGTCAAGGATTATCAATACCTTGGCACAATCATTAACCAAAATGGAGACAATAGTCAAGAAATCAGAAGAAGGCTAGGAGTGGGGAGGGCAGCTGTGAGAGAACTAGAAAAGGTCCTCAAATGCAAAGATGTATCACTGAACACTAAAGTCAGGATAATTCAGATCATGGTATTCCCGATCTCTATGTATGGATGTGAAAGTTGGACAGTGAAAAAGGCGGATAAGAGAAAAATCAACTCATTTGAAATTTGGTGTTAGAGAAGAGCTTTGCGGATACCATGGACTGGAAAAAAGACAGATAATTGGGTGTTAGAACAAATTAAACCAGAACTATCACTAGATGCTAAAATGATGAAACTGAGGTGATCATACTTTGGACACATCATGAGAAGACATGATTCATTAGAAAAGATGATAGTGCTTGGAAAAACAGAAGGAAGTAAAAAAAGAGGAAGGCCAAACAAGAGATGGATTGATTCCATAAAGGAAGCCGCAGACCTGAATTTACAAGATCTGAACAGGGTGGTTCATGACAGATGTTCTTGGAGGTCACTGATTCATAGGATCACCATAAGTCGTAGTTGACTTGGAGGCACATAACAACAACAATTGTCTTTTTGCATTCTTCCCTGATCATGTCTCCAACTTCACTCCATAGTCCTTCTGGTTCTCTGTCAACTAAGTTTAAAGCCTCAAACCTGTTCCTTATTTGATCTTTATATCCTTCTGGGATGTTATTTAAATTGTATTTTGGCATTATGATTGCTTTGTTGTTCTTCTTTAGCTTTACTCTGATTTTCGATACAACCAGTTCATGATCCGTACCACAGTCTGCTCCTGGTCTCGTTTTTGCAGAAAGTATGGAACTTCTCCATCTTTTGTCACCTTATATAATCAATTTGATTCCTATGTTGACCATTTGGTGATGTCCTTGTGTACAGTCGTCTTTTCGGTTGGTCAAAAAATGTGTTCTCCAGAAACAAATTATTGGCTTGACAGAATTCAGTAAGTCTTTCTCCTGCTTCATTTCTGTCTCCTAAGCCCCATTTCCCCACAATTCCTACTTCTTCTCTGTTCCCTACTTTTGCATTCCAGTCCCCCATGATTATCATCATATCTTGTTTTGGTGTGTGATCAGTTTGCGTTTGCCGTTGGAGCATAGACTTGGATGCTGGGTATGTTAATAGGTTTCCCATTTAATCTCATTGATGTCATTCGCTTAGACCTTGCGTTATAGCTCGTAATTGCTTTTGCTACATCACTTCTCACTATTAAAGCAACCCCGTTTTTTCTTAATTTCTCATTTCCTGCATAAGATATTTTGTAGTTGCCTGATTGAAAATGTCCCATTCCCATCCATTTTAATTCACTCACGCCAAGTATTGCAATGTTGATATGTTCCATTTCCTGCTTGACAATTTCTAACTTACCCTGGTTCATTCTTCTCACATTCCATGTTCCTATTGTGTGTGTCGTACAACTCTGGACTCCCCTTTCTCATCTGTGCGCATCAGCCTCTGGGCTTCCTTTTGGCTTTGACCCAGCTGCGTCATTAGTCACAGCGCTACTCGTACTTGTCCTTTGTTCTTCCCCAGTAGCTCGTTGAGTGCCTTCTGACCTGGGGGTCTTGTCTTCCAGCACTATCTCATGTTGCATTTTGTATACTCTGTTCATAGGGTTTTCGTGGTAAGAGGTATTCAGAAGTGGTTTACCATTGCCTTCCTCTGAGTTTGGATGCATCTTAGTCTGGTGTTTCAGCTTTGACCATTCCGCCTTGGGTGCCCCTGCTAGGAGTCTAGCCTCATGGTCTAGACTCCTGACGGCATTGCTCTCAGCTTCTTCAACACTGTCAAACCCCCTCACTACATTACGGTGTGCATCATAGAGGATGAGAGTTGTTAGGAGACTCCTATTCCTCTCATAGAGCTCCAATTCCCGGAGTTCTGTGGGAAGAGGGACTGACTATACTCTGACAATTATAATATAATTATATAATCGTAACAGTGGAATAAATGTATGGTGTGAATGTGGCTTTAATCTAATCGGAAAATACTGTTCATTGTTGTCCTCAATATGAAGAAATCAAGAAACAAACAGTTAGCAAAAAGTGTTCTTGAGAACAGAAGATCCCTTTCCCCGTACATGCTAGAACTTTAATACACATCTCCTGGTAATCCAGAACTGTCCACTGTGTCTCTGAGTCACTACTCTGACTTTACCATCTTTTAATCAGGATATATACCCAGAAAAGCAACCTGTACAGAAAAGGAGGGGTTGTGTTCAGGTAAGATTAATTCTGCTGCAAGCTACTTCCAACTTTTCATGCTCCATCTCAGTACGGCTGTTGTGGAGTATGAGCTGTGGGAGATCATATTAGGTAAATATTGAAGGAAAACAAAGTGAGCATTAGTGTTATTTCTATCATGTGAAGAGCCCTAGAATTATGTTTACAAGGCAATATTAACACTTTATCCTTGCTTTGACCCTTTGTAAAGCACAAGATGAAGTGCATCCTTAAGATTGATCCTGTTGGTAACGTGTTTTAAATTTATGCTTTGTTAAGTCAGTTGATTTATTCATGTTAACTGATTGAAAATTGGTTGCATCCTTCACTCTTAACTGCCAAACAAATTGTCATCTGAGGGTCTGCTCCAAGTGCCCCTATTTCTCAAAGTTAGTAAATTTCTAGAAATAGAATCTTCTTTACAGCTACAGTATGCTTCAATTACAAAAGTTCCACAGATTTTTCAGTTGCCAACATTACATCCGTTAGAGGCCAGATTAAAATTGTAAAATTATTCTGTCTCTTCTGACCTTTAATGGTAAATAATATTAATCTAATTAATATCCCTGCTATTTTCATATGTTAAGATTTTTAGGTTGTACAGTTTTAGCTGTTGTGTTTTATATTTTTATTTGAATAACTGACTCCCTTGAAAACTTAGGCTGCAATCCAATGCACATTTACCTGGGAGTAAGCCCATTTAACCCAATGGAGCTTACTTCTGAGTAGACATGTATTGGGTTACAGCCTTAGTGTGGTAGAAAGATAGGATTTTTTTAATGCATACTTTTAGGATGTGTAGGAGTAAGGGATATTAACAGTTTTAATTCATAAAATATCTGTCAGGTATCAGGCCAACCTTCCCCAATCTGGTTCCTGTCAGATGCTTTGTACTACAATTCCCATCAGTCCCAGCCAGCATGGCCAATGGTCAGAGTTGGTGGCAGTTTTAATCCAAAACATCTGGAAAATGAACCTGTTGAGAGAAGCTGTATTATACTTTTGAGATGCAGTGTACTAGAGGTTGGCACAGTTCGCTGTTAATTTGATTATATTCCTCTGAATTTAGTAACCCTGATCAAATAATAGGGACAATATGCTGTGTAATTTTTATATTTTAATTCACCAATATTTGCTGTTTTATAGGTTCTCTTCTAATCTTTCTGAAGCCACAACTATCCTATAAGAGAGCTATATATCTGTTAAAACAATGTTTTTATCTCATATCTACTCTGTAGTACTGTCTGCAAATTGTAAATTTGGTGTATGATTTCAAGTTGCCATTATAATGGAACTTTATTTATTTTATTTATTTATTTATTGTATTTGTATACCGCCCCATAGCCGAAGCTCTCTGGGCAGTTTACAGTAACTTTTGCATCTTTCCACTGCAATTTTTTGTTTAGTGCCAGAACTCTCATTCAGGAAACATGCAAACATGCAATCCTCAATCTGCCATTTGTTGATTCTATAAGCCCATGAAAACAAGCTTCTCTGCTTTTAGAGGTCCCCATCATACTCTACAATGTGCACTGACCTTTCAGATTTCATTTCAGTTCACTTCTAATGCTTGGAAATTAGATACATGAAACTCTCCTCAGTTTTCTCTTTTGACCCTTATAGTAGGAAACACTTAGTTACTGTATTTTTTTAATATTCAAAGGACTATCAATAGGCAGTGGCTGCTTTCTGTTTTCAAACTGCAAGTTGAAAGAGTACACTAACACTGGCTACTTGAAATATGAAACTATCATGGCAAAGTTCAAAACACAAAGCAGTTATCAGTAAATATATGCAATATAAGAGTCTTGTGTAGAAGTACTTCCCCACCAAACTCTACCTGGAAAGAGGAGAATCTGCCCTTTGGGGGGATTGGAAGAAGCCTTAACTGAACCATGGCTCATCCTATGGACCTGCTACCTTCTGTGCCAAATAGAATGTATCTCCAAGCATGAGTAAAAAAGATTTTCCTCAGTTTTGAATGACTACAACTAGTTATGAGTGAAGTTATTCAGAATGGAGCTGCAAATTATAAGTGACATTGAAGAAAGCAATGGACATCGGGTTCCCTGGGAAAATATCCCGGACTCCCTGGTGAGTGGAATGCTCCTGGAGCTGCATGTGTAGGGAGGTAGCCCTTCCTCCCTTCTACAGTAGGGCCCCGCTTCACAGCATTCCGCTAATACAGCGGTTGTGAATTGTAGAAAGCTCCACTTTACAGCGCTTGTTCCGCTTTTACGGCGTTTTTTTGCCACTGGGTGCCATTTTGGTCAATGTAAGTCAATGGGATCCACTTTACAGCGGTTTTCGCTTTACAGCAGGGGGCCGGAACGTAACCCGCTGTTTGAGCGGGGCCGTACAGTATTGAAAAAGTAGTCTGGTAAGTAGATGGGACTGGGAGGGAGTTTTTCTTTGACCCAGATTATAATCCCAATTGGAGAAGAACTGGGGGTGAGAGGAGAGGAAGCTGCCATGGAGAGGACTTTTGCTATGTTGGCATTCCTTCACCAGGGAGATTTACCCGGCATCAGCAGTTACTATATTTCAAGTGCTAGGTCAGGTCCCTCCATTATCTGGAATTTGTAATCATTACTAGCTGTAACAGCTTCATTTGCATGCATGTTTTTGTCTTATCTATATTTTTTCCTGGTATCAGTGAAATTTTCCTGGTATTTATACATGAAAATATTTACTCTGTTTTAATTGGAGCTTTTTGAACATTGAAGGATGTTTTTACAGAGGTAGGTAGGATATAGATACATAATATAAACATACTGTCTTGATTTGCATAATCTGCTTAGAATATTTGAAACCAGATTAGCACTCTTGTCACAGTCCAGGGATTGCTCTGCCTGACCACTTGCATACGTTATACTTCCAAGAGCTTTGGAGTAACATAAAAAGCAAATGCATCACAAAAGTATTGAGCTGAGGTAGCACAGGTCTACGCACATCTCTATTTGGGCAGCTTCCTAGCCTTTTATTACTATACTTGACACAAGAGAGAGAGAGCTCTTTTGGTCAATGTTTTATGAGTGCCAAGAACTTTGAACAATACAGAAACAAAGGTAGAAACTACTAAACAAATGTAAGGCTTATTCAGAAAAACTTAAGAAATGCAAAACCACAAAAGAGTTTCGTCCACCTTAAAGACTGAGAAATTACGATACTGTATGAGCATTTGTAAACACAACAGACTAACCTAGCTGCCCCACTGGAGTAAAGGAACACATGTATTTCAATAAGAAAAATACATTCTAAATAGTACTGCTTGTCATAGAAGTCCACATGAGAATTCTTTTTGTTAGGCATCTCTGTAGGAAATTTTGGAACTTGGCACCGAATTAGAATTTATCAGGAAAAAGTATGAAAGAACAGTGAGGCTAACCCGGCATTTTTCTTACAGACAGCCCTTTTCTCAATAAAGCAATTGAAACGGTTGAAGTGTATGTCTGCAACTTTTAATCTTAGCCCCCCTCCACCACATAATAATGTTTCTCTTACCAAGTGTGCAGGAACTGGCTGAAACCAGGGTGGAAAATTGTTTCCCGCTTTTTTTCTTTGTTTGAACTCTTGCTTCTAATGAGCAGAATTAGTGGTTCTTAGGGCCTTTTAAACCTGTAGTTAAAATCACAGAACTGTTCTGATAATGTAAAGAAGATGGTAACATAGAAACAGAATTTTGTGATTAAGCCATCTAAATCTTTCTAAATAAAAAAAGATAAAATAAAATGACAAGCTTCCACTTGAAGAGCTGTCAAAAACTGTTGGGTGTTCTTTCTCACAGGGAGACAACATGATCATAAGTGAGAAGCTAGCTAGGACTATAATTCTCAGTGTGGAAGTAATCCCTGTCAAACTCAAAAGTCTGGCCTATTTGAATAAATATGCAGTGGATTATTCTGTAAGCCTGTCAGGTTGTGTTCTTCCAGTCACTAGCTGTTCATAGAAGTATCTTTTGACTCTTAAACCTTCAAAAGTTCAAGAACCAGATCATACATTTTGTCACCCGTGTACAACAGCAACCTAATCTCAATTTAGTCTGAATGGCAAATGGAACAAAGGATTCATAATCTTGCATGGGTACAGAACATGCAACTCCCCCCCACACACACAACCTAGTATTTTCAGGCCTTGCCCTTGGCCTCTTGGGTATTGGTTTCTTGAACTTACGGTTTTGTGCAAGTATATTAATGTAAATTGGAAGTCCCATCTCTTTTCTGCCAATTACAGATTTAAAAAAGCACTTGCCTTGTAGGAGGTTTGACTGACTTGTATTATTTAACAAGATAAAAAATGTAAAGACCAGCTAGTTAGTGCTATATATTTTTGCATGCACTATATCTAGAATTTATTTTTAGTTATCAAAATTGATTAACTAGGGAGAAAAACAAAAAGGCTCATGCCTCAAACGTTCTATACACAAGGAAACAGAATAAGTGAAGAATTAAGCTGTGTTTCCTGATTGGCATTCAGTTAGCCTGACCGCTTTTCCATTAGAGCTACTTCAGCTGGTATTTCAAGCTGGTTATTAGTGTGCCCAGCGAGCCATGGTTTTCTGGAGTAGCTCAGTGTTTTCAAAAATAATGTCTGAAACCTTGATCTGCTTAGTTCTGCTAAACTAGTGCTCCTGATTTTTAAGACATAGGTAATCTTTTTGATTTTTTTTTGCATGCAGAGCTTTCGGAACGTCATAGTTTTATTATCTCTTTGGAAAAGCAGGTCAGGTAAAAGAAAGAAAGAAACACACCTCTGTCTTCCTGCCTGCTTTATCCGAAAGAGAAATATGAGAATTATATGATCTGACATGGTTTCCATTTATTTCAATGTGCTTATTGCACATTCTCCAGGACTTTGTATTCTAAGCTGTTTTATATTATCACTTTATAGCAAGGTACCTGGCTGCTTATACTTACTGGCTGAAAGGTATGGTGTGCTGTCTAGCAAAGCATATCCTCTTAATTCCAGAGGTTCTGAAACTGAGCTTCATTGAAGTAGTCTGCAGAAAGGTTGCACTACAGTTAAGAATATCTATACTTGGCTCTGCATTTGATTTCTTTTTTTCTAAGATTAGAGGCTTTTTTGACTGAAGCTGGATTAGTGAATAAGGTAACAATGCCCTGACTTTAGGCCCATGATTTTCATTATATATTACTGACGCAGTCTATTTTTTCTTAAGAAATTATTAATTAAAGAGGCCCTTCTGAGCAGCTTTGCCTAATGCCTATAGCTTCCATTATACAGTGCTGTTTTGTCAGTGATGCTGGTGGTAGAATCATTTTCTCTCTCTCTTCCTCCATATTTAGCCCAGAATCATTAGAAAGGTAACACTACAGGTACTAAAAGCAGTTCCATATGAACTTTGATTTTTGTGACCTATGCGGCAGGGGGGGAGTTTTGAAAATTGCTGCTCCATCATAATAACATAAAGTTGCCTCACAGGAATATTTCATACAGTTCACCTCAAATTACTTGTTGACTCAGTATGTTCCAAGAAGACCACCAGCTGTATAACAGCCTCTTCCCGCTCTTGCAACCTGTCCATGCCATTTTATTGAAGACTCTCTGGAAATGACTACTTATTGGATGTTTGGTTTCTCACACTTTGCTGTTTGTTATTATCTGTCTATATTAAGGTACAACATTAAAATTCTGCTTGCTCTTCCATACACTCTCCCTCCTATCAAAGAAATGTTACATGAAATGTCACTGAGACTGTTAAAACATGCCACATTAGATAGACTTATCTTCACCAGGCTGATATGGTTTTAGAGTGTGCTAAATCCAGGCTACAAAAAGGAGGTGAGTCCAGAAAAAAGAGACGTTGACTTGAAGTATTCAACATTCTTTTAAAATGTTAACAGCTTTGATACTAAGACAAACATCAGGTGTGGGTAACCTTTGTCCACCCAGATGTTGCTGAACTTAAATTCCCATCAGCCCTAGCAAGCATGGCAAATGGCCAGGGTTGATGGGAGTTGTAATTCAGCAACATCTGGGGAGCCAAAGGTTCCCCACATCTGCCATACATTAACCATGAAAATAAGCAGTAATTGCAAACTGAAGGCAGTTGTTTAGGTTGCAGTTCTAATTATGTCAGCATTGAGAGCACCCAAGAGTAAGTGTTGTCTGTGTAGCCTTATTTACATCCTCACTAATAATGTTCTTGGGAGTACTTCTAGTCCATAGTTCTTTCGTTGCTCTATGCTAATTTTTACTGGTGTTTCGTAGGCTACAGATTTTGCTAAGGACACTTGTACTTCTCCCTACCACACTCATACCTGTGTGCTTTAAAATGCAAATATTAAAACTTGTTAATATTAAATCCATGTGATCTTTCTGTCTTGCTCGTAATTAAGTGGTTAAAATATCTTTCGTTGATAGCTGTGCTCCTTGATATGGAGCACTGAGATTTACTGTCAGTAACCAATTCTAGATTGACAGCAATTGAAATTTAGATTGTAGTCATAAATGGAAATATAATTTAGAGTGCAGCCACGTCCAAGTGTATCTGAAGAAAGCAGCTGATAGTGGAACTGTTATTAACATGAAAATCTCTTTGAGCTCAGGTCTTTGGCATACTTTGTCCTTAGTGTTTAGAGAACTGTAAAAAAAAGGTTGTTCTACAAAGTGTAGGCAAGGTTTGTACACTGAGACAACATAGATAAAATAGAAAGATCTGTGAAATTAATGACCATCTTCTCCTTGGAAAAAGAGTGCAAGAGGGCTATCTTCCCATTTCTTGTCTTCCCCCCCACCTTTTCTATCCATTACAAAGTTTCATATTGTCCAGATTGCTGTGGTTCTCCTTGCTAAATGAGCTTTGTAGTACTAAGTTAATTTTCTGCCAGTATTGTTTCTGGCTGATGACTGTGGGTGTTTGTGTATGCATTAAGAACATGTCCACCATTTTCCAACTCTTCCATTAAATGGCTGTCAGCAGGTTTACAGAACTGCTCTCTGCACTAATTGCAGAAAGGCTGCTGGATGTGATAAAAAAAGTAAGTTCTTGTTCAGAGATCTCAAAAAGTAAATAGAAATGCCATGAGCAGTTAAATCAGGTTTTGCATATAGCCACAGTGTGATTAGCAAGATGATGATATAATTTCTTTTTAAATTCTTACTTTGCAGAACTAACCTATCCACTACCACAACTCCCACTTATCAAATAAAATATGTTCAGGCATATACACAACTACATAATGGATAAGCATGCCTATTAAAGAAGTGTATATACTCTGTGCTGATTTTACAGTTGATCTTGAATTGGAAACCTGTTAAAATGGCATCAAATAATATTCTAGCTAAGATGAATGAACATGAAGAAAATGAATGGATTTTGCTAATAAAATTCAGTGTGTCAAGCGTCACATGCTGGCATGGGGTATCTAAGGAAAAACTGCGTAATGCATGCAAACTTTGGGTTTTAGGCTTCAAACCCTTGAATTCAGTAATAGTAAACAATAATAAAGTAATTTACACATGGGATTTTGTGTTAGGTCACTTTGTGTGGCCTTTCAGAAGCAGATATAGTAATTTAGTTTTGTGCATACAGATACTTTAAAATTCAAAGTAGTACATGTTTAAAGTCACAAACGCAAATCATGGCAGTGTTTGCTCTCCTATGGTTTGGTTTTTTAAAGCAAAAATAAATTAGCCTGCAAGCAAAAATAAATTAACTTGCATCACTGTCGCTCACTTTGGATTGGACTGGCTCTGCCAATACTTAGAGGAAAAGTATGTTGTAACATTATAGGCACACAAAACAATAACTTGAAAAAATAATCTAGCAGGAAAAGCCACTTTTTAAAAAAAGAACCACTGTCTGTATTGCCATAAGATGCCATTGCTGTTGGCAATGTGGAAGCCACTCTTACAAGCAAGACAAGTGGGCTTCTAGCTGCATAGAGTGTAAAGCAGCCTTCTCAATCTGGTATTCCCCAGATTTTCTTGGACTAGAACTCCCATAACCCCTGATAATTGGCCAGGCTGGGATGTTACTGAGAAACTTGATTCACCTGGTACTGTACTTTGTTTTTGCTCTGAGTAATGAATGTAGTGCCATTGCAAAGGAATCAGACCAAGTTACATTGATTTAAACCACATCTTCTCCCAAAGTAGCAGCTCTGAAGGGAACTGTGTATTTGCAACCCTAATTAGCCCTCAGAACCTTTGCCATATGGTACAAGTGTAAGGAAAGCTTTTTCTAATTTGTTTGGAACTTTATTAGAAGGATTCTTAAGGACTAGAAGGACTAAAAATAAAAACCCTATGAGGAGAGACTGAAAGAACTGGGCATGTTTAGCCTTGAGAAGAGAAGACTGAGGGGAGATAGGATAGTGCTGTTCAAGTACTTCAAAAGTTGCCACACAGAGGAGGGCCAGGATCTCTTCTCGATCGTTCCAGAGTGCAGGGCACGAAATAATGGGCTCAAGTTACAGGAAGTCAGATTTTGACTGAACATCAGGAAAAACGTCATAACTGTTAGAGCAGTACGAAAATGGAACCAATTACCTAAGGAGGTGGTGGGCTCTCCAACACTGGAGACATTCAAGAGGCAGCTGCAGCCACCTGTCAGGTATGCTTCAGTTTGGATTCCTACATTGATCAGAGGGTTGGACTGGATGGCTTTATAGCCCCTTCCAACTCTACAGTTCTCACCCAGGGTGGGAATCTGATTTGGATTCAGGCTGCCTTATCAGCTACTTCCCCTGAGCCTCTTAGGTACCCTTTTAGAAAGCAAAGACAGCTTCCCATCAGTCACTCATTCATTCAACTCTGATGCTCATATCCCAGCTATTTGCATTTCCCAGCCATTTTCCATTGAGCTTTCCCCCACACCAGTCTGTTTATTATTAATGAATATTGCATCAGATATGGGTTCAAGAGAGGGCTAATGGGAGGAGAAATCCAAAAGATCTGGAGAGCACCAAGTTGGGGATCATTTAAAGTATTCTAAAAAAGAAACTCAAAAGTGAAATACAGAAAATTAGCATTGTGACATGACTGCTCTCTCTTTAAGAAAGGTATGATCCCAGGAGGTTTGAAAATATCAATGTGTGCTCACAACGCCACATAGGTGACATTTGGACAATCATATCTTGGCTATATTGAGCCAATGTACACATGGCCCTTTTGCCTGCATATGCAGCCCCTTTGTTTCTCCCTTGTTGCACAGCAGTCAAATCAGGAAGGCTATAAAGGTGTAGCCAACATGGTGTCTTCCAGATATTTGTTTGTTTATTTTATATTCTGCTCTTCTTCCAAGAAGGAGCCCAGGACCGCAAACTAAAACATTCTAAAACATCTTAAAAACAAAAGTCTTTAAAACATATTAAAACAATTAAAATGTTGTTGGGACTATAACTCCAGTTAGCCCCAGCCAGCTTTGCCAGTGGTCAAGGATTATGGAGGACATCTGGACACCACATTGGCTACCCCAGTCTATAGTGTTTTCCGTTTCCGTCTGAACCAGAAACTATGGTTACCAACTTTAGAACAAATCAGGATCGTAAAACCTCTGTTTGAAACCAACACTTGTTAGCTTTAGCAAGTTCAGCTCTACAAAAGGATGATTCTAAATTTTCATAATCAGGCAAGAACAATATGCTTACAGCAGGGGTCAGCTAGACCTTTAGCTTCACCTCCTTTTCTTCTGTAATGGCAAGAGGAGCTTAATTGTGATCAGATTGCTACTGGAATCTCATAGGAACAGCCATTTCTTCTCTAAGGCTGATTATGGAGATAGTGTCACCTTTGTACTCATCAGCTTTGCAACAATCAGGACAATAGTATGCAGTCTCCAAAATTGATATTTTGCTGTGTTCTCTGCAACTCAGCTCTCCTCTTTTTCCTTCCATAGCCGGATAAAATATAGCATGATCTACTGATCTCTCCCATTTTTGAGGTCCTGAACAGATGGATCTATTACTCCTTCCAAGCAGCAAATGTCAGGTTTGGAACCAGAAGTCCTTCTAGAGAGTCCTCATTTCCATAATGCCATAACAACTGACAGTTGCTCTGAATTGTAGAGCTAAAGGGCAACATACTCTGGCATCTGCTATCAGCAAGGGATCCAAGGGCCGCTGGGAGGCTGCACCCTTTGTCTTCCAGAAATAACATCAAGACGAGGAGATCAACCTGGCTGCAACTGTTGACCAGAGAAGCAGCAGCTGAAGGGAGCTTGCTGTCGCCCTCCCTGCCAGAAAGAACATTCTGTTCCCCCTGCCAGTTGCCTTGAGACTGCAAAAGCAAGGGGAAAGGACACTGGCTCCATCCATCAACCAAAGGATTAAGAGCCACCAATTGCTGTTCAATGAGCAACACAACAAAGGAAGATCAGTCAGACTGGGATATGAATGTTTGTAGCCCACTACTTTGTTCTAGCCTTGAAGAACTGATCTCCCTCCTCTGCCTTTTTCCTTCATCCTCCTTTTGTGTGTCTTGTCTTTTTAGTAGATAAGCCTACTGACAGGGCCTTTCACTCTCTGTTGTTTATTGATATGAGCCATTTTGAGATACAATAATTATCTCAAAGGTGGGATAAAAATATAGTTAAATAATAATTAATACTAAAACTCATGTCTAAGCCAGTTCTTGAACTTCTTTTTAAAAATCAAGACTTTTGTTACCTGTACGCAAGATGAAATTGCAACCTTTTATGGAATTTGCCTTCAGTGAAAAACATATTTTATTTAACAAAATATATGTATACCACTAGATGGTAGAAAATCTCTAAGCAGTTTACAAAAAACATTAAAATTATCAGTAAAACAGTTAAAGGAAAGTAATTAAAAACCTTAAAACAAAACAGCAATCGACTAAAAACAGTAGGAACTTGAGTAAGAACTCCTTGGAGAGGGCAATTTTCCAACTTAAAAGTAATTTAAATCTGTGCTTTAACTTAGTTTACTGTAATCAAGTAAATAAATGCTATTTTAGATACCACAAATCACAACAATTCTGATATTTATCCATTAAACTAGACTATTCATTTTTGTCCTATGAGGAAGTAGAATGCAGTGATTGAAGTACCAGGCATAATCAACAATGACTCGAACACACAAAGATATGAAGTGCATGTTCATGAAAGGTAGCGTGCTTGGAATTAAATATGGAAACGTTTTATTTATTTATTTATTTCATTTATACCCCGCCTTTCTTTCCATGATAGAAACCCAAGGCAGCTTACATATGTGGTTCCCAGGCAGTCTCCCATCCAGGCCAGGCCGGACCCTGAGCTGGCCTCATTTGCCTTCAGACCATAGCCAGGGACAAGTTCTACACTATTAAATCTTAAGTTCTAAAATTAGCAAATACCAGTACACAGTATATTCATACAAATGAGCTCACATTCCCATGTTTGCTTTATGATTTAAGTGTGACATAAATTTTAAACTTCTTACTTGTATTTCTGATGGAAGGTGTCTTAGAAATAGATCTAAATCTCCTAATTAAGAATGTAACAACCACCATTGATATGCTCCCTTCTTTCTGATGTATATTTTCAGGAATCAAAGGAAGAAATGAGTCGTCAGATCTAATCCATGCCCTCAGCGTGTTTCATGTACATAAAACACCTCTCAAAAATTACCTGTACAATCTTTTCTCAGATTTACCCAAGCAATATTTTCTTACTATTTTACCTAAATCTAGCAGCTTGTAGGTTACAATGATTTATTTTTATACATATTTTATTCATAGTAAACTAGTATTCCCAATTACACACACTCTCTGTAGCACCACCCCCACCAGTGCCACATCTCATGCCATTCAGGTTTCATAACACTCAAAAGTGGCTTTTGAGGGGAAGGACAGGAAAGTCCTACTGTGCATGTTGAGTTTTGCTTCCATTTCTTTAGATCTAAGCCAATAATTGAATTCCCCACTAAATCACTTGGTCAAAGAAGAAAATGGATTTTTCCTCTTAATGCTTCTAATGTCATCTTCGTTGCACATCTAATACAGCTTACAGCAGGTGCAATCTCAGTGGCTTTTGCACTGTAAACTACTGCTCGATTTTTTTGTATAAAAGTTACTCAACTTGACAGTTCTAGTAGTTCATGCACATGTGGTCAAATACTACAGATATTGAATTCCCAAAGGAATAGATGTAGCTGAAATCAGGAAGCAGCACCATTGGCTCTTACTCTTCAGCACATAATTACCTAAGTTCTAAGGCAGGCACCTTTTCAGGGAGCTAAACTGAGTGTTTATGCTTTCTCTTCAAGGTAGATGCATTCTTTGATTTCCTATTCTACAAATAAATGCCCTTTCAAATAGCATAAAGAAATCTAGGCAAGTAGGGTGTGCTTAAAATATAGACTCTGGAAAGACATGTAGACTCAATATGTCTGATAGGAGTTTTAGAATCATAGAATAGTAGAGTTGGAAGGGGCCTATAAGGCCATCAAGTCCAACTCCCTTATTCTTATTTATTTATTATTTATTTAGTCCATTTATATACCGCTTATATTTAAATAAAACTCTGAGCGGTGTACAAGTCAAAACATCTTAAAACAATTACAAAAATCAATAAGATACAGTTAACTGAACAAAACATCCTCTTTAGTATCAATGTAATATAAACATTGCATATAAAATTAAGTACCAGAAATACAAGAAAATAATAATAATATAGATAATAGACTAAACAGAATATTCCCTGCATTTCAAGGAAAAACAAACGTTAAAACAAACTTATTTTTAAGCATAATAGATTAAACAAATCAGATTTCTTAATCACAGTATAATAAAAAACAAAACAAAACAGCTGGCCCCCATTAGAACAGAATGTTGTTGTCTTGCACTGGATTTTTTCATTGTTTTGAAAAAGGGTGTAAACTAACAAAATATTTTTAAAATCCAAACACCACTTCCTCATCTCTTAGCTTTTATAGCTCATAGAATATGCAAATGAGTGATTTTCATTTTCTAGTTGCTCTGGATGTTTTAGAGTTAAATGAGACATGTATCATTCAAAGCTATTGAAAACTGTTGTTCAGTTTATACGCACTGACTCAGACAAGCTTGAGCAGATTCAGTAGGTGAACACTTTTTTATCTCTTAATAGGATGAAATCTGTAATTTTATGTGGCTTTATGCTGCTGTTTTGGGCCAAATGTTAAAATTAATTTTCTATTCATGCTCTGGATCTAGTACAAGTGTACTTGAGAATGCAACTAAACTTATCGTGGTGGTTTTTGTATTGCCTTGTTATACATTTATGTTGCTGCAGTTAGCAGTCTTACTGCTTTATTTTTACTTAAAGTATAACATTGACATTTTTTAATTTACCAGCCATACCATATTTTAAAAGGTTAACCACCTCTTCTAATATATGTTGGGAGTTTTCATTAGTCATATTATTCAGACATTGCCCCACTCTCAGTAAATTTTATAATCTGCGCTTGATTCAGTGAGTAGCTGCAAATAAATGCTTCCTTGAAGATTTGAACAGAGTCTCATCAAGGGCATGTGAACCCTATTAAACTTCGCTTTGTTACTAACATCTTTCTGGGTCTCTTCTTTATTTGACAACTGTGCTCACTGCTCTTGAGGGTCATTTGTATGGTTCTGTCTTGCTCTGTACTAGATGAGCAGTGTACCTGCTGAATGGCAGCTTTCCTTTTCATGAGTGATGGTGCTTCATATTCAAAAAAATAACTCTGTATCTATTAAAAACGTCTGAAAGTAGCTGGCTCGATCTCAGTTAATATTCTAAATTTAAAAGTAATCCACATTTGAAATTGTCTGAAATTGAAATAAAATAGAGCTATACAATCCTTTTGAGGGAGAATCAAAGCACACAGATTGAAATTCATATTTGTCTCAGTAAGATAATGCCACATTCAGGCACACCAAAAATAGTTATAAGATCACACTGCATTAACCGATTGTAACAACTGCTTTTTCTTGTTACATCTCAACAAAGGATTACGGATTTGATTCTTTTTTTAATATCCTTATTAACAAACTGGTTTGCATAAACCCGCCATGTTATGAATTTGAAGCTTCAACTTTCCTCTCCTTGAGCACGGAGAGGAGACAGGATAATGTGCAAGCCCAAAGCTTGCTGTGGTGCATGTCTAAATCATAGGTGAGCAACCTGTGGCCATCCATATGTTTATGGACTCAAACTCTCATTCGCCCCATCCAGCATGGCCAAAGGTCATGACATTTTTTCATATTTTAAAATAAGGATGTCCCCCTAGCACAACTGCTGTGTAATCTAGGATGAATAATGTAGGTATTGCCTATATTCTCTAAAACGTTAAAAGCTGTAGAATGAGTGAATACAATTTGCTGTATGTAAAACGATCCAGTACCTTACCTTAATGTACTCTGCTATGGCAAGTTCTGCTGGTGTCAAGTTTCTATTGTTCTTTAAAGAACCAGTTCACTGCTAGCAGTAACAGATACTGCTAGAGTAGCAAGTTTGGGTGTGAACTTGTTCAAATCTTTGGTAATCTAAAATTTTAATTGTGGCCTTGGCTAGGTTCCCTTCTGTCATACCAGTAGCCTCACAACCATGCTTGAACATATTCCTCTAAGCTCCTTAAAGATGAATCAGTCACAGATGTTTACTAATAAAGCATAGGCCCTACTTAGCAGTGACCTCTGTTCATATTGTGCTATTTTGTGAACATTTCCTTGCTAGTTCGAGGTTTATGGAAACTTCTAAGTAACCTTCTGCCATTGACCATGATTTGAATATTTTTGTGAATGGAAATTAGTGCTGTTTGCATGAAGTATAAAACTCAATGAAATACATGCAACTCATTCTCTTCTGTAAGGGTATAGAGTATTGCCTATTAGCTGTCAAAACATTTTAATTCATTTGTTAACTAAAAAAGACCCACATCCAAACCTACAACAAACCAGCGTTAGGCCCTAAATATATGAACAGTAGCTTAATCAGAAGTTGCATGGATGTGGAGTGCCAGTGAAGCTGAATAATGAAGAGTTTTGGATAACCTGAGGTTCACCAAAGTATTGGGAGTTGTTCCAGTACTGTCACCACTAAGCAGCTATGGAGGAACATCTTCCACTGCTGCTTTGTAGCAATTTTATATTATTCAAATTAATGTTGGTTGTGCGTGGTTTGTTCTCCTCCCCCCATCCCCCCCAAAAGGCTTGATTCAAAGTATAGATTATGCTCTATCTTGAAATTACCTGTCACTTTTAAAAACAAATATTTGTGTTTTGAATTCCAAATAAATACCATTGACGGAAAATTAGGCAATATTTAACTTTAATTGGGACTCCATAGGCTCATCTAGAGAAATTAATTAAAATAACAGGCCTATGTTCTTAAATGCTATATTCTCTCTCGACATCTGAAAGGGCACATCAGCGACAGCTGTGTAGATGCTAACAGTCCAAGAGGCACTAATTGATTGTGTTTTTTTATTACAACAATATGATATCCAGCATGCTTTTTTATTTGAAGTGGGCCAAGTAAGTATGAAGCATAATTAAATTTTGTATCCATCAGTTAGAAGCCTATTTCAGAGATCTTTTGAGCTTTTACCAATATTGCACTAGAGGTTCCTTTATCCTACTCAGTTTCTCAATCTCCCCATGCTACCAACGTGGTTTCTGTGTACTTATCAAGCTCTTCTAACTTAGATTAGAGGAATTTGTTCTCTCTGCTAGAGTATTTTATTTCTCTTAATGAAATAAGTAAAATTAGGTGTTTAGGTACATTGATAGTCTAGGAGAAACGTGTTTCTGGTATACTTGAGGAGAAATCAGAAAATCACAATAGGTAAATCATTCTGGTAATTTCTCCTTGCATTTTAGCAAACAGGTCATTTATTCTAAGTCATGTATTTATTCTGTCTGTTTTGTTGCCCATATCCCTCTAAGCATCTCTTGTGAACATGCCCTGTCGGGTTTCCCAATTTCTAATATTTTTTTAAAATATATTTGTTCAGCCCTCAAAGTTTATTTTATTTTTCCCAGTATATATAAACCTTCATAGAAAGAGGCCAGGTATTGTTCATAACAAAGGGACATGCCTAGGATTTCACTGTTCCTGATTTTGTGCTGCACTTCCATGCAAGGTGAGGAACAATTCCATATCTACATTTGAGCAGATATATTCAGGTAGTGAGAGGCAGAGGCACTAAAAGCCCACTCATTGCACAGAGCTGAGCAAAAGGCTGGAGCTTCTTTTGGCAGTGGATGGCAGGGACACTTGGAGCACCTCTGCGGCTCATAGCTCAAAGGATCCGATTCACCTTTTTTCCATCTTGTACCTGAAGAGGGTATTTATCTTGTAGTTTTGCTTAATGCAACTGCCAGGGATATTTATGTCCCACACACACACAAAAAAAGACTCCAGGCTGGAGAGGAAGATAGGCTCTTCTCAGTCACCCTCACCCAATGGTGGTCAATTCTTCACTGTAACAAGGATGACAAGTAGAATTGCAGTACAAGGCTAGATTATTATACAGCCACTAGAGTGGCTGTATACTATAGCCAGCGTGGATTTTTCACATTCCGCAATGTTACATTGAAAATTCCCCACCACACCATTCTGATGCTTCCCGTAAATTCATTTCAAAACAAAACCTTACAAAACTTATAGTCCTGAACTCAGAAACGCTTGCTTAATAACCCTCTCAATTTTCATGGCAATAAACAAAACAGTCAGAAAGAATCGAGAGTTCAAAAACTAAAGAGAGAGAGAGAAAACCCAGAGCCCTTTTGGATTTTTTTCTCTGAGTTCTCATAATCTGTTGAAATTCATTAAAAATCAGCCATGTTTACAGAATACCTGTAATCCTGTTACTGACGTTGCCCCATACTCTGACCTTCATCTTCTGCAGTTTAGTAGTTAAAAAAAAAAAGCCTGGCTGATTTTTAATTAATTTAAGAAATATGGCATTGAACTGAATGATAACGTCCGGCATGCTCAGTAAGAACCAACTGTCAGTGTTCTGAAAGCCAGACTCACAGCTGCTTGGCTTGGCTAATCAGGGGGCCACACCCACACCAGACTTTGATTTCACATGAGACAGTCATGGCTTCTCTCAGAGAATCCTGGTAAGTGTAGTTTGTGAAGTGTGCTGAGAGGAGACTGCTATTCTCCTGACAGAGGTCCAGTGGCCAGAGTGGTTGAACAGTTGAACTGTGAGGGGAACAGGGCATCTCCTAGCAACTCTCAGCACCTTTCACTAATTATACTATCCAGGATTCTTTGGGAGAAGCCATGACTGTCTAAAGTGAAATAAAGGTCTGGTGTGGATGTGGCCAGGGACAACTTTGGTTTAAATTTGGGTGGGAGGCTACATGTGCCTGCAGTAGAACAAAAAGGTGGGGGAAATGCTGAAAAGCAATGGTACTGTTCACAATGTTTTCCTTTTGGAAAGGAAAGGGGCTCCCCCTCTGCCCAGTGCCCACCCATCCAATCTCTTTCCCTCCCCCCTCCTACTCTCCCTGCCCCTCCCCCAGGTCAGTGTTGGACTAGGACCTGGGAGACCAGGGTTGGAATCCCCACACAGCCAAGAAGCTCACTGAGTGACCTTGGGCTAGTCACTGCCTTTCATCCTCAGAGGAAGGCAATAGTAAAACCTCCACTGAATAAGTCAGGATCAACTTGAAGGCAGTCCATTTCTATTTTCAAACATGATTGCACAAAAATAATTCCCATTGAACTCAAAAGTATGCAAGTGATCAAACCCACCCTCCCTTCTCCTCCCTCCTATTCCCTCTCCCTCCAATCCCCTCTTTCTCCCTCCTCCCCCTTCCCTCCCTATGGTCAGTTTTACTTATCTTAAGCATGATTGCACGGGAGTAAATCCCATTGAACTCAATAAGCATGCAAATGATCAAACCTGCCCTCCCTGCCCCTTTCTTTGCCCCTCCCCCTCCAATCCCCTCCCCCCTCTTCCTTCTGCTCCCCTCCCCCCTCCCCCTGCTCCTCTCCCATTGTCAGTTTTACCTATCCTAACCATGATTACATGGGAGTAAATTCCATTGAAATCAATAAGCATGCAAATGATCAGACCTGGTTTTCCCCTCCTTCCCTTCTTTTCTCCCTTAGTCCTCCCCACCCCTCTTCCTTCCTCCTCCTTTCCTGCCTACTCCAGCCATCCCTCCCTCCCCCGTTCAGTTTTACCTATCCGAAGCATGATTGCACGAGAGTAAATCCCACTGAAATCAATAAACAAGCAAATGATCAAACCTGTCCTCCTCTCCTCCCCATCCCCTGTGGTCAGTTTCACGTATCATAAGCATGATTGCAGCGGAATAAATCCCGCTGAACTCAATAAGCATGCAAATGATCAATCCATTCTCGGCAAGCTTGCACAGGATCCTACATCTTACCTCCTGGATTAAAAAGAAGAGAAAATCACTAATAAGCAAAAATCTTTGCGGTTTAAGAATGTAGCTATAGCCCACAGATATTTCTATCAAACTTTAAAAAGCAGGGAAATTGGGCAGCTATAGTGAATGCACCAAGGGAGCAGGAGACCAGACCTCCTCTCTGAGATACTGGACTGCCCTACAAATTGATCAAAACACAATTTGGGTTGGTCTTTCACAATCCACTTCCTGTGTAGCTTGGAAGAATTTGGTAACACTCACCATATATTCAGAGGAACATGTTACTAAATTCTTTCAAGCTACACAGCAAGTGGATTGGACTGTGAATGACCAACCCAAATGGTGTTTGCATTTTGACAGATGTGTAGGGCAGTTCAATATCTCAGAGAGGTCTCCTGCTCCCCTGGTGCATTCACTATAGCTGCCCAATTTCCTTGCTTTTTAAGGACCTTGGGCCAGTCACTGCCTCTCAGCCTCAGAGGAAGGCAATGGTAAACCACCTCTGAATACCACTTACCATGAAAACCTTATTCACAGGGTCGCCATAAGTCGGAATTGCCTTGAAGGCAGTTCATTTTCATTTTCAAACCCCATTGCATTTGATTAGCATGTAAATGATCAGAACTGCCTTTCCCCTCCTAATCTCCTCTCCCTTCCTCCTCCTCTCCCCTCCTCTCCCTTCCTCCTCCTCTCCCCTCTTCTTCCTCTTGCCCTGCACACTTCAGTTATTCCTCCCCCGCTCAGTTTTATCCTAAGCATGATTGCATGGGAGTAAATCCCATTGAACTCAACAAACATGCAAATGACCAAGCCTGTTCTCCTCCTCTCTCCCTCCTGCCTGCTCCCATCCCCCTCCTCCACTCTGCCTTTCCTCCCCCTCCTCCTCCCCCCCATCCCCTGTGGTCAGTTTCACCTATCCTAAGCATGATTACAGGGACGTAAATCCTACTGAACTCAATAAGCATGCAAATGATCAATCCATTCTCAGCAAACTTGCACAGGATCCCATTTCTTTCCTCCCGGATTAAAAAGCAGAGAAAATCACTAATAGGCAAAAAAAAAAACCCTTGCAGTTTAAGAACGTACCTATAGCCCACATATATTTCTATCAAACTTTAAAAAGCAGGGAAATTGGGCAGCTATAGTTAATGCACCAGGGGAGCAGGAGACGTGACCTCTTTTCTGAGATATTGTACTGCCCTACAAATTTGTCAAAATGCAAACACCATTTGGGTTGGTCTTTCATAGTCCAATCCACTTGCTGTGTAGCTTGGAAGAATTTGGTAACATGTGCCTCTGAGCATATGGTGAGTGTTGGCAACACCTGGAATCAGCCCAAATAAAAGAAAGAAGACGTGCTGTGCTGATCTTGTTTTAGCAGGAAGGAAGCAACATTATTAAGACAGTTGATATAGTTCAGATGGTCACTTTGAATATGTCTGATTTCCTTTGCAATTTTAGTGAAGTTTCCTATAGGAAATCATTTTCCTTTGTTTTTATTTCTGTAAATATGTGAAGTACAGCAACACTTTGCAAAATCTACACTAAAAAGCTCCAAAAATAATTGTGGAATAATGGCCCTGACTATTCTGCAAAATAGTCTCCAGTGGACATCAGGAGTGTGTCAATTTGCACAAAATAAAACAGTGGGAGGTGAAATATATAGAAAATTCTAGGTGTGCTCTATGTTTTTAATTGACCGTGCCCACCTTGTCTTAAATGAAGTGGTTTAAACATAGCAGGACGAAACATGCATCCTCTTTTTTCCAACAGCTAGAGTCATGGCTGAAGTAGCAACATATTGTAATCATTCTGATTTTTCATCAAACTGCAGTTTCAGATTCAACTGTTAATGCACCCAAAATAGAAATAGAACATAACCTCCAATTTGAAGCACAAAAGGCTGTCTTCACCATCATATGACATTGACCAATAAAAAGGTTTGAAATTAATAAAAATAAATTTGACACAGATTTCTGGGATGAATAATGAGGGAAATAAAATTTTCTAGATTAGATTCTCTGTAGAAACATTAGTAACACAGGAAAGAAGCAAAGCAAGAAGAACACTAACAAACATACAAAATATAATTCTCCATCTTTGGAGATGGCAGGTATTGCCACCACTCACCATATGCTCAGGGGCACATGTTACCAAATTCTTCCATGCTACACAGGAAGTGGATTGGACTGTGAAAGACCAACCGAAATTGTGTTTGCATTTTGACAAATGTGTAGGGCAGTCCAATATCTCAGAGAGGAGGTCAGGTCTCCTGCTCTCCTGGTGGATTCACTAGAGCTGCCCCATTTCCCTGCTTTTTAAAGTTTGATAGAAATATCTGTGTGCTATAGGTACGTTCTTAAACCATAAGGTTTTTTTGCCTATTAGTGAATAATTTTAAGCCTGTTTGTGTGCGCACATGCATGTGTGTGTAAGAAGATTAACATGACAGATTTATTAACTGAGGCTAGCCCTAATGTGGGTTTGTTCACCAAACAGTGTTGAGATGTTTCAGGCACCCCAAGTGTACCTTTCTGGTGGATCTTAGTAGCGATTGATTGATTGATTGATTGCATTTCTATATACCGCCCCATAGCAGAGATGGTGTTGGTCTTCAAGGTACAAAAAGCCAAACCACTTTGGGGTTTATATCATTTTTTAAGGTGGTGCTGACAATAGCTGAATGCCCATGAAATGATACCTTAAGAATGAGTTAGCAACAGACCAAGAATATTAGTAACAAATCACTGTTTCCTGTTAATAAAAAATATGGGAACCAAGACAATATGGTATAGTTTCTCCAGGTTTCAAATTCCATTTTACATGTCAGCTTGCGTAGAACATGGATGTAGATTTTGGAACACGTTAAGGTACTCAGATGAAAAAGGCAGTGTTGGCTTGGAACCAAAGGGACCTTAGCATGAAGAGAAACCCTTTTCTGCCTTCAGGAGAGCTGATTCCAATTTAACAGAACTGGGTTGCGTAAAAAAGTGGACAGATTGAGAGAAGTTCTTTTCTATGTGCAAGCCATTTGCACATCATTCACTATTTTTTTATTGATATATGTAGCATGCCTGGTCCAGCAGTTTGGAATGCCTTCCCGATAGAAATCTGCTAAGCGTCCTCTCTTCTTATTTCTACACATCTTTTGAAGACTTTCATGTTTCTGTGAGCCGTTTCAGTCTGGATGAATTTTATGTGATTGGCCAGTCCCATATGATGATTTCTGTTTTTATATTTTTGCTATTTTTGTTTTGATTTTATATTTGTAGTAGACAACTTGGATGTTTTCAGTAAGAGTTAGTGGTATATAATGTTTTTCTAGATAGATAAATCCCTTACATGTTTGCAGAGAAAATCCTAATGACTAGAGTGGAAGTAGATCCTCATTGCAGAGCAAGCTTTGTATTGCAAAGCTTTCTTTAGAACTGCATTTTAATAGAGAACATATTTAAAACAAGATTCACCTTCCGTTTGCCCACAGAATGTCACATGTCTATATTCATCATATCTATATACTCTTGCAATCATTCTCAAACTTTTTGCAGTGGCGGAACACTTCACCGTAAACAAAAGTTTGGCAGACCCTTGCAGTGAAATCTTTTTAAATGATTTTTTAAAGGGGCAGGAGAAAAAGGGAGTTGATTATTGGAAGAGCAAGAGAGGCAGAGCCAGACAAAGTAGCAACTTTTTAAAAGAGTAACTTTGAGCCTTTGAAAAACTTTGCTGTCAATCTCCTGGACTTCTCTGATGGAATAAGCCTTTGTTTTGTTTGTCATACATAAACACTTTGGATTAAAGAGCATCATGTTTAACCCTTGCTGTCAGGCTGCAACTCAACTGAAGGTGTTTAATTAAAGAGGGAGATGAGGGATTCCCATGACAAGTGCTTGAACAGCCCTTTTAACCCAGCAGAAGGGCGGGGCGGGCAGAGAGGCATTGCTTATCTAGGTTTCCAATGCTGTGTGCTGCAGCCATTTACCAAAGGGGTAGGAGTGAGGCAACAGGGAACAGCAGATTGGCTCTGCTGCTGCACCTGCACTGCACTGAGTTCCCCTCTGCCTAGCCTCTCCCCCTCTCAGTAACTGGTAGCGATGCACAACACTGAAAAGTCAGGTAAGGTACATCACCCTGTGGGCCACTACTGATTTAACCCTTGGAAAGTGTGGCAAGAGAAGAAAAGAAGGTGAAGGGACAATTGCTTGAGTAGCACATTTAATCCCCATAGCTGCAGCTTGATGGAGATCACACATTGTGTGCTTTTGTTCACCATTACAACTTTTTTCTTCACTGAACCCCTTGGACTGTTTTGCAGAACCCCAGGGTTCCATGGAACACAGCTTGAGAAATTCTACATTTATAGCCTGGTTGTTGCATCATGTTTTGCATATAGTGATGCGTCTCCAGTTACTTTGTCTTCTTGTAGTGTTTACACATTCGTTCATAGAACAGCTGTAATGAGTGAACTAGTTCTACTTGGTCTCCTTTGGATCCAGCCCTGTATCTAGTTTTTTATCATAACATCTAGGGGGGCATCATCTAACGTATATGTTAATGGGCATAGTCTTAATCTTATGCTGCTCTTTGCACACAAGAACAACCTGTGTTGTTCGAGCAGTAGTTCAGACATCCAATGCTTACTTTTTTTTACGTTTTTATTTTTATATTAACCTCATTATCTCAGGGCCAAAATGGACCTGATGATGTTTGATCAGATTTTTAATTATTTATTTATTACATTTATCCCATCCCTTTTTCTATGGACTTCAGGATGGCAGACATGGTTCCCCACCCACATTTATATCCTTAACAACCCTGTGAGGCAAATTAGGCAAAGAGATGCTGACTGGCCCAAAGTCATTGAGTAAGCTTCTTGAGTAGTGGGGTTTGAATCTGGGTCTCCCTGGATCCTATTCAGGCGCTAACCGCTGTTCATCATATTGGCTCTCAAACTGGTACAACCAAAAGATCTTTCTGTTAGATGCCAGGTATTTTGGGGCTAAGCCAACAGGAATTAATTTAGTCTGTACATCCTACATTTGCATATATTTCCACCTTTTAAAACAAGCTGCCTATTAAAATGAGCAACTTATCTTGTTAGTAGGAAGAGGTGCAAATTGAAGTAAACCAGAGAAAGAATAAATAGGTATGAAAGTTTTTCGTGATTACTGTATTATCAAAATATTATTAATGTATGCTATTTAAACAAAATATTGCATCTGCCCAATTAATGCCAAGGAAGAAGTAAATTATCCCTGATGCTGTTACTGCTGGACATTTCCATGCTTTAGATGGTAAAGGTAAAGAAAATCCTTTCACTATAATTGCAGTATTGAGTCAAATAATTTAATATTTAAATTAAAAGTTAACTTGGTAGTTTCAAAGATAACATTTTGTTCACATTTTATAGTGCATTTTATTTGAGCCACCACAATGCATTCCTGATTTAGAGCCTCACCTATATGAAAAAAGATTGGATGTTTTCTTATGTCCTAAACATGGCACAGAAGCAATCATAATAGGAGCCTGATGAAATTCCTTCTTTGTTGGGAATGAGAAATTAAATGCAGGGGTATAAGACCTGTAGGATGTGAGCTGTCATGAAATACAACATGTCTATATGTAATCTGAACTAATGAGTACTCTTGTAGGTCACCTCTTGCTTTGTTCTGAAATTAAGGACAAATGGGTACATCTAAAACTCAGTAGAAAGATTTTTGTCTGAAGTCATGTTGGCTTAGTCATCTGAAACCCAGAGAGGATTCAGATTTTTCACTGCGAAGGAATGCTAAACAAGTGAATAAGCACTTCTGCATTTGACAATTCCACTTGTGCTATTCAAAGGGGAGTTTGTATATCTTCGCCTTCCCTCTATCATCATGCTCATAGTCAGAGCTACTAGCTAGGCTCTGGGAGCTTGCAGCCGTTCCTCTTAAAAAATTTCAAGAGAAGCTGCAGTAGTTGAATGCTGAAGTTGCTTTCATTCAGGTGGTGCCACCAGTAACTTCCAAAACTTATCTTAAAATATGATGCTTTCTGTCATATATAAGCAATAGGTAGAATTTGGTTTTCATTTGTAACTTTAGCAGTTTACTGGTTACAAACAGGAAAAAAATGACTTTGGTTTCATGAAAGATAAGAAGTCCAGTTGATTTAATATGTTTTTGTATATGTGTATGAATTGGCATCAGTGTTTTCCACTGTTCTGGTTCTATTCTATTTCCTGACTCCTAATTGAGCAGAGCAGAGGGAGCTGTGTCAGCTGGTCCAGAGGAGATACAAGCGAGCCAGCTCTCAGTGAGTGAACAGGGAAAGCTAACAGGAGTTTGGCAGAGGAGTTTGGTGGGGGAGGTCAAAGGGGTGGTCCCTAATTTATTTATTTATTGTATGGCATACCACAGGGACTCTCCTATTCACCCTGAAGGAGGACAGGACAAAGCTCAGGTCATTCCAGTATTAATATAAAGAAACAAATGGCAGTAGAGAATATGGGTGGGAAGGACACTCCAGTAGTGGTGACCTGCAAGGTGTGTGCAGTGTTTTTTTCTTGCCTGAGAACAATATGGTGTACACATGCAACAAGTGCAATCTTGTGGTGCTGTTGAAAGAAAAAGTGAGGGGCCTGGGCCGGTGGGTGGCCACACTGAAGAATATAAGAGAAGATGAAGAGTTCTTAGAATGCTGAAACAACAGCAGCAGAGAGAAGTATAGGAAGTGGAAGAACAGCAGCAAGTTGAAGCAAAAGAGGAGACTATTGTAGAGAGCAACAACAAAGTGGAGGAAACTCCATGGAAAAGGTGACAGGAGTAGAAGAGCTGGAAGACACTTTTCACTGGAGGAACTATAGAACCTCTTCCAGACACTTGAGGATGAGACTAGAGGACAGTCTGCAGGGGAAGAATTACTGGAGATCCCATGCAACAGCGAGCAAGAGGCTGAAGCTCAGTCAAGCAGAAGCAATGAAACCATGCCCCACAACAAGAAGAAGAGTAGTAGTGGGAGACTCCCTGCTGCATGGGATTGAAACCCATATATGCCAAGGAGATCCATGGACTTGCCAGGTATGCTGTCTTCCTGGAGAATTAAATAGAGATGTGACAGAAGGGTTGCCATCACTCATAAAGCCCACTGACAGATATCCCTTCTCATCCATGTGGGTATTAATGATACAGCTGAGCGGAGCTACAAAGACATCATGTCAGACTTTGAAGCTCTGGGAACAAAACTCAAAGACATTGGGACCCAAATAGTTTTCTCATACATCTTTCTGATACTTAGGAGAGGAGCAGAAAGGGAAAGAAAAATATTGCAGGTGAATGACTGGCCAAGATGATGGTGCCAACTTGAGCAATTTGGATTCTGGGACCATGGGCTAGGTTTCCTGGAATATGGATTGCACCTCACAAGGGAAGAATGTGTTTGGCCACAGCATGGAGCACTTCATCAGGAGAGCTTGAAACTGAACCCGAAGGGGGAAGGAGTTACTTGGCAGTAACAACTAACAAAGGCTTGTGTGCAGTAAGAGGAACTGAGGGAATGCCTCTAATGGGGCCCAGCAATAGTCTTCATAAAAATGTAGGAAGGAAGCCAGGCCATAAATCACATGGTCTTCGATCTCTGTATATTAATGCCCAGAGTATGGAAAACAAGCAGAAATGACTTTTTGTTGTTATTATTTATTATTATTATTTATTTAATTTATTAGTCGCCCATCTGGCTGGTTGTCCAGCCACTCTGGGCGACGTACAAGATAAAACAATACATTAAAACATTAAAATTTAAAACCATAACAGTAAGAAACCTAACCCACCCCAAAAGCCTGCCTGAAGAGCCAGGTCTTCAAGGCCCGGCGGAAGCTTATCATAGAAGGGGCATGGCGGAGATCATTTGGGAGAGAGTTCCACAGGGTGGGGGCCACTATTGAAAAAGCCCTCTCTCTAGTCCTCACCAGTCTAGCTGTTTTAACCGGTGGGACCGAGAGAAGGTCTTCTGAGGCTGATCTTGTTGAGCGGCATCCCTGACGATACTGGAGGCGCTCCTTCAGATAGACTGGGCTAAAACCGTATAGGGTTTTAAAGGTCAAAACCAACACCTTGAATTGGGCCCGGTAAACAACCAGTAGCCAGTGCAACTCCTTCAGCACTGGAGTGATGTGATCTTGCCGGCGGCTGCCTTTAATCAGACAAGCCGCCGCATTCTGTACCAGTTGCAGCTTCCGGACCATTTTCAAGGGTAACCCCACGTAGACCGCATTACAGTAGTCTAGGCGAGAGGTGACCAGGGCATGTACTACCGGTGGGAGCAGATGGTTGGGAAGGTAGGGGTGCAGCCTCCGTATCAGATGGAGTTGATACAGCGCCGCCTGGCTCACAGCCGAGACTTGAGCCTCCATGGTCAGCTGGGAGTCAAGAATGACCCCCAGGCTGCAGGTCTGGTCTTTCAGGGGCAATTGTACCCCATTGAGCACCAGGTCCACATCCCCCAGCCTTCCCTTGTCTCCCACAAACAGTACCTCGGTTTTGTCAGGGTTCAGCTTCAGCTTATTCCTTCCCATCCAGCCACTCACCGACTCCAGGCACTTGGACAGGGTTTCTACAGCCAACCTCGGTGAAGATTTAAATGAGAGATAGAGCTGCGTGTCATCCGCATACTGATGACATTGCAGCCCAAATCTCCTGATGATAGCTCCCAGCGGCTTTATATAGATGTTGAACAGCATCGGGGAGAGGATGGAACCCTGTGGCACCCCACAAGTGAGAGGCCAAGGATCCGAAACCTCATCCTCCAATGCCACTCTCTGGTACCTACCAGAGAGGAAGGAATGGAACCACTGCAATACAGGCCCCCATGCCTAACCTCTTCAGGTGGTCCAGGAGGATAACGTGGTCAACGGTATCGAAAGCCGCTGAGAGATCAAGGAGGACAAGGAAGGTGCATTCGCCCCTATCCCACGCCCTCCTCATATCATCTACCAAGGCGACCAAGGCTGTTTCAGTCCCATGTCCAGGCCTGAAGCCCGATTGAAATGGATCCAGATAATCCGCTTCCTCCAAGTGCGCTTGCAACTGTTTTGCCACCACCCGCTCAATCGCCTTGCCTAAGAATGGCAAATTTGAGACTGGGCGAAAGTTGTTCAGATCTTGGGGATCCAAGGAGGGCTTCTTTAAGATTGGTTGTTGTTGTTGTTGTTTATTTCTACCCCGCCTTTCGGCCAAAAGGCCCTCAAGGCGGCTTACAAAAGAACACATCAATACATCAATAAAATACATCTATACATCAAAATACATCAGTACAACAATGCAATTTACAGTTTACAGTAGCCAAAACATAAATAAATAAATGTGGGTGAGAAGAAGGATGGGCACAGGAGAAGTCCAAAGAAATGGATCTTGAGGGAAAGACCTGGAGGAGAGATCCTTTCTCCATGGCAACTGAGATGATGGGTTAGCGACGCCATGCTACTCAGAGTAGAGTCCAGGCACCACCAACTGCCCCAACTCAGATTATCAAATGGCACCAGTCTCTTCACTCCAGGCTTGCTCCTCAGCGGCTGCAGTGGTGGCGGCTTCCTCTCTGGCACCTGCGCCTCCTCCTGCCCCGCTGGCGGCAGCAGCAGCTTGGGCAAGCCTGGCATGGGCCTTGAGGGCCTCGCAGAACTGCTTGAGGCTGATGGCATGCTCCCCGCGGCTCAGGCGGGCCTCCAACCAGCACACCAGTGCGGCGTGATGCCGAGAGAGGAGTGGCCAGGGGAGTGTAGCGTAGGTAGGCCGCCTCATCCTCCTGCAGCCGGGCTTGGCGACGTCTGCGAGGAAAGCGCTGCGGGCCGGAGGAGGAAGGCAAGGTTGATGCTGCCTCCATGGCCTCCACGGCACCCAGCGAAGGAGCCTACTTCGCGTGGCTTCCTCTCCCATCTTGATAGGTATAATTGAAAGTTGGTGGGATGACTCCCATGACTGGAATACAGCAACTGAAGGATATAGCTTGTTCAAAAAGGACAGAAGGAATAGAAAGGGAGGCAGAGTCACGTTATATGTTAAAAATATATATCCCTGCCCAGAAATACAGAAGGATGGACTTGGTAGCTCAACTGAGAGTATCTGGATTAAAATAAATGGAGCAAGGAATAAAAGGAACATGATGGTTGAAGTCTACTACCGATCACCCAATCAAGGTTAAGATGAGGATGAATCTTTTGGAAAGCAAATTGCCAATGTTTCGAGGATGCATATGTAGTAGTAGCCTGACCACTGTTGTCCACGTGCTGGTAACCTCTGGGCTGGATTACTTGTCCAGTTCTAGATGCCGCACTTTAAGAAGGATGCAGACAAACTGGAGCAGGTTCAGAGGAGGGCAACAAGGATGAACAGGGGACTGGAAACAAAGCCCTATGAGGAGAGACTGAAAGAACTGGGCATGTTTAGCCTTGAGAAGAGAAGACTGAGGGGAGATATGATAGCACTCTTCAAGTACTCAAAAGGTTGTCACACAGAGGAGGGCCAGGATCTCTTCTTCATCATCCCAGATTGCAGGACACAGAATAATGGGCTCAGCTTACAGGAAACCAGAAACCAGCCCAAGTTACATTGGTTTAAACCACATCTTATCCCAAAGTAGCAGCTCTGAAGGGAACTGTATATTTTCATGGACTACAACATAAGTGCAACCCTAATTAGCCCTCAGAATCTTTGCCATATGATACAAGTATAAGGAAAGCTTTTTCTAATCAGTTTGGAACTTTATTAGAAGAATTCTTAAGGACTAGAAGGACTAAAAATAAAAACCCTATGAGGAGAGACTGAAAGAACTGGGCATGTTTAGCCTTGAGAAGAGAAGACTGAGGGGAGATAGGATAGTGCTGTTCAAGTACTTCAAAAGTTGCCACACAGAGGAGGGCCAGGATCTCTTCTCGATTGTTCCAGAGTGCAGGACACGAAATAATGGGCTCAAGTTACAGGAAGTCAGATTTTGACTGAACTTCAGGAAAAATGTAACTGTTAGAGCATTATGTCAATGGAACCAATTACCTAAGGAGGTGGTGGGCTCTCCAACACTGGAGACATTCAAGAGGCAGCTGCACAGCCACCTGTTGGGTATGCTTTAATTTGGATTCCTACATTGATCAGAGGGTTGGACTGGATGGCTTTATAGCCCCTTCCAACTCTACGATTCTAACCCATGGTGGGAATCTGATTTGGGTTCAGGCTGCCTTATCAGCTACCTCCCCTGAGCCTCTTAGGTACCCTTTTAGAAAGCAAAGGCAGCTAGCTGTCTCTGCAGACTGTAAGAGACTCACCTCCTTTTTAAACTGCTGCCAGAAATCCACACTCAGCTGCAACTGTGTTCCCATCAGTCATTCATTCTTGTCTTGTGTGGGAAAAGCTTGTATGCTCTGCTACAAACATTTGCTTTATTAAAAGTATTTATTAAATATTAAGCCTTTATTAAAATAGCTCTTTACAAAATTGATAGCATTTATATATAAGAAATATTTGTAGATAACTTACATGTAGAAAGCATTTCTGGTTAGAATAGTATATACTAAAGAGATGCTTATAAATAGGTTATTATCCTAATAATGCTGTATCCTAATAGTTGTCATAGAAACATTCCAAGCAGTCTCTCTTGTGTTTGGGGGCAGGCAGCGCAGTGTAAAATTAACAGCGGTCTACAGCAGTGGAAAGGGGAATGCTAAAGTTAAAGTTAACCCCTGGCTATAGGATAAAGCAAAGAGAAATTAATAAAATGCATTTTCAATTCATTGCATAATTTGTATCTTTCATGTTAAAATTAGTGAAAGCAATAACAAACTGGAAGAAAATAATTTGTATGCTGGGGCATTCTTTTTTTTTTTTTTTTTTAAAGCATCAGGTGGTCTTTTCCTTCTTCCCTTGTTCTGCCTTAAGTTGTTCCTGTTGAGATTAACACAGTAGTATTAGACAGCATTTTATTGAATTTAAGATCGTGCAAATCTTGAAGAGCGGAGTGTTTTGTTATCAACTTGGGCTTAATAAGCTCTAGTTAAATGCATCATTTCATAATTTATTGCCAATTCGTAGGATGTAAGAGTGAAATAAAATTGAAACATAGCTTGTGTTAACAGAAGAAACCGAAGGCAGTCCTTAAAGTACACATGTGGAAATCAAGCTAAGAATAATTGACGCTGGTACTAGCATCTGCATGGCAAATTAAAATTGTTTTACTAGACTTCTTAAAATGAGACAACTTATTTTGAGGCATCATGATTGTACCTAGTGATTTTCCTCCTGAGTGTATTTTGGTTTCCATCAGTGAATAGGGCCATAATGTAATCTAAAAAAATATCACTGGACTCAGAGCTTGGAAAAGTTACTTTTTTGAACTACAATTCCCATCAGCCCAATCCAGTGGCCATGCTGGCTGGGGCTGATGGGAATTGTAGTTCAAAAAAGTAACTTTTCCAAGCTCTGCACTGGAGTATCTACCGCTTATATAGCCCATGATCCAGAAGAACAGCATGTGTTCCTTCACTTTTCTAGTTTTGTTGCCTTCCAGGAGTTGTCTTTAAAAAGTCACCAAACGTTTCTCTTAATTGCTCTGAGTTCAAAAACTAGTTTGAATAATTTGTATAAGTCAGTAAATGCAAACCCTTTTCAGTTTTTGTTTAAATCTCTTAGACGTTCCAAAAATGAATGGAGCTGATAGAAATTGGTTACATTCCAATAGGAGCACAGATGAAGCTGAGTGTATCATGATGGATTTAAAGATAGGCAAAGTTCCAGATCTAAGTGGTTTACTGGTTGATATCACAAATAATGCTTGTAGATCCTTTACTGACATATAATAAATAATGGTTAAGGTGTTGGACTACGACCTGGGAGACCAGGGTTCAAATCCCCACACAGCCATGAAGCTCACTGGATGACCTTGGGCCAGTCACTGCCTCTCAGCCTCAGAGGGAGGCAATGGTAAACCCCCTCTGAATACCGCTTACCATGAAAACCCTATTCATAGGGTCGCCATAAGTCGGAATCGACTTGAAGACAGTCCATTTTAGTGAAGGCCATACATTAGAGTTTAAAATTATGCTAATTCACTTTAAAAGATTTATATTAGCCAATTGTTCCTTCTCAAAAAGGAAAATAAGACTTTTGCTACTATACTGACAGAAAATTAAGTAAAGTGGCACATATTTATAATCTGACACCTTAAAAAGAGGTGGTGGTTTTGTAGAAGTTCCTGATACATCGATCACATGGTGATATTAGGTGGGAAGAATTGATATTGATGTTTTTCCAATTGAATCCCAATTTGTTTCCTACTTTGGTTAAATTCAGTATCGGTTCACAGTTCACAAACTGGATTCAAATGACATACTGTAATCTCGGAGCCGCGTTAATAAATGAACTGGTTCATTATAGAAGGAGACAACTGGCAAGGGTGCCCAGTTTCCTCATTGATTGCATTGTGCATAGAAACCCTCACTACTAATGCTAGGGCTAACTAGACATGTTTGTCACATAATTTGTCTTTTCCTAGTTTTTTCTTTAATGAATAGCTGGTAGGGGAAGCTACATCAGAAGTGTGGCACATAAATAGGAAGCTGTGCATGGGGGAGGGTTTTTAACCCTTTACCCCTGCTACAATTCTGATTGGAATCCCCCTATGTACTTTATTTATTTATTTTATTTTATTTGTATCCCTCCCTTCCTCCCAACAGGAGCCCAGGGCAGCAAACAAAAGCATTAAAAACACTTTAAAACATCATAAAAACAGACATTAAAATACCTTAAAACAAAACATTTTTAAAAAAGTTTTCAAAACATCTGTATTTTAAAAAAAGGTTAAAACATATTTTTAAAAAAAAAACAAGTTATAAAAACACATAAAAAAGTAATTCCAACACAGACGCAGATTGGAACAAGGTCTCAACTTAAAAGGCTTATTGAAAGAGGAAGGGCTTCAATAGGTGCTGAAAAGATAGCAGAGATGGCGCCTGCCTAATATTTAAGGGGAGGGAATTCCACAGGGTAGGTGCCGCCACACTAAAGGTCCGTTTCCTATGTTGTGCAGAATGGATCTCCTGATAAGATGGTATCTGCAAGAGGCCCTCACCTGCAGAGCGCAGTAATCACCTGGATATATAAAGGATCAGACAGTCTTTCAGGTATCCTGGTCCCAAGCTGTATAGGGCTTTGTACACCAAAACTAGAACCTTGAACTTGGCCTAGTAGCAAATGGGCAGCCAGTGCAATTCTTCCAGCAGCAGAGTGACATGTTGGCAATACCCTGCCCCAATGAGCAGTCTCACTGCCACATTTTGCACCAGCTGCAGCTTCCGGACTAACCTCAAGGGCAGCCCCACACAGAGCACATTACAGTAACCCAGCATGGAAGTTACCAGTGCATGGACAACAGTGGTCAAGCTATCCCTATCCAGAAATGGCTGCAGTTGTCTTACCAGCCAAAGCTGGTAAAAGGCACTCCTAGCCACTGAGATCACCTGGGCCTCTAGTGACACAGATGCATCCAGGAGCACTCCCAGACTACGGACCTGCTATTTCAGAGGGAGTACGACCCCATCCAAAGCAGGCAACTGACCAATTATCTGAACTCGGGAACCACCAACACACAGTGCCTCTGTCTTGCTGGGATTCAGTCTCAGTTTATTGGCCCTCATCCAGCCCACCACCAAGTCCAGGCAGCTGTCCAGGACGGCTTCTCCCAATTCAGATGTTACAGAGAAATAGAGCTGGGTAATGTCAGCATACTGCTGACACCTCACCCCAAATCTCCTGATGACCACTCCCAAGGGCTTCATGTAGATGTTAAACAACATGGGGGAGAAGATGGTACCCTGCAGCACCCTACAGCACAACTGCCAGGGGGCCGAAAGACAATAACCCAATGCTATTCTCTGAAAATGACCTTGGAGATAGGATCAGAACCACTCTAAAACAGTGCCTCCAGTACCCATCTCACTAAGTCAGCCCAGAAGGATACCATGGTCAATGGTATCAAAAGCCACTGAGAGATCAAGTAAGAGTAACAGGGTCGCACTCCCCCTGTCCTTCTCCTGATAAAGGTCATCCATCGGGGCGACCAAGGCCTATTCAGTCCCATAACCAGGCCTGAATCCAGACTGGGATGGGTCAAGGTAATCTGTTTCATCTAAGAGTACTTGCAACTGCTGCACTACAACCCTCTCAATCACCTTCCCTAAAAAGGGGGTATTTGCAACCGGTCGGTAGTTGTCACAAACCAATGGGTCCAGGGTGGGCTTTTTCAGGAGCGGTCGGATCACCGCCTCTTTCAAGGTGGCTGGAATCACTCCCTCCCGCAAGGATGCATTGACCACACCCTGGATCCACTCGGTCAAATCCCCTCTGCAAGCTTTAATAAGCCCAGAAGTGCAAGGGTCAATAGGACACTTTGCTGGCCGCATCATCGCAAGCACCTTGTCTACTTCATCAGGCCGCATCAACTGAAACCATTCCCAAGAAGTTGTAGCAGACATTGCACTGGACACCTCATTGGGGATTACAGTAGATGTGGATGGGGCCTCAAGACTGCTACGGAGGTGAGCAACTTTACCCTCAAAGTGCCTTGCAAACAATTCACAGTGGGCCTCCGAAGGGTCTAAAACTCCATTTCCTGGAATTGGTGTCAACACACCCCTGACAATACAGAAAAGCTCCACTGGACGGCTACTTGAGGATGCGATGGAGGCAGAGAAGTGGGCCTTCTTCGCTGCCCTCACTGCCACAGAGTAGGCACCGTTATGATGTTTTACTCGTGCCCGATCAGCCTCACAGCATGTCTTTCTCCACTTGCGCTCTAGCCGTCATCCAGCCTGTTTCATTGCCCTTAGCTCACTGGTGTACCAAGGTGCAAATGGGGCTCCACAATGCTGGAGCGGGCGCTCGGGGGCAACTGTGTCAAGAACCCGACACGCCTCATTGTATCACAGCATGACAAGGGCTTCAACAGGGTCACCTGCTCTATCTACTGGGAACTCCCCCAGGGCATTCAGGAATCTAGCGGATTCCATTCCTCTTATTCTGTCCACCACCCCTGCAGGGAAGGATCGGAGCCATAAATCTAATCTTCACCAGGACGTGGTCTGACCATGACAATGGGGTAACATCCACTACCACCCATCTCCAGACCACCCCTTCCTCCATCTGGAGCAAAAACCAAGTAATTTGCTTGTATAGGCTGCCCGATAACATACGCTTTCCAGATGGGTCACAGATATAAGACTAAAATACAATATCAAAAAATAAAAAGGCATATTTTTCACCAGAAGATGTAAACAATTAAGAAGAATATTCTCCCTGGACTATGTATTTTATTAATATTCCAGTTCCATTTGTTTGTTTTGTCATACATTTAAAAGGACAATACTAATCTTATTTGTGGCTACACTTTACAACCCCTTCCAATGTACACGATATACAGCACGAATGGCACACAAATGTATGCACTGAAGGTTATGCATCGCCCTGGGCTCCTGCTGGGAGGAAAGGCAGGATATCGATCAATCAATCAATCAATAAAAATAAAAAGTGTCGCTGCTCATATGGCCACATAATCCATGTTTTGTACTTGAACAACCATTTAAGTACACAAAAGCACCTGAATCTTTTGTTAATCTTGAATGGTTATGAAAAAGCTAGCACACACATGGCATGTTTTAAGTAGAAAATAAACATTTTCAGTAAACCTTTTGAAGAATTTTCTAATACAGTATTCTTATCAGAAGAATCTTTGATATAATAGACTAGTAGTATTAATGAACATTCCCACTTGCATTTTAAGTCTCTAATAGATGTATACAAACTAGGGCTGTATCCATGTGTTCACCTGTTTTCATAACAAAACAGAACATTTCTGAAATTTCTCTCACAGAAAAGACAGAGGTTATTCCCCGTTCTTTGCATCCCTTTTGTAAGCATTGTCTCCCTGTTACCACTGCTTTGGCACCATTCCCCACCCCACCCCCGCTGCTGCTTCCTCCTTTTTGAATTATACACTTAGGTGGTCCAGTATGATCAGGGGTCATATTGTGAATGGGATGATATTATGAGGCTGTCTGGCAAGATGTCATTAGGCCTGAGCTTTAAAAATAAGAACAAATTAGAATTGGCTCCTGAGGGGAAAAGGCAATTCAGAGAGAGGACAAGTAAGAGGGCAGTTCTAAACTAATAAAGCTAACAGGGAGTGTTGAAAAACAGCTTAAATTCTTTTTCAGTGTTGTTAACAGTGTTTGTGCAAAATATAGTTTGGCTGAGTCCTAACTCAAGCCACTGCCATGCTCAGTCAAAATTGAAGTAATATCTTTAAATACTAACAATATGAGAAGAAATTTTATTAAATTATATTAACACTTGGCTTAAATAACACAGGTTGAAGGAAATGTACAGAACTCTGTGGAAATGTTAGCCTAAATAGACTGTGCTATGGCTGATGAGCACTGTGGTGAGATCTAGAGCAGGGGTTCCCAAATTGTGGTCCGCAGATCACACCATGATCTGTGAACTTCACACAGGTAATGTGCATCATGTCTGTGGATTTGTGGTTGAAGACAGGAGACAACATCTCCTTCACATTAAATATTCATGTCACTTTTAAACTGCAGATTTATTGCTTGTTTTATTTCTTGTATTGTATTTTATTGTGTTACAATTTGAATTCTATGGAATACAATAAAATACAATATATAAGAATAAAACTACAATTAAAAATCATGCAACATCTAGCACAGTATATTGCAGTTGCTACAACACATAAAATTATTAAGTGATCCCCCAAGATCCTCAGCAATTTTCAAGTGGTCTGTGTGCTGGGGAAACCACTATCTGGAATAAAACCAGTTTCTGATGTTGTATTGTTTAGTTTGCCAAGGTTTCCCTTCTCTGCAGCTGCTTTAGTACCATTTTATTCTGCATCACTGTCTTCCTCAGTCAATGGATGGTAGTCATTTATCAATTAAGTGAATAGGAAGACTTTGTCACATGATAAAACCACTGCATAGATTTGATATAACGACTTGGGACAAATAAAACCAGTTTTAGAGTGAGAATGTGGATTCCTGAAGGTGAACAATCCAGTGCTTTTAAAGCAAAAATTGAAAGGGGGCACTTTTTCAGTGTTGGCCAAAACATTCAGTAAGAATTCACACACTTTTTGACTTGGTACCAACTGCTGATTTATTTCTTTTCACTGGAATATGTTTATTTGTAAAGCATTGAAGGTGATTATACTAAGTTGAGTCACAATGTCTTGATGCAGTAGAGGCAAGATTAATACCTTAGGATAGGATTAAATCATAGGTTATAGAAATTATTATATTGTATAGTTTACATGTAAAATAGAACATATAGTGTGTGTCTTGTATATTGGCAAGTAACATATTTTGAAGTCAAGAATCCCATAATGCCATTATCCCAACTTTGTATCTTGTTAGAGTTTCAAAAGAAGCAACCAGATGATGAGTCCACTCCCAGCACAAGCAACAGCCAATCAGATTTGTTCTCTGGAGAAACAAATAGTGACAACAGTAATACCTCCCTGTCTACACAGACTGTTAATGCCAACCAGCAACTTTCGACAGAACTGAATGTAACTTCACCGAGTAAAGAGAAATGTAAGTGCACAGTCCTAGAGAAGAGCAAATTAGGCTCTGCTCTTTTCTAGTATCTTTAGTTTTTAGCCTTTAAAAGAATGTAGTGATTTTCCACAGGTAGCCTGCCATCACTTTGGGTTATACTGCCATCTAGTGTCCGAAGGCAAGAATGCACTGTAGTCAAAACCTGGGGCGTCCGGCCCCTCCCACTCCAGTTTTCATTCTTGCCTTCGTCCTAGGCGTTTGGATACTTACACAGAGCGTTGCTAACTTCTCTTTTTGTCTTTGTTTCTGTATTAGTCTGTCTGTTTTTTTATTGCCTGTTCCCCTCTCCTCTTGTTCCCCCCCCTCCTTCCTGGGTTTTTGGAGTGTGTGGGACTGTTTATTTGTTCCTTTTTACCCCTCAATTTTGTTTTCTCTGGGGCCTTTGGGTAACTTGTTTTTTCCCCTTGTTTGAGCAGCGGCTGCAGCTCCTCCCTTGTTTGGAAGTCCATGGCTGCAGTTCCCTCCCCCTCAGGCTCAGTGCCGGGAAGCCTGTGTCTGCATCGTCCTCCTCTCTCCCTGCGGCCTTGCCTCCTCCTCCCGCCATAATTTTTGGTGGCGCCTCGCCGTTTTTGCAGCCAGGAGCCTGCGCTACGGCTCTCTGCTTGCAGCAGTTTGTTTGGCGGCACCTAACCCCATCCTCGGAGGCGGTGGGGATTCCTCCACCCACCCTGGCTCATTTCTGTGGCTCTTCTCGCCTTCCTGCGGCTGTTAAAGCACGCGGAGCGCCCGTTTTCCGTCCCCATACGGCAGCGGCTCCTCCTGCCTGGCCGTTAGGAGTTGCGGGTGTCCTCTCCAGGCCTCCATTGCCGCCTTTCTTCACGGCCGCCATTTTGGTTCTGTTTTCCCCCCCCCCGTCTAGTGGATGCCATTTTGTTGCCGGTCCTGTTTCCTGCCCTTTTTTGCTCAGCTGCCTGTTTCCCTATTCCCTCAAGGCAGTGTTTTTTGCGTGAGTTCTTTGTTTCCTTTTTCCTGTCCTTAGGCAAAGCTTTTCCAAAGCAACTGTACTAGGCCTCCTGTTGGAGCTACATAGCCTGAGCATGCTGTTTTAAAGCGATACCGCACCTTCCCCATTGTGTGCGTGTATCAGGCTCTGTGCGGGCCATACTGATGCAATTTATTTCTTGTGATGCACTAGCCTGGACAGTGCACATTAGCGGTACCACACCTTCCCCATTGTGTGCGTGTATCTAGCTTTGGGCCACACTGTATTGAATTTTTTCCTGGCATTGAGCAGTGTACAGTAGCGGTCTTGCACCTTCCCCATTATGTGCGTGTACTTAGCTTGTGGTCCATATTGCATCTCAACTTATTTTTTGGCGCCTTCATCTGACCAGTGCAGTAGCAGTACCCGCCTATTTTTGGGGCCATAGCGAACCGAACCTATTTTTTGCCTGGCACCCCAGCCTGCACAACACACCTTGTTCTTCACCATCACATTGCACAGGAGTGATACCACACCTTCCCCACTGTGGGTGTATCCAGACCCTGATATGGCAGATCAGCAACCAGAGGCAGCGCAAACCTCAGGGGCAAGTCAACAGTGCAAAGCCCCAGCGCAACACAAAGCATCTAAGCACAAACATTCCAAAGCTCTCGCCAAGACAAAACATCTGTCTGCCCACAGTGCTTCCAAGCGGGCCCGATATGTCTCAGCCCCGGCCTTAGAGGAGCCTGCTCATGAAACATTACCTGCTCTTTTTCATTCTCCTGCCGGGTCATCAGAGGACGAGTTTGAAGGTTTCCCTAGTCACACACCTCGCCACTCTGATCTTCCTCTGTCTCCACCAGTGCAGCCACATCTGTCTCCACAGGAGCACACTGTACCTCCTGATTCTACCTCAGGGCTACAGTTGACCCCAGAATTTTTGTCACAGCTGCGAGAGGTACTTGGGTTCCTCTCCCAAGCCCAACCTCAGTCTCAGGGATACTTATCACCTCAACCAGCAGTCCCACGGCAGTCCACCTCTTCACGACAACGTGGCTGTCATGATGACGTCCCTCCCTCCTCGTCTAACCCATTCGATATCTCCAGAGGCAGACCTGGTGGTGAGCCCTCACTGATGGATGACTACTCATCCCTTATAAAGCTAGATACTGACGAATGGAGTGAAGACTCTGATCTGGATGAGGACTACTCCTATCGCCTCTTCGATTCAGCTGATTACCTTCCCCTTTGCCGTAGAGTGTTGGACACCCTGGGCATCCAACCTGCACAAACGCACCCTGCTGCTCCACCTGTGAAAGGCACCAGGGTTCTCAAATCGCCCAGGTCAGCGGAGCACTCGATCCCTGTGCTGGATCCCATCAATAAGCTGGCCAAAGAGGAATGGGCCCGTCCCCTGCGCCCACGTTGCTTTTCACCGTTAGCCAACAGACTATACTTTGGCCCCGGAATTCATGTCTTTCCTGAACGTCCCTGGTGTTGACCAACCGATTTCGAACTTGATTTCTAGGTCCCTCCTTCTGAAAGAAGGAGATTCACAACTCAAGGACCCTTCTGAAAGACAGCTTGACTTCGCACTACGCAAGAACCATGAGGCATCCGCCTTTTCCATCCGGGCCTCTGCTGCTACCTCAATTTTCTCTAGGGCCTCCATGATGTGGCTCGATAAACTGTTGGATGATCCCAATCTGGACCCAGCCACACTGCAAAAAGGCCTAGTCGTTGCCACCCTTGGACACGACCCACCAAGGAGCAAGGGCCCTGGCCGCAGAAGTAGTAGCTCGAAGGACTTTGTGGCTCCGGCACTGGGATGCTGACACCACGGCCAGAACCAACTTGTCCATGGCTCCATACTCGGGGTCGCTTTAGGGAAGACGCTCTTAAAGCGGTCTTGGTTGATCCCAAGGACAATCGAAAGCCCACTTTAGCCACAGCCAAGAGAGATGACCGCAGACAGTTTTGGCGTTTTGCCCCATATCGACCCTTCCAGCCCTTTCGGGGGGTGCGGCCTGGGGAGTGGGGCCGGGATGCTCGAACTCCCGATTTCTGCACCTCCAGGCCACCCTGGCTCAGACAACGCTTCCAGGGCAGATTCCAGTACCCAGGCCGACAAGACCCATCCTCCTCATACAGCAGGGGAGCTCGTCAGCGCAAGCAGTTCTGACGCCATTCCCATTGGGGGCAAGCTTCTTCTCTTTGCAAGTTCCTGACTCCCTCTAACACAGGTCTCCTGGGTCAGAAGCATTTTCTTCCACGGATACAACATAGAGTTTTGGCTGCCACCTCTGGACAGATACTGTCCCTCTCCAGTCTCCAAGTAACACGTGAGGGTCTTGCAGGAGGTCCTACGTCATCTACTCGACATAGCCATAATAGAACCTGTACCACCAGCGGAAAGGTCGCAAGGCATCTACTCCATTCTGTTTGCGGTTCCCAAGCGAGATTCTTCATGGAGGGTGGTCTTAGACGTCAAATACATAAACCGTTTTGTCAAGTATCGCCTGTTCAAAATGGAGTCACTGGCGTCTATTGTGGAAGCACTACAACAGGGGGACTTTCTGGCATCCATCAATCTGAAGGACTCCTACCTCCACCTTCCGATCTGTCCCGCCCACAGATGATTCCTAAAATTCTCGCTGGGCCAGCACCATTTTCAATACTGGGCCATGCCATTTGGCCTTGTATCGCCCCCAAGAGTGTTTACCAAGGTGATGGTCACCCTGGTGGCCGCTCTCTGCCTACAGGGGGTCCATATTTACCCCTACTTGGATGACCTTCTTCAGGGGCACTCCAAGGACCATGCCAACAGACAGCTCCATTACACTCTAGAGGTTCTCAGATCTCACGGCTGGCTAGTAAACATTGAGAAGAGCCATCTAGAGCCAACTTAGCGGCTCCAACATCTGGGAGCAATACTGGACACGACACGAGCCATGGTGTTTCTGTCTCCAGAGCGTATCTCCACCATCCAAAGCACGGCAACCTCATTGGCACAACGTTCAAAGGTGGACGTCATGTTCCTGGCAAAGGTTCTGGGGATGTTAGTCTCCACCATTCACATCGTTCCATGGGCCCGTCATCACACTCGACCTCTTCAGTGGGCCCCACTACCCTTTCAGACAGACATTGTCACCTCAACCCATCGGGTGATCCACCTGAAGCCGTCACTGAGAGCGTCTTTTCGCTGGTGGGCAATGTGGACACACCTCAGCGGAGGCACTCCGTTTTGAGAACCAGACAGAGTTATAATAACCACGGATGCGAGTCTAACCGGATGGGGAGCCCACTGCAACTCCAGCTTTGTCCAGGGTGTATGGTCCAGAGTGGAGCAACATCAGAATGTGAATTGGCTGGAACTCAGAGCTGTCCATCTGGCCCTCTGCCACTTCCAACCAATATTCTTACTGCAACTTGTTCTAATCTGAACAGACAGCACGTGTGAAATCACATCTGAACAGGCAGGGGGACACCATGTCTCGAGCCCTCCAGGCAGAGGCAACCCTAATCTTCGACTGGGCTGAGAATCATCTACTGTCACTAAGGGTGGAACATCTCAGCGGGGTGCTGAATGTGACCGCCGATTGGCTCAGCAGGCAGCATGTAAGTCCAGGAGAATGGAAACTCCATACGATGGTGTTCGACTTCTTCCAGCAACGGTTCGGCACCCTCTCGGTGGATCTCTTCACCTCGAGCTACAATCACCAGCTGCCCCGCTACTTCTCGAGGTACCTGGACTCGACGGCGGAAGCAGTGGATGCCCTGACAGCACCCTGACCAGGTGGTCCCCTGTACGCCTTTCCACCAATATCCCTCCTGGGCAGGACGTTGAAGAAACTGCAGCACGAGGGTGCTCAGCTCCTCCTGATAGCTCCACACTGGCCGTGCCGACTGTGGTTCTTGGACCTCCTCTCACTGTCAGTCACAGACCACTGGACACTGCCTGTCAGGCCAGATCTACTCTCTCAGGGACCAATCTGGCACCCAGACCCAGCCTGGCTGAGTCTGACAGCCTGGCGTTTGAACAGAGGCAACTGAGGGCCGCTGGTTTACCTCCAGGCATCGTGGACACCATCTTGGCTTCTAGAAGACCGTCAACGATGCGTATATACCAGAGTACTTGGCGGGGCTTTTCCAGCTGGTGCGCCTCCAAGGGTATCTTGCCCTCTCAGGCCACTGTGCAGCAAGTGTTACAATTCCTCTATAGAGGGCTCAGAATGGGTCTGAGACCAAACACCTTGCGTCGTCATGCCTCCGCTATCTCATCTATCCTGTCAGTCTCTTCATCAGCCGTCCCTGTGGGTTCTCACCCCCTCATCAAACGCTTTCTGAAAGGAGCCGCACGTCTTTCTCCGCCTGGGCACCACCACTTTCCTTCCTGGAGTCTCTCGAAGGTGCTAAAAGCCTTACAGCACCCTTCATTTGAACCTCTTGCGTCTGTCCCCCTCCGGCTGCTGTCCTGCAAGGTCCTGTTCCTGGTCGCTATAACATCGGCGAGAAGGGTCTCAGAGCTGGGAGCTTTGTCATCGGCACGCCATCTCTGCATCTTTCATAAGGACTCCGTGGTGTTGCGTCCAGACCCATCCTTCTGTCCCAAAGTCAACTCAGCTTTTCACTGTAACCAGGACGTTGTTCTTCCATCGTTCTGTCCAAGGCCAGTCCATCCATTGGAGAAGTCCTAGCATTCACTAGATGTTTGCAGAGCTCTCAAAATCTACCTCTCTCGCACCCAAGACATCAGGCTCTCTTGAGTCATTATTCGTATCCTTTCACCCTAGGACCTTGGGAAAAAAGGTTTCCAAATCCACTTTGTCCTGTTGGTTGCGGGCTTGTATTGCTCTGGCTTATGAGTCCTTTAATCTCCCTGTGCCGACTAACATCACGGCCCACTCCATATCAGCAGCCACTTCGGCTGCCTTCGCAACCAACGTGCCCATTGTAGATATTTGAAGGGCTGCGGTTTGGTCTACCCCTAACTCCTTTGTGAAGCATTATAAGATTGACCTTTACGCTTCTACTGACACCTCCTTTGGGAGGCGTGTCCTGCAACATGTCCTTTATGATTAGTAAGCAGTTGGTGGTCCCTCCCTATTGGGGGGCTGCTTTGGTACATCCCAAAGTGATGGCAGGCTACCTGTGCAAAATGGTCCATTGGCCTCACCTGAAGGGTGATTTTCACAGGTAGCCTGCCATCACGGCCCTCCCTGTTTGAGGAGATCTGGATGTTCTGTTCCACCTTTTATATCCTGGCTGTTGTGCAGCCTTCTTGTTCTGCTCTGTTTGGTTACGTCAAAACCTTTAAGATTCTGTTCAACTGCATATGCCTCTCTGTTCTCGGGGACGTTGTCTCTATTTTCCTTGCTTCTTGGCCTGTGGGTTTTTTGTTCCTTTCAGATATGCCACTTCGGACTTGTTGCAAATGAAACTGGAGTGGGAGGGGCCGGACGCCCCAGGTTTTGACTACAGTGCATTCTTGCCTTCAGACGCTAGATGGCAGTATGACCCAAAGTGATGGCAGGCTACCTGTGAAAATCACCCTTCAGGTGAGGCCAATGGACCATTTCCATGTGAAATTGTAGAAACATGCATGAGAATGATAGTTTTATGTCAATTGCAAGAAGAACAAAGCATTTTGTATACTGATAGAATAGAATTCAGTTGGCATATTTTTCATTTTCAAAACACTACTACTTTTGGCTATAACATAACTCTTAGGCTTTTCTATGAAAACTAGAGTCCATATTATCACTATAATTATTGTGCTGATATTCTTCATGTAATTATAGTAAACCAAACATGCAACGTAAGGTATAATCTGATGGTGTTAGCCTATTTGTGTAACATACTTGCACTTGCAACAGTGGGACTTCTTCTTTCCCCAACCCCACCCCTAATACATAATGACTTGTGCAGAGCAAGGTAAATTTTTCCAGTGACGTTTTGAGTGTTACAGGGATACATTTTGGCTGAGTCAAGTCTTTCATATAGGTACATGTGCATATATGTATGTGCGTGAGAGAGGGGGTGGATATGGATGAAGGTCTAGATAAGAATTTCAACAAGTCACTACTTGTTTTTCAGTTTTGATAAATACGTTGTTACAGTAGTCTTGTTCACCATACTTATATTCTGCTCTGCAGATTAAACTCAAGCAATAGAAACAGGAGTCAAAATTAACATATACCTTAGAATTTGAACCCATTAAATAGGGAGGTTTTAACCAGTTTTATAAAAAGGGAATTATTGCCTTAATATCCCATGCAAGTAAAATAACGTTCAAGATTCTACAACAAAAGCTCTTACCATATATGGAGTGAGAAATGCCAGATGTCCAAGCTGGATTCAGAAAGGGAAGAGGTACCAGAGATCATATCACAAACATATGTTGGATAATGGAACGGAGCAAGGAATTTCAGAATGAAATCTCCCTGTGCTTTATAGATTACAGCAAAGCCTTTGATTGTATAGATCATAAAAAACTATGGAATGCTTTAAAAGAAATGGGGGTGCCACAGCATCTGAATGTCCTGATGCGCAACCTATACTCTGGACAAGAGGCTACTGTGAGGACAGAATATGGAGAAACCGATTGGTTGCCAGTCGGAAAGGATGTGAGACAGGGGTGTATTTTATCACCCTACTTGTTTAACCTATATGCAGAACATGTTATACGGAAAGCAGGATTGGACTAAGATAAAGGAGATGTGAAAATTGGAGGGAGAAATATCAATAATTTAAGATATACAGATGATACCATACTCTTAGCAGAAACCAGTAATGATTTGAAACGAATGCTGATGAAAGTTAAAAAGGAAAGCACAAAAGCAGGACTACAGCTGAACGTCAAAAAGACTAAAGTAATGACAACAGAAGATTTATGTAACTTAAAATTGTCAATGAGGACATTGAACTTGTCAAGGATACCTTGGCACAGTCCTTAACCAAAATGGAGACCATAGTCAAGAAATTAGAAGAAGGCTAGGACTGGGTAGGGCAGCTATGAGAGAACCTGAAAAGGTCCTCAAATGCAAATATGACTGAACACTAAAGTCAGAATCATTCAGACCATGGTATTCCCAATCTCGTATGTACAGATGTGAAAATTGGACAGTGAAAAAAGTAGATAAGAGAAAAATCAACTCATTTGAAATGTGGTGTTGGAGGAGAGCTTTGTGGATACCATGGACTGCGAAAAAGAGAAATATTTGGGTATTAGAACAAATTAAACCAGAACTATCACTAGAAGCTAAAATGATGAAACTGAGGTGATCATGCTTTGGACACATCATGAGAAGACATGATTCACTAGAAAAGACCATAATGCTGGGAAAAACAGCAGGGAGTAGAAAAAGAGGAAGGCCAAACAACATGAACCCACCGTACACTACGCTCAACATCCAAGGCCATCCTCCAGGTGCCTACTACGAAGGAAGCTTGGAGGATGGCAAGGGAGAGGGCCTTCTCAGTGGTGGCCCCCAAATTATGGAATGATATTTATGACAAGGTACGCTTGGCGCCAATACTGTTATCTTTTTGGCGTCAGGTCAAGACTTTCCTCTTCTCCCAAGCATTTTAGCATGTGTTTTTAAATTGTTTTTTTGTGTTTTAAAATTTGTATATTTGTTGTTAATGTTTTTAATTGCTGTAAACTCCCCATAGAGTTTCGGCTATGGGGCGGTATATAAATGTAATAAATAAACAAACAAGAACGAGATGGATTGATTCTGTAAAGGAAGCCACAGACCTGAACTTACAAGATCTGAACAGGGTGGCTCACGACAGATGCTGTTTGAGGTTGATGATTCATAGGGTCGCCATAAGTCGTAATCTACTTGAAGGGACATAACAACAAAAATAAAAAGGGAACTGTGTTCAGCATCCGTTGGAACAGTTCTACGCAACTGGGGATCCAGTACTTCCCAGATCAATGAGATTCATCTGGCACGACTAGAAGTATGCTATGTCTTCTTAGTCCCTCTCCCCCCCCCCCCCAGTGACACACCTAATATGGGATCCAGGGCGAGATCTTTTGGATTCTTTTTTCTACTGCTGATAGTCCAAACTAGGTTTTAAATAACTTGGTCGGTACTAAGCCTGATCAGAGATCCTCTGAAAAGAGTTAGTTCTCAAAGTGGGTTCACAGCAAATACTACAACAAATTTAAGTTTGATATGAAACTGAATAAATTAAGACTAAAAATCATATAACAGACACTTCCAGTAAAGAATGCAATATTTGAGTACACTAAAACAACCAACAACACAGGATTAAATAGAAAGTCGTGACGTTTCCTCACATGATAAAACTACTGCTGAACTGTACCAGTTGAGATTTCAAGTGGAGGACTGCAGAATTGAACTCTCCTGTATGTGGGAGTGGGGGGAATATTACATATAGAAATCTAGCATGCTGGGAAAGAAGGCTAACCTCAAACTTTTCCCTAGATATCTTGGGGGAGGGGGAGTATTATGTGCAAGTTTCTGTATGATAAGAGTATTCAGTTGAGTAACAACACCCCACCTTCACTCTGAAGGGATACAGTCTAGGGACAGTTTTATCAAACTTAACTACAATTTCCCACCCATACCCCAAAGTAGTTGTTGTTGTTGTTGTGTGCCTTCAAGTCGATTATGATTTATGGTGACCCTATGAATCAGCGACCTCCAATAGAATCTGTTATAATCCTGTTCAGATCTTGTAAGTTCAGGTCTGTGGCTTTCTTTATGGAATCAATCCATCTCTTGATAGTTCTGGTTTAATTTGTCTAACCCCAAAGATAACCTCTTAATTCTTGTATGTTTATTGCAACAGTAAATGATAAATGTATGGAATTTCATTTCAATCCTGGATGTTTTTATTGTATGTGTTTATTTTTTAGGAGGTTTTAAGCTACTTTTAGAATGCTATTTTAAAAACTTTTGTTATTGATGTGTTTGCTACCATGGGTGCCTTGTGGAGGAAGAGTGTGATATAAATTAAATGACTCAATAATATTTATATTAAGAAGTATTTATATATCACAATATCATAAAATATTAGGGTGATGTACAATAATAAACATAAAACACAATTAAAAGCAATACAAATAATAATTAAAGTGACTGGCTAATTAAATAGCTGCAAAAGCCTGTCGGCATAAAAAAGTCTCCAAGAAATGCCAGAAGTCAAGAGAGAGGATGCCTTTCTCATTTCAAAAGATCTACATTGCACCTAATTAGGGGATTCTTGGGAGATGAAAGAAATAATAGATACCTTTGGTTAAAGTCCAGTGAATTCTGTCACATACTGTAATGTTTGCTTGCAGTATGATTATTTATGCTTCCTCCGTATGTATGTGTGTATGCACACTCACGTGCACAGTGTGTGTATGTGAGTGTGTATGTCAATTCAAAATGTGTGTGTGTCATTTCAAAATCTCCCAGGTTGTCCATATTCTGTCCACCATTTTTGCATGGAAATGCCAGGGACTGGGATAAAAAAACTCCAAGCTACGCTTTTCTCTGCAAATGCCCCCAAGATACTGGTCCTTCAGTGGTCTAGGGGCTTCAATCCCCCATCGCTTGTTATTGTTCATTGTGTTCCTGAGCTACTTTGCTGGACCTTTATTGCAATTTTTTCAGTTTGGATATAAATATGTACGAAGGGGAGAACTTATTTTAAAAATACGCTTTTCTGTTCTAGGCTTCTGTACACACACTAACGCATGCTCCAAGATGATAGATATTAGGCATCACAGCCAACAGCGCATTTGAAAATATTACCTAGAAAAAATTCTTTATGACTTCCTGCTGGGATGGCTGTAAGTGAAACAGTGGTTAGATTTATTTACAGTTCTAGCTATCTCTCTTTCCCCCACATCCCCCAAACAGTAGTTCTCTAATGTAGCTCAGATTAGTGTCATTTGTCAGAGCTAATTATACAGCAGATGGAGCTTTTCTGATTGATGATGGTCTCAACGTGGAAGGTTCTTTCCCGTAATGAAGAATGCCCAAACTTTAAATGTCTTTTTTGATTTTAATTTAAGAGTGGCTTTTTCATATTATTTATTTCGTTTTGTGAGAAGTTCTGTAATACACACACTGCTTTCATTATAGCAGTGTTTCTTAAGAGACTGATATTTTTCAGTAGTGTGATGATGTACAGTTGCATTCTTTACTGAATATATTTGCTTGTATTTCACTTAAAAAAGGTGTAAGGGATCATTAAGTTAATCCCTACCAACGTGTGAATAGATATGAGTGTTCAGATGTGGTGGTATTAATAAAAACAATTCAGATAGCAGCCTTTTGTGATCTTTCTCCCTTCCAAACAAACTCCACATCAAGGTGCTTGCTATGGTTAATTGCCATACAGGATAAACAAACTATAATTGTAGTAAGCCATTTTATTCATTACGTTGCAATAAAGATCTATCGTGTTAATAGTCTGTTGAATGGGAAGAATTGCAAGTATTTTTTATGAATAGTCAGAATATTCTAGAAGAAAAAAATCTATAATCATATTTTGCAGCAGTTGGGTCTGGCAGGATATTAATATGATTGCATGCATTCCTGTAATTCCAGTTATTCTTCTTATGATCTATATTTTTTTCTGGGCCTACTTGTATACAAGCTCATTTATTTCCCACAAAATCCATGTCTGAAAAGATGCCTAAAAAGTGCAAGTAATTCTTATTTTGTTGCACCAGTTGCTCACAGTATACTATCTCAGAAATGCTGCTTCCAGTGGAGGCGGAAGTAACCAAATATAGATCTTCAGAAGTCCACATGTAAGCCTGACACATAATTTGTGGCCCATCTTCACAAACTTTGCATCACTCTTGCCTAAGGGCCAAATCACACGGTAACATTAAATGTGTGATCACATTTGATCTGGGGTGATTTTTGTGGGGGGAAGGTTTTAAGTTTCAGGTGCAAGAGCTGTGGAGAGAGGGTTTTAACTCTTTTCTATGGTGCCATAGTCTTGACTAAAATTACCCCCCCCCCCGTTGCTATTTACTGTGGAGTGGAAGCTGATTTTGTTCTTAGTAGCAGCTTTCCTCCACAACAAATAGCTTTGGTTATGTAAATTGACCACTCATTTAGATATCTTGGCCCTGACTGTTTCAGCAAAATAACTTATTCCTCACCCTCTTCTTTTCTTCCCTTCTTTGTTTTTAAAATTCAAATCAAGAAAAGTTATAGAAGATATTTAAAAAATATATATGGGAAAAATATTTCTGCTTAATTTCCTTATGCTTAGGGCTGCTTCCCAAAGCTCACTTTTGTAGGTTTGTTAAACTTGCCCTAGTACCGTGACTTAACTGCAGGTGAAATGTATGGTCTTTTGTTTCAGATAGGATGATGATAATATCATCATAAACAACATTTGTTAGTCATTTTATTAATAAAGTCTCAAAATGAATTAATTAGCAAGATCAAATCAGTTAAAAGCTCAAGATTTTAACAAAACAAAATTCATAAAATGCTCGCTCAACAATACAATATAAAGGACAAGTTCTATTTATCATAGGATAGTAGAGTTGGAAGGGGCGTACAAGGCCATCAAGTCCAACCCCTTGCTCAGTGCAGGAATCCAAATCAAAGCATTCCCGACAGATGGCTGTCCAGCTGCTTCTTGAATGCCTCCAGTGTCGGAGAGCCCACTACCTCTCTAGGTAATTGGTTCCATTGGCTCCATTGTATGGCTCTAACAGTTAGGAAGTTTTTCCTGATGTCCAGTTGAAATCTTCTAGCTCTTCTGCTCCTGTTACCCTTTCCCACGGAGTTTCCTCTACTTTGTTGTTCCTCTCCAAAGCAGTCTCCTCTTCTGCTACCACATGCTGTTGCTGTTCCACCTCCACTTCTCTTTACTGCTGTTGTTTCAGCGTTTTGTCTAAGAACTTCTCAACTTCTCTTATAGCCCTCAGTGTGGCCACCTGCCGTTCCAGGCGTTGCAACAGCAATATTTCCATTTCACCTCACTAAAAAAAGAACACTGCACTAGAGGTAAAATTAACTACCAAAGCCTTGGGTAAATAAAAATGTCTTAGCCTGGAGCCTAAAGACTGACAGTGATGGCACCAGGTGCCTTTCCCTGGTGAGAGCATACTACAAATGGGATATGTTTTCAAAGTACATCTCCGTATTATCTCCTTTCTTTCTCAATTTCCCTTTTTGTGGTGGTGGTGGAGTGGGAAATATGTTGAAATAAATGATTTCACCAACATAAGAATACATTTAGGTTATATTGTCTGTAGATTGTTTTATTGGCTTCCTAGTATTTTTAGTTATTTTGTATTTCTTATATCCCATCCTTCCTCCTCAAAGGGAGCACAGTAGTAGGTGGCTTTCTGTACATTGTGGATAATACAGATGGGAAGGAGGGAGCTGAAACACTTTTTTCTCTTAAGAACTTCAAAATCTGCTTATTAGGGAAGTCTGTATGTACTTTATTAAAAGGTCATGCCATATACTTGAACATTTTCATTTAGTTTGAGCCCGTCATCGCTTTCTCTGGGGCTGTCACATTGTTTTCCTTTTTTCTATGCAATAGTAGCTCAAGCTGACATGGTGCAGGTTTAAGTGAAATCTGAACTGTAATATGACATGGAAAATGTCCTTGTGGAAAATCTGACTTTGGCAATTGGATCAGGCTGAGATTTCAGTATACTATATGGGACATGAATTCATTTTAATTTGAGCTTAACTTTTTCCTAGACTCTCCAAATTTAGATTCTTAAAGCATGATTTAAATTGTTTTGAAGAACTGTATGACATGGTATTCCCATATGTGCTTTGTTAGTAAAACGTGCAGTTAAGTTTAGATATGCTCCCATATTTGCCAGTAAAATTTAATGCTGAAATTCCTCTTGCCAGAATATATATATATCCACAGAAATGTATTCTCTATTTTTTTAGTTTCAGTCTTAATGTATGTAGTCAAAGAGCAAACTTAAGCTACTGAATATTCCTCTCTCTTTACAATATTAGCTCCTCAGCCCTTTAAATATTGCTATTGCCTTTTTCTGATGTTCTGACTGTCTTCTGCACATTCAGTGAGTGTATGTAGGGTGGGAGTGGCATTGCAGTAGGGTGACATTTTCTCCATACAGGCGTTTTGTTTACACTGAGATGCCTACATGCATAGAAGCATTTGTGTACAGTGGGAGGCAGACTCTACTACTACAGTGCTATCCTCTACCCCAAACACATTCCAAAGGAGAGGCCTGGGCACCACAGGGAAGCTCTGGACCTCTGGGGGGGTGGTCTAAAATACCCCATGGCCCTCTCCATTGTCCATACTGGATAGATCTGATGGGAGTTGGAGTCATGGCTCTCTAGCATATATCTACTATATTGGCAGGTCACCCCCTTCATATGTCACCAGAGAGCAACATTTGCCACTATACCGTGTGAATCGGTTCTATGCTCCTCCTCCCCTATATGTTGGAGAGGAGAAACCAAACTGGAAAGGAGTAGTTTAAGAATAACGAGAGGTTGGAAGAACAAAAAAAAAAAAAAAAGAGTGGATTGGGGTAAAATAAAGGTTTGATGTGGTATTGCACATCAAGATGGCTTTGGACCCAAATAATATAGCATATAGTATTTCCAGGGAAATTATTGCAGCTTTTCAATGTTCTGAAAGGGCCTTATATAGCCTGAAATCCTTAACAGCCATTCTATTCATTTCCTCAGCATCTCTGTAGCCTTTGACATAACTGCAAACAAATGGGAAGTGATTATAGGGACCAAGATAAGACTTGCGTGTTGCAAGACATAGTTTTTTCCATTCCATTGACCATAGAGCATTTTTAATCAGGGTCCCTATTTTAAGTAGAGAGCATTGTATTCGTGTTACAAATGGGAATAGTGGTGCAAAACGAATTGTGTTGACACAGATACCTTCATCTCAATGTCTTGATTTAATATATTCCCCACAGGAGACAAATGTATTGGGAAAACTAAAGATTTTAAGGTTTAACAGAGAGAGATTGCATTAAATATGTACATGAAGAATCTGAATGATTACATTGTAATCCATTTAACTAATTAGAGTATATAACCTGATCCTCTAGAATTTGTTGAATTCTCGGCAACTAAGTAGTTTCCACATGTGGTTGAATGTTACCCATACATGCAGAAGAAAAGCAATGCCTCTGAAGACTTCAATTTCAGATTTGGTTTCCTTCTAGTTTATATCTCTTATGTGTTTGTGGTTCCAATCCATGGCTCTTTTCAAACTTGATTATATAGATAAATTAGGCACGTCTATTGCAATTACACACATTCATGGCTACATCCAGGGTTTAAGCAGGCTTCCCAGAATACCACTCTTGCTTATGCTTTCTAAAGGTTCTGGTCACGTTTGCTGCAGCCAACTCTCACAATGATTTTTTTTTAAAAAGAAAACAGCTATTCATGAAAAATCCTTGCATTTCTAGTCTCTAAAGGTTCTAGTCAAAAGCATTTAAGTCATTCATAGCCTATTGCGAAAGCAGTTTTTAAAATACTGTACTTCAGATGTCTCAACTGCACATTTCTTTGAGTTAAAAGGTGCTTGGAAACAGAAAGTACTTGTGGACAAGACAACCCTTACCTTCTTATTTCCATGATTGTTGCTGTGTTTTCCCCATCTCTGTTCATTCTGTCATTTTAATTGACTAGCAGTAATTGACTTCAAAATTGGCACAGTAGACATCCAGCTTGTGGATTTCTGGCTATATAGTTGCTTGTAGAAAGTCAGCCAGTATCTTGGAAAGTACACTGCACAGCACTGGAGGTACATGCATACATACATGGTGACAGTACTAACCAGTACAAAGTACTGGCACCTCTTTATTTGCTGCCATGGCATTCATTTTGTACTAGCACCCACTGTACTTTTATCAAGATATGAGTAGCAGCACCTCATTTTTCTTACCAAAAAAGCACTGCATACATATATACATATATTTACAGTTATAGTCATAAAACATTCAGCAATGCTCTTTACATTGTGGTTAATATTGAATATAATTTATTTTTTGTTGTTGGTGGTGGATGCTTCTCTAAAAGTTCATCATTCTAAAGTCTCTGCATGCCCAAGGATATTGGCTTTTCACAGCACTTAATCAGATTGCCTCTCATAATAACAATGTGAAGTTTCTTACCATAAAATTGAAACAAATATACACTACAAATCTCACTGCACTCCAACTAGAAACTAATATCTGGAAAAGAGCAGGAATAATCAAGGGACGAGAAAATACCCTGGTCTATTTACTCTTCTGATCTATTAATTGTGTGTATAAATATGTCCCAGGCTATGGTCTGTAGGCACATGAGGCCAGCACCCTGCTGAAGCTAAGCAGGGTCAGGTCTGGTCAATGCTTGGATGGGAGACCACCTGGAAACCATATATATGTAAGCCACCTTGGGTATCTATCATGAAGAGAAAGGTGGGGTATAAATGTAATAAATTAGTAAAATAAATAAAATGTCTCCTATGTGTATATTTTATGTGTTGTCATTTGTAGAGGTAGTATTCCTTAGCTTGAACTCTTTATAAGAAAGCATACTACTGATCATAACAGACATGCAATCCATGGAAATATTTTTCCTTGACATCTGAATTGGGTGAGACTGTGCAGACACTGGACCAATGACTAGAGGCAATAAGACTGAATCCTGACAAGATGGGGTCGCTGTGAACTGGCTGTTTTCATGGCCAGGAATTGGGTAGACAGTCTACTTTGGATGGAGTTGCACTCCTCTTGAAGGAGCAGGTTTGTTGCTTGGCGATGGTCCTTGATCCAGTATTGTCACTGAAGGGCCAAGTGATGTTGATGGCATAGAGTGCCTGTTGTCAGCTACAATTGGTCTACCA